>NC_139039.1:40650377-41250377 GCF_964662115.1 Mustela nivalis
GGGACGACGCTGACGACGGCGCCCGCGGACACTCACGGGACGACACTGACGACGGCGCCCGCGGACACTCACGGGACGAGACTGACGACGGCGCCCGCGGACACTCACGGGACGACACGGACGACGGCGCCCGCGGACACTCACGGGACGAGACTGACGACGGCGCCCGCGGACACTCACGGGACGACACGGACGACGGCGCCCGCGGACACTCACGGGACGACACGGACGACGGCGCCCGCGGACACTCACGGGACGACACGGACGACGGCGCCCGCGGACACTCACGGGACGACACGGACGACGGCGCCCGCGGACACTCACGGGACGACACTGACGACGGCGCCCGCGGACACTCACGGGACGACACGGACGACGGCGCCCGCGGACACTCACGGGACGCGACTGACGACGGCGCCCGCGGACACTCACGGGACGACACGGACGACGGCGCCCGCGGACACTCACGGGACGAGGCAGACGACGGCGCCCGCGGACACTCACGGGACGACACGGACGACGGCGCCCGCGGACACTCACGGGACGAGACTGACGACGGCGCCCGCGGACACTCACGGGACGAGACTGACGACGGCGCCCGCGGACACTCACGGGACGAGACTGACGACGGCGCCCGCGGACACTCACGGGACGACACGGACGACGGCGCCCGCGGACACTCACGGGACGACACGGACGACGGCGCCCGCGGACACTCACCGGACGACACGGACGACGGCGCCCGCGGACACTCACGTGACGACACTGACGACGGCGCCCGCGCACACTTCTCTGCGGGGATCGGGGAATGAGCTCCTGCTCAGCACGGGAGACGCACACACAGCAGAGGGACTTCAGAAAGGTCTTCCTCCCTTGAAATCTTAGGCTCTCAGGAAAATGCACCTCATGGGCGATGGAAGGAAGGTCCACACGGGAGCCTCACCGCATCATGAACACCCACAGTGTACCCCGAGGGGTCCGCGATCATCCCACTGACCCAGCGCGGCTCCCGACCACACTACCGGACACTGGGCCAGTGACCGGCAGGGACAACAGGCCTCCAGGAGACTCACGAACGACGCCACCCCTCGCAGCCCTGTGCCCCTCCCCCTCCAGCAGCAGCGTCCCGGGACGCGGGGTGCGTCCTCTCCTGCCGGCCTCAGGAGGGCTCCCATCCAATCGGCAGATGTGGAATGAATTCCCTGAAAACTACATTTGGTGTATCTCCTTCTCCCTCTGACGAAAGGTCATGACCTCACATTATCAATAAACCTCAACTCAAGCCCTTTCGGTCGAACTGTGCCCCACACATCCCGGCCTCCAGGGCTTTCCTGACCCGGCGCTCCGCACGTCCCGGCAGCTCCCACTCTGCCCTGCGGGCGCAGCTCTGCTCCGCGACGACAGGACTCCTGCCCCGGCGCCCGTCACTGCTTCCTTCCGCAGCCTGTCACGCACTGTGCGAAGGTGCACCTGTGTCCCCAACAGGACCCTGAGGTCCTCGGGACCAGACCCCTCTGAACCTCACAGACACAGACTTTGAGGACGCGCAGGAGAGGGTGTGGGGGAACCCGGCGATGAAGGGAGGGTCCCTCTGGTGACGTCACCGGAGAAGCAGGAGGTGCCTGATGGCAGGGGGACCGGGAGGAACCTGTGAGTGTGTCCACCGTGGGCAGAAACGTGCCCCTCGTCTGGGCCAGTAAGCACGGAGCGCACACCCACAGGAAAGCCAGAGTCCTGTAAATCAGCCAGCCGGGGATGCGGAGTGCCCTCCTGGCTGTAGGGGTGCGGCTCCCAGAACCGACAGAGCGAACGACACCGCGTGCCGGCGAAGACCTGGAGCCCCCGCTCAGGCCGGCAGGAATGCGCCACGGTGCGGGCGCTCTGGAGGACAGCTCAGAGGTTTCTCACACAACTAAACACACACTCCGGCAAATACGCTCCTTGGCATTTACCCAAAGGACTTGAGAACTTATAAGCACACAAAATCTTGCACACAAATGTTTACAGAGTATTTTCAAGTTTACGTACACTTCCTGATATTTACTGTTATTTACAGTTCCAAGTTTATTCAGAATTGCCCAAACCTGGGAGCCATCAAGGTATCCTTCAGTAGGTACAACGATAAATAAACCACAGTCTGCTCAGACGACAGGATATTATTCCAAACTAAAGAGAAACAAGCCGTCAAGTCATGAAAAGACACAGCAGAACCGTAAACGTCTCTCACTTAGTAAAGAAAGTCAGTCTGAAAAGGCTCCACGCTGTGAGATTCTAGCTCGGACATTCTGGGAAATATGAAACCACAGAGACAGAAAAAGTGCCAGTGGTTGCCTGGACGGAGGACTAGAGGGAGGACAGGGAGGGCTGAGTCTGGGGGCGGGAGGGGACAGGGGAGCACAGAGGGTTTAGGCGGTGACACCACTCTGTGTGACCCTGTCATGGCAGGTAGGAGTCCCCACACATTCGAGCAAACCCCTGAGCGTGCGACACCAACAGTGACCCGGACGTGCACTGAGGATGTGGGGCATGAGGACGTGCCCATGGTTCAGCAAATATAAGAAATTTACCCTCTGGTGGCAATGCTGGTGTGGGGGGGACTGTGTGCACGGCGGGGGGGGCATGTGAGAAATCTGTCCACTCTTCTCAATTCTGCTGTGAACATCAAACTGCCTGAAAAAAATCTTACATAAATTCACCCGCTTTATATGACTAGAAGAAACAGGAGAAGTGCCCTGGTCACCCATCCGCTGGGGTGGCCCAGACACTGCAGCAGGGCAGGTGGGGACAGATGTGCCCGAGGCTCCCGGGCCGAGACAGAGTGGGACCCGACGCTCCCAGAGCTGCACAGGGTCAGCCGCCCCCAGGGCCCCTGCGGATCGAATTCAGGAGGTGCTGGGGGCAGGAGCCCAGACCCCCCTGCCCGTAGGACACCTGCAGACCTCCTGACGGGGCTCACGGTAAGGCTGGCTGGGCTGAAGCCTTTGGCTTCGCTCTCCCACTTCCTCCCTTCAGCAGGGACTCGGCCTTCAGGTGTTTAGAAAGACGACTGTTTCCGTGCATCTGAGCGGGCTGAAAGGTTGTTGGACTGCAAGCGCCAGGCCCTCCCTCGCCCCGTCCAGCGCTCCCCGCTCTGGGCTCCCGGGTCTCAGGCACAGGTGTGCCCCCTAGAGAGCACACACGTGTCCAGGTGTCCCCAGGGGCCTGGGCAAGGCGCGGCAGGATGGAGAGAGCGGACTGTCCCGGGGGGGCCCACAGGTCCCAGAGATGCAGAGCATTTCCCAGTGGGAGAAGCTGCAGCACCAGGCTGCGGTGAAGTCAGGAAAGTGAGGCAGCTCGACGATGCTGGCTCGATCCCGCAGGAGGAGGGTGGTGCAGGGGAGCTCAGGGAGAGAACGGAAAGCAAGGGCTGGTGGTCTCCGCGCACGGATGGGACTGTCAGGCTGACGGGACTTCTCCCTCTGGCGAGGAGAGTGTGGGGCTGCCTCGGAGGACCTCATCCGTCTCCCACAGCAGCCCTCGGTCTGCAAGCAGACCTCACAGGGCGCTGGTGTTGATATATTGCTTTTTTCCCTTCAGTTAAGAGTCGAGACCATAGAATCATCACGACCCAGAACTTGGAAGGTGCAGAGCCAAGCAGGGAAAGCCCTGCCCAGATCTGGCTATGGTAAGTCCACCGTCTTCAGGGGGACGCTTGCAGGGGATCGTGGCCATGAATGTCACTGCCCGTGAGTCCGGGGGGACACAGGGACAAGGCACTGCCCTTGGCCACTCCTGTTTGGCAGGGTTCAGCAGATCTTGCTGGCATAGGGGACCGGGCTCAGTAACACTGCCATGACGCTCTGAGCGTTTGTATGAGCAAATACCACGGAGGGGCTTGACGAACAGTGACGACTCCGAGAAAACAGACATCACTGAGGTCAAAGAGAATACCACTCACATTCTTAGAGGCCATGGCAAAGTGGGGTGCTTGTGTGCTCCTACAATAAGTGGTTCCCAGGGAAGCAGACCATTGATTTAAAGATTTACTTATTTATTTTAGAGAGAGTGAGTGTGGGGGGAAGGGGTAGAGGGAGACAGAGGGGATCCGAGTGGAGGCCCCGCTGCATGGAGCCCAGTGCAGCGCTGGGTCCCAGGACCCTGCGATCACGACCTGAGCTAAACTCACGAGTCACTCCTTAACCGACTGAGTCACCCCAACGCCCCAGTAAAGCGCGTCCACATCCTTGGGGACGTCCAGCAGTCAGATGGACGGTGCGTCCTCAGGATGGACCCGGAGATGCCTGTGATGAGCGCAGCGACTCAGACTGTGAGGAAGCGCTGGCAGTTTGTCTGTCCTCCGTCACTTCCACCGCCAGCGCGGACACCACGCATCATGAGTGCAGGTCATCCTGCCCTTGAGAAGGAGCATCCAGCTCTGTGACCAGGGGCAGGACAGGGCTGTGGATTCCTAACCGTGGGGCTGCGGTCAGCTCTTCCCCGCGCCCTGACATGGGACTCCAGCACGCACCTGAGCAGGCCTCGGAGAGCAGGCCTGGGAGGAGGAGGGCCTGCAGGAGCGCAGGGCAGCGGGGAGGGCGAGGCTGGCGGGGGCGCGTGCCGGGGCTCAGGGCAGCGGGGAGGGCGAGGCTGGCGGGGGCGTGTGCGGGGGTGCTGGGTGAGGCTGGCAGGGTCACAGGACAGCAGCGTGGGCGAGGCTGGCGGGGACGTGGGAGGGGGCACAGGGCGAAGCTGGTGGGGGTGAGTACAGGGGTGTAAGGCAGTGGGGAGGCGAGACAGGCAGGAGTGTGTGCAGGGGTGCAGGGTGAGGTGGGCAAGGATGCGTGTGGGGGTGCAGGGCAACGGGGAGGTGAGGCAGGGGTGCACATACTCCAGATCCGTGCATGCGCCCTGCACCGGCGTCCTGTCCTGCAGGGCCCATGCGCTCCCCCCGCACCGTGATGCGTCCGGGTCACTCACTGGCACCCTCACATTCCAGCCTGGCGGCAGGAGGCTGCAGGCGCTGCCCCCTGCCTGCGTCTCCTGACGGCGAGAACTTTGCTGGGGGCTGGGCAGCAGCAGTTAACTGCACGCGCTTCTGAAACTGGGCCGGGGTGCCCCGACATGGGACCAAGCACAGTTCCCGATGTGTCCGCGCAGGCGTGTCCAGGTTCACACCGAGACCAGCAGGCTGCGGCTAAACAGACTGCCCTCCCGCCCCGGTGTGGCTGGGTCCTGCCCAGTCATCCAAGGCCTGAAGAGAGGCAAAGGCTGACCGTCCTGAGTCAGACAGAATTCCTGACAGCCTTCCGGCGGGAACAGGGACATCAGCACCACGGGACAGAGATGGCCAGCCTCCAAATCCACGTGAGCCTGGCATGGCCGCTTCTCTGAAGAACCCATCCAGGGCTCTCTCCTCGCTCTCTCCCTGTGCCTCCCCTGCTCTGCCCCGGCCCCCCGCTGGCCTCTGGGAGGTTACTCTTCCAAGGCTGGGTCCCTTATCCTACTGGACTCCAGTAGGTACCATCAGCGTCCTTCCTGACAGGGGCAGCGCCACAGAGCTCCATGCACCTGCTGGACGGAGCTGACCTCCATCGAGAGCAGCAGCACTGTCACGGCTGCTCAGAGCACGAAGCGTGCACTGTCCCTGCACGGCAACGACAGGCACAGACAGGGAGCAAAGCTAAAGCCGCCGCTTGTTCCGAGTCCTTGGGCTCCGGTCACAGCCAGGATGCATTATAAAATCAGAGTCCAGTCTCCGGGTCTCATGCATCTCTAGATAGATCCAGGTTTCGAAGGTCAAGTCCGCACACTTCCCCAAGGCACCAGCCCAACGTCCGCCACTTATGGCCTCCGTGACGTGGGGGCTGTGGGAGGTGGGGAGCTCACGGGAGGCGCCTCTGGGGTCTGCAAGGGCGAGCAGCCGGAACGTCTCGGCCAGCCAGACCCGAGAACGGTCACGTTGCTCCAGCAATACTGTCCCCCAAGGAGCAAGAATCCAGATGGAGAGGTTTATGATGAAAAGCATCGTGGTATGAGCGGAAACCCCATGAATCATCCAACAAGTCTGTCCTTGAGGACATAAAGTGAAAAGCCTCATTTTAACAAGCACCAAAGATAAATTAGGACGGAAGCAAGGGGCCGTGCTCAATGTAAAAGGACAAGCGGGAGCAGGGGACCAGCAACATGTGGGGAGCCCTGGCTGGAGAGGAGAGGACAGATGCCAAGAACACCAAAGGAGGGCGCGGGCGCCGTGGGCAGCAGAGCCGCGGCCGACGTGGACGGTTCCCGGACCGCCCGCCCGGGGCCACGAGACCCACGTCCTCGGCCTTCCTGCTGCCTCTGGTCTTACCAGGCCGTCTTCACCGGGTCCTCTTGGGGATGGTCCCAACACCCCCCACTGTTCCAGGAATGAAGGAGACAGAGGCTGAGGGACGAGTTCTCCGGTCCCTACTGACCAAGCGCCACCGACCAAGGAGACTGGGCCCCTCAGCCATGACCCCACGCACATTCCAGGACTTGCCGGGTCTTTGCCAATTTTCTGTTCACACCCTCTTCCATCACAAGGAGCGCTGGCCCTCCTGAGTCTTCACTGCAGACAGCGACGGGGGCAGGAGCACGGAGCACGTCTCCACCAGAAGCCACCGTCTCTCACTACGAAGGACAAAATCTGCCTCTGGCTCTAATCTGACCGAGGCCATCGGAGTCCCCGAGACAGGTTTGCCCAGAACCCGTGATTTCTCCAAGCCGAGCGCGAGTGTCGGTGTCTGTTCTCCGCGAGCGCAGACACAGAGGCTGACTGCCTGCGTCCGTCGGAAGCCCCTCCCGTCCCGTTCCTGGACTCTCATTGTGGGTTCTTAGTGCATTCCCGTACCTCGGCTCTCATCCAGAATCTTAATGTAATTTCTACTCATCTGTACTGTGTACTCGCCTCCACTTTCCTACTCAGTAGGAGAAAAAGGAATTGCTACAAAAATTAATAGCCAAACAGATAACAAAGGAGAAGCGTGACCTGCTTGAATATCGCTATATGCATATTTATTCATGAAAACAGGCTTCTAAATGGTATCTAATCAGCCATGCTTTTAATCATTTCCACTCAGAGTGAATACATTAAAATTTCATTTCTATAGAATTGCTCCATAGTCCGAAATGTTTTCCAGTAACTCAGTTCTTTATCGCTGCTTCAGACAAGAGTCTCACTATTTCCGACGGACTGTCGTAACTTTTCTAACTAAAACCACCCAAAAAGCTGAAACTTCACCTTTATTCTGCCCCCTGAGGTGCTGGTGAAAGTTTCAAGAGCAAACATGAAACAGCTCTGACAATGAGCTCCCACCGGGCACAGACTCTTTACCAGGACACGACGGACACGGAAAGTTCTGGGTTCAAATACCTGTTCCTGTTGTCAGAGGAGCTGAGCTCTCGCACCCCACCTGTGCGCTCGCTCGTGTGTCACGTCCGAGAGAGAGGAGACACGACGGGTGTGTACTGGGTGCTGGGGACATAGGTGTGCTCACTGCCATCCATGACATCAGAGCAAGTGCTTGGTGTGGTCACCGCCAGCTGGGACGTCACACGGTGAGCACCTAGCATGGTCACCGCCATCCATGACATCGCAGTGAGTGCCCGGGGAGGTGCCACGTGACCCCCGAGGCCATGTGCGGGGATACAGGCCCATTGCACTGTGTGACCCCACCAGTGCACACGAACCGTGGGGCCACTTAGCTCCTTTACCGCTGGACACCTTTGAGCCTCACCTTTCAAAGCAAGAGAGATCACGGTGTCCACCAGGCAGCGGCAGAGTGAGGACTAAGGAGACACCACATAACGGGTCCCCACGGGGTGTCCAGGCCCAGAGACTGTCCCAGGAACGGCAACAACATGGGGAAAATGATGACCATGAGGAGAAATTTAAACTTCAAAAATAAATAAATAAATAAAAATAAAGCGACAGCAAAAACCATCCAGAACATGGTTGATGTCCTTGACAAGGATGTCAAACTTTCCCAAGGTGTTTTTGGTAAACGCTGAGTGTAGGGTAACAACCTGGGGGGCTTGACACACACTCTTCCTGGCCCCACGTTCCCTTGCCCTGTTCCTGTCATTCCCATAGCTGGGCGGACGGTGCCAACGAGCAGTAATGGAACCGGGGTCCCCCCCGAGCCCTGTGGCCAGAGGACAGTGTGTGTGTGCGTGAAAGCCTGGCAGGGGCCCGCGTCGGATCATTGGGTAGAAAAGGCAGCCCTCTAGCTCAGATGACTTTGCAACGCTCCTCAGTGAACAGTCTGTGCTTTTCAACGTGAGCACACTTCCCAGAGGCTTGGCCCCCAAAGGCACAGCGTGGAAACACAGTGACGGGTCTGGGAGTGCACAGGGGGACACGGACACAGGCTGGGGCAGCCGTCTCCTGCGCTCCGCCCCTCAGACAACTACATCCCGGATGCTCCAGGCACGCCTGAGCCTGGTTTCACAGAATGCACGCTGCAACTCCGTCTCACGTCCTTCTCACGGAGCACGGGCCAGGTTGCGGCCTCAGGGTTTTGGACAGAGGGACAGGGCCTGCCTTCCTACTATGGCTTGCCCCCTCCTTCCATGCATATCGGCCACAGCCCCTGTGTCTGTGTCCCGAGAAACTGTCCGTTGAATCCTAGCACCCAGCACAGTGGTCCTGGAAGGGGAGACCTCTGGGGGTGATGAGGAACCCTCGTGATGCAGTTAGCGTCCTTGTCCCTAAATAGCCTCGCCCCTCCTCCGCCCGAGGACACAGCAAGAAGAAGCCCTCACGAGCCAGACACGCGGCGGCCGGCACTCAGTCCTGGCTGCCGGCAGCTCAGGTTCAGCCCCTGTCGCCCAAGAGCTGCTGGGCCCGCCGCGTGTTGTGTGCGCCGCCCAGCTGACTCGGGTCCTGTCTGTTTCACGGGCGGGTGAAGGACGGACACCCCGGCTCCCTTCCCTGGGGCGATCGGGAGTGCGGTGTGGCAGGTGACACAGGGAGCTGCTCTCTCCCTCTGCTGGCGGGGGCTCCCATGAACGCCCCTCCGGTCTCCCTCTGCTCTGGGAAGCTCCCAGAGTGCCTGTGCCGTCTGCCGGCTGGGGATGCACACCGCAGTATGTCTGCCTGCCCCTTCCTGGCTGACACGTGGCGGGAATCCCTTCCTCTGACGAGCCAGGGTGGGAGAGGGAGCAGCACTGTCCCTGTGCCCCACGGTGGCCTTCCTGCCGTGCTCCCTTCTCCCGCCTTTCTCTTCTCACAACAGCCCCGGCCTAAGGATCTCAAGCAGAGAACAAGACCGCCTCTGCAGGGTCTGAGTCCCGAGCTTCCTTCCACCAGTTCTGCCTCCTGCCTGTCCTGCTCAGAGGACACCTGCCTTCACTGTCCTCCTGGATGAGGCCTGCAGATGCATGGACAGGGAGCGAGGCTCTGTGTGGCTTGTGGCTTCTCACACTTCCCTCCAGGTCTCTGTCTGCAGAGCACACCTTCCCACCTGCTCTGGGGTACCTGGCACCCTGGGCAGTGTCCGCCGGCCATGACCTCAGACAAGAAACCTCCTCCCTTTCAGGGCAACGGACAGGTCCTCAGGTGGGACGGGGAGATGCCCTCGCTGTGATTCCCCTCTTCCGGCTGTGTGAGAGTACACGTGTCTGCGGGTGTGCAAGGCGTGTGTGAGCACGTGTGCATGTGACCCTGCGTGTCGAGGCTCACACGAGTGTGTGCGTGTGTGAGCTTGTGTGAACGTTGTTTGTGAGCACGTGTGCATGTGAGCGAATAAGCATGTGGGTGGTGTGCAAGTGCACGCACACGTGTGCACACAGCACACAGAGCCACACAGACGGTGTTCCCCAGGCGGGCATCCGTTTCTTCTCTGTGGAGGTTCTGGGAACACACTCTGGCTGGGGCTGCCCATCTCCAGGCCAGCAGCCGAGCAGCCTTCAGACCAGCCTCCAGGGCCACCCTAGAGACTGCACAGGCACTGGGCCCAGGTTGGCAGGAGGCCTGCAGGCCTGGGATGGGGGGACATCAGGCGCTTGGCCTGTCCTCTCAGGGGTCCCCTCGGGGCTGTTCCACACCCGGTGCCCACTGCCACATGGTCTGGGCTCCACACTCACACTGCACTGAACCCCCACTCGGGGCGTGGGGTGCAGGAGCTGCTGCCTTACCCGCCGGGAGGCTTTGAGAGAGCTGTTGTCTCTTTTGTTTTGTTCTGTTTGCTGTAATGCCTCCCTTAAGCTGCCCTAGGGTTCTGGAAGTTCCCAGTTACTGCTCCCTTGATGAGCACAGCTCAAACTCTCCCACGCACTCATGGTCTGGGCGGACGTCCTCCCGGGAAGGAGCCGGCACTGCTGGAGGGGAACGCAAAGATCTGGCCTGGCCAGGACCCGTGGCCCTTAAGAAGGGGCTCAGAGTAAATCCTCGGCAGCCCCTGCAGTGAGCCAGCACACACACGGAACAGGCCTCTCTGTGCAGGTGCACAGGACAACAGGGGAGACCGCAAAGCAGCAGACCAGGCCGGACGCTCTGGCAGCGTGGTCTGCCCCCACTGACCTGCACGAACCCGCTCCAGGAAGCGCAGGACCCCGTCAGGGAGAAACGCCCACCCAGACACCTCTTTCACTTCCAAGAATCTCAGAAAAGAAATGCACGGGGGCTCTGGAGCTCACTGGCCTTGTTTCCCTGCTGTCATCTGTGAGGAACCGAGCAGGGCCCGGCCCAGGAGTGGGTTCTAGAAGGTTCTGTTGTCCCGTGCAGCTGCCTCCCTACTGGGCTTTCTGAAGGATGAGGGAGCTGTCAAGGAGCTGTCCAACGCCAGGAGCAAATCAACTCCCCAAACTCCTCTTCCCGCAGGACTTCCAGTGACTCGAAAATCAGCCCTGGAGTGAAATCGAGCGCCACAGAGACCCAAGCACAGTTACGCTCAAAGGCCTGGCAGAGACTCTAAAATAGACAAGATCACAAAAGAAACCGAAGGGCTTTTCTCTTCCCTTCTCTGCACTCAGTGCAGACTCTGAGCCCAGCAGACACCTGTGCGGCGGTCGGAAGCTGAGCTGCGGTCCCTGCTCGGGCTCCTGCTCAGCCGATCCAGGGGGAGACAAGGTTCTGCTCTCAGGGTCTCCTCCTGCAGCAGGTGCGGTGCTGGGAACCCCCTGCAGAAGCCTCTACCAGGGGGTGGGAAGGTGGGGCAGTGGACGGACAGCGAGGGGACACACAGCCTCCACCAGACTCATGGGGCTCCTTCCCCAGAAACCTCCTGGACGGAGCAGGAGAGCCCAGGGAGGCCGGGAGGCAGAGAGCTCTGAGCAGGGGGGAGGAGGCACAGGGGCACAGGTACTGCCAGGGCCACCTTGGACGGAAGGGCATGCGGCACGGGGTCTGTCCTGCTCCCAGAGACCCTGCAGCTGCCGTGCCGGCCTAAGGCCAGCTCCCCCAGCTCCCTGGCAGCTCCCGTGGGGGCCCCATCTGACAGAACGGTGCACACATCTTCACAGCTGCCCCTCACAGGCTCCCCAGCACGAGGCGTGCAGTTCCCGCACCTGGGCAGGTGCCCCCCAAGTCGACAGAGTCACAGCCTCCCCGTGTCTTCATCTCTGTCGTCCTCGGAGGGCCACTGCCCAGACACACCCCTGTAAACACTTGCTTGGCACCCAGGGATGGACGTGTCTGCCGCTGTGCCCCATGCTCCTGACTCCGTGGAGAGCAGGACCATGCCCAGCCTGGAGACCGTCCGTCAGTCCCACGCGACATGTCCCGAGGGGTCATGGAGGGTAAGGGCCAGCTCTGTAGGCGTCAGGAGGCCAAGCTGTGTCCCCGATTCCTATACCAGAGCCCTAAGCCCCAGGAGCACCCAAAATGACCAAAGTGCTTACAGTAAACAGAGGCCCCCCAGAGTGGTCCAAATCCAGCAGGTCCAGTGTCCTTTAACAGGAGCAGAGAAGGACCGGGGACACCCAGGTCTGTGGGGCAGGGAGAGGCCTCGGGAGGAACCAGCCAGGCCCCAAACTCAGGCTCTGTGTCACCGGGATGTGAGAGGGGAGGGGGGTGGTTTAGGTCGCGTGTGGGGTCTCCGTTCTGGCGGCTGTGCTGACAGCTGTGAGCGTCACAGGGAGAAAGACCCCTCCTCTCTCTCCTGGTCTACTCCTTCACCCTTCACACCGCTGGCACATTCACTCCTCTGTCAAATTGGGACTCCATGACAACCATCGCTTTGGGTGAAGGGGGCCCCAGCACTCAGCTGGAAGCAGGTCGCGCGCGGTCCGTGTGCAGGAACAGCAGTGAATGAGGACCGGACGTGCTTCGGTCTAGAAAACCACGTTGACCAGCAGCTGTCAGGGCATTACCGGGCTGCTGCCATGTCCCAGGAGAGGCTCAGGACAACGGAGCCCGGTGGGGGGGAGAGCCTCTCCTGGGACGCAGACCACACACGGGGCGCATGGTCAGGGACATGGGGTATCGTCAGCGGGACACGCCTGCAGCAGATGTCGATGATCTCCAGAACAGGAGCGTGCATTTCTGGGAAAAGCCTGCCTCTGCTATTAAATGAAGGTGTGCCATGATGTGTGTGCTCAATAGGTCAACCAGACAGGCCCCGAAAGTGCCCTCCAGAGCACACAAGTGCTTTTGCTTCCCTGGGAGAGAAACCTGAACGTCAGGGCAGCCGACAGGGAAGGGTATGTTGTCCAGAAGCCCGTCATCATGTGTGTGTGCACACGCGCGACCTCCCTCCTGTGCAGGTGCATTATATACGTGTGCACACACACAGTAGAACAAACCATTACAGCAGAATCAGTGATAGTTTACAGACACAGCACCGTAACCCTGAAGGCCCCCTGAAGACCATGAAGTCCACCAACAGCAGAACAGGTACAAGAGGAAGAGAAGGTCTGACCCGTCAGCAGAGACGTCTCGTTCAGGATCAGATGGGGGAACGTGGCCTCCGCGTACAGCAGTCCCTTGACAAGCCTGCAGACGGCCGCCGAGGACCCTGGAAATGGAAGCGGATACTCCCGGCTCTGGGGTGACAGGCCCCTGCGCCTTCTGGGAGACTCAGAACCACTGGGTGCTTCCTGCGGCCAGTGGGCCTCGTCTGGAAGCACTTCCGCTGAATGACGTCTACCCCTTGGAACCTGACGGGGCCACTGGAGCATCTCGTTCAATTCTGGGTAGTCACACACACCTTGTCCTTGTGTGAGCACGTAACTAAAATGTAAGCGTTCTCGGGCCCCTGGGGAGCTCTGTCGGTGAAGCGTCTGCCTTCCGCTCAGGTCATGATCCTGGGTTCCTGGGATCCAGCCCCACATCAGGCTCCCTGCTCAGCCGGGAGTCGGCTTCTTCCTCTGCCCCTCCCCCTCTTACGTGCACGCACACACTCGTTTTCTCTCTCTCTTTCTCAAATAAATAAATATTTTAAAAAATGAAATGTAAGCACCCTGAAGCATGGTAAACACACTCGTCATCTCTGTGGAAAAGTAGAACAGAATCCTTTGGAAGACATTTTAAAAAATCATTTTCTAGAAATGCCTCAATAAGAATTATTTCTGAAATCACTTTCAGTTATAAAATAAGTACACCCTGAGGATATGACGGTGACTCTAGTTAGTTATACCCCATCGCAGGTCGAAAGTGGCTGGAGAGGAAATCCCAAAAGTTCCGATGCATCACTGTTGCCAATGATTGCCCAGACTCGTGTAGGGGCGGTTCTGTAACACGGACGCGGAATCATCCCGGTGGACTCCCGACACTCACACAACGCTGCATGTGCATTACTCCTCAGTAAGAGAAAGAATTCTCTACGCTTCGCTATGCTACCACAATAGATCTGTAGCAGGCATTTTTTCAAATAGAAAAAAATCACTCTCCTAAAAGGACACTTACGAGAAAGCTTTCTGTGCTTGCACACCAGGTCGCCCTGGGACTTAGTAAGGCTCCCCTTCAAACACACTTCACAACGCTTTTTGTCGACAGCGTGTCGGTCCACATGCTCTGATGCCACACACACACCGCAGCCACGCCTGCGGACTGCAGACAGACTCAGCATCCGGGGCGCACTCCTGACGGGTTGTGAGAGCTCCTCGCGTGGCTCATCACAGCAAAGGGCGAGCAGGGGCCGCACAGCCGTCTCAAAGCCCAGGCTGAGTGCGGGAAACCCTCCCTGCAGGCCCTCACCCATCCGACCCATGTGCTCCCACAGACCTTCTGTGGCCGCGGGCTCCAGGCGACAGCCACGTTCAGGTGCCCCGCGATGGTCTGCTGGCCCACAAATGTGGGAAGGGAAGGGAGGGCGAGGGAGCCGGAATCCCACAGATCAAGACCTCCGGAACTTTCCCCTGAGGACACAGAGAGGCCCTGCCCATGGAGGGGGCAGCCTTGAGCAGCAGGTGGGGCAGCAGAGGGCCAGCAGCCGTGGACATCCGCCCTCCTAGGCCGGCAGCTGACCACCTCCCGGCAGCAAGAAGGGTAGGTAAACCCCGAGCGCCTGCGGCTCTCCGTGCGCGTCCGCGAGGAATGAGCTTCTGGGGTCCCCCTGCGGTACCCAGAGCCTGAGAGGGAGATCGGAATCATGAGAGGGTTCTCTGGGCATCCCGTATCCTAAATTATAGGTCAAAGTTGATTTTTTTCTTCCCATTGGGATAAATCAGCACCAACAGTGCGCAAGTCCCCAGGCCTGGCCTAGGCCAGTGCCCAGCTGCGTTCCCCTGCTCACAGCTACGCCAGCAGTTGGCTCCGGGGGGTGGCAAGGAGCTCATGCCTAGACAACCCCATCCCCGTGTGCAGAGGCAGGAAGCCCGCATCAGCACGTGGACGGCTCCCGGGAAACGCTCATCCTGGCCCATCTAGCTCTGTTCCACATGTGAGCTTCCACATGCGAGCGGATGCCGCCCCAGCCCAGGGGACAGGCCCACTGCGCCCCGACATGGCCAGCACCCTCCTTCTGTTGCTGCTGTTCTCCCGAGCTACAGAGGAGGGCCACCAAGACCCTGCAGCCTACCCTTGAGCACACAGCTACCCAGAGAACCTCTTACGGACCAGCACCCACCCAGGCCAGTTGCACTTCCCTGGATTACAGAACCTTCCCTGTGATACAAGTTGTGCATGCTCATGGGATTTCCAACACATCTTCAAACTGGCAAGACGACAGAGTATGTCTACACTGCAGGGGAAAATCACGAATGAGAGGGGAACATACCCCCTCGGCTGCACCTCCGGGACCTGGCAACCTGGGGACCAGATCCTGTGGGACCTGGAGGTACAGCTGAGGGGGTATGCTCAGCCCCCGCCCCGGCGGCAGACCCAGAAAGAAGCCGGCACTCCATTCTGCCCCAGGAAGGACCTGAGTGTGTGTGTGGGGGGGGTCCTCCTGTGGGTTCCCCGCCCACTCCTGCTAAACTGAAGGGCAAACTTTCCAAGTAACAGGAAACTAAAGTAGCAGACTTGCCGGCGGTCCACCGGGCAGCCCAGGGGGGCTCTGATCTCTGCAGTCCACAGCCAGCCACAGCCACAGTGTCCGGATCCATCTTCCAGATGAACCACAGAGGCTGAGTGGGACAGAGGACCTCACAGGTCTCCCCCTGGGGGGACAGCAGGCACCGTGCACCTGTCTTCCTCGACACAGCTGCCTAGCTCGGTGGGAAACCGCCCCACCCTCACCCTGGGTCACAACCTCCCTCCACCCCTCGTGGGCTCTGGCTGATGAGACGCATCTGTGGAGGCTCACAGACCCTAACATGTACCCACGGTGGGGACATCAGCAAGTGCTGGCCTTGGGGGGCAGGGCGTGCGTGACTACACTCTCTGCCTTCCCCTCAGTTTTGCTGTGAACATGAAACTGCTCCAAAGTAAGTCTTTAAAAATAAAGAGTAAATTTAAACACGGAATGAAATCAAGCCCATTGTGACAACCTATTCTGTTTCATACAAGAATGTGCACGGGGTGTATACAGAGTTCAAGTGTCAACAAATCATCCTTGCACTTCCTTCTTCGTACTTTTGAAAAAATCATAACATTTTCTTACAGGTAAAAAAATCTATTTAAACCCTTAGCTATAAATAAAGTTTATTTATAAATTCAAGTATCTGTAAACCATTCTGCTAATTAAAATGAATATACCTACAGCCTTGAGGAATTGTGGCCTATGTGGGACACGGTAGGGGTTGACCCTGGTCGGCAGGGCTCTGCCTTGTTTCCCTGGAGCTGGCGGGCTGCGACCCCCATCAAGCTCCACACAGGGAGGCTCACCAGGATGGCGGGTGGGCGGGGTCGGGGACACGGGCTTCTCCTGTGCCGAGACGGGGAACAGTCCGTTGACAGCACACGTGGCCAATGACCGCCTTCCCGGCACGAAGCGCATCTCAGGCCTTGCCCTCCCCTGGACCACGGGATGGAGCTGAGCAGAGGACAGCACGTCTGCAGCTCTGATGCCAGCGGCCAGGGACACGGCACACCACTGAGCGGTTCTCCACACCCGCAGGGAGCGTGTGCACGACTGACACAAGAAACTCAGAATTCCGTTTGCCCGAAGTGCGCCCCCCACCTACACTCAGGTTCTGCAAAGGCTGCTGTTTCACAGGTCAGAGGACCCCCGCCCTGGGGGGACAGGAACCATCCCCCGACATCAGCCTGCCTCCCAGGAATAAACCAGGCCTTTACGTCTGGGCGGCACCTCGTCTGCTCTCCGTGGATGTCCCCATCCTTCCTAAACCTTCCAACTCCCCCAGCCCCGCCAGCCCCTTTCTCTCCTGGCTCTGCCCAACTCCCCCCTGCCCCGCCAGCCCCTGCAGCCAGCCACTCTGCCCCCCTGATGTGTCCGGGCAGCTGTGTTGTCAAGCGTCTACTGAATACCTCACAGGAGGACGGCCTTGTTTTGCGCCAGAGCTGACCACAGCCGCGAACCTCTGGGAAGGCGTGGTGACACCCTCTGCACACCCAGAAACCCAGGCACAGCACGGTCACACAGCAGTCGCCAGCTGTGTCTGAACGATTAAAACGACCGGTTCTTCACTATGGGAAGTGACGCCTCAGCTGGTCTTTCTCTAACGGCTGCAGAGTCCGACCGACAGCCCGAACCTTGCCGCAGGTCTCCCAAGTGCTGACCGGAGTCAGAATGTGCCGGACGCCCGCGCTGGTGTTCGCGATGAACAGTCCTCTTCCAAAAATTCCCGATGTGCTGACCGTCCTACTCAACGGTACTGTGGCTCCAATCTGGGTGGAGGGCCGGTTTTACTCTTCTTCCTCTTGGGGCTGGAGCTCCTGCCGAAGGCTCCTGGGTTTCCACACACTTAACACGTGATCTCGTGCTTTCAGCATCCGTGCGAACATCTGCCCGGGTCTGAATTCTGTGTAAAACTAATTCGAACAGTTGACAGTGTCCTGACACGTGACCCAAGCAGGACTTGGTATGACTAGGGACATGCTGACAGCTCTACTGCGTGTCTGTCACTCTGTTAAGCATTCAGAGGGACAAGTCAGTGGCTCTTGACGCCGTGGCCAGGACACCCCCCCTCCCCGCCACGCTTCTGCTCCTGGTGCGATGGGGGAACGCCTTTCCCAAAGCTGACAGCTCGGGCACCGCACCAGCCGACTAGGGTCCAACTGCTGCCCACAGGGGAAGCCCCCCATACTTAGCTCCCTCGGGGCTGCGTGCAGGGTGAGTCACGGCACCTGTGCGAGGGCTCAGAAAGCTCACAAGGTCCCGGGTGCTGTTACTACTGTCCCTTGTTTTCCGCGCAGTTAATACGTGGCCTGTGCTATTCTGGTGACACAATATCAACTTTGGAGGCGCCCAGCGCTGGCCTGCAGCTGCGTCCTGATGCCACCACTGAGAATAGCTCCCGTCCAAGCTGAGACCAGGCCCAAAACCCCTGCTCCTGTCCCCATCACCGGGGGCCTGAGCTCATCTTCTTTGGTTTGGGACAGGGTGTGAATCAGGGAGGGACCCATACTACTCCCCAAGCCCCATGTGCTATTTGGGGCAAACACGTAAAAGGCCTGTCAGGCTGTGGGGTGGGAGCCGCAGGGCTGCTGCGGGAGGCGGGGAGGACGAGTCACGTGAGTGGTACCAGGAAGGCCCAGAGAAAAGCCAGTGGGAACCCTACAGCTAGCTTCAGGGAGCCCCAGAGATGACGCTGTCGTCTGAAAACCGCCCCCCACACATGCACAGAACTGCTCCCTCCTTATAACCCTCACAGGACCAGCCGGTCCTGCTCCCCTCCGGACTGTCATGAAGCTCCAGGAGGAAGGTCCCTGGACATTGCTGTAAGGCACAGATGTGCTGGTCATGGTTGCACACGGCTGAGTGTGCGGTGACCTGCGCGGCGAGCTCCTCCTTGACGTGATCAGTTTCCCCATCGCGGACTCTGCACCAACCTTCATTATAATAAGGAGACGCATTTGCTACCCCAAAAGCTACCAAATTCCCCAGACACTTAGATGTTATGGAACACATGTGACTAATCAGCACACACTGACTCCGTGGCCAGGCACCACCCTCCATGCTGTGGCCATATCAATCCCTTTTTATCCTGACAGCAGCCCAGTGAAATTGCTCTCGAAAACCCTTCCATTCGACAGATGGGGACACTGAGTCACAGAGAGCAATGATCTGGCGAGGCCACCCAACTGAGAAGATTCGGGAAGGCAGACTCCAGGGTCCCAGAGCTGACTCAAGGGGAACGTGGGACCCCACGCACCGTGGACAGATGGGAAAAGGGGCCGCTGAGGTCAGGACCCAAGTTGTGGCGGGAGGCGGCCGAGGGCACGTCTCAAGGGAGCGGGTGGGGCGCGGCTCCTTCAGCCAGGAGACCGCGCGGCCCGTTTCGGAGCGCTGTCCGTGGGCAGCTTCGAGGCCTGTCTTGGAGTGTTTGCGACCACGCTCTGGGTCTCCTGGTATCCCATTGAAGGCCGGTCTGTGGTCTTTCTCCCACACATCTCCGATTCTACTGCTTTTCTGTTTGGTTTGCGGTGTTTCTTCCCGCGCTGTGCACTGCTGAAACAGGGATCCAGCAAGGGAGTGACCAGACCGTGGGGCAGGCTCTTCACTCGGGCTCTTCGCTGGGATGAGAGCCCTCAGAACGCTCAGTGAACGGCCTCCACGTCACAGGACCCTCTCGGCTCCTCGAGTGTCCTGCCTGCCCCTGCTGCATGGAACGAGGGGTTAAGGCAGCACCGCTGGGACCCATCTCGTGTCTGCAGAAAACACAGCCTTGCAGGAAAGGCCCTGGCACCCAGCCACTCAGGATCATGGCGCTCCTACAGCCTGGCACGGCACAAAGCCGAGTGCCTGCTCACGGACCGCACCCAAGGCCCCGGAGGTCCTGGACTCCATCCTGGGAAACCACCTCGCCTATCGCTCCGCAGAAGGAGAGCGGACAGCGAGGCTCATGGACGGTGTCTGACCAATGGTCGCCGGTGCCCCTGCTGTGGGGCCCTGCCCTGCGGCCCCTCCTGCGGATCGAGTCACTCCATGGCTCTCGGGATCAAGCCGTTCCTTCTGGCCTAGAGCAGATGGCCACCTCCTCTCCGTGGCGTGCAAGGTTCTTGCTGAGTTGAGGGGGAGGCACAGAGCTCCCTCGGTGCATCTGGATGTTCGGTGCATCTGGATTCAGAGGGAAGAGCCACACTGGCTTCTGTGGCTAGGGGTGAAGCAGGTGGCCTGTCCAGCATCATGAGCCTGTGTCTAAACGAAGCTGCACCGACCCCCTTTGAACCAGGCCTGGGGCTGGGCCAGCACACAGTGAACACAGCTGTGCCTGCTGTCCCTCGGGCCTGCCTCCTTCCCAGACCTCCCTCCAGACCTCCCAATCTGTCCACCGGCACCGCACTGCCCATCCTTCCCGCACACATCAGCTCGGCCCCCCTCGTGGCCTCTGAGACCTGTGCAACTCAACCCCAGCTCAGGGCCTGGCTGAACAATACTCACTTATTTTCCCAGACTCAGATCAACCCTGTCCTACAAAACACTTGTGTGTTTTGTGCCCAAGAGGAGGAGGGACACTTCTTTCCCATGTGTCCCACAGACAACTGTGGGGAGTGGTCTCAGCTGAACCCCCCTGCCTCCCTCGTCCTGTGCCTGTCCACCCACATCCCACAGGGCAGGCCCTGCTCAGTCGGGGCCTGGGGAGAGGACAAGCTTGCTCCGTGTCCCAGGAGCTCTCCTGCATGCATCCCACTTACTGCCCGTGTCCCACTGTTCGCAGGGACGCTTACTCTCACCCCGTTTCACATCTTGAAGTGATACACCTCAAACATTCTGTACCCAAGAATGTGAAATTATCATCACTTTGTCCTGAGATGTACAATTTCAAACGCTACATTGGAATACAGTTTTCCGGCGAAGAGCAACAGAACTTCCGAGAGACTCCTGCAGGGTGTGCAGAGATCACACGGACTCCCACAGAATTCACAACCGACCTGTTCCCCGGGTTTCCCCCACTTCAGGTCCACACCTGCCCCATGAGTCCCACGGGAAAACTATTGGGACTCCGGCCAATCTCCACCTGCCCGCTGATAGTCTACTTAGTGTTTCCTTCCGTTTGCACTACGTGACACGAATTAGGGGCCTTATTCCTGTGTTATGAATAAACAAATGAAGGCTCAGAGACATAAACAACTCTCCCAAGGCCACACAGCTAGTAAAAAGCGGACTCGCGTCTGCCCGGAAGCTCTGCTCTTGATGGACATAAGGGCGCGAAGAGTGAGAGTCCGTTCAAACAGGCGCCCCGGAGCAGAAGCTGCTGGTGCTGTGAACAGGGACTGAATGGAATTTGCAGGCCCTCCCTAGTGCGGGGGTCCAAGGCCACACTGCAAACCACCGGTCCCCGTATCCCCCTGGCCAGGGTCCCCGCCTCTCACCCTTAGTGTGAAGACACTCGTGGTCCCCACCTTGCAGCCGGCCACCATCGCCACACCACAAGTGTATTTTTCATGCTTGGAACACGTCTGGGTGAGTAAACATTTAAATTACTTTGAGCAGTACTGTGTAGACCAGCAGTACCCACTAATGCGGTCCAAGGTCCACCCTGGGAAACGCCTGCACACACGCTCACTAAGTGCTGAGTAAGCTGTCATCTAGACCACCGTGGGGCGAGTCACAGGGGACATCCTTCCCACTGGGACTATTTCACTCCACCTGTGAGCCCGTCCTGTCCTAAAGCTGCCGTGGTGCACGGCCTCCACACGGGGAGCCCCCGCCTCGTCCCACAGCCACTGCCCCTCACCACGCCCCTCACCACGGCCCCAGACTCGGCCACCCGGCTGGCACTCTCTGTGGCCACAGACACCGCCGAGCGTCCGGCCTGCCTCCACGTGTCGCCCCCCGAGCCGCGTCAGACCAGAATGCCCTGTGTGGGTTGCCGCCCCGCCAGTATGGGAAGCCCACGCTCCCGCTTGCACCAACACCTGCGTGCGGCCACCTGAGCTGCGCCTGACCTCTGTCTGTGCGCTTGGTGTGTCCCGAACGTTCCCGGACTTGGGCCTCTCCAACGGCTGCCTGTGTTCCTACAAGTCTCTGAAACCCCCCACACGGCGTCCCTGCGCCCCCCCGCAGCCGTCTCTGTGTGGGACATGCGCTGAAAACCCGCCACCTGCCCTGAGCTCTGGGGCTCTCATCAGGGCCTTCCACCTCACTGGGCTCTCAATGTCATACTCTGACTTTTCCCAGCTAGATTCTAAGACCCAAGAAGCTAGCAACTTGACCATTAAAAATCCTTTAAATTCCTTCAAGAACAAAACAATGTCTCATGTATATAAGGTGTCCCAGAAAATTCTGTTTCTCCAGATTATCGTACTAGCACAAGTTGGTGCAGACCACACACACGAGGTGTCACGGGTTACCTGGTGGCAAGCTGGCTGGTGAGCTCAGCCGGGCAGGCAGTGCAGGAACTGGACAGCACTCGGCTGAACTGAAGTACACGAGGGACTGTGGACTGACGACCACTGAAGCCAATGGCACTGTGGTCCTGTCATGGGACGTGGCCGTGTCTACACATGGGACGTCACAGGGAGGCTTGTTTGAAGCACCACGGTGTTCGGCGCATGCTAGCTCTGGGCCGTGCCAACGTGTGTGCCCTTGTGTTCGTGACATTGTTAGACATTTTGAGAAGGAACCCAGACTCCTGGAGCTCGTCCACGCTGGAGCTGTCCTCCCCCGAAGCCTCGTCAGCAGCCCCCGCTGGGCAGAGCCACTGCTGTCTGGGCGGGTCCACTGTGTCCCCAGGACGAGGTCTTCAGTCTGCGCTCCTGAATGTGTTCACTGAATGTGTCAACTGGCAGGGCACACGGGGAACGCACATACGCGGTCCTACGTCACGGCAAGCGTGTCTGTGACCGGGTTTCAGACTAGCCTTGGGTAGGCCAACAGAGCAGAGCTCGTCGTTGGTGGGCCTTGTCCAACTAGGAGAAGGCCTGACGAGAACAGAAAGGCTGAGCCCCTCTCCGGGAACAGAGAACACTTCCTGCCCGCCGGCCTCCAGACGGAGACCACAGCGTCCACCGCCCTGGGGCGCCAGTGTGCTGACTTGCCGTGCAGCTGGACTTGGGACCTGCCCGCCTCCGTCCCTGGGCAAGGCAAGCCCTTGTGGCAGCCCCATCTCCCACAGCTGCTTCTACAGCAGCGCCGGCTACCATGCCTGCTACGGGCACGCGTCCGTCCTCAGACATCCTCCTCCGCTGCAAGCGCTCGCCACCACCCTCCTGCACGCCGGCCCGGAGACCCAAGGTCAAAACCACATCTTCCTGTCTTGCCACCCACACACAGCCGGCGACTGACACACGGAGCTGAGCAAGGGCTGCTGCCTAAGGAGCCAGAAGCCTTTGAATGCGAGGACGCTGACCTGCAGCCGGAGATCCTCCTGCTTTACTCTCGCTGGCACGTTGCATATACGCTGCTCTTGCTGGAGGCCCCGCTGCTTCCCCAGCGTCGGCTGCAGGATGGCTCAGGAGGGCCAGCAGCGAGCAGGCAGCTAAGGCAGAAGCCCTAAATGCCAGTCTCCCTCCCTAACATGTCACTCTCCCGCCCTTCCTGCGTTGGGGAGGAGGCCAGGCTTGGCTGCAGATGGCCACTGCCGTGTGGTGAGCTGCACTCACAGATCAGGTCGCCCCCACCCAGCTCTGCCTGTGGGACAGATTCCGTGTCCACCGGACATGCAGCGGCCACATGGTGTGGTCGTTCTGCTGGGACCCGGGGCTGAGAACAGACCAGAGAGGTGGTCTATGTGATCAGAGCAGTAATAACACGGAGCCTAGCATCTCACATGCAGTGGATTGAACACAAATGCTCTTAAACCAAAGATCAGTCCCTTCCCCAGAACAACCCGTGGGAGCATTGCTCTCACCAACTAGGACAAGCTTCGTGAACGCACAGCCACAAAGCTCCCTCCTCTCCTTCAGCCCTGATTCTTGCGGGCCCCTAAAATGCAACGTCTATCAGCCGATCCCATACAAGGAGGAGGATAAACAGGCGCCGGGTTTGCACGGCGGGTACCGGAGTCACGGGCCATGGTCTGTCATGGGAGGCAGAACCCAGAGGCTCACGCTGCCTCCATTGTGGTCCATGGCTCTCCGGCTGGAGCCCACCAGAGCCTCCTCTGACAACGTGCCGATCACAGCCGTGGCCCATCCTTGCGGGGGCAACGGGCTTTCCCCCTTCGACCTGTGTGTTCACACACCATCTGCTCTTCAGGACCGAGTTACGAGATCCTCTCCCCACAGACCAGGAGAGATGGTGGATCCGTGGGGCCAGGAGGGGCTTTCTGGACAAGCTCCACAGCCTGACTCGTGCCTGTATTATGCAGGCACACATATCACTAAAAAACAGTAAATCTAGCTTTCTGAGAGAAATAAATGATCATTTCTATCCCTGTGAGTTTGGAAACAAAGAAGGACATTTATGTCACCACGAGGGCCTATCTGCTTTATTGTTCAACTCCATGGAACCAGCAGGAACGTAAGACAGATACCCCATAACCCTTGGCAAGTACTTACTTCTCCGTTCAGATGAAAACAAACGAGATCACGTTTCACTTTAATTGGTTCGTATCAAACACCAAATGTTTTCATTGCATTTCCGCAAATAAGAATCCCATGAGTGTTCCTAAAGGAAGGCTTTGGTTTCTCACCCACCATTTTGTCTGCTGTTTCCCCATCACTGCGCAGGCTGTGTCGTTCAGCCTGTCCTTGGCGTTCCCTGGTGCACGGGTAAGGCTATGTTATGAACCTCAAAATGTCTGCACTATTTAGTTGAAAAAAATGCACACATTTATGTTGTGCAAAACTAGAGCAAGTGCGTAGTGTAAACGGACATGGTCGTCAGTATCGCACGACCGTGGGACGTATTTCAGGAAAGCAAACTTCGGCTGCAGTAGATGTACAAAACCAGATTTATTTAAGACCACTGGGAGGCCACGTGGAGAGATCATTTAATTGTGTGGCATTGTATTTATCTCATCTGCCCGAATTAGAAAGAAAAATGTGGTTTTAGTATTAATAACACCCAATGAACAACAATAAGGTAATGAAAGTGCACAGCTCATTGCAGGAGGTCATGGTCCTGTCTGTGCCGAGGCCTGCAGCACCCTGATGGGGATCTACCCGAAGCTGTGAAAAGCAAGATGTGGAGTCTTCTCGGAAACCTGGAAGCGTGCTCATCCCGCTGATTCGATGACGGGCCGCATCTCCTCTCCCCGAGGGCTCCGGACGTGCTTCTGCACCGCGCGCTCCACGACGCCGGACGGGAGACAGGCGCTCTGGAAAGCTCCCGTCCCCGGCCGCACCTCACTCCTCTGAAATAGTAAGTCGTCGTGCAAATAACGGTCATGCCTCACACGGGATTTTACTTTCTTTGGGTATTTAAGGGATTAAGAAAGTAAGTACATAAAGCACTCCAGGCTCTGTGGCCCGGTGCGAGGGGAGGGCAGTCACGTGATGTTTCTTTCTGGAACCCGTTTCAGCGTGTGTGTGTACAAACTTAACTCCTGCTACGAACTGGCAGTCTCATGCAGAGGCGCAGAATGAATCTGGAGGGCTCTCGAGCAGGGCGCCTGGAAAGCTGGGACCAGGCGTCTGGCAGAGCTGACCACCTGCCCAACATGAGGAGCAACCCGAGGGGGTGCAGAGGGCACATTCGGCTTCTCTCGAGGCCAAGAACCGAGAGCTCGGGCTGCTGAGAGGGGCACAGTGACCCAGAATTAATGCGCCACCTGTGCACACACACCTAGACAACGGTCTGCCCCAAATTCACCCTTTGCCACCTTCAGACAGTCTTCTGGGGCTCACAGTCCTCTCCGAGGGGCCCTGGATCTCCATGTTAGCGGCCACACCTGGACCCTGATGCCATCCTTCGCTGGTCCCTTTGCTCGTGCTCAGGCGCCATGTCCTGTGACGAGCAGGCACCTGCCCCCCGGGGGCCATCACCAGGGCCCTTCACTTGGAGACTTTGCCCTTCAAGACGGGCACCACAAAGCATCAATGCCTGCCTTTGACGGCTTTACCGATTTTCTCTGAGACTGAAATGTAATGGAATTCAACACTGGCCAAGAGGAAAGGCGCCCATAAACAAGGCTGCAAGTAAGACACCGAACCGGCACTTCCCGTGGCGGACGTCAGCAACCCATGAACACAAGCCCGGACTCCGGGCTGCATGGGTTTCAGGGAACCGGGAGGGCACCTCCTGGCACCAGAGATGCAGCATGGCCAGGGGACGCCTGTTCTTCTATCCGGAGGAGCTGATAAAACACTGAGGTTTGCTAATGTAATTCTTCCCCCGAACAAAAACACTCCAGTCCCATGTGGAGAAAAGAGAAACATGTGGTTTCCGCAAAGATTCCAAAATAAAGTGCAGCTGTGGGACACCAGGCGTCCGAACAGCTGAGCCAGGGGAAAGGATCTAAACGCACCCACTCACACGCTTACCCCCGAGTGCCGGGCATCGCAGGGCCAGGAGCTTCAGATGAAATTCTCAACCTTTCATGCCCGTGGGCCCGCTCCTGGGCTCCCAGGGAAGCTACACTTACATTCACCAAGGTCAACATGACTCAGCAAAACCTCCAAGCACAGGCCTTGTTTCTGCCCCGAGCAAACACTGTATCTCTGCTTCCTTAAAGAAAATAACCAAAAGGAGCTTTCTGAGTACAGAAGATTAGAAAGAAGGAAGAAACTTCCCAGCTTTTCGTGAGAGTGAAGTCATCAGCTCTGCACATACTAGCAAGGTAACATCAACAACTTTCTGAAATGTCCGTTGTCTGATGATTTTTAACCTTTAATGAAAAAAAAAGTATATAACCCTACAGCAAATAATTCCTTTCCAAGAGCGCTGTCTTCTTTGTGAAAACTCTGTACCCCATCCGGCCGTCCCAACCCGGGCTTGGAAAAAACTCTCTTCCTATGTTTTAGAAATTCTAAATTGGTTTGTTCCTTTTGCATCAACACGTGTATAATTATATACATACAATCCTATGTGACCTATCAGAGCACTATTACATTACATAGAATATTATGGAATAGAATTCTTCATACGGTTATTTCTCTATTTATATACAAATGGAGGGTCAGGCTATGTCGACTGTATTGTCATACACCAAGGAGAGTGGAATTATAAAGCCGTGGCTACAGATCAGCGTGGCCCCCAGGGCTGAGAGGCTCTTCCCAGATTCTACAGCCTGCCCACCACATCTGTGCATGTGGCCTGGGAGGGCACCCAAGGTCCCTCTGGCCACTGCCCTGCTGCCCGGCTTTGGACATGCTTGGCCATGCCTGGTTCTGGCCACCTCCGGTCCAGCCTCTCCCTGCTCATCTCCTGAGGAAGTGGAAAGAACGTGGCCACCACCGCCCACCCTGGCTCATAGGTTCCCACAGGACTGGGGTGACTGTCGCATGCACCCCACTTTCTCTCCTGCTCTGCTAGGAGGCACCACAGACACCTCTAGGCCATCCGGCCTCACAAAGCAGCAGCAGAGGAGCACAAAGGGCAGTGGAGAGAGACTGATCGGAGCTGAGCGTGGACTTATCGCTAACCCAGTTAGGTGCGTGAGGACATGGGGAGGGCAGGGTCTCTGAGAACCGTCCCCTCCAGCAAGGACGGTTTATTGCTTCATCCATCTTGGCTCACCTTGCTTTAATAGTCTGAACAGATGTGCGGAGCTCACAGGAGGCTGGGGAAGGTGAGATGGAGTCAGCCCATGATACACCCACAGCCACACGGTAACACGCATGCATGCCGTGGACACAGGGCAACAGCTGGAAACGTGGTCTGAGGCTCGGCTCGCCTAGGCCCAAGCTCGCTCCATGTGCTCCGCAGGGCACCACGTGCACAATGACTAAGTCCCGGCTCCCCTCCATGCGAGCTTCTGGGAGAAGGACACACACGGCTCCACACCATCTCAAGGTGGGCCCAGAGCCGGCTTCTCTGAGAGGTTCCTCTTTAACCACACACAGGCTCCAAGAGCTTGACCAAACCGAGTCACAGCAAAACCCGAGGGCTAGATTTCCTGCAGTCACCATCTAGGTCCGCCCCGAGGGGCGCGCACACACCTAGAACGTTGGGTCCCCACTGCTGACTGGAGCCGGGTTGACATGTGACACACAGCTTGGATTGCTGGAAGGAAGTACACCAGGGATCAAATAAAGTTTTATCGCTGAGTTTTTTCTTTCCTTTTTTATAAATGAAGGCTCCATCAGCCCACAAGTCACTGCTACAGCAACTTTTACAGCTGTTGTTCCCCAGGGCCCCTAGAGAGACATGCCACAGAGGCTCACAGAAACCAAGCCCCCCCTCCCCACGTCTGAACCTCCTCATGACAAGCTGTGGGCCCAGGGTCACCTGCTTCTGTGGTTAAAAAGAAAAAAAAAAACACCAAGGACATGAAGACATTTCTGGGCTCACCCTAGGTTGCTAGTGGGTAATTTATGACCCATGGCCCAAGTATCATTACAAAAATGTCCATATTTAACAAAACAGATTTTCCCAGGCTGGGAGGGAGGAGGTGGCACATTGGGCGGTGGAGGAGGAAGCCTGGACTGATTGGACGGGAAACCGGGTTTATTTTTGTGTGTTCGCTGGAACCGCCTACTACTCTCTGACGACCCGGTAGGGAAAACAATGGGGTTTTCATCCCCAAGGAAAAGAGAGGAACTGATTTCCTTGTCACTCTACCAAGAAGAGCAAATGAGCCACAGGCCTCTGAAAGCTGCCACCATCAGCTCTGCAGCCTTGTGTCCTGCCCTTCACACACGCAGGGTTCCCCACAGACTGTGCGCCCCATGGAGGGATGGGGACGGGTGCTGGGCCCCGGTGATGTGTGCGCAGACTCCTTGCATTCCCAAACAGTGTACTTCTTCCTCCTGCTTTTCTTCTCCTTAGATTTATGGAAAACCCAGTTCCTAGCAGGTCTTCAGCGCTCGCTCACAGTCCATGGGGCTTCCCTACCCTGGGGCCTCCTTGGTGTTCAGACCCTGACTCTGACCCCACAGCAGCCGAGGAATGTCTTGGACACCAGCACATCTCTTGAGGTGGGACCAGTAACTGGCCCAGCCCAGAGCTCACGGGGGACCAGACTGTGTCCTTCACACGTGATCTGGTGTCCCAGGCCCGCCCGCAGGATGGCGGGTGTCTATCAGGCGGATGGATGCCCTGCACAGCAGAAGACCAGGAGCCGGCAGGTCCAGAGTCCCCAGTTTCTGAGAGGTTTTCACATCATCTACCCAAAGGAATGCCACTGTTGTACGTACAAAACAGCTGAAATTACACGTGGGTTAGTTTTAAGTGTTAAGCCAGCGTGGGTCATTTAGAATCACCCCCAGGAAACAAGGTGGCTCTTACTGTGAGGGCGCCGTGGGGCTGCTACGTGCTCTGCCTCGGGCCACCCACAGAGAAACACTGAGGGCTTGACCCTCATGCCCAGCAGCGGGCTGTGAGCCAGGCATCGACCAGGGCCGCTTCTGCCTTGTCGTGCCCAGCCCCTCCCTGCAGGGCTGTGACCACGCGGCCATAACCACAGTGGCCAGAGCAAGCGGAGGAAAACAGACGAGAGCATCGTGGCAGAACATCCAGGTAGCAGTGACTCTGAGGCCGGCAAGCTGCCGGCTCTCCCGTCTAGGAGGCTGTGATCCAGCTCACGGAACCCTGGGAGTGATTTCGTCCTGTGAAATCAACGTGTCCACTCAGTTTTTGTTTTTCTTTTGTTTTGTTTGTGGAAACATTTATTAGGAGGTTTTCATAAATGCTGGGGTTTTCCTTCGAAACATAGAAGATGCTTAAATACCGCCATCCATCCGTGGGAAGCTGGGAGCCATCCTGGTCATCACTGGGGACCTTCTGTTTCTGACCTGATTACATTATCATACGATGTTGACATGGAACCTCACATTCCCCAAAGGATAAAATCATTGAAATTCTAGACACCAGTAAACTGGAGACATCCGGCACGAGTGGTCTCCCTGTCTATGAGAACGCCTGGATGAGCAGAGTAAGGCTGTCCTTCCCCACCGGACGGGACCCTCCTTCAAAGCTCCACAGCCAGAGCTCCAACCAAGTGCTGACCTCTGAGATCAGACCGGCCAGGTCCAGGCCTTGGCTGGGGCCAAGGCACAGGTCTGTAGACAGGTGCACACCAAGCCAGGTGCACACACGAGTGACCTCGCCTCCAGCCCAGCCCCCTGTGGGAAGGGAGGGTGTGACACAGGGTGGGGCGGCAGGTGCCCCAGTGAATCAACCAGGCAGCCGCCTCCACAGACAAAGCCCAGGAGAGTCTTGGTGACATTCTCACGAACCAGCCAAGTTTCTTCCTGGCTGTGCCGGAGGGGAAAAGTCCACAATGACAAAAACCTCAGCAGTGCACACGATTCCTCAGGTAAAGTGTGCTGTTACCTAAAATGTGGGAGAAACACTCAATCTTCCTGCAAACAAGTCACTTTCTAAGATTCTGCATAGAAAAATTAGGCATTTTAGAAACACAGGAGAAAAATCAAGGTAACAAGAGCTATAAGTTTTGAAAATTTGTGTCTTTTTTTAAATGAAGAAGCAAATCTTCATCACATTATTTGTAAAATGTGCGTGGGAAACCACCGAGCTGGAAACATAATTTTGACAAATAAAAGTGAAACTTTTAAAAACAAAAGTGCTATTCACACCGAGTACAGCCACCGAGGGATGCTATCATGTCCTGCTTCGATCGCTGAGAGACTGTGGCAGCCGTACGGTGCCCGGCGACAAGGACACCCTCGAATAAGCACCTGATGAAGGAACGAGTCCGCTAACTGCATCAGCACAGCAGAGTTCACGCCAATGACAAGTAACAGACTGTGCAAGTCCGTGGTACCTGCGTTCCCGCTCCGGAGCCTGTGGCGCACCCAGGTCAGGGGATCTGCGTCCTCGTTGCCGAGGGACGGGAACAGTGGGGATTCTTCCCCCGGCAGAATCTGCCGGGCCAGACTGCCTGTCTGGGGACCTTCGCCCCCTTTACCGCAAAACCTGCAACCACGAGGCTTTGCCGGGCTGAGAACTCACAGCTGCGTCCTCCAGGAAGCCCACACGGGGCTAAAGCCGAGGGCAGGCCCACTGTGAGTGTCTGGGGAGGCCTCCCGACACCTCCGCACTAGCACCCCACATTCACTGTGTTTTGGCCTCAGGGAGGCAGCATGGAAACCTTTACAAACAACATGGTGGGGATATGCAGGACTGGTCCCAGACCTCAGGTCTCGCTCTGGGGACACAGCTGCTGGTAGCTTTCGTCCCTTCGTTCCACTTCCAGTCTCTGACCTTCAGGCCCCAGAAGATGCCCCACGAACACGGGAGTTCAGTGGCAGCCCCGTGACACCTTCCATAGAGACAGCACAGGCTGAACCTCCCACGGGGCTGAGTCCGGGTCCGTGTATCCCAAAAGGAGAAGCCATGAGGGGTCAGGGGACCTCTGTGGCTCCCACATAAGATGTGGTCGCAGACATTGTCATGGTGATGGAGCCCTTGGGAAACATCTTCTGCAAGGAACATACAGAACACCAACGGATGAAGCCCAGGGTAGGCGGGTGCAGAGGTCCACTCGGGGGACACAGCCCGAGGCAGCCCTGGGGCTGAGCAGACCAGCAGCCTTCCCGCCTGTCCTCTGTCCCTGTCTTATTCTCGGGAGGTCTGCTTCCCCCCTCACCCCACTGCACCTAAGGAAGCCACACTACCTTCCCCGTCTATGAGAATGCCTGGGCGAGCAGAGTAAGGCTGCTCAGGTCTTCCCCAAGGACATTAGACCTGCGTATTCTCCGTTCCCTGCTCCCCACCAGGCCCTCTCGCCACCCCATCCCACCTGTGCTCAGCTATGCAAGGACACTCTGTGTGCGGAGCCCTCCGCCCCGAGCCTCACACGTAGGAGTGCCCTGCACTGCAGCTGGTGTCCCCTTGGGACGGGTCCCAGCACTGGGCCTGGGGAGTCAGCTGCTGGCGGCACCGGGGTCCATGGGACCACAGGACCACGCCAGGCTCCAGAAAGCCTCCTGGGACCGGCGCTGTCAGCACCGGCAGCAGCAATGTGACTTGAGTTCATCTCATTTCATCCATTGACTATGAGACATTTTGGTCCCATTCGGCATCACTAACACCACACAGTCTGTCCCCGTGGCTTTCTTGAGGCCGGCACGTGGCGGTGGCAGCACCCACGGTGGAAACGTGGGGCTAGCAGCCCCACTTGGGTAAACACCAAGCATAATTCAGTAGGCACAGAGCCGTGCAAACAGCCACACTCAGCCTGCCCTCCCTGAGTCAGGGGATTCTATACAGACGACCTATTCCAAAGCTGCATCATGGCTTGGAGGTCATGAAATGCACAATAAAAATACATCCCAAAACCACCATGAACTCTGAGCCCTAATTTGGGGTTGAGACGTGTATATCCACATTACAGATCATTCACGCTAAAGAGCACACACGATTATGAGACTGCTGTACCGTTCAGATTCTGAAAATTTTGAAACCCATTCGATTTGTCCTGTATTTGCAATTTCTACTCCTGAAAGAAAATGAGGGAGTTGCCTGTTTTCCTTGAGTCAGAGAAAAGAGCTCCCTGGAAGGATTTGTTCTCCTTTGCTGAGACCTGAGTGCCTGTCCCTGAGGTAGCAGTGTGTCCACCACGGCAGTGGGCAGACCTCAGCCACTGCTGAGGCTCACGTCACAGCCGCGGAAAACGCGTCCTCACAGACGCCAGCACACAGCAGGCATATGCAGTCTCCGACCGGCGTGCTGGGCAGGTGCCCCTGCCGACACACAGGGACTCTAGCCTACGTGCGAATGAACTCCGGCCAGGCCACGGGGCACGGACCAGGCCCTCTGGGGAAGCCCCAGCCTCCATGGAGTCCAGATACACACAGCCCGTGGCTCTGGCCCCACGCAGTCACTGCACCAGGAGAAGCGTCCCTGCGGGCTCCGTGCAGAGAGGTCTGCCAACGGTCAGGCCATGTCGGCATGCAGTTGGCTGGCCGACTTTTAATGTGGCTGTGAAAGTGCTTCCCCAAGGGGGTGGTCACGCACGTGTACGGACCCTGCCCCTCCCAACCTCAGGCTAAGGCCATCACACCTGCTCTATTGGCTTTGAGCGAGTTTCAGCTTCCCGATCCCCATTTGGGAGAATCTTTGATCCGGAAGCTGAGAGGCTCAGTAAACTCTCCCACTGCCTGAAAGACTGAAGCCACGCGCCTGCCCGCCGCCTGCACCCCGGCAGCACGGTGAGTGCCCTGGGCAGGGTTACTTACTCGTGTGTGAGCCAGTGGCTGGCCCCCCGGGAGCACAGCTCTGCACAGCGAGACAGATTTGTGCTGACAAATGACTACCATTCAGCCCAGGTGTCACCACAAGACCTTCGTTATCATTGCTGGTCACCACCAAACCAACCCTGTCCTTGCAGGCCGGGGACAACACCCTGTCTTCCTTGGATGCCGTCAGCAATAGCCTGCACAGAAATAGACCCACTAGATACTCTACAATTATACACTTTCTGCAAGACTCTTGGGACCGTGGTCTATTTTTGCTAGAACTTGGGTTGGGGCATCATTCGTTAAGGGAGAACCCCGTGTTGTCACCCGTGCTCACTTACCTGGTTGCCAGAATGAGGTCTGAGAACAAACACGACCCACGCAGACACAGAGTCCAGGCTGGTCTTCAAAACACTGGAAAAGGCCATGTCTCCACACCCCCTGGGGAGAGTCTGTCATGACGAGACCCAGGGCTGCGTGACTTGGTGCTTTGGAAGGTGCACCTCACTGGCCTCGGGGCCCCCGGCCCCGCAGGGAGCCTTCTCCAGCACACAGACCGAGGGAAAAGCCAGAGGGTGAGCCAGAGGGAGGGCTCCCGGAACCTCTCTGTGGAGGAACTAAGTCACTGCCTCGATGCCGGTCGTCGGAGTGGGAGACCCAGAGCAGAGAAACCCCCGCACCACCTCCTTCTCCACTGACAGCCACATAATCACAAAAGGCTCCTCAAACTGAAAAGAAATCCCCAAGGCCGGAGAAGGTCTCCTATGCACACATCCCAGAAAACAGGAAGTCAAGACCCACTGTGCCCTGGCTGGGCCCCGAGGGTGCTGTCCCCTGGCTCCCATGGCTTGGAGAATCTGGGAACAGAGGACTGTGTGGCCCTGGACATGCTGGAGTGTCCAGAGGGTGTCCAACAAGGGGATACCCTTCTCTACGAGTGTTTGCTGCAACCATGTGTGGACCTCTAACCCAACAACCTGCACATTATGCGGTCGCGTGGCACCCAACAGCAGGACGAGAGTCCAGGACTCCTGGGGACCAGGTGTGTGGATTCCAGGCCATTCTCATGGTCACACCCATGGGAGGATGGCTTATACTGTCATCATCAGCAAAAACAAGGTGAGGGGGTGCCCCCTCACGTTCAGATGCTTCTACACACACAAGACACCTGACGCTTTCACAAGGGGCACCCTCAGTCCTCCTGAGAAAGGTCCCGGGGCACCTGGGTCAGGTGACCTGCAGAATGGCCTACGGGTAACGGCCGGGCTGGGCTGCTGTTCACCCCCATCCAGGGGAATCAGGGAAGCCAGGAAAAGCCTCCTCTTTTCCCTGAATGCTGCTCTCATTCGGAGATCGCAGAACCACAGCCCAGCACGACCTCGCTGACCACATGCAGGATGAGAACGTACTTGGAAAGACAAAGTGTTTCCTCGTCTCATCTCAGAGACTTTGGACCCACTTGGGTGGAAGGCTGAGCACACTGGCACCTGCTGGTTACGAGCTGTTCAGTCTCAGACGTAACTCCCTGGAGACCCGGCAACGAGAACCACGGCTCCCGGGAGCCAGCACAACGTTCCGACGTGATCAAGTCTCCGTCACTTTGTGCTGATTGATTTGCCGTGCACGATGCACCCCAGAAACCAAGACACGTCCTCCATCTCACAGAACACACCGATTCTGGAAATACAGTTTCTTTTAAAAACCACCTTCATTCTTCCTGATACCTTGTCTTCACAAAGTTTAGCAACAACACTTTCTTTAAAGGGCAAAAGAATAAGAGACATTCGAGAACACAGAGTGAGCATTTGATTTCACAGTTGGAGCAAGAACAAAGAAAAAAATCAAAATTACAAGAGGTTCACAAGTAAATGTAGGGGAACCACAGCATTTTCTGTGTTTTTTATATCAGGTAACTTCTTAAAAGTCATAAAAATCCCTCGAACATATAAAATGACAGGTCTGCTTTCTGCCTCTCAAGTGTAACAGGATGGCACCCACTGTCTATTCCCGAACAAACCTCTCTCTTCAGTGCCAATGCTCAGGACCCCGCATCTGCACAGAAACACAGAAAGGAAATGACCCCCTTTTGGAGGGTCGCGTACCTTTGAACAGGGTCAGTCCGCGGAGATTGCCTTTGATTTTAGTCAGCTTCAGTTCCATGGGGCAGGCCCGACCTTCTACTCATGTCCTTTGATAAATGGGAGGGAAAGTTTCCACTAAAGTGATCCCCTAAAGTGATCAATACACAAGAAAGTAAAGTGTACAGTTGTCGGTGTGCACTGAGTCCTGACAAACTTCCAGGGGCTGGTGTGAGATGAGCCGCTGGCGTCCACGTGGCCCCTCACACAGCCGCCAGTTGCCAAGGGCAACGCCACCGCCCACCACGCCGTGTCCATGAGCATCAGGGACTGGTGGCGGTCGGTGGCTCTGAGCAATTGGCAAAAGTGGGGTGATGTCTACAGAAAGCCAATCATTCAATCATTGTTGCCCACGAAAAGAGCAATTTCTACATTTAAACACAGGTTCTAGAGTGACTCGTATACGTCCCCTACAATGTACAGTCATCTGCTGAATTGATTAGTAACCCCAAGTTATTCGGGGCGTGGTGGTATCAGCTGTCAATCGCGCATACACGAAAGTCGGCATTCTCAAGCACAGACGGGACATTTCAGCACACACGTCACAGGAGGAACAACAGACCACAGCATGCTCAGCCCACACAGAGACGCACATGTAGTCACGGTACCTGCCACTGGCTCCGGGCCATGCAGCGTGGGAGCACCGACACTGTGCTCGCTCAGCGCGCACTGCAACAACGTACGTGGGAGCCACAGCGCTCTTTCAGTTCATTAACAAAATAGTAATTGATTTATGTTAATCAATTACCATACATGACCAAACATGGCATCAGGGACTCTGCCAACGGCCCGCAAGTGCGCGGCAGCACGGCCCCTCAGGAGGAGCGAAACGACCTGCCGGGATGTGTGTGCGTGTGTCTCAGCTGTGCCGCCCCGTCCCTGCATGCGCGCTGGGGCGGGAAGTTTGCTTCTCGGGCCCAGTGTCCTCACCTGGAAACCAGCACCTGTGCCCTACGTCGCGCAGAGCTGCTGAGACAAAACAGTGAGGAGGACAACTTCTACTTTCCTGGGTGCCCCGGAATGAGCTGCAGCTCAGAAGCCCCCTGTGCACGGCCCGGGGCCCACCACAGGCTCAGACACATGAGGCCCCTCGTCTCCTCTCGGACTCGCGTGTGAAGCAGTTGATGGGAAGTGTTTAAGTTAGGAAAGGCTGGGCACCTGTCAGTGGCTTATTCTATGTGATGCTGCCATGTGTTATTTTTAGTTCGACGAAGAACCTGCCACTTAGGACCTACGCCAAGGAGGACCTGCTGGTGGGAGCCACCAAGACTGACACAGCAAGTGCATATCAACCTCCAACGCTGCGGCTCACGGCAGACCTGCCAGTGGCCACCAGGCCTGCAAAACCCAGTCTAACGCGGACACTGGTCAGTGCGGTTTCCAAGCAGGTGAAAACAAACTTCAGACCTATGTGGGCCACAGAACAAAAAGTTGAGATGTCTGGTTTCGGATCGTAATTTAACCCTCTGAGCTTGTGTCCCCAAAAGTGACACTGAATTTCTTGGGGACACAGCCTCCTGGAAGCAAGGTCCGTGGCTGTCCTACAAAATTTATGCTAGTCGCCAGTGTTGATGGAGCCCCCAACTGGCCTTAAAATGAGAACTATGTCGCCTAAGTCATGTGGTCCATCATGTGCACGTGCCAAGTGTGAATGTGCACTGGGCACGCAGTGCCGTCTGGCTCTCCTGTCCTCGTGTGTGTGGCCTCAGCCATTACCAGACCTGGAATAATGCAGGAATACTGCATTCTCGCTACTACCAATAAATCCCAAAGCCCAGAACAGACCAAAAGAGAAAGCAGAGCAAGTCAGAATATCCTTGATTGACTGAATGCCAGCAGCTCCTCCAGGAATCTCTACACCCCAGCAGCCCCCGGGTGTGGCCACAGCCAGACCTGGGCGGGGCTGGGGCAGAGAGAACCCACGGAAAGGTTAACTGTCGGGATGGGTGATGACGTCCAATGGCACAACTAACCCACTCAGGACGTTGAGTGAGCAGTGCGGTCGTCCTGAGGCTCAGCCTCTTCGTGGCAGCAATGGAGAGGAGGCGGCCCATCCCCTAGTGCCACGAGGTGTCACGTCCACACCACGTAGCTCTTAATGAGGCCACCAGATGGGAGCTCCCAGCAGCCATCAGAGGCACTGAGCTGGGGCACAAGGACCGGATTTCAGGAACCGTGGGCAACGCTCTCCCTGGTGGAGTACGGGACAGACGACCTCTCCCACAGCGTGCTTTGGAAGTTGGCAGACCTCCCCTCCGCCCCCGACTCTGCCGTTCAGCAGCTGTGCAGCGCTCGACCACTTACTGCTTCTCCCCAAGGCCACCCAAGCCACAGAGCCAATCTCGGGACCGAAGGAGGTCAAGATGCACTGTGCAGCCCCGACTCTGGCTCAGCACAAGGTCAAAAGCAGATGCGGTTTAACTGCCGCCCCAAGCAGCGTCCAACACAGCAGCCGCTCCCCGCCTCCTGGGAGATCCCAATGTGGAGACATCTCCACAGCGGCTTTGGCTCTCTCAGTGAGAAAGGACCAAGTGGAAAGACCACACACACCCAGCTCCTGGCATGAAGGCAGACCCTTGTGGGAATCTGGGGAGGCAGCTCCTAGGGGTTCGTGCCAAAGGAGGGATGGCCTGGTGCCTGGAAGGCTCACGGGATGGAGTAGCGGAATGGTGTGCTGGTGTCCTCCTGGACGCTGCCTGGCCCATGGAGGCTCGGGGGGACAGCCCTTCACACTCACACGCCCCCCTTCAAAGAGTGCTCAGCTATTTTAAGAGCATGACTCACTGAGTGGAAGACGGAGTCGTCAGGGACATGGATGGGGGAGGAAACCGCAGCTGCAGAAACAGCCCTGGGCCAGAGGAGCCGCAGAAACCAGGATGTCAGAGGCCCAAGTAGGGCTGCTTTCCCAAGCTGATCCCCATCAGGATGCGCCCGGGAGATGGTGCGGGCGAAGGAGTCAGGTGCCTGTGTCGACTGCCGTGACACGGCCTCTTACGGCACCCAGGGCTCTGAAGCCTCTCCACATCTGCACTCACCTGCAGGGTCACCATCCCCCTTGCGTCCATCCATCCATCTGCTGGCTCACCCATGCACCCATCCGTCTGTCCACTAGCTCAGCGGATATTTTTAGAGCCTCACACGTCCATCTTTCTGTCCGCTCGTTCACCCAGTGGGCGTTCACCGAACCTCATAGTGTCGGGAGGGGTGCTTCTGAGAGGCAGTGAGGTCACGGGGGTGCCGTCTTCATGATGGGCTCACTGCCCCCGTAACAGGAGACATGAGCTCCACGCCACCCACATCAGGTCTTGGCACGAAGACAGCATCTACAAACCAGGAAGACCTCCCCCCCAGGCCCTAGATCCCAGGTGTCCAGGTTCCAGGGCCACCAGCGATCATTAGGTGCTGTTTCCAAGCCCGTGACTGTGCTATCCCATCAAGGACACCCCAAGAGACACACTCCCCACCGGCTGGGAGAAGGCACTGCCAGCCAGACTCAAGGCTTTGGCCACCAGTGTCCCGAAGACATGAGCAGATCTGTGTGTTGAGAGGGCAGAGTGCTCAGCACAGGCACCATGAGGCCTTTTCAGAAAGCTCCCTGATGAGCAGTGTCCAGACCCTTCCTGGGGAAGGAGGCCTCTTCCCCCAGGCGACGGGGTCACAAGTCCGGGGGTGAAGGCGGGCGCCACCCCGAGGGCAACCGTGTCTGTCGCCCACTCCCCCACTCCCTACCGCTGCCCTCACACTACCCCCAGTGCAGGTGTGATTAGAAAGGAGAGGAGCACATTTGGGACAGAGGGCGGAAGGAGACAGGGGGCAGGCGGAGGCGGGAGCCGCTGGAGGGGGCGGGCATGCAGAGCGCAGGCCGGGCAGCGCACTGGCGCTGGTAGGTGGGAGGGAGAAAGAAAGAGGCAGAAGCCGTCGAGAGTTTTCTCACGGAGCCGGACTGACCCCACAGCATCCCACAGAGTGGGGGGCTTCACCTGCTCACTGAAGTCTCCATGGCCACATGGCCGAACCGGGGGCGTGGGGTCTTTGAGGAAAGCCAGTGGTGTGGCCGTGTGTGGGCGTGCAGGCTGTGCACATACAAGCCCGCATAGAGAGGGGGCGGGCCATGGGCCCAGCCTCAAACACAGCATTTTCTGCAATGTAGACCGAATGCCTGTGATCCCCCCAAAACTCACACGCCGACACCTGACTCCCAGATATGATGGGATGGAGGGCCTTACAGAGGGGTTGAGGTGTGAGAGTAGGGGCCCTGTGATGGGTCCAGGGGCCTCATCAGAGAGACCCCAGAGCCCACAGCCTCTCCTCCATGTGATGACATGGTGAGAAGACACCGTCCATGAACCAGGAAGAGGCCTCAGCAGACCCCCAGATCTGCCCACACCTGGATCCTGGGTGTCCAACCTCTAGAGCAGAGGGTGTTCTGAGAGCCCAACGGACAAGACAGAGCTCAAGGACAGAGTCACAGGACGATGAGGGACAGACACCGTTCGCAGGCGAAAGTGAGATCACACCCATCCAAGGAGGCAGGTGCATCTGAAGGTGGAGAAAGCACAAGGGGAGGCCGGCAGGGCTGATGCTGCCCAGTCCACATGGACGCGCTGGTTCGGTCCTTGGGCTGCCACAAGGGGTCACGGTGGGCCTGGGGAAGCACGGCCAGTACTGAGGGGGGACGCGCATACCTCAACAGGGCCTGTAATAAGCTCATCACAGAGCCGCGAGAGTAGGTGGGCTGGCCACAGAGTGAATGTAACGACGCAGCAGGTGCCGAGAAGAGCTCCTGGGGCCATCGAGAACGGGCCAGAGACGGAGAGAAATGCAAGAGAACACCAGCTGTGCTGGGGGAGGGGACGGGCCAACGAGATCTGAGGGGTGGACCCCAAGAAAGCCTCTGGACTGGCCAGAACACCCCAGGTGACAAAAGGGAGGCGGCTCGAATTAGCAGGCGGGAAGAGCCAGGTCAGGGTCAGATGGGAGGTGAAGAATGGTGGGCAGAGAGCTCACCTGGGGACTGCCCGCATCTCGTCAGCTGCAGGAAGCCCAGCCACCATCTCTCTGCCCAGCTCTTTGGCTTCGGCCAACTCACCTTCGTCCCATGAAAGCTGAGCCCCCGCAGTCCTGCCACGGAGCCCACTGAGCCTCTGGCTGTGGGCAGACGCTCCCAGGTGCACCTGTTGACTCCTGGGGCTGGGAGCAGTGCCTCCCCCATGATGAGGCCTCAGCAGAGGTGAGGGGGCAAGTGTTGGCCACAGGGACCATCCACTGAGTGCCCCAGCTGCTTGCCCAGGGATCTGGAGAGCAGATGACTACATTCTCCAGAACGACGTGAGCCGGGTGTTTTAAACATGGCTGCTCTTAACAATGGGGTATTATAATGAACTTACACTCCCATAAATTATGTTAAAGCCAAGGTAATAAATCCTAAAACTTGGCAGCCCCTGGCTCCTGCCCTATAGTGCCTGGCCAGCCACTGCTCACAGTGTGAGCCCACATCTGTCTGCGGTCTGTCTGCGGAACAGGGACACTGCACTCTGCACGGCGCTGGCCGAGCCTGTGTTCAGGGATGCCGAGCCACTGGTCCCAGAGCAGCAGTGGCGGGCGCATGCATCCCATAGACATGGGCAGAGTCCACGCTTTTCCCTCTGTGGCGCCCGTACTTCACGGACACACTGCTGGCTTCCAACTGGACCAGAGGTCCACGCCATGCTCTGAAAGCAGGGAGCTCAGAGGATACTAGCAGAGACACCGGCAGTTCAAAGCAGCCTGAAACATGGGAACTTTACAACCCGGAAAACTGAGGCTTGGAGGGGATTCTGCTGTGTCCGCCACATGGAGGCCCCACGGGTTCCGGAGCCAGAAGGAGCCGCGCCTGGCCGGGACCGGGAGCCTGCGCAGCTTCCCTTCCTTCCCTGCTTATTTCAGCACTGGGCGGCGGTGGGGGGGGGTTGCCTAGCAACCTGCCTACACAGCGTCGCAAAGCTGCTGCCTGAAATAAACTCCTGCAATACACGCTTTTTTGGAAAGTTCCGCTGGACAATTTTAGAATGAATTTCCGAAGGTTTCTGAATGACATCACGGGTGCTGAGGAGCACCAGGCAGAGCAGGTCGCTGCGCCCTCTCCGTTTCCCTCTCCAAGAAAGTTGGGGGACCGCCCCGTCTGTCACAGTCCTCATCAGCCTCACCCAGTGAAAGCCCAGTGACCTTACAGGGAGACAACGGCCCCTGGGAGGCGGGAGTGGGTCGGAGGGAGGGATGGCCTGGCTGGAGGATGGCCTGTGGCGCGCATGCTCGCGCGCGCGCTTGTTCAAGGGGGTGTGGCGGAAGCCCAGTGTGCACCGTCACAGGGATGGCAGCGGAGATGCTCGGGGCACAAACATGACCAAAATGTCCTCCAAGTGTGCATCCCAGGGTGCTCCCCAGGTGTGGGGTCATGGCAGAGTCAGGCGGTATCAGGGAGGTGACGAGGGCGCCTAGGGGTAAAGTTACAAGGGCAGGACAGTGGCCACGGACAAAGTGACTGGCTGCTGAGCCACCCCTGCCACAGACCCATTGTGACAACACTCGGGGGTGTCTTTCTCCTCCGTTCCAGACAAGCCACTCCATCATCTGCTAGGTTACAAGTCTCCCCTACACGTGACAAAACACCACTCCCCATCCTCCCATCCAGAGAGCGACCTCATCAGAAGAAGCATCTATGACCTCACGGAAAGGGAACGTAGCTCTCAGGGGTTCCCGGCATGGGCTCTATTTGCACATGCAACGACAGCCTTGCTGTTACTGTTGCCAGGTCTGGGGCACAGTGGGGGTAAATGCTACAAGTTCAGAAGTTCCCAGGAGAGGCCAGGGCCGGGCAGGGGCCCTGAGAGCAGAGCCCTCTCCCACCCACAGCCATCCCTGAGGGGCTGCACGGGCACCCTGGCAGACCCGCTGTCATCAGCTCTGGTGACAGCGCCGCTGCACCTTCTCTCCATGTGGGCCCCTCAGCAGGGCCAGGGAAACTGCGTGGAGCTGCTGCATGGGGGGGAGCTTCTGCATGCACGTGCTCTACAGATGGGGACAGCAGGGGCAATCGTACCAGTCATACAACCAGGCTACCCGAGCCACTGCTAGCAGGCCCTGATAATCACTGATTAAGGAGACCCTCGGCTCATCTGACCAAACTGCATGGAAGGGACACCCAGAGATGGGACATGGAGTTGGGAGAGCGACATGCAATGAAGATCTCGAGTGTGCCTTCGGACGTGCTAAATCTGGCAGCAGAGGGTGTGGGACAGCACCAAGCCAGTACTGGACTCGCGTGTCGGGCACCCAGACGACGGATGCGGGACACACGGACACAAGAGCTACGGACAGACAGGGCACAATCACAGTGCTGTCCTTAATCCGTCTGCCTGGGACAGAGCCACGGAAATTCCGGAGCAGACCCTGCACAGGTGATCCCACCCACAGGGGCTGAGACAATGCCACAAGCCACCCGACTGGCCCCATCACTCTGTCCTGTGCCCTCCAGCTTGGCTGCACAGCACCAACATGGAGGAAAGCTCTTCACTTGCCAGAGAGTCAATGACATTTCCAGGTGCCCAGGCCACAGGGTGTAAGTGTGCAAGCAAGTTCTAGGCACCAGGGTCAAGAGCAGCAGTGTGTGGAATGTTTTGGAAGTGACCAGAGTAGTCCGTGTGCCTTCAGGAACATGCCTGCGGCGACCACATCTGGGCCACATCCTGGCCTCTGGAGCCACTGGACGAGGACCCTTCCCGCAGGCAGCGGCCGAGAACTTGCAGCAGTGTACTCCGCACTGACTAACGGCTAACACACTGGCCCCGGAACCCCCGTGTGGGCTGTGTGCATGATTGTCGAACCTGACGTCTCAAGCTGCCAGGAAGTGTCCCGTCACAGCCAGCTAGTAACTGCAGCCAGGTCAGTAGGTGTGCCTAGATTCTAAGTGTGCACAGGAAAGCACGCCGGCCCAGTCGTCGTGATGTCATGGCACCTGCCTCACAGACGAGGAGGCGTTACAGAAATGACGACTATTTCCAACTCCGAGACACAGACTTGACATCAAACCTGCTAACTACCATTACATGCACTTGGCAAATGTCTTCCCGTTGGGGAATAAACGGGTCTAGGCATCCACCTGGGGGACTCTGGGCCTCTGAACCTCAGGAAACCATTTCCTGGAAGATATGTGTCATGTGGGGATACAAAGTAAAGCAGTTGAAGGTGCACTGGTGCATGTATGTGTGTGAACACGTGTGCGTACGTGGGTGGACATGTGTGTAGGACTGTACACACAGGTGTGCATGTATGTGTGTGAACACGTGTGTGCACGTGGGTGGACATGTGTGTAGGACTGTACACACGAGTGTGCATGTATGTGTGTGAACACGTGTGCACATGTGTGTGGATATGTGTAGGAGTGTACGCACAGATGTGTATTATGTGTGTGAACATGGATGTCTGCACGCATAAGAGTGCACGAGTATGCAGGTGTGAGTGTGTGTGGACATGTGTGCAGGACTGTACTATGTGAATGTGCATGTGTGAACATGTGTGTGCATGTAGGAGTGAACTACACACGTGTTCACACACATATGGTGCGAATATGTGTGTGCATGTAGGAGTGTACACACAGGTTTGTGCATGTGTGTGAGAACACATGTGTGCATGTAGGAGTGAACACGTGGATGTGCATGTATGTGTGTGAACATGGATGTCTGCACGTGTAAGAGTGCACGAGTATGCACTGTGAGTGTGTGTGGACGTGTGCAGGACTGTACTATGTGAGTGTGATGTGTGAATATGTGTGTGCATGTAGGAGTGTACGCATGTGAATGTGCAGGTGTGTGGTCTTGAACATGCATGCGCATGTATGAGTGTACACGTGAGTGATGTGTGGGCATCTGAGTGTGCAGGTGTGCAAGTATGTGAACATGTGTACATGTGGTGCATTGCATGGACATGCAGGTGTGAGTGCAGGTATGTGCCTGTGAACTCTGCACATGTACGCATGTTGGTGTGCGGGTGTGTGCAAGTGTTCTCATGTAAACATTCATGTATACTTGTGAACATGTGTCTCTGAGTGCAAGTGTATGCGGGTGTACACATGTACATGTGTGTGTGCGTGAGCACTTGTGTGTATGTGCGTGTGCACACGTGTGTGTGAGTGTGCGTGTCAGTGAATGTGCATTATGTGTGCAGGATTATGCACATGTGCAGGAGTACCATATTCATGAGTGTGCACAGGTGTGCGGTGCATGTGTGAATGTGTGTGCACACGTTTGAGAGCATACATGTGCATGCGCATGTGCATGTGTGTGAGTGCGCTGTGTGTGCATGAGTGTGCCTGCGTGCATGCATGACAGAAGGGTCAGGTTCCGTGCTGTTTTTACCTTCAATCCCTCGGCCACACGCCACCGTCGTCTGGGACCGGTGGGGCTCAGGGCAGCCTCGGTCTGGGCACCGACACTGTTCTCTGCGAGAAGGAGCACGACCAGCCCCCCAGCCCTGTCCCTCCCCCGGGGCTGCACTGACTGGCTTGGAAAGAGGCAGGTCTGAGCAACCGTGGAAATCACCATGAGACACTGCCTCGGAATCGTGGAGAGGCAAGATTCATTGCTCCAAAACAAACTCAATTCAGTCGAAAAATGCTCCATGTTTGGAAGAATGTCAGGAGAGATGGGAAGACCCCAGTGGCACTCAGAAGATGTTCAGAAACCAGCTGACGTGTCTCGATGACAGCCAGCGTCTCCGGAGACCGCCCCCCCCCCACACACAGAGCGCTCTTCATGGGCACGTGGCCACCAGCACCACTGAATCCTTCACGGCAAAGACCAAACACCACAACTCTGCGGCGACAGACTTCCAGAGCGCCTCCCACGGCCACATGCCTCGGAGTCCCCTGCAAGCCTGCGGACATCCCGCAAGCAGTCAGCACTGTGCTCTCATGGACAGCGGCGCGGGGCCGTTCCCGCTGCTGGAACTGTGTGCGTGCCCCCGAGGGCGAACGCACACGCACCCGCCTCAGGAAGCGGCTCGACTCCCGGGAAAAGGTGAACCGGTCGTGCCCCAGAGAGAAAGCAGGAGCCCCGGGGGCTCTCCAGAGCCAGCTGCGATGCCGGTCCCCTCCGAATGAATCCACCAGCCACAGACGAAAGCCGCTACGCCCTTGATCGTCATAAACACAGAGTAATTAAGCCTACTTAAGGAAGGGCGCGTCGGAGTGCGGCTCTGATTGCCACTGTTCCTGCTCTCAAGGCAGAGAGAGCAGAGCCGGCGTCTGTCTGCGGGGAGGTCTGTGTATGTAGCTGAGCTTCAGCAAGAGCAGAATATTCTCAAGGTCCCAAATATTTCCTTGTATGACACAAAACTAATTTTAATTACACTTATTGGCCTTAATACCCGAGTGTGTTTAGTTTTACATACCAAGAAGGGAAGATTCTGACTTTGCACTTGCTTCCTTTGCCTACGGGTCTTTTCCGAGACATTCACCTGTTCTCACTGGCCTGCTGACCACGTGTCATTCACACTGAGCTCCTGGCTTCCCGGGACATCCCTGTCCTGTCCTGGGCACATCTCCAGAGCACCAGAGCCAAGGAAATAAGGGGAAAGCTCGTTGGGCAGAACCTCAGATGCTGACGTTCCTGGTCTTCCTCAAGAGAAACACACTGCTCTGCGGGCAGCCACCCTGAAGAACCATCACGAGGGCACCTGGGCAGCTCAGTTGGTTGAGATCTGACTTCCGATTTCAGCTCAGGTCCTGATCTGAGGGTCTGGGACTGAGCCGCACACTGGGCTCGGTGCTCAGCATGGAGTCGCCTTGGGCGTCTCCGTCCCCCTCTGCCCCTCAGCACGTGCCTGCACTCTTTCTCTCTCCTGCTCTAGAAAGATAGATATATAGATAGATAAAATCTTTGAAAAGCAGCATCACGAAATAAGGCACAATGCAGGAAGCGAGCTTGAAGCAGAGAAAGGCTATGGCAGGAAGAGGCAGCTCATGGAAAGTCCTAGAGGTAGGCTGCGGTCAGCCAGACGCGGCGAGTGAGGCAAGCCACCAGAGCTCTTGTTTACAGAGCACCTGGGACGCAAGAGCCGAATGGCAGCTGCATTCAAACTCCGGAGGGTAATGCAAGGCTGATGAGAGTCTCTCGGGAGCCAGAACTGAAGCGCGGCCGCAGCTTCTCCCCACCTGCAGTGCCAGGCAGTGATCCTGTCCCCTGACCCCAGAGGGCAGAGGTCCCTGGGCTGAGCTTGCTCAAGGGACGGAGAAACCAGGAATGTGTCGTGACTTCTGTGGCACCTGCCGGGATCTGCACACACGGTCCCCACTAGTGTGACACCAGCTGACCTCAGGCAGAATAGCAAGTGTTCGAAGCTTGAACGTCAAAGGAGCAGCATCAGGATTTAGGACGAGGCCCCATGTAAACTGGGTGACTCTGGATCCCCCAACTCTGATGTCACCGTCACAGAAGACAGAGGTTCGGCCTCTGTGAACACCCAGCAGCCACGAGCTTTATACAATTCGGGGCAGCTTCAAATGGGGGGCACACTGCAGACCCCCAACGGCGTCAAACCGGGTGGCCGCACTCGGACATTTAAAGGACTCAAGGCATCACAGTAATGTACAGGGTAATTACAAAGTCATTTGAGCAAAATGTAAAATACACAGCAAAACAAATGACAGCAATCCTAGGTTCAAAGATTCTCCCTTGGGGACCTGGTCTATCAACTCCTCTATTTTTTTCTTGGTCACACAGTGACTAACACCTGCCTAAGAGATATGGGAATTTTTGTCCCAAAACGAATCTATTAAAACATTATTTTTTTGCATGCATGCTCCTCTGTTCTGTTGAAAACAGTAGCAGTGACTCCCCTTTTAGATGAATTATCTGCAAATAAAGAGCTGTTCTTACTATAACATAAGGCAAAGAAAGCCACAGAAGAAAACTAAACACCAAATTAAACACATTTAAATTCTCTTGTTTCTCTCTCCTGATTTTTCTTTCTTTCCCTTCTTTTCTGCTTTCTTTTTCAATGGGTTTGGTTTTTTGTTTGTTTGTTTGTTTGTTTGTTTCCAGAAAACACGAAAGAAGCAAAGCACTAGAAGACAGGCCAGACTTGGCCGTGTGCATGGAGGAGACAGCCTCTCCACAGATGAACATATTTTCACACTATCCACACTTCACTCAGGGAAAGGCCTAAATGAGCTTAGAGATTTCAGTCTGTGGAGTTTCTTAAAAACATTCCACTATTTCTTAATGATCACGGCTGTAAATGTGTGCGACTCAGCAGAGCTAATGACTTAAAGTAGTGGTAATGGTCTGGCAAACCAGAAAGGCCTAATTTTGATGGATTGGTTCTCATTAGAGTCTCATTCCAAAATGGCTGCGGAAAGTAAAATCAAAGACATCAGTCTGTGGCTTTCACTCATGAACAAAAAAAGGAAAGAAAACATGACGCAGAGTAAGTAAACAGACGGGACCTCTCCCCTTCTTCCGTTAGAGCTGGACTCCGTGCACTCAGTGAGTAGCAGAGGAAGACTTGGGTAGTAAGCACACGTCCAACAGGCGTTCTGCTCTGCGCACGGAGACGCAGTGACTGTGACCCGTGCTCTGCTGATTCAATAAGCCCGTGACTTTATATGAAGGGGCAGACAACACATTTTGCAGAACCCTCACTTGACCGTATTTATCGCCTCGGCATAGAGGAGGTCTGATTCAGAAGCAGCCAAGGTCAGAACTTGATTTTTCCTTCTGAGGACTGGGACCATTATCCAGACATGCTCTGAATCAGGACCTGGGCCTGTGTGTGCAGATGGAGAGCAGCCAGCTAGTCTGGCCGACATCACGCGATGCCAGAGTCCAAGCAAGATGGACCTCTGTCGGTCAGGCCCAGAGGAGACTGCGTGAGGTCAGTTTCAGAGCAGAAAACAGAAGCATTCTGACAAATGCAATACTCTTGAAATCGCATCTTTGCTTCTGGGAGATGCGTAGGCATGAGTAAAGGAGGTAAATCTCATTTTTAACTCTCTTTAGAATGACTTACACTTTCAGTGAGTGCCAAGTACAGCATCAAAAAAAAAAATGTTTGGGCACACATCCACACTTCAAAGACCTGCCAACTCATGTTCACTGTCATTTCAGAAGCAAATGCAGAGCAAGATGGACAGCTGCTCGGAGGAAACGCACAGCCCCTAAGAGGCAGGCAGTGATGGAGCCTGGCTGCCTGGCTTGGGATGGGGCTGCTCACGTCTGCTTCCGGGGAAGAGGCTGGTGCTGGAAAGATACAGAGAAATGGGGGACAGGTCCCCGTGCCTCGCTGCTTTGGATCTGCGTGTCGCCGCAGCCACCTCATCAAGACGCACCCCCACACCAACCCTTCCTGCGTGGGAACTGTCCACATCCAACAAAGACTTCTGGTCAACCAGAGCCTTGCTCACGGCTTATCTTTCACAAACCATTCAGAGAATAGTGTCAAGTGTGAAAAGGAGCAGAAGATGCCACCCCAAATGGGGCTATAGGAGCTCAAGACACACCACAAAACATGCTGCTGGGCCGAATGATTATTGTAAGCAGAAGGTACTGGAAAAATAGCAAGTGCGTGGAGAGGCTTTCTCTGAATGCCCCTCGTCTGCCTAAAGACAGACCCTCCAAAGGGACCAGGGGTCACCCATCCCCTCTCTGAAGTCTGACCAGCCCGGAGGATGGATGCTTGTCACAGGCCAGGAGACTGGATGTCGTCCTATAAGGGCCTATTTAGCCAGTGTAATTCCAACCGGTTAAACAGTGATTTCATTGTTTATGTAGTACAACTTAAACTGACCCTGCACCCCCCACAAAGGAACTTACCTAAAAACAAGTCCCAGAAACCACTCCTAGGTAACAAAGCCCAGATACAAGAGTGGGTCAGGCTAGGTGGAGTATTCAATCAGTGAGGGCGCACACTGTCTCCCCAGCTACCAAGGAGTATGGGCCCTGCCCTTTGGGAGACTTTTGGGCGCCAATTCTGACCAAGGTGATAGGCTGGGTCAAATGTCTACTAGGGAAATTGTAATTTAATTGGTCACCCGTGTGTGACCTAGCATGACTGGGCAGCTTTCTCTGTGTGTTGCAATGTCATTGGCCACCTGTGTGTGGCCAGGCCCAACCACAGGGCCCTTGCCCTTTAAAAGTTAGTCGGTAAGGCAGGGAGGGGTCGACTCTTCATAAGGGGCAGCCCCGGCCGGTCAGCTTGATTCTCGATGCTTGGCGCGAAATAAAGCTTTGTTCGACCTTTTTTGTATCAGTCTCGCTCCTTTGATCACATACGCAACAGTCCCCACCCAAGACTTTGTCACCAACGGCCATGCCTCCCAGTGCCCTTCCCAGGGCCCCGCGTCTCCTAAAGTCAGGTCCCATCACTTTGCTACACTCTGAATTCTATGCTACCGTGGGGAGCTACTCATCCTCCTGGAGTGAGCAGGAAATGTGTGTGTGAACACGTGTCTGTCTTTCTCGCCTCAGTCTGTCTGGATTACAGAGGCTTTGGCCAAGAACTCAGAAGGGGAGAAAGAAAATTACTTTTCCTCCCCCACAAGGGAAAAAACTGAAGACATATTTTCTTGTTTTACCAGAACCAGATAATAGAATATAATAGAAATCACTGTTATTCAGCTTCTGAGGTCATATTTATCCCATGTGAGCATGTAAAGTCTCTCTGAGGCGAGATGATTCCTTCCCCTCTGCATTCTAAGTGTTCAGCAAATAAACGGACCCAAGGGCAACTGGACACATACTTTCCACAACAACAAAAAATGTTAATATCAACATTTTACAAAGAATTCTTAGAAAATTGTAAAGAAATCACTAATTCTCAGAGCAAATAAATTCAAAGTTTGCAAATAAAATTTACAAAAGAAATATAAATAGCAAGTAAATATTTGCACAGGCATGTGCCCCTCTAGGAAGCAAAGGGATGCAAATTAAAACAAGACACCATTGTTGCCTTTTCATTTGGGAAAGGTTAAAAATGATCTAGAACGTAAGGCTAGTGAGGCTGCAGTGGAAGCAGTAGTCATAAACTGCCCAGGAGAACACCACTGTGTTCAATCTGATGACTCACACTGGTCTTTAGAGATCAGGAGCCTTAAAAATGTTTGCAACATTTAATCCTGTAATTTTACTTCTAATAATGAATCCTGATGAAATCACCAGGTGGGAAGTTGAAGGTTTATGTACAAAGAGACTTCTAGAAACAATACCAATAGAAGTTTCTAAAAACTTGCGTAACCCACGTGTTGAAGAATGACATAGTTGAGTAAAACCGCCTTCAGTGGGGACAGGAGCCCGCACTCAAGAGCAGGACCTAGGAGGGAGTCCGTGCGACGGGGAAACGGGGCCAAGGTGCTGTAGACGGGGCCAGCGGGCCAGCCACGTCCAAACGGTGATAGCGGCGGCTGTGCAGGTGTGTTCGCACACCCGTGCAAACACGCCAAACACCACAGAAGGGATGACACCAGCCGGGTAAGATTATCTGAGAACGCAAGACCGCACGTTTTTCGTGGTGATATTATTTTTAAAGCTGACAGAGAAGCAGTGGCAGGGTGACACAGAGCGTGGTCTCTGGCATGCCAGGCGCTCACAGCACTGCGTACCTGGTCTGCAAACATGGATCCTGCGTTTCACACCTGACATTCATGACTCACATCTGCTTCTCAGAAAGTGCTGTGTTCTGTCCTCTTGTTGCTCCTCCAGGACCTCAGAGAAGCTCCCGGTGCTGAGGACACAGCAGGGACGGGCCAGGGACACCATGGGGCAGTCTGAGGATGCAGCGGGGAGGGACTGGGGACGCCATGGGGAGGGGGAGGGACTGCTCTGCTGCCCTCACACTTCCAGGGAGCCACAGAATGTGAACTGGAATAGTGCCCTGCTGGCAGCCTGCATCTCTGGCCCTCCCAGGACTGTCACTGAGCCCTGCACTGTCCCAGGGCAGAGCAGGGCCCTGCGGACGGGCCCGGGAGCACAGCGAGCTCGCAGCACCCAGAGGGACGATGCTGAGCGGCCAGAGACAAGTGACTGCGCCCATGCAGCACCGTCGGCCCCGTACACACGGAGACGGCAGGACACATCCTTAGAAAGCTGAAGGAACATGATGGCCGGTCTGCACGTCGGTGGTGTGGGGACATGGCCTTCAAAAAGAAAAAGCAAAATGAAGATATTTCTGGGCGAACTGAAAGGGAAAGAATTTGTTTCCAACAGAAGCCTGGGAAAGCCAGTCTCCAGGGAGAAGGAGCACAGTCCTGGACAAAGACGAGGAACGGAGGGAGAGAGAGTGAAGAGCCAAGAAAGGCACACCCGGGGGCGCCTGGGGGGCGCAGTGGGTTAAAGCCTCTGCCTTCGGCTCAGGTCATGATCCCAGGGTCCTGGGATCGAGCCCCGCATCGGGCTCTCTGCTCAGCAGGGAGCCTGTTTCCCCCTCTCTCTCTTTCTGCCTCTCTGCCTACTTGTGATCTCTGTCTGTCAAATAAATTTAAAAAAAAAAAAGAGAGAGAGAGAGAGAGAGAGAGAAAAGAAAGGCACATGTGAAGCCAAACAAGCGTATATGGACGTCAAGTACACGGAGGAAGACCGTTGTCCTGCTGCACTCAAACACTGCGCAGAATTTGAACTTATGACTGGAGGAAACAGAAGCAGCTAAAACGTGGAAGTCCTCTGCACAGCCATGAAGTAGTAAGAACAGGCCACTCCATTAGTTTCCAGTAATGGAAAGACAGTGGTGACTCTCGTGGACACCGACAGCAGGGCAGCGGTGGGGCGTGCCAGTGACACGGTGACATGACAAGAAAAACTGATGCTGATCAGCAGGAAAAGGAGAAACAATGTCGACTGCAAAGTGCAAAGAGCATGGACGTGAGACGGTGGACTCGGGTCCCAGCGCACAGGGAGCCGCGTTTCACAGGAGGGTCAGACCGACGAAGCCCCAGAGCAGCATGTGTGCAGACAAGAGCGTAAGGACCAGAGCGGGGAAGGCCTGGAAGGAGAAAGGCGGGAGGAACTGCGCACACAGGCGAGCCCCGGGAAGCACATCTCCACAACTGTCCGGTGCACCGTGAAAGCTGCCCCACTGGTGAGACGAGAAGGGAACCTCGGGATACAAACCGGGGAAGACGAACGGTCAGAATGTGCGTGTCTCCCTACACTAGGAGCACCGCAAACTGACAAATCTAAAAGAGAAAAGTAAACGTCAAATAATCTGATAGATGAACTTGACAAATTAAACAAAAAGTACCAGATGGATCTGAAAGATGCAGACAAGGGGATTGATGATCCTGAGCTATGGATGTGCACAGAGCCCTGAATCCAAGAATAAGACACCTCCTCATTCTCAGTGTCCCCAGGACACCGGCTGAGCTGTCCACACAGGCTGAACCCTGAGCGGTGCCCCAGCAGGCTCCAGGGCCCTGCCACTCCAAGGTCACAATCCAAGGTCACGCTCCACCTACGGTGCAATGGAATTATGGAATTTGAACTTCATTGTAAAAGAGATAATTAGTAAATGAGCAGCTACACAAGGCCAGGGAGTACACGTCTAAAAGTTCCTTGTCCAAATAATAGTTTGGGGGTAATTAAACCATATTTTGAGCCACCGGTCATGAAAAGTACAAGCATCCAAACTCCCCGACACCGCGAGCCCGAGCATTAAGAAGCGTCCGCACGGTCACTGCAAGCCTACGAGCCGGGAGGCTACTCATCAACAGTTTCTCCCAACACCGCAAGAAGTTCAAGAGCAGATGGAAACCAAATGGAAAGTCACAAGGTAAAGGCGGAAATTAATTTCACGGAAAAAAAAGCTTCAAGAAAATTCAACAAAGCCAAGAAAATAGTTTTCTTTAAAGACTAATAAAGTTCATAAACCTCTATTAGGTTTAATCAGGGACGTGAACCAAAGCAGCTCTCCGTGCGCACAGCAGCAGGTCGACTCCCTGGGCATCCCAGGATTCTAAGAGGCTGGTAGGAACAATGTCACGTCACAGATTCGTAAATTAAGTGAACTGGAAAAATTCCTTGGAAACCACAACTTACAGTAACTGCCACAAGAATAAGAGACCTCAACAACCCTGTGTCCAGTAAGAAAATGAAATCTGGAATTACAATTCTTCGTGTAAAAGGACCCACAAAAGCAGATGGCTTCCACAGAAATATTTCCGATTTTTAGGGAATAAATACCCCCAAGAGTTTGTCTGGAGGTCAGATTAACATTCATTCCAAAGAAGAGGGCTTAAAAAATGAAATTAGGCAATCTGTCATAAACAGACAAATGTGTTGTAAACTCCAGCATGCAAAAGTACTAAATGAAATATTACCAATTATTGTGCAGTATTTCAAAGGATATTTAAAAAATATTGGTTTCAGGAATGTAAATTTGGCTTATCGTTCAAAAATCAACCAATTTAACACTATATTAAAGAACAAAGAATAGTTATATGTTCCTCTTGATAAGAAGTACTAGACAAAATTCGATTTATGATACAAAATTTAAGAATGTCAAAGAAAGTTTTCTTCACCTGATAAAGAGCACACACATGTCCTGTAGTAAACATCATGATTAATAAAGAAAGAGCGGAAGTCCCCAGTCCTAGCTGAATTCAGGACTACAGTGTGGATTCCCAGTGTCACCATTTCTGTGCAATTGGCTCCTGGAGGTCCCATGGTATAATGAAGCTTAATAAAATAAGTTATAAAACAACTGGGGAAAAAAGTAAAACTGGCATCTGTAGCCAACTTACTTGGGATGTACAGTCTAAATTACCTACTGAAAAAAATAGAATAAATAAGTGAATACAGCAATGTTACTAGAAAGGAGGTTAGTGAAATCTTATTGTTGTGTAACAACAACAACTGATGAGAAAATTATGTTTAACCTACATCTTCAGTAAGTTGCCAGTCAAGTCCCAGGGAGTCATTCTTTGTAAACCGGACGCACTGATTCTGAATCTCCTGTGGCAATGCAAAGTGCGGGAAGGGAAAGGCAGCCACGGGGAGAACTCACAGGAGTGTCCCAACCATGACACATCACAGGCCAAGGAGGGTGCATGGACCAGCACAGGTGCAACCAACCACAGGCAGTCGGGAAAACGCCTGGCGCGAAGCCCCCAGGATGTCAGTCGATGTTGTGGGCCGAAGGGCAGTGCACGACCCTTCAGGGAACGCTGCTGCCTGAGGGGAACAGGCACGTCCCCAAATAGGCTGCTTTGGCATGAGGTGTCCCTGACGCTGAAGGCAAGTCCGGTGCCCGCCCAATGACCTGGCTGCCTGTCTGTCTAAAAGCTGGACACAAACTCGCAAATGTGTCCCTGCCCCTCAATCAGGAAGGACAGACGTTGGTCACTGGGGACACTCCAGACTTGTATCAGTGGGAGAGGAGACAGACCAGGGAATCTCCCTCATACACGACTCCAACTGGCTACATCTCCGTGTGTCTCATCCACTTTCCCGCCCTTGGCCGCCCAACACACTCAGGGTCCTTTCCTGTCTGGTCACTTCCGTACTCACTCACTGCCCTGTGTTCGGATGCGGGGGTGGGCCAGGTTCCCGCCAGGCCTGCAAGTGACTCCCGAGTGCACGTGTGTGTATGTGCGTGATGCAATACTGTAAAATCCTGACTGTCCTCCTCTTCCTGAGCTTCCTTTCATCCACCTAATTTCATAGGCCCTCAGCTGGAGAACCTAAGATGTTGAGATAAAACACTTTTTCCCTCCCCAACTTGGAGCATTTGGATATCCACTTGGAAAGGGAATAAATCTAGACTCAGACCCCACCCCGTGTGCACACACACATGCACAGAGCTTCAGGAATGTTACAGATCTAATATAAAGGTAAACTGTAAGCTTCTAGAACACAGCCTCTATGCTAATGCTAGATGACAACACAAGTGCTGTGGAGCTGCATCACCTTTACGGACTCAGGCCACCCAAGATGCTGCTGGTAGAACAAAGAGACAGAGTGGGAAAAGAAAAGTGGGAGAAGAAAAATTAGCACTCTCCCCACAGAGTGGGAGAAGACATTTGCAAAACCTGTGCTTTAAAATGGCTCATATCTAGACTACATAAAGAAGTAGTCAGGGAATATATCATGTAAGATGGCAGAACATCTGTAGGTGATTTCTTAAAAGAGGCTGTCCCCTATATGTAGAAGAATGAAACTCGACCATTCTCTTACACTGTACACAAAGATAAACTCAAAATGGATAAAAGACCTCAACGTGAGACAGGAATCCATCAGAATCCTAGAGGAGAACATAGACAGTAATCTATTTGATATCAGCCACAGCAACTTCTTTCAAGATATGTCTCCAAAGGCAAAGGAAACAAAAGCAAAAATGAACTTTTGGGACTTCATCAAGACCAAAAGTTTCTACACAGCAAAGCAAACAGTGAACAAAACAAAGAGGCAACCTATGGAATGGGAGAAAATATCTGCAAATGACAGTACAGACAAAAAGTTGATATCCAGGATCTATAATGAACTCCTCAAACTCAACACACAGAAAACAGACAATCATATAAAAAAAATGGGCAGAAGACATGAACAGACACTTCTCCAATGAAGACATACAAATGGCTATCAGACACATGAAAAAATGTTCCTCATCACTAGCCATCAGGGAGATTTAAATCAAAACCACATTGAGATACCACCTTACACCAGTTAGAATGGCCAAAATTAGCAAGACAGGAAACAACATGTGTTGGAGGGCATGTGGAGAAAGGGAACCCTCTTACACTGTTCGTGGGAATGCAAGCTGGTACAGTCACTCAGGAAAACAGTATGTAGGTTCCTTAAGAAATTAAAAATAGAGCTTCCCTATGACCCTGCCATTGCACTACTGGGTATTTACCCCAAAGATCCAGATGGAGTGAAAAGAAGGGTCATCTGTACCCCAGTGTTTATAGCAGCAATGGCCACGGTCGCCAAACTGTGGAAAGAACCAATATGCCCTTCAACGGACGAATGGATAAGGAAGATGTGGTCCATATACACTATGGAGTATGATGCCTCCATCAGAAAGGATGAATACCCAACTTTTGTAGCAACATGGACGGGACTGGAAGAGATGATGCTGAGTGAAATAAGTCAAGCAGAGAGAGTCAATTATCATATGGTTTCACTTACTTGTGGAGCATAACAAATAGCATGGAGGACAAGGGGAGATGGAGAGGAGAAGGGAGTTGAGGGAAATGGGAAGGGGAGGTGAACCGTGAGAGACTATGGACTCTGAAAAACAATCTGAGGGTTTTGAAGGGGGCGGGGGTTGGGAGGTCGGGGGAACCAGGTGGTGGGTATTGGAGAGGGCACGGATTGCATGGAGCACTGGGTGTGGTGCAAAAACAATGAATACTGTTATGCTGAAAAGAAATAAAAAATTAAAGAAAAAATAAAATAAAATTCAATTTCCTTAATAAATATAGTATCACGTTATAATGAGCCCAGTAAATATAGAATTATATTCTATATATAGGAAAAAAAAAAGAGGCTGTCCCTCCGGCTCCGGCTGATAATGGCAGGAAAAGGAACTCAGTGTGACTGACATTGGGGGCCTTTATCTCGATGGCACAGTGGGGTGCCGCTAAATGCCGCCTGGGGCGGCCTGATGGGCCAGGGTAGCACCTGGCACTGGAGCCCGTGTGGAGCAGGGCAGGAGCTCCAGCCTCTGCATGCAGGAGTGCGACTGCCCCCCAGACCCTGCTGGACATCAGAGCTCGACATGCAGAAACCCCCAGAGCACATCTGCAGACTGCCTGGACGCACACAGGAGGCAGGCCCAGCAGGAGCAGCTGCAAGGGTTCCAAACGAGGGGGAAAGACAGAGGAGGAGGAGCAGAAAAGGCATCCAGTGACCTTGCAATGGGTGACAAGTGGTGGTGTAGCCACACGACAACAAGGGCGTGAACGAGCTAGCAGCATGTGGACACACTGAAGCTGACGCGCCACACACTGAAGGCAGGGAACAACCCCCACAGGTGTGTGCTCCAGGTCCTGCAATGCTGGAAACCGCAAACTGATAGGAGAGAAACTACAATAGTGGCTACTCTTGGGGGCTGTGACTGGGGGATGCTGATAAAGTTCTAGCTCATGGGAATGCCTGGACACTTCAGGCAGTAAAGTGTCGACCTTCGGCCCAGGTCATGGTCCCAGGGTCCTGGGATCAAGCCTCGCATCAGGCTCTCTGCTCAGTAGGGAGCCTGCTTCTCCTTCTCCCACTCCCCCACCTGCAAGTACTCTCTGTCCAAAAAAAAAAAAAAAAATATATATATATATATATATATATATGTGTATATATATATTTAAGCTCTAGCTTGTGGTTCACATGGTGCTTCCATGGCTCTGTTGGCTTTGTCAGAACTCCTGGATGTGTGAATTCTTCCACAGGTGCCTTTGACCGGAACGTCTACTTGAGACTAGAGAGAAATAAAAATGTGAAGACAGAAAAAGCTGCATCTCTTCCAAACAGACTACCTGTGAGTGGTGGCAGGGAAGGCTCTCCTGACACGCGGTGCAGACCGCGGAGCTGGGACGCCCCATCTCTCTCTCGGGCAGCGAAGGAAATGCTGGGAATTGTGTGGAACTATGTGGGATTTGAAATCACGCCTTGACAATAAAAGCCCTTCAGATGACGCCTGTATTTACAACAGAAAGGAAAGAAACACAGAAACAGTGGAAACTAAAATGATCTGGGCCCACTACTTCTGTATCTGCTGTGGGAAGGAGGAGCAGCCGCAGGGAAGGGTCTGTCTCCTGTAGCATCGGGAGCTGGCCGCAGGGGCAGAGCCAGAGAAGGCAAGAAGCCTTCCCAGGGGTGGATTAAAGATACATCACGGAGTCAAGGCGTACTCAGACCTGGGAGCGGCGCTTGGAAGCCGGGAAAAAAAGCAGCCCGTGAAGGCCTCTGTAATCCTGGTGGATCTTGCCAGCCATAAGAGCGTCTGCGCTTCCGAACGTGTCCTGCGAAACCTCACCGCCAAGCCTCTCCGGCCCCATAAACAGTAATTTTACCTTCTGATTTGTTTTTCTCTTTAATCATCCACTCGAATGCTCTGCTGCATTTTCTATCTGTTTTCGGAGAGTCTAAGTCTATATTCATTAGCTTCATAAACGCCTTCCCTGCGCGCGGCCGCAGAACTGCACCCCGCTGCGAATAATTCCCTCTTCTCCGCGCACCTCGCCTCTGCTCCTCCACGACCTCCCCCGCTCGTCAGCCTGATGTAATCGCTCCTGCTCCGCATGTCTGGGAGAGAGCATGGACGCCGGCCACGGCAATTACAGCTCCGAGAAAGGCTGGCAGTGGAATACTGCCCCGAGACGGGGGACCCTGAAATTCTGCCCGAGAACCTCCCCGTCCCACAGCTGCTGGGAGGGTCACACGACCCCCGTGTGCACGGGATGAGAACATGCCTTTCAAACGGACCACTGCGGCATAAGGACTACTTGGGGCCGAAGAGAAAGGAGAAGCAGTAAATGTTGTCAGAGCTGCCCCTCCCCCCACTGGGAAGGACGGAAGTCAATCACCAGGGACAGCCTAGGCCCTCATTAGCCAGAATCCACAACATAAGGTGGCTCAGCCCAGCCTGCCCACCGGCACTCCTGTGTGCGTATGCCTTCCCACAGGTGCCCCGAGCAGCTCCGGGTCCTCTGCTTTGTCTGATGTTTTCCGCAGGAACTCAGTGTGGTTCGCTAAGACGTGCTCCGAGGCGGCTCCCCACCTCACGTCCGCAGCCCCCGTGTGTGTGACACGCGTGTTGATGAGCTCCTGTGGGTTGGCTCACCGATCTGCAGTTTGTCTGTCTGTCCCTCCCAGACAGCGTGCGGACGGCAGAAGGATGCTCTCCCTGCTCCACGAGTCCTTGTCCCTGGGCTGGGAACGGGAGACACAAAGCCGGGTGTGTGCGCTGCTCTGCCACGACGCTCCCGGGACCCCTCACAGGGTGTGCGCAGAGCGGCAACTGGGACAGCGTGCGAGAGGAGACACAGGCACCCCATGTGCGCGCGAGGCCGGCCCCCACGGCGGAGTGGGTGAGCAGCCACGCCGGCAGCCTGTGGCTGCCAGGCGGGGAGTCACTGTCCTGCTGCAGGTGCTGTCGTGAACTCATGATACCAGGGACCTCCAGTCTGGGGACTCTACTGAAATCACCTGCACACTTCTTCCAAAATTTCCCAGTCAGAGGCATAAGCTATATATATGCTGAACATCCACGTCCCCCGTAAATTCACGTTAAATCTTGACCCAGGTGGTGGGGTCAGGAGGAGAGGGTTTGCAGTGATGAGATCGTGAGCGTGGGGCCCCACAGTGGGTTAGTGTCCTTCTGGAAGAGACACCAGGGAGTCCCCAGTCCCTTCTCCACATGAGGACAGAGCCGGGAGATGCCATCAGTGGCTCAGGAAGGGGTCCTCGGCCGACCCCAAATCTGCCAGCATCTTGAGCCCAGACTCCAGGCTCCACAGGCGCAAGACACAAGTGTCTATGCTGCTTGAGCCCCTGGTCCCTGCGGCTCTGCCGTGGCAGGTGGATGGTGCGGGGAGACCCCGCAGGTAACCCTGCCATGACTTCGGGGACAGAAATCACAAAGCAAGAAGCAGTTTGGTGACGACATTGCGTTAGAAGAGTTCCAACGGTAAAGCCGTAAGTTAAAAAGGGGAAGTCGGGGGTTTGGGAGAACGCTGTCCTTACCGCTGGCCACAGAGACGCCCTGCTGCGGGGCTGCTCTCACATGCATCATAGGCTTCCCAGCATTTCCAATACCTTCGCTGAGGTTTTCATTTCATTCTTAGAGCAACGTTGTGCAGAGAATAGGAGAGATTACTTTTCCCAGCCCCCAAAGTGGTAAGAGCTTCCATCTCATGGGGTGGGAGGTGGACAAAGTCATCAGGAACCTCACCCTGCACCCCACACTCCAGGGCGTGTCCCCACAAGCTCAAGAAACGGCCCTTACTTCTTGTGAATCTCCACTTTCCTGAGAAAACTTCTAGGGGGCAGGGAGGAACCATCTGGAGGGGTGGCTGGCCTGAGAACCCCCCAGTGGCCTCCTGGGTTGGCTTCTTTCTCAGAGGAAGGTGTGGTGGTCCGCACATCACAGCTCCCTGTCTGTGAATCCCCCACAACCTGCCCCCGGCCTAGAAGCTGCCCAACCCCCAATGGACAGACGCACATGTTCCTGAGCCCCCGACTGTCTGGAAAAAGCAATTCCCATGGCTGGTGAAGGACCAATATGCACCGCGACGAACATGGCTGCACGGCAGCTCGGAGGAAACGGCGCATCCCCACCTCTGCCTGTCGGTTCCCGGTGGCACAAATGTCACGCCAGGTCGTCTCACACAACTTCCCGCAGAACACTAATTGCCCCGAACAACGCAGAGACCCTCCACTGAGGTCAGCAGAGAGCCCAGCCCCCTTCAGGCTCTCTCCAGATTCACATCCCGCTCTGCTGGCTTCGGGGCACTCTGGAGGGCAAGCACTGCTGAGTACCCCGCCAATACGGTTGTCATTGGATTTTAAAATGTAAGGCATCCACAGCTCAGAACCCGTGACATATTTATTGTACTTTTTCCATAAAAGAAAGAAAAATTTATATAGCCTTTCAACTTACTGCTGAACCACCTTATAATTCTTAATTCATTATCCAGTTATTATAAAAATCTCCATAGCAACCCCCTGAACTTCAGAGATCTTGGATCCTTAAATTAAAAGAAAAAAAAAGCAAAACTATTAGTCCAAGTTTTTGAAGCCCTTCAGTGTGGAGGACTGTTGTCTGAATTGTGAGGCCGCGGCCAACAAACTGTCTGCACAGGCGGGAAGTGGAAATGCACTCATCCCCTAGGCAATGGCAAATTACTTGGGAGATATATTTTTCAGATCTTTTTTCTAAAACAAATGAAAATAAGCTAATTATTTACAAATTCTTCTATATGAAATTTATGTAGGATGCGTACTAATTATAAGGTTAGTATCAGTTCATTTTGAAAAGTTTGGTCCCAGTTAAAATTAGCCCTCATCACAGCTGACCGCCCGCTCCTTGTCCTCCTGGGTCTCCTCCAGCACCATCCCACCGTGTCTAGATTCAAGTTCCCAGCACGCCCCACGGCGGCCGCCTCTCTGGAGGCAGCCACACATCCCCACCACCTCCATCCTGAGCCCCCAGCAAGATCTTCCACTGCTCAGGAAAGAGGGTCAGATGCAATCGAGGAACGTCTCCGTCATACTTATCCATGAAAAAGTAGAGTATTTATAAAGAAGAAGGAACGTTTCTAATCCTTGATGGAACACTGTGTCCGAGACCGCGAGCCTGGGGTAGGGAAGCGGACCCCCAGGGAACACTGAGAAGGACTCTGGAGGCCACTACCCACCCGTGGAGGGGACAGCGGGAGACAGGAAGGCAGAGCTGGAAGCTCCCAGGCAGGGGAGTGGGTGGGATCTGTGGGGCGTCCCTGCCGGGGCCTCCAGGATCTGTTGCCTGCAGCAGGTGCGGGGGCAGAGGGAAAGCCCGGTGGCCAGTGTGGGCTGTGGGTCTGGGCTGGGTGATGAAGCCTCACAGGGAAATTGCCACCTGTTCATGTGAGAGCAAAAGCTGTAGCCTGAAACATTCCAAGTTCGTTAGTAGGAGGCAGCGTAAGTAACAAGGGGCTAAGGTCATCAGGAAGTTGGAAATAAACTAATCAATACATAAAATAAGGAGATGGAGCATCACTGAGAACCTAAAACCGCTTTAGAACCAGGCTGCTCCCCAGACCATGAAATGTGGCCTGGCAGCAGTGGCACCCAGTGAAGATGACCTTGAGAAAGTTCCTCAAAAGCAGTCTGCTGAGCTTGGGGGACGCCCAGGCTGGGTCAGGGGATGAAGCTGCCTGCCGGTGGGGTACTCGGCACTCGCAAGGTGCGTCTGCCAGCCACGGCACGCAGGCCGTCAGTGCTGCTCACATGGGGAGGGGCCCAGCGTGGCCCACCCCCAGGCCTGCAGGCCTCATCCCTTCCTGGCCAGCCTTCACATCCACTCCTCAGGGCGCAGACTCTGCGGGAGCCCCAGGGAGAGCAGACCCAGCATCTCCCACCCTAAGCCGTGGTGAGAAGTGGGGACCTGCAAGGAGACAGCCAGATGCACGGCAGGAGGACCACGGGGCCTGGATCGTTCCCAGCGCGGGTCCACTCTGCACCCCGCGCCAAAGCACACCCAGAATCAGCAAGCAGACACGGGGTACCACTCTGGGTCTCTCCCAGGTGACAGGTGACCGACAGAGATCCCGAGAAAGCCCCAGTCATGCACGACCCCGCTGGGAGATGCTGCTGGGAATGACGCGCAGGAGATTGAATCCTGAGCCGTTTTCACGAACACTCATGATGACTAAGGGACTGGAAACTGTCCCTTCTGAATGTGACACAAGACAGGGGTGCCCTCGTGGGGGTCGAGTTATAAACTTTCCTGTAAAAATGCATTATTGACATTTTTCATCTTCTAGTGGAAAATCCTTTGCTGGGGAGGCTCCTATGGCAGAAAGAGCACTTGGCGGAGAGCAGACGCCAGCTCGCACTACAGAGAGATGTGACCCAGCACTTGAAGTACTAGAGGCACTCAAACATGGGATACTGGGAAAGTGTTTTTATTAAGCCAGACAGAACTTTCAGAATTACCCACTGTGATAATTTAGAGGTTTCTACTCTTGTGTAGGTTAACTCGTAGAGCAAAAATCTCTACGTTACTATTAAATTTCAACAACCAATTTTATTTAACCCAATATGTCCAAAACATGTTATTTCAATGTGCAATCAATGTAAAAATTGTGGGCTGGCTAGTTCTGGACGATGCCTGGAGGTCACTGGACCCACACCGTGTCAGGACAGTCACAAAGGCCTGGGGCCTCCCCAGTAACACGATCGCTGAGGTCTCGCTCAGGTCTGTGGTTTGGTGGGTGAGATGGACTGAAATGTGTCCCCCAAATCCCTATGCCAAGGCCCTAACCCCTGTGAGTGTGTTTGGAGACAGGACCATTAGGGAGCTGATCAGGGTTAAAGGAGGTATTTAGGGCAAGACCCCTGTGTGACAGGACCAGTGTCCCCACAGGAGGAGACACGCACATGAGGCTGGACATGGGAGGCCACAGCAGGAGGGCGGCATCACCTGGATGAGGAGGGAGGCTTCAGGATCAAGCGAGCCTGTGACACCTCAATCCCGGACATGCAAGGTGTGGGAGAGGTGCCTATGTGTGTGCATGTGTGTGTACATGTGTGTGCACGCGTGCATGTGTGTGTGTTCATGTGCATACACCTGCATGTATGTGAGCGGGCGTGCAAACGTCTGTGTACATGTGTGCGTGTGTGTGCATGCACAGTGCATGTATGAGAGCACACACAAGTGTGCATGTGCATGTGTGAGTGCGCACATTTGTGTGTGCACACAAGTGTGTGTGTGTGCATGTGCGTGTGTCTGAGAGCTGCCTCCTCTGCGGTAAGGTGCGGCTTTCTCCAATAGGAGCTTGGCGTCTAACAGATCGCATGAGCACGCCGGCCCCAGGCCTCCCCGTGCCTCCTCTGCGTGCCGGTGCCCTGCAAGAAGGGCCACGAGCACAGCCGTTGCCGCCACCCCCAGAAAGGCTCATTCCTGAAACGTCCTCACACTCGCTGCTAGCACCACCCGCTTCTTAGGGAATGGCCACGGGAAACAAAATCCTTCCACGATCCGGAGTGAGGAATGGTCTCCACATCTCATAAAAACCACTTCAAACCCTACCGACTCCCGGAAAGATTGTCACGTGGGACAACAAGATGTCCACAGCTGTTAAGATTGTTCAAGTCTCCCTCCTCACGGAACTGGGTTCCGGGGCAGGTTTTCAGTTCTTACGATTGGCTTCGGTGCTAACGGCTTTGTTTAGATGCCCCCAAAAGATAATGACTTACATCTACTCATTCAAACACAAAACAAAACAGAAACCCACTCCTCTCCAAGAAGTGCCCACACTCAGGTTGCTTTCCAGCTCTGCTGAGGTATGTTTGGGAAAAAAACAAAATCGCATATATTTACAGTGTACAGGACACCTTAGTATGCGTGTAACTGTGAGGTGACCGCCACAGTCAGGTTAATGAGCCCATCCAGCACCCTCCGGGCTATCTTTTTGTCATGGTGGCTGCACGGGACGTCTCCTCGCTTGACAATGTGCAACTGAGCACCACAGCCGACCACAAGCCCACGCTGTGCGTTCCGTCCCCAGACTTCAGTCCTGTCCTACCGAGGGCTGCAGCCTGTGGCCAGCACCTCCCTGCTCGCTCCCCACTCCAGCGTCTGGAAACGCCCACCCACGCTCTGCTTCTGTGAGTCCAGCCTCTACGTTCCGTGTGTAAGTGAGATCACACAGCATTCGTCTTTCTCTGATCTCCCATACTGTGACCCTCAGGGTCCCTCCACACGGTCTCAAATGGCAGGATTTTCTTCTTGCATATGACTGAGTAATATTCCATTGTGTGCCAAGACCACATGCTTATAAGACCAAGAGTAGGAATAAAACTCTAAAGACAATTCAAGGAAACTACATACATGAAGGTGCTAAAAACCACTGGGAAAAAAGTTCTTTCCATGGCTGCACTAGGAGCAACGAATGGTCTCCAGCAAATTGAAGTTAAGGGTTATAGGATAATTGTACCAGAAGGTTCTTTGGTCCAAAAAGTCATAGTCAAACTGCAATCTAACTGAGGTCTTTCCTTTCATTTGATTAAAATCCTACCTTGGATTATTCTCCAGTACTTTGTTCACTGTGATATGGTTGATATTTACATGCATTTCTGGCCTTTGTGATGTTGGAATAGGATGACCTAAGACCATATGATCAGGTTATCAGAGTGACTGGGTCCAGGCCCTTCTTAGTCCCAAATCAGCTTTCTAATTTGGGAGGAAGAGTCACAATCATTTTTTAAAATTTTTATAAAGTTGGTACTTCATTTTTCTAGAAAATGAATATCCATTAGGCTTCATCCTACGTCCCTTTTACAAGAAAAAATAAAACAATTTTTTGTTTATATATGAACACATATTTCTCAGGATGATTTCTCCCACCAATAACACAAAGCTGATGTCGTAATCATCCTAGTTCAGCTTCCTGGTTTTACAGAAAGATGAATTTTTTAATAATCTTCTAAGCACAGTATTATATAGAGCTATATGAGTATAAGTTACCATAAAGAAACGTGTTCTCAAAAAACTCAGTACTTATTGCTGAAACCTGGAGGTGTTTAATTGTTTGGATGGCAATTAACCCACTTTTACTTCTTTCTGAACCACCAGGAATGTCAAGGAACTTAATATTACAGGAACCTGATGATACAGTTAGGTTCGTCTATCCACCAAGGGCTCCAATACTGGAAGGAGTTCTAGTATTGGGTACAGGCTACAAAGTAAGCTGATTATCTCAGAGATTATGCAATAAAAACTACCAAGAAGAATATGAACATCTATGAAATTTAAGTCAATTGTCCAAAGCCCTGCCTTCTATTTCTACAGTGTGTCTCTTTTAGATACTATAGTAGCTTTCTACTCTAAGGCAAATTGTTTGTTGCAATAAACACATATAATCAAAAGCTGTCGTTCACTCTAAGAGATGCTGCACTACCCTCCCCACATCCTCTGGGAAGAGCCATTCTATTCTTGTTTTAGTCTATGTTGACAGTTAAATGCAACCAATATTCTTTAATTGTTGGCCAAGCTTAGATACAACTGATACTTTCAAATCCACAACAATCTGGTTTCTGAACAAACATGCAAACATTCTACATAAAATATTCATCAATCAAAACCAGAAGGCTATTAAAGGAACATCATAATCACGTAGGGTATATCCGAGAAGGAGAAGACTGGCATGGCATTAAAAAGCAAACAGCATAATTGATAAATCAAGGGGCTAAAACGTGCTTATTATAATAGATGCTCCCCAAGAAGCATAAAATTCAAAATTTTCCTTTTTTTTAAGGATTTCATTTACTTATTGGAAAGTGAAAGAGAAAGCGAGTGCATGAGCAGGGGGAGCAGCAGAGGGAGAGGGAGTAGCAGACTCAGCAGGGAACCTAACACAGGGCTCCATCCCAGGACCCTGAGATCACGACCTGAACGAAAGGCAGACGCTTCACCCACTGAGCCACCCAGGCGCCCCTCAAATATTGTCCTGAAAACCTTTCACAACTAGAAATCAGAAGAAATGTCTTTGACATACGGACATCTGACCGGAACCCCCCATCAAGTATTCCATCAGTCCTTTTGTGGAAACTACTCACTTCCCTAGCAGCACACACGTGTGCATGCACACACACCACCCCTCACTTGTAGCAGCAGCCGCTGAGGGACCTCTGAGATCCATGGGTAGCACTCAAGAGAGCCTAACTTTCCCTTCAAAGGTTGGATTCTTGCTTTTATTCTTCTACCATACTAATGTATTTTGTATTTCTCACATAATTAAAGAGACATAAATTGCCTTGAAAGGAAGGAAATCTGTGTACATCCTTTTCAGGAAAATCCCGTGTCCGTGGAAACATGGGGAGCACAGGTCCCACGGAGCTCTGAGTAGGCCAGGGTCCCGAGTGCCCTGGGCGCAGCTGGACTCACAACCCACCAAGAGTGCCTGCGGGCGACACTCTGCAGGGAGCTCCTCCGAGGGGCGCACGGACCCCGCCACAGCCAGTGGAGGTCCATCTCCAGGCTCCGCGGGCCTGGGGTGCTGTCCCTCCCTGCTCTCCCCCAGGGTGGCTGCAGTGATGTCCCCAGCCTATCACCGGGCACCAGCTCCGAGAAGATTCCTGCCTCCTGGTGGCCATGGTAACGGCGATGTTGGGGCAGGTGTGGCCAGGCAGGACTGCAGAGCTCCCAGTGAAAACCCCTTAGGGATGGTCCCTTCCGACCTCAGGGCCAGCAGTGGCTGCTCTTCAGGGAATCCCAGCCCCTTTTTTATTCTGGGGGCACCGGGAATCATGGACTTACTTGACCCCTACACTCCATGTGGGCCTGGCTCGTCTCAAGCCAGCACAGCATTTTGTCTTGCGAGGTCACTTCATGTCTTCCACTCTGTTTCACTTTGAATGTGAACGCCTCTCTCTGGGGTGTCCCTTAGTACTTTTTGAATAAGGAACGATTAAAACATAAGTAATACAGTAAAGCCACACACATACAGAAACAAAGCAGAACATGAAAATCCCCATCACTTGAAAACCTACTTCAGCAAATAACTCTTTTTAAATCAAGGGAGAGATGGGTACCCTTGTGGACTAGGAATACTCACCACAGGTCATTCACGAGCTTCACCGGGTGCAGGCCTGCTCCCCGTGAGCCTCCCGGCATCCGTACGAAGACGTCCATGCACGGGAAACGCGGAGGACTGCTTAGCTACAGTTCTAATGAGCAGCTACAAGATGGACATTCTTCCCTCATTCTACAAGTGGGGGCATCTGAGGGTCTGGGAGCTTCTGGCCTGTTGACTTTAGGGTCAGTGCGTTTAACCATAAATGTAGACTGTGCTGGTGAAGTGTGTCTGTCCATCACAAGAGGGGCTTCCTGCCTAGAAAACCGGCAGGACATCTGTCCTCACATAAAAAAAAGTATACACATGCACACAGGACACACAAAACCCATCCAAATATGCCCAAACCCACACCTGACCAGCTCCTCACTCCAGACACAACTGTTGTGCGGATTTGGGGAAACAAAGAAAGATGAAATCAACTACACCACTGTGAGTCCCCCAGGAGCACAGATGATGTCGCCGCTGCGAGTCAGGGCCACTGAGGAAGTGGCCCTCAGCAGTGAAAATGTCAACAGGATGGCTCCATGCAGTATTTCAGGAAATTTCACAGAATTATAGGTGCAAATGTTAGTGATGGTTCCTGCGTTCTAAAAAAGCATAAAATTGTCTTTAATTTTTAATCACTTTTCCTTTCTAAGACCATCCTAGATGCCTGACTCCAATTTTCATGGCCACACACCAAGACAAGATGGGTCAGTAGATGGACTTCTGAGTTTGCTCAGATCACTGGCTCTAGAAATATGTCTGTGGCCCTTGCCAAAGCATTTCGACTGCACAGCCTTGCTCCCCTGCACACAGCCCAGCCCGACCTGTGGTATGTACGGTATTTCTGTCCAAGCACGGCTTGCATTCAGGACTTATTTCTAACACTGACTGTCCAGAAAGTACTAAAGGCTGTTTCCTCCAACTCTTTCCAACAATGAGCTCTTAACTCAGACTTTATCAGACTATGATGCGGGCGTGTGGAGTGTCTGGGACTCTGGCAAACGTCACGAAATCCTAGTGTTCCAAAATCTTGAACACAGGCTCCGTGTGTAAAGTCAAAGGGCCCAACACTCCGACTGAGGCCGCTCCTTTCAACACAGGCAAAGATATCAAAATAAAGAAACTGGTTTTTAAACAGAAGGATAAGGATATATCAAAATATGTTGTATGATTTATTCATCATTGAAAGAGTCAAAAAGAGATTCATATCTATTGACTATCAACTCAGACAGACTCTGGATGGAGCCCTGAACGACGGTCCACACCCCCCTGGCCTGAAAGGGCTGGGTTCATCTATGTCTCTCGCTCACACAGCTCCTGAGCTGGCCTCTTCAGACCAGGTCTGCAGGAGGCTTCCACATTTTTCTGGAAGCTGCGTTTTCAGAGGTTCACAGCAAATCAGCCCGACTCTATCCTCATATCCTCATAACCCCCCACTCGACTGCTGGATTCCCGCCCAAAGAAGGGAAACACACGGGCCCCAGGGCCTCTCACCTTGTCCTGTGTCTTCCCCAGGCAGCTGGACACAGAGGAGGGGCAGCCTCTGCCTCTGGCAGAGTGGCCAGACCTGGCCCTGGACAGGCTCACCCCAGAGCAGGGAGCTGTGCCTTCACAAAAACCCCACAGATGCTTGCACACCCATGAGAAAGACAGTCACACGCGGGGTCCACTGAGACGGGGCTCCTCTTTGGCTCTGGCACCCACAGTGACTTCAGCCACTTCCTGGGATGTCTACCCCACCTCCCAGGACCCTGGGGGATCCCGGGGATGTCATGCAGACCCTAAAGGACGGCTAACAGCCAGAGTGTCCAGGGAAAGGGCACAGCCCCAGCCAGGTAGGGGTTCAGGTCTAGGGTAGACACACAGCCTGTCTCCAGGCCTGGGGCTCTGTTTTCCAGATACTCTCACCTCCTAACCTCTCATGCCCCTTGTGGCCTCCGTCCGAGAGACACGGAACCCTATTTCCAGAGGTGCTCTGGAGGCCCTCGCTGTCTACAGGGCGAGGTCAGGTCTGGCCCAGCCAATGTGGCCATCCTCTTTTCCTGCGTGTGTGCTACTCATGAGGCCAAAATAAATAGACATTCCACATGGAGAAACTTCCAAAGAACTCTGTATTTTAAAAATCAGTATGTTGTTGAGACTGAGAAAATCACGTGGTGAAAATTCAGAGCCCCACCAGTCCCAGTGGGCCACATGTCCACCCAAGACGCAGAATGCATGGCACCCGTGGGGCCAAAAATTCACCAAGTCCTATCAAGTAACAGCACAACAGTCAATTTTCCTGTTTTCTTGTTTATCGTAAGATGTGGAAAATAAAACCCAGACTTTGGGAGCCGGAAGTGTCCATGGAGTGAGCGCACTATTTGGTGAGGACGCAGCGGGAAGCAGGAAGCCCAGCACACTCGTCCTGTCTCGCCTGCGCCACCGCTGCCCGTCCGTCCATCCGGGCTGCGCAGCCCACCCACAGGGCTCCCACCTCCACTGCTCTGCAGAGGTACCAACACATGCTGCTTTGGGAGGTGAGGCAAAAAGGTAGAACCTTGCAAGTCTAAAATGTGCAAATAAATCAAAGTGCACGCCTGATACAATAGCCACTCCTTAAGATTTTTATCTGATAAAGCATGAAAACATAATGCACCTTATTTTCACACTAGACTTGACTGAGACCAGACAGCAAGAGGAAATACCCCGACTTTCCAGAGCTCAGTTGGCTTTGTCTGCGAGTGACTGGAAACAAGTGGTTACACCGAAGTCAAAAACAACCCAGTGCTCCTTACCACTGCACCCGGCTCACCATCCGGAGCAGCTACGACTGGCTAGAAAACAGTATGATTCCATTATAGGAAATCTACTTCAGGTCATGGGAGAAACTCATTTTTCCATGACAAAAGGTCTGCAGCCTTGCAGCCCTAAGCAAGCAAGTACACTCGTAGATCGCAAACTGCGGTGGTGGTCATGGTGGACGCTTCAGGGAGGTGAGAGCAGGAGCCAGGTGGTACCACGGAGAGCCCATGTCCATCCTGGGAGACGGCATGCCAGAGGTGACAGGAAACGGGCGTCTAGGCCAGAAGCCGGGATCGCGGACAGGAACCGTGATGGGATATGGCCCTCCGCAGGCCTGCCAGAGCGCGAGTCTACAAGCCAGGGCTCTCGCTCACCCTTCCCAGGGGCTGCTTCCCTGTCGCCAGACACAAGGTGCCTGCAAGAGGGCATCACACGGAGCAGAACCCGTGAGAGCACAGCACGTCTCTGACTGCGGTGAAGCTCGCACACTCACTTGTGGTTCCAACACAGAGGCGCTGAAATGTCAGGTGAGCGAGGCGTGGCTTCCTGCGGCGACAGAGCCAGAGGATAGGGTCAGAGGCTCCCGACAAACTACAGACGATGATCAGGGAGCCACGGGAAACGCATCCGTAATCGCAGAGTACATGTGCCGTATGTTACAGGCCGACCTCCAGAGACCTGCTGGGGCGGACAGACGCCAGGGGGTCTCCCACCTGGCTGTCTCGAGCCCAGCATCCTCGGATGTCATGGGGACCCAGGAGCTGCACAGTGTGGGCCCCGAGAACAGCTGCTGACACACAGACCCCCGACAGTGAGACTGCAGACCCCCGCTCCCGGCTCTTAACCAGCCAGAGAGAGTAGCGCCAACCCTGTTACACGTCCTCCTCCCTCCAAAGAGGAAAACACAAGACAAGAGAAGCAGCACCTTGACTTGCTCTAAGGAGCTACTCAAGAACACACAGTTGCTCCTTACATGTTCTTTGTTTTGGAGGAAGGAAGTTTCTTACAAAAAATGATTTTAAGCAAGTGGGAGAGAACAGAGCCAGGCTCCAGAGGGAAGGTGATGATAACGCTTAACACTGAGTACTGAATGACACTGACAAAGTCTCACAGAAAAACACATTTTAGGTTGTATTCCAAAAGGGGAGACACTGAGAGAGACAGAGACGGAGAGATGGAGGGGCGAGGCAAGGCGGGAAAGAGAATGAATACAGCGCTTTGCTACCGTCGCTTTTCATTAGGGAACAAACGAAAGGTAGCTCACAAATTATCTGAAAGCCTCACTCAGGTTTGTGATGGTCACTCCTCCAGGTCTCAGCCCAAACACATGACTCCCTGACGTTTGCCTCCAAGTCACCAAAGGTCCCAGGCACTGCCAGGTCAGCCTCTGGGAAGACGGTGAGGACGCATGCGCAGGCTCTGCCCACTAAGCCCCAGTCCTGCTCTGGCCAGAGGACGCTTTACTATTAAGTCTCAGGTGTCCCTTCAGTAGATTCGAACACTGTCCCTCACCCCACGGGGGCTGACATCAAACACTCGGGTAGCACCTGGGAGATTTATACTAATAAGAAGCATTGTTTGCTTACTGTTTCCTTATGCTCTTCAGTACAAAAGATACTCTGAATTGAACTGCCGTGAAAGTAGATGAATGGGGATGCCACTTGGTCGATAGTTCCTAAAACCATCAAAAGCCTGCAACCAGAGATTCCAAGGCAATTATCTTTTTCCTATTGGTTAGTTTACACAGAAAAGATTCAAATCCACCTGAATCACCCCCCTCCATGTGTGTGTAAGCCCCCCTCCTGGTAACGCTCTGTCCCTGAACCTCGTCAAATGCCCCAGAGTACCATGTCCTTGACACGTAGTGTCCCACGTGTCCCCGGGGCTCCTCCAATTGGATGTAGAGCCTGACAGATCTTTGTAATCAAAAGTGAGGAAATGGCTGGTCAGGGGAAACAGAGAAATTCTGCTTTCAAGATTGAATTAAACTTAAAAAAAAAAAAGTTTCTCAACAACAGGGGCAGGAGGGGGCTCCCACATCCTTTACCCACTAAACACGTCTCCCCTGAGGGCGAGCACTTTGGCTGGAGGTAGAAAGCAGCCATGCATCTGAGGGGGGCGCACACCAATCAGGGAAACAAACATGAACGCTTTTTCCGGTAAGAAACATTTACTGTGACCAAACTATTTACGATAAGGAGAAAAAACGTTTTTCCTAATGCAATTTAAACACACAATCCACTGTGGGAGAGGGGGTGTGATCTTGCCATACGGCCCATCCCCGCTGGGCGTGGCTGAAGCAACATGTCCCCAGTGGCCGTCTTGGTCGTCTTCCCAACAGCCCACTGGTGAGCACCAGTCCACTCAGGGAAACAATCGGAAACCAACACGTCACCCACCACCCCAGGGGTTTTGCTGTCCTGACCCCAGATTCCCAGCCTGGGAGCAGAGGCCAGAATGCGCTGCCTTGTTGCCAGAATTTCCTCCCTTTCTGGAGAGAAGCTGGTCTGCACCCATGTGCATGAGAGGGCACGGAGCTGGGTTTTGGGGTGCTCAGGGAGGCTAACTCAGTTGTGAAGCAAATGATTCTCCCCACCCCACGCACGGCCTAGTCAGTAGGAAGAGCTGCACATTTTGCTGATGCTCAGCGCTCTTACGGCATGGAAGGGACAAGACGGGCTCACCTGCCGTCTCACTGCATTCTTCCATCCGAGAACTGCAAATCCCGTGCAGAGGCCTCCATCCCAGCATCTCCGTGCACGAGGGAGCATCAGCGGGGGCACTGATGGGGAGACGGGCCACCATATGTGTCTGACCCAAAGCTTAGCCTGTGGCCCTGTGGTTGGTGTCATGTTGAAAAAGGAGCATTCTGCCCCTGGGAGGTAAGGCTGGTTTGTAACAAATCTAGGCGATCCACCAACACAGGACGACCGTTAACAGATTCTGGAGGGAAGCTATCATGCTCCCGGCCAGAGGCATGGTGGCTGCCAAGAAAGGATGTCAGCCAATGCACGGGGTCTGTACTTCCCATGTCCCTGTCAGACTCCCCCAGGTCTGGGCAGACTGACCTGACAAGTGTCCCCACAGAGAGCTCTGCACCCCATGGGCGGTGGCCAAGCCCGCCCCTGGCAGACCCATCCCCACCCTCCTTGGGGACCGGCACTCATACGGTGCCAATTTTGCCTGAGCTGGCCACAAAGTCTCTGACTTGTGAGGACGTTTTGAATTTCTAAGCCTGCTGCGATTCAGCAGGCAAGTTCCTGCGGTTGTTAGATCTAGCTCGACGGGGGCCTTTGCAGCAGGCTCACTGCACAGCGCGGCTCGAGAACACGGACCCACCCCTTCTCATCTCCACGATCTCACACGGAGCTCTTCCGACACAGCTATTCCCGGCCCCGGGGAGAGAGGAGTGGAACCTTCCTGGAGACGCTGTGGGAGCTGGACCAGGACCAGCACCAACCTCTCGTAGCACAGAGCACTGGCTTCCAGTGTGTTTGGTTCCGGTCTCGGGGCCAAGTGCTCTGTGAAGTAGAAGCAGGTTCTGTCTGGGCTCCCGCGAACTGCGCTGACACAGCGAGGCTGCCTTTCAACCTCAAAGCAGAGCCTCTATGAGGGGGTGGAGAAGCTGGCCCAGCCTGGGGAAATGGAGTTTGGAGGGGCGTCACTCACGGAAGTCAGCAGTGGCTGTGACGGCGAGCCGTGCACCCAACAAGTCCGCACCACGGCCCAGGGATGTCAGGCCCCCGCAAGGCCCCAAGCCCCGGCCCTTCCCATCTGACGTGCTCAAGATGAAGAGCACAGTGGGGCCGTGATGAGCAAAGGATTACCCGTGATTCAGGAACTGATGATACAGAAGCTCAGGAATGGTCTAGACATCGTGGAATTAAAGCAGCACGCTCAGCACACACACACCGTAGGCACTCAGCACTTGTTCCACACACTCAGCACACACTCGGCCCACGCAGCACACACTCAGCAGGCAGTAAGCACGCTTTTGGCACACACTCACCATGCACTTGGCGCATGGCACACTCAGCACACACAGCGCACACTTAGCACACACTCAGCAGGCACTTGGTACACACCCAGCACACTTAGCACACACTCAGCACACGGTCAGCAAGGCACCACCCCAGGGCTGCACAGGGGATAAGTGAAGATCCCTGCCAGGGAAACCCTCATACTATTAGAATAGTTTGCAGATGAATGAAGAACTTTCATGATTTCAGCAACTGTGGCTTCAAGTAAAACTCTCCACAAGAGATTGCAAACCCAAAGGCTCAGCCCTTTTCTGGAAATGGAAGGTCTCTGCAGGAGGATGTGCCGCTTTAGGCCACCTAGGTGTACAAAATAATATAGACCAAACCCATTTTTAATTTGCCAACCAGCCCCTACATGGGAAGGATGCCATTTTTTTTAATGGAATCAGTCACAAAGTGTTGGGAAAACAGCCGGCTGCACACTCGTCTCTGACTCAGGCTCTATCAGGTACAGTTGCCTGCTGGGTTCTTGCAGAGGGGCTCATGGTCTCAGATAGATGTCTGTATTCACGAGTATTTAACACTCAGTCTACGTAACACAAATCTAGACACCTCAGTCATGAAATAAAGCTCACTGGAAACGTCAGTGTCATCTGAAGGAAATGAACGGCTCTGGAGGATCTGATGGTCACAGGAAGCAATGCCATGGTGAGCTCTCCCAGGGCTGGTTCCCACCATTTCATCTAGCCGAGGTTCTAAGGGTCTCAATCCCCAGGCCAGGCACATCCCCCTCCAATTGTGACGGTCCCCGAGTACAGTGTAGCAGCTTGGAAGAGTGTCCAAGATACGAGACCTCGGGCCCAGGGAGCTGCTCCTGTGCGGTCCCCGGGGACCTGCGTTTGGGGCTCAGAGTCCCAGCCTCCTGAGTAAGGAGCAGGAAACACTGGCTGTGTTCACCTCCATCTGCATAATGTAGTGTTTTCCTGACACGGCTTTGGGATTCTACTGAAGCCATTTGTCCCAGGCAGGGGTTTTGCCCTGAAATGAATTTGGGTTTTTTTGGCAGCTGAATGAGCACTGTGGGGCGGCAGGGTTCCCCTCACTGCCCCCAGACAGCTGGGGAAGAGCCTGAACAGAAGACTAAAGCAGCTCCCCAAGGCCTGCCCCCAACCCCAGACCCCTTAAGGGACCCAAGCCCGCACGGCTCACAGTCCATACAGGTGGAACCTCCCCTCAGAATCCACCGTCCTCCCGTACGTGTCAGGAATGCGTCTCAGGGTAAGTGCAAAGCCTGCCGGATCACGGTTGGGGACTACACGCCAAGCCCTCTCCTCGGCCAGCTGAGCCTTCATGGTGACGGCTGAGAGACAGCAAGGAGGGCAAAGCCCCGGAAGCTCAAATTACCCATAAACCCTTTCAACATGTAGCAAGATTAGAGAATCTGCTTTATAATTCTGTTGGGTCTATTCCATCTAGAAAAAGATATGTACTCATTAACCTTGATTTTTAAAATGTTGGTCCCCATGTGTACATGATTGATATTTATGTCTGTTCTTCTAAAGAACCACCTGAAAATTGAACAGAGCAAGAGCTGCCCCTGAGGGGGCCTGGGAGGGTATGAGCTGAATGGGCGCTGAGAGGCTCGGGTCAGCACTGGGTGCACCTGCCATCCTGCAGACGCTCTGCCTGTGGGTGTGGGGGGCGCAGCCCACACATGGCTCCTGCTTGGACCATCCTGCTTCACTCTGGCAACTGCACAAACCACTCGAGCCCAAGCTCATCCTACAAAGCCTCCATCTGTCATGCCAGTTTCTGACTTCACTCTGACACACTTGGCCCATGTCTCCATGGCAAGTTCCTGCCACCTTTAGCCTCTGTGCCTACCCGGATGCTCTCTGGGTCTGACCCTGGGAATCTGTGTTTTACTACATGTTTCTTGGTAGATCGCACACCGTGCAACAGGACACCTTCAGCGGAGGTCCGTCCCTGCTGCAGGCTGTCGTCATGAACCTGCTCAAGGCCCGGGGACGTCCCCACAGCACCACGGCTCTGCCATGCTTTGTTCATGGGCCTCCTTCAAGAAAACAGGTCAAAGAGATGATGTCAGGTTTGCTCAAATCTCTTCTCGTTGATGGGTATCAAGAAGGGAAGATGGTTGCTCAAGTCTCCAAACCCCACAAAACCTTTCAGAGTCTGCCAGGAAGCTCTGGGTTTATCTGAGGACTACACAGCACGTTTTCCTTTCAGCTTTCCTTTGGCAGAAGAAATCCTGGCATTTCCCTTTTGCATATTAAGCCAAAAGCTACTGGCTGTTGGTGTGGTTTGCTCTGATTTCTATGTCTTCCCCTCGGTTGTGTTCAGATTCAACTGAATCAACAGACTCCGTTCCTACCGCATCCCAGATATTTACTGGATATTTTCAAACATATTATCTGCCCCTTTCTCACAGCAGATAAGGAAATGGCAGGACTATGGGAACATTCAGAGCCTCCTGTATGGAAGCACAGTCCCCAGATGGTAGAATTTCTTTCAAACCCAGGCTTTCTGACTCCAAGCTCGCCTCATCCCCAACCCAGCTGAAGCCTGTCAGGATGACCGCCGACTCACAGAACCGAGAGAGCTGCGGGGTCGTGTGCGTGAAGATGTGTGATGAGTGAGGAGGGATCGTCCCACAGACCCGCCGCAGAAGACACAGCGCCCGCGGTCACATGCTCTGCATGCACGCACGGAGTGCTCCGCCCGCCGTGCTGGGCTGGGCCTGCAGCGAGCGGGACCCAGCGCCGACAGACTCAGATGGCCCAGACGTCTTCCTCAGCTCTCTCAAGTTAGGGCCGAGGCTGGAGTCCATTACTGGATGCCTGTTGTTTCCAGTAAGAGACCCTCCGCTGGAGGCCGTGCCCTTCGACACCACAGCTCCTCAGGAGAACACCTGTCTCCGGCCCCCTGAGACTGCGCAGACTCCCCCACCTTCTTGTCCAGGGTTGCCAGGGACTGAGCCATGCGGTGGCTCCCTGGCACAGTGCCAGGCAGGAGCCCTCCCTGGGGAGGTTGGGGACAGGAGCCCCGTCACACCCCACGCTGAGCACACCCGGCACAGCCGGTACGCAGGACGGAGCTACGGCCAGAAAAGAGCCCACATCAGGTCCGTCTACAGAGAACGGTAAGGGTCTATGTTTCTAACTGGCCAGTTTCAGAGCTTAAGCGCCAGGCTGGCACTGGTGTGGAGTCCCGCCGAGGGGCGAGGTCCCGACCACACGCGCCAGAGGTCAGTGCTCACAGACAGGGAGCACATGCACCGCACCGCGGCAACTCCGTGTCCTTCATTATTTGGAGTTTATCACTGAGCTGAAGAAGGACTCCGCAGAAGTCCCTCGTATTGGCACCTCTCCTCAACATCTTGTGGAGCCCGGAGAGTGTGAAGTGCTGGCTACAGACACGAGCTCATTTTGTGCATGGAACAGCCTTGAAAATAGTGTCTTCATCCACCGGAGGCTGTTGTGGGACCCTGAAGACCTGCTGGCTCACTCAGAACCGAGAGAGCTGTGCTTCTCCCAGTTCTCGGGGCTGGAAGCACACAATCAGGTGCCCATGTGGCTGCGGTCAGACCCTCATCCGCATGGCCGACTCGGGCTGTGTCCTTGCATGCAGGAGGGGCTGGGTGCTCTGTGGCGTTTCTCCTCGAAGGGCACCAATCCCATCACGGGGACTGCACTCCTGTGACGCCATCCCCTGCCAAACACCATCCCTTGGGGTTACACACCCAGTCCACTATAGGTTACTATTATTACCCCAAATATCACACAGAAAATCAGAGTCCCCAAAGATGAAGAAACTTGCTTAGGGTCGCGTGGCAAGGGATTGGTAGCAGGATTGGAAGCCAGGCAGGTTGGCCCCAAGATCTGTGCCCTTTCTTCTCCAGAGAACGGAGGGAAATGCTTGTCGGAATTGCTATGGGGAAGTACATGCCACTTGGCCAGACACTCAGCCAAAGCGTGACGTGTTTTCTTGATGCTTAAGCGATTTTCCACAATCTGATCACTCTGCATCCTGAGCCCCTGCTGCACGTGGGTGCTGGGATCTGGGAGGCATGGAGGACAGAAAGCGGTGGGCGGGCACGGAGCCTCATCCAATGGGCTCCCCTTCCAGAAGGGGCTGGCCCTACCATGCTCAGATGCGCATGCCAGGACAAGGGTCCAGAACCTGCCTGAGACTGGCAGCTCCAGTGGAAGTCCTTCTCAGCCAGCGGACTCAGCACAACTGGTAGCCATGCCCCAGCCCCCAGCGGACTCAGCACAACTGGTAGCCATGCCCCAGCCCCCAGCCACCCTCAGGGCCACAGAGCCACAGCCACGAGGAGGTTCCTGTGAATGTGGAACAGCAAGAGAAATTCAGCCAAAAGTCTTCCATGAACATTGAAAGCAGCTGCCTGCCAATGTCTGACTTGGCACTACGTCCCCTAATCTGGACAACACTGTTGTCGGCTCTCTTGCACCTCAAATGAGCACCGCTGATGGCCATGTGCTCACAAAATCACCTTACACTGTCACCATCAATCACAAAAATCCCCGTCACACCCAACCAGTAAGGACTTTCTAAAAATATTCAAACACTTAACTTTTGGGAAAACTCACTATATTCTCTTCTTCCCATTTCCCAAGAGACTAGTAAAAAGCCAGAAAACCTCCCCACATCTCAGAGTTTGGGGACCACACCGGGAAAAGTCTGCAGACATATGTGATGATTAGACTGAGTGTTTCAGCAAAGACTCTTCCCGAAAACTCTTCAGTCTCCTCATCCTCCCCAAGGTCCTGCTCCGAGCAGTGTTCACAGTGGCCACATACATCAGTTTCCTACTCTCTCACTGTGGTAACACGGAGCAAACAGTAAACCTACCCTCTGAACCACATTTCAGCCCTCATCCCAGTGGTAGCCCTTACGGTCACACTGATAAGCCACCGCCACCAGCAACGCCATCCCCACCACTCTTTCCATCTTGCAAAACTAGCACTCCGTCCCCACGGAACACCTCCCCACACTGTGGCACCCGCCATCCACACTCTGTCTCTGTGGATGCCTCCTCCAGAGGCCACACAGCATCTGTCCTTCTGCATCTGGCTCATCTCCCTCAGCACCATGGCCTTGAGGTTCAGCCACACTGTGGCAGGTGTCAGGATCCCCCCCTTTTTCAGGGCTGAATACTATCCCACGGTGTGTACAAATGCATCAAGTCCATCCATGCACCCATGAGTCAACACCCCTGCTTCCACTCTCAGCTTCTGTGAATCTGTGGCTGTGGGCGTGGGTGTAACCTCTACCCTTTCATATAAGTGCCGGGAGTCCTGACATGAGCACTGCTTCCCCGAAACATAGCAATAAAAAGACAACAAACACCAACCTGGGTTTCATGGCTCTCTTTAGGAGATCCCAATTAGCCCCGGTGTGTTCTGCGTTCATTCCACTGCACGTCTTGTTTAAGGAAGAAGAGTGGAGTCCGGTACTCTGGTCCCGTGCAGGGCTGCGGCGTTGCTGAACTGCAGCTCAGACAGGCCCCACACAGGATGACAGGCCGATGCCTCGTGGCCCCCCTACCAGCCTGGCTGGCCTCCGAACAAGCAGGTGTCCATGTTCCAGGCTGCCCCACCTGATAGGGTCTCAGCAATGCCAAGGGTGCCAGCCACATGTGCAACACCACGACGCCCGGGGCACACGTCTCCCAGCTCTGCCCCTCTTCTTGGCCATCTGCAGTGACAGGGGCCATCAGTCCTGTGCCAACCCCATGCCAGGCACTCCCGCCAATGAGCCTGCGGTCACAGACCATCTCCGCTTCGCGGATGAGAGAGCAGACCCAGAGCCACAGAATGAATAAGCAGCAAGTCTGCTCTGTCACCACGCTGTAACAATACCAGCAAGTTGGCATTTTTGATGCATGTGTAGTAATTCCCCACACTGAACAATGCACAGAAAGTTACATTTTACTAGGAAGGAAAATCCATTTTCCATGCACCTAATGCTGCCTCCTAAATGCTATAAACAGACCCGGTTTACTAGATGCACTGCCATGGTTCTGCTCGTGGGTTAAGGCTCTGCCAGAAGGAAATGTGTCTGAGACGGGAAAGAACACCTGCTGGCAGGACCCTGAGTGTCTTATTCAGTTGGGAGCCCACATGGTTGTCTTCTCATTCCAAAGTCTCCCCTTGAACGAGCTGCTCACAGGACGCCCATCACAAGTGCCAACGGACAGCCGACTTCAGGCACGCTCGTCCAGAGAGCACGCTGTGTTATCGCCCTCCACAGCCCTTCGGCGTCTGCTCACCACTGCACCACGGACACAGTGATTTTCTGCACAGCCAGTGCCTGGGAGACTCTGGAGCTGAGAGGGAACACACCACAGATGTGTCTGTCCCACAGGCTCTGGTGACCCCCAGGGGGAAGCCCGCAAGGCAGTTCTATCCGTACCTACTATTCACTGATAGATTAGAAATGCCCGGGCATTTTTCTATTCACTCCTTGGACCTCAGACAGTGGGTTGACCTTCTACATTATTTCCAATTCCATCTTATTCTCTATCTGGAGGGAAAAAACTCTTAATCCCATCAACCCTAAGGGAGTCACCTTCTGGAACTGGGCAGGGTGGCATGGCTCACGGGTGGCTTCCACTGATACTGGGACAACCCCCTCCCTGCACAGAGGCTGGGGACTCGCCTAAAGTCAGCAACCTTGACACTGAGCCTGGGGACCACAGAAGGTACCCTGGTCCACGTGAGTCTCCGCTGCAGGGCCGTATGCGGAGGGCCGGGGAAGTCACGGTGGCCCCAGGCAGAGCCCGTGGACAGGGTGAGGACAACTCAGTGGGATCTCTGGGTTCCAGTGCAGACGCAATCAGGGCTTCCAGGGGAACCCCAGCGCCTGGACAGCAGTGCGGAGGACAGAGCCCAGGCGCCTGCGGAAAGGAAAGCATCTCTGCTGGGGCATGGGCTTGTTTTCAACGACCACTCAAGCCCAACTTGAATTCAGCCAATACAGACAGTCAGCTCAGTGTGAAGGTCTGGCTGGCGGCCCCTACGGAATCAAGTTTCCTTCCTCGTGTCCTTGTGCGCCCCGAAGCAACAGCCCCCAAGCAGCCCCCACACCGGAGCTCCAGCCCGTCCCTCCATCTCTGGAGTGCATGTCTTCAAGAGGGCAGCGGGCCTTATCTCAGCACCACCGTCCTCCGGCCGCGAAGTGCCTGGAATGAGTGTCCGCTCGGCTTCTCAGCACAAGATAAATGACCGCAGTGCCTCCTTCACGCTCAGGACACATGTCACTCCCAGCTCCGCATGGTGACGGGCAGGGCATGATCCCCACATGGAAGGCCTCCCTTGTGCAGGCGGGGGTACGCGGGCACGCCCACAGGAATTCAAAAATCTCAGGGCTTGATGCTGACACAAGCCGCGCTTGGCAGCCGTCCTGCACACCCCGTCTTGCGGCCCTCACGCCGGGACGCCAGCAGGCTCGCTGCCTCGGCCCCCTTATGCCTCCTCTCCTGTTCTCCTAGGGGAGCTGATGGCAGGGATCCTCCCTCAGCCAAGGAGGGAGTCCTCACGGCTCTTCGGAGACCCTGCAGATGGAGCGCACGAGACATCTCTCTCACTCTCCGGCAAGGGATGCAGCCTAATTAAGACTAATTAACCAGCAGCAGGTACTGCTTACCCCCGAGGCCGCCTCACCAACAGGCCTGGGCCACATGCCGCAAGACACGGAAGGAGGCTGCCACGTGGGCCTTTGGGATCCACAGTGCCTGGACCCCAGGCCCTCAGCACTGCCCAGCAACCGTGGGGCTTTGAGAGCTGCCAGCCAGCTCTGAGGCAGAGTGGCCTCCCTTGTCAAGCAGCCCATGGGTGACGTCCTCCTGGGGGTCTGGGTCATCACCTACCAAGCGTGCATAGGCCTGGCCAGTCTAGAGCATGTGGTGCAGACACCAAGCGGCTCGGGGTCCGCTGAGTGAGGGTGCAGGTCCCTCTGTGGATGTTCTCAACCCCTATATACCCCACATATACCACGAGCCTTGGCAGCCGCAGGGAATGGGACGTAGTACACCTTGGTTCTGCACGGGCCCTGCCACCAGCCAGAGCACAAACCTCCCCTTTCAGCAGCGAAATAGGCCTGACTGCGTCACAGGCCTCGTGACTGTGACATTCTATGTTCTTACTGCTGTGGCTTTGTGACTCATGTTGTGTTCCTCTCCACACGGGCTCTATCCACCCATCTATACCCCTAACAATCCTCTCTGTGGACAAGGGGAGGAGGCTCCAGGGGCCAGGGCACAGGCCTCCTGACTCAGCTCTGAGGGCCTCTGAGCAGCCTTATAGAAGCAGCTCTGGGACTCAAAGGACTCAGATTCTGCAGACAGATTATACAACAAAACAGCATCACTCAGAGCACCCGGTCCCAATTCCCCAATAATTTCATCGGGATCTCACAAAACAAACACTTTCTTGTGCTTACCCTTCAGGAGAACATATGTCTACAAGCTTTCAATATCTACAAAACTTTGCAACAATATTGCAGTATTAAGTGATTCAACCACTCTGAAATCATACTTGTGGTTCACATCTGTCATTCCAGAGACTTCATTTCCCTTCCCTGAATTAGGGAAGACATAGCCATCACACTGATTTAAGACTCTCTTGATCGGTCTCTCTCTGAATGCACATATAGCAAATGACAGTACAGACAAAGGGCTGATATCCAAGACCTATAAAGAACTCCACAAACTCAACAATCAAAAAGCAGATAATCACATCCAAAAAATGGGCAGAAGCCATGAACAGACACTTCTCCAATGAAGACATACAAATGGCTATCAGACATAAGAAAAAAATGTTCATCATCACTAGCCATCAGGGAGATTCAAATCAAAACCACAATGAGATACCACCTTATGCCAGTTAGAATGGCCAAAATTAGCAAGACAGGAAACAACATGTGTTGGAGGGGATGTGGAGAAAGGGAAACCCTCTGACACTGTTGGTGGGAATGCAAGTTGGTGCAGCCACTCTGGAAAACAGTGTGGAGACTCCTTAAGAAATTAAAAATAAGAGTCACCACATGGAGAAGAATTAAACTAAAGATCAACTCAAAATGGATGAAAGACATCAATGTGAGACAGGAATCAATCAAAACCCTAGAGAAGAAAATAGGCAGTGACCTCTTTGACACTTGCCACAGCAACTTCTTGCTTCTGTAAAGACAAGAAAAACAAAAGCAAAAATTAACTTTTGGGATTTCATCAAGATAAAAAGTTTCTGCACAGCAAAGGAAAGAGTCAACAAAACTAAGATCCAATCCACAGAATGGGAGAAGATATCTGAAAATGACATTAGAGATAAAGGGTTGGCATCCAAGATCGATAAAGAACTTCTCAAACTCAACACCCAAAAAACAAATAATCCAGTCAAGAAGTGGGCACAAGACCTGAACAGACACTTCTCCAAAGAAGACATACAAATGGCTAACAGACACAAGAAAAAACGTTCATCATCAGTAGCCATCAGGGAAACATAAATGAAAACCACAATGAGATACCACCTTACACCAGTTACAATGGCTAAAATTAATGAGACAGGAAACAAGTGCTGGCGAGGATGTGGAGAAAGGGGAACCCTCTACTACTATTGGTGGGAATATAAGCTGGTACAGCCACTATGGGAAACAGTATGGAGGTCCCTCGAGATGTTAAAAATAGAGCTATCCTACGACCTAGGAATTGCTCTACTGGGCATTTACCCCAAAGATACAGATGTGATGAAATAAGGGACACACGCACCACAATGTTCCTAGCAGCAGTGTCCACAATCACCAAACTGTGGAAAGAACCAAGATGCCCTTCAACGGACGAATGGATAAGGAAGATGTGGTCCATATACACTATGGAGTATTATGCCTCCATCAGAAAGGACGAATACCCAACGTTGGTAGCAACATGGATGGGACTGGAAGAGATTATGCTGAGTGAAATAAGTCAAGCAGAGAGAGTCAATTATCATATGGTTTCACTTACTTGTGGAGCATAACAAATAGCATGGAGGACATGGGGAAAGGGAGGGGAGAAGGGAGTTGGGAGAAATTGGAGGGGGATGAACCATGGCAGACTGCGGATTCTAAGAAACAAACTGAGGGTTTTGGAGGGGAGGAGAGTGGCAGGTTAGGGTACCAGGTGGTGAGCATTAAGGAGGGCACGTATGCATGGAGCACTGGGTGTGGTGCATAAACAATGAATCCTGGAACACTGAAAAAATAAAATTAAATTTAAAAAATACATATATATGCCAGAAGATTTATCATATACCATTTTAAAATAAAAATGATTTTATATTATGTTACAATATGATTGTTTATTATATTTTCTCTTAATTTATGTAAGAATTAAATGTTCCTCTGTCTTGTGATATTTGTTCACTATTTTTGTTTATTTGGTTTTGCTCCTGAACATTTTGCGTGCAGGTAGTAAAACATGCATAACAAAATTTATGATTTTAAGCCATTTTTAGGTGCACAGTTCAGGGTCGTTAAGTACATTCACACAGTTGTGCAACCACTGCCAGCACCTATTTCCAGAACTTTCTGTGTTTCCACACTGAAGCTCTGTCCTCATTAGACTCTCACCCCATCCTCTCTCCAATGCTCCCGCCTGCCACCGACTCCCGTCTCTGCGGACAGATGTGCCTGCTCCAGGGACCCGTGGGAGTGGGCCTGGAGAACTCCTGTCCTCCTCCGCCTGGTCTGCCCCTGTCTGGTGTACCCCACTGAGCAGCTTGTACTCAAGGCTCATCCCTGGGACAGCAGCTGTCAGAATCCCCTTCCTTTTCAAGGCCTAGTAATGTCCCGTTTGTCAAGACGGGCTCTTTACATTTTTATTTATGTATTTGTCAGAGGGAGTGAGAGAGAGCACTAGCGGGGGAGCAGCAGCCAGAGGGAGAGCGAGAAGCAGGCTCCCCGCTGAGCAGGGAGCCCCATTTGGGACTCGATCTCAAGACCCCAGGATCATGACTTGAGGAGGAGGCAGACACTTCACCGATAGAGCCCCCCAGGCATCCCAAGACTGGCTTTTAATACCCATTCCATAGACATGGATGTGCCACTTTCTTTCCCAATAAAACCATTTTGAAAATCATGAATATTAAACGTTTGGTGAAATCACTTCACAAAAGCATTAAGAGGAGGCAAAATCTTGGGCGTCCGCCCCCAGGGATGTGCTGACAGTTGAAGGCTCCCTCTTACTCAGTTTGCAAGAGCAGGTGCACAGTCCGCCCAGGCCACACAGTTCCCCTCGTCCCCGCCCACTGCCCCTCAGCAGCCCTGCGGCCGCCCCTCGCGCACACATCCGCTCGCTCAGCGCGCGCATCGAGCCACAGCAAAGCAAGGCTGACCACAGCCACCAGGGTCACGGCGAGGTCCACGTCTGGTGCTCCCAGCCCTCAAGAGGCGCGTATGCTGACACTGGGGAGGGCGGAAGATGCCCCGATGCAGAGCCCCAAGGGACACCGCGCCCTCACCAGCTGTGGGCGGAGCTGGCAGGTGAGAAAACGAACAGGGCCTGGTGCTCACCGACACAGGTTGGAAGCAATTAAAATATTTTGGTTAAAACGGGCTGCTTAACTGAGGGTGCGGGGGCGGGAGGGGGAGCGCTGGGAGGTTCGCGGGGAGGTTTGGTGAGCCTGGTGATGGGTATTGTGGAGGGCACGTATCTCACGGACCACTGGGTGTGGTGCATAAACAATGAATTCTGGAACACTGAAAATAAATTTAAAAAATAAATAAAAATTAAAAATAAAATAAAATGGGATGCTTTAAGAAACTGATTTTTAAATGCTATTGCCTTTAAGAAATTTAAACCCATTTCCAAATTTAGACGGTCTCTGCAGAGCACGGAATTCCTCAAATGCACATCTTTGTGACCTCGCTCTCCCTGCTCCTCTGGTCATGGAAGGGCAGAGGGTGAGGTCCTGGGAGGGAACTACTGAGCGGATGGCCACAGGCTTGGCCATGCCTGCCAACGGGGACATCTGAGCACTAGCCTCGGAGTCATGCCCTCGCACTCACTGTCGAAGCTCCGCCCCTCACGTCAGCCCTATGACACAGCAGAAGCAACGAATTTTTATTGAAATAAGGGCCCTGCACATAATCAATGCATACTAAAAAGAAATTAGCTAAGTTTAAATGAATGACCTTCAGAATGCCCAAGATTGGGCAATGACACAAGACCTGCACCATTTCTAAATACGGTGCTCACTAACCCTCGACGTCCAAACGTCAGGACACCTTCAGCGAGTGAACCGACTGATGTCAAACAAGCTGCTCCATCCCTGGGGGGAGTTCAGTGGCAGAAATGCTCTGCTCCCCAGTGCTTGCCTCAAAGCCTCACACAGAAGCATCACAACAACATCTTTCATCTTTTGTCTCCTGCCGGTGTCCACGCTGTCTGCAAGCTGCTTACAGGCAGTGTCTCCAAGGTGGCCCTGGGCACAGGGGGGCTCTCGGAAGGAGACCTGGTTTCAGAACAGGCCACACACTCAGCTCTGCACACTGGGGTCTCTGCACAACACACAAATCACTCCCTGTTCCCTTCTCGCTGCTGTGAAGCTCTGCAAGCCGCTAACAGAAAGCGCCAACTTCCGGAAGCACTCCGGGGGCACTCACGGCAGCTACTACAAGGGTCTGCAAAGGAAGAACAAATCTAATGAAAATTTCAAGGCACATAAGAGCTTTAGAAAGCTAGAGACCAGGAATGCTAACAGTGCTGAGAACTTTTTTAACTTCCTTCCGTCAAAGAATTTAAGAATGTCATAATAATAGTGCTTTCTACAATGTACATGAGCCGCAGAGGAAACAGTCACAAAGTGCTCCCTTGTGCCCCCGAATGAGCTGTGAGCCGCAGGCCTCACCCACCTGCCAGGAGCCACTCAGCACATTCAGTAAACAGTAATCCACGAGAATCGCACTGGTGATACCTACGACGTCCAGAGCAAGAGAAGAAAACGCCCATCTGCAGGGCCTTGTGGCAGGTCCCAGCAGGGGCAGAGGACCGTCTCTGCACACTGAGGCCGTTCTCCATCGCGGCCAGCACACAGCTGGGCGGCACCCACTGTTTCTGGGCCTTGGCAAAAGTTCTCAAGTCCATCCACAAAGCTGAGAAAGTGCATCCTGTGTGAGATACCCGTTGAAGAAGGAAGGGCAAGCCCCGAGGACACCCAGACACGCCCCAATGTTCCACAAGTTGTTCCAGGGCCAGAGGCCAGGGAATGCCGAGCTGGCACCTTGTTTCCTGTTTCACGCCTGAGGTGATGGACTTCCACGTTAGTCTCCTAAATCTTCCGAATGTTGCTGGAAACATACTGGTGTGGGTATGTTTCCCTGAGGCAAGTACAGCAGAGCCGGGCAGCTGGACCGGACTCCAGGGCCTGTGTGCTCCAGGGAGAGAGGTGCACCCAGACTGTTGCACACACGTGTATTACTCTAAGAGACAGCCAGACCTCGTTCCAAAATGAATGTGACCCACTGGGGTGGGGTTTTCCGATGAAAACCAGTGAGGACGGCAAGAGAAGAGGCAGGCATGCAGAGCCGAGAACCCGAGCCAGTAGCCCAGTGTAGAAACCCACGGCCGCAGATGCTCACTCAGGTACCTGGCTCCACTCGGAGCGTCACGCAGGCTTTGCTTCGCCAGGAGGACTTTTCCAAGGCACAGCAGGTGGGTGTCTCTGCTTCACCTGGGGCTCTGTAACATGGTGATCCCCGATCCCCGCAGTTCCTGACAACACACAGGACTCAGAAGGCGCTGTAAACCCTGGCGCCGCTGAGCCAGAACCCAGTGTCCAGGGAAGGAGCCCGAGTAGAATCTCTCCATCTGGTACTAAGTGTCCCAGGCGTTTCTTATGGTGGGAGCTGAGGAAATAACCAATCTAGTAGTCTGAAGCAGACAAGAAAAGCCAGACAGAGGCGGAATGCAAACACACGCCCATAGACACCCCGAACTCACGTGTCCACCGCACTTTCCGCATTCTTAGGGAAAAGATTCAGGGTGACATCATTTCCAAACAAACCCGTTTTTTTGTTGTTTGTTTGTTTTGTTTTGTTTTGTTTAAGATTTTATTTATTTATTTGACAGACAGAGATCACAAGTAGGCAGAGAGGCAGGCAGAGAGAGAGAGAGGGAAGCAGGCTCCCTGTGGAGCAGAGCGCCCGATGCGGGGCTCGATCCCAGGACCCTGGAATCATGACCTGAGCCGAAGGCAGAGGCTTTAACCCACGGAGCCAGCCAGGCGCCCCAACAAACCCGTTTTTAAAAAAGCGTTTCATGAAGCTCTTTCTTCATTTAACTTGCAGATCTTGACTGCAGAAAAATAATCTCTGAAGTCGTCAGGCATTCCTGGCACCACATTCAGATGGAAGCAGTCTCTGTGGAAAGGCGAGAAAACATTCTCCCCACAGACACTGCTTAGACATCTCTGGCTTACGATCCATCAAGAAAAACGAGTTAACTCTTATTAACACGTGCAATTACTTTATTACTCTTTTACTCTCATTTCTAGAATTATGAGGTTTTTTGTTTTGTTTTGTTTTAATATTGAAAGGGAAAAGACTATCTAAGAATGTAGCCCTTTGAGTTTTCTTCCTTAGCACGAGACGATCCTGCCCGGATGGCTGCTGAAACGGACAATGACAGTAGTAATCCCAGATAGCGATGCACCTGCTCCGAATGCCCTCTGACATGATGTTACTCTGAACATTTGACCTGCACAGCTACCTTCAAAGGTGGGTATTCAGACCCATTACCGCAATATGTGAGATTCACCGAAGTAAGCAACCAAGAACTAAGCTCCAAATTGCTTTCTACTCAGTAACCGCTGTGCCGACAGCAAGAACTGTCCCACCAGGCACCACTGCCCTGGCAGACGCCCAGGCTGACCCCCAACCACGTGGGATGCAATGTGGGTGTGGTGGGGCGCGCGCAAGCAGTGAGCGGCGTGTGCAGACAGCGGGCGAGGTGGAAGGGCAGGCGCGGGCAATGGGTGCGGTGTGGGGCGCGCGGGCAGTGGGCACAGTGGGGGACACGCGCGCGGGCAGTGGGCACGTTGGGGGCATGCACGGCCAGGAAGGCGCCCTCAGCTTTGACACAGCGCACATGTCAGTGAGTCCACACAGATGGACTCCAGCCACACAGGAGGACTGTTCCTTCCTCAAGTTGGTCCAAAGTCAGTCGGCCTCCATTCACGGGCTTTGGGGCCCATCACCTATAAAACACCAACCAAAGGAGGACAGAGGAGCCCATGTCCCTCCTCTGAAGTAATGTCAAGGTTACTGCTCTTGACAGCATATCTGTGTCCCCAAAATCCATATGTTGGACTCTAGCCCCCAGCGTGCCGGTGTCAGTTAGGGGCCTTCAGGAAGTGAGGAGCTCGTAAGGGTGGAGCCCCCGGGAGTGGGGTAGTGTCCTTGTCAAGGAGATGCCACGGAGCTCCCAGCCCCGCCCCCACACGAGGACCCAGCACGAATGTGCCACGGAGAGTAGGGCAGCAGAGCTCGTCTGCGCCGGCACCGGACTTTCAACCTCCAGCCTCCAGCGTGGCGAGAAGAACCTGGTGATGAAAAGCCCCTGCCTGGGGTGTCCACGGTCACCTCAACAGACTAGGACAGCAGTCTATAGATATGTCCTCACGTGGTGGCTCCCAATCAGGGCCAACCGGCCTGCGGAATCCCGGGGGCGTCACAAGGGAACAGTGATTCTGTCTTCCTGTCCCTTCCTGGGTCAGCTCTCCCCACTCAGAGCAGCAACCACACTCACACAGCAATGACCGCAATAAGCACCCCAGAAACCCTTGCCGGAGGGTCAGAGACTATGCTCAGAAGACACTGTGTGTCACGCTCTACCGTCCTCAAAGAAGCCCTGTGTGCCCAGTGTCTGCTGCACGGAGGGGGCCATGGCAGCTCTGCCGGGGAGGGCACGTAAGGTGTGGTGCCCAGCCCCCAGGGCCCCCAGCGCCCCAGAAACACATGTGGCCGAGCATATTCCAAAGGCTATGGAGAGAGCCCTCCAGGAGCCTTCTGCGACGAGCCACGGAGACCGGCTGCGGCTCACTCGTGTCTCCATAGAAACAAGCCTTACTGGAAGATAGGACTGAAAAATTCAAGCCTCAGCGAAAAAACAGAGAAAAGCGTTTGAAAGATTTTTTTTTTTTTTTTAGTCCAGAAAACAAGGTGAATTATTCATTCTCTGCACCGGAAGTGTGTGGCTCCACCATCCCCGACTCATCACAGACCTTCAACTCCCAAGCGTTGTTAGAAATCCTTTCTCAGCGTAAATGCAGGGAAAATGCCTTCAACTGCACACAGTCTCAATCATGTTGAAAAGGTCCACCCTTCCCACTGGCCCGGAGACCGGTAGATCATGACCATTTCCCCACACAGGGACAAGAGACTCAGCCGAGCTCCGCAAAGCTCAGGTGTGTCTACTCAGGGGCTCACACCGCAGTTCCCCACCCTCACGTCCATGAGGCCTCAGGCACCACTGGGCCTCCAGCCTCATTGTAAGTGTCAGCACTCCAAGCCCGGGGCACGTGCCTGCCTACGATGACACATTTTCTGTATCTTCGTGGCTGGGAACCGGAGCCAGACACTCCCTCGAGCACCAGTCTATACTTGCTGAGAACGTGACTGGTTAGAGGGGCTCACATTTAAATCCACAGACTTGAGTAAGGCAGTTCCCCTCCCCCAATGCAGGGGGGCCTCATCCAGTCGGTTGAAGGCTGGGGCGGAGGAAAGGCTGAGACCCCCAGAAAGAGAGAATCCTGCCCCTGGACGGCCTTAGGCTCCAATGGCCACACCAGCTCTTCTGCGGAAGGGCTCCCAGGCTGGTCTGCACACTGAGCACTGGCCACTCCATGATTCCCTAAATGAGCCTGTCATCCATACACACACCTGTTGGCCCCAAGCTGCACAGTGAGGGACTGAGCAGGATTGGCTGAGCAGAGCCGGGACCAGCTGAGTGGGGCCAAGACCTTTATGAAGACGTGCCCAGAGCCCAGCTGCCTTCCTGTACAGCATCCGTGCCCCATGACCCAGCCCGCCCTGAGTCCGCTGCACGGGAGTGACCCAAGACTCTCACACTCTGGGCCTTCAATCCCTCTGCTACAGCTCTATCTCCAGACCTGGTCCCCGTGTAAGCTGGGGGGACACCAGCATTAAGATTCAAGCAGTGGCTCAGATGGACGCGGCCTCCACAGTGGGGTCCCTGGAAGAGTCCTGACCTCCTCCTCCCTTCAAGGACTTGTCCACCTATGTGTGGCACACAGCTGGCACAAGTGGCCGGCTTCTGAAGGGAAGCCCCTCGCCAGAGCCAGAGACCAGGGTTCCCCATACTTCTAGCTTTTCAACCTCTGTAAGACCACAGCTGGACAGATGGGTGAAGCCTGGTCAGCTGCCAGGCAGGCCAATTCCAAAGTCACTGATAGGCCTCAGAGGGTCAGGCCAGCTCACAGTCCACACAGGGACACCAAACAGCACTTCTGCAAAATAAAAACACGATGCGGGGGACCTGGGAAATATGAAAATGCAGGGATTCCTTGTGGGGAAAGCCGCCAGGAGGTCTAAGATGGTGACAGCGGAGCCCAAGGATGGCACGAGCCAGGCAGAGTCAGCCTCACGGGACAGGGGCCAACGGGCGGACCTGGCCACCCCGTGTGGCTAGTCTGATGAAGCTGGCTGCGCACGTCTCAAAGGAAACAAGACACAGAGGGCTGCGCCCCAGGCGTGGGAAGGCACACACCGCTGCCCGATGCCACGTCCGTTCTGTCATCCCAGCTGAACAGCCGGAAGATGAAACCCAGCAGGGGAGCGAGGGGTGGAAAGAGCCACCACGGAGCATCTCGCGTGAGGCCTGGGGTTTCAGGCATCAGAGGAGGAGAAGGAAGACAAGGGGAGGACACGGAAAGGAGGAGTTGCTGGCACATGACAGCAACTGCTCCAGGAAAGATGCACATGGAACCATGACCTCACACCCCACGGGGACAGCAGGCTCGACAACCATGATTTCCCTCTGGTCTCAATGTTGACGCAGAGCCCACGTGACAGGGCAAGCGATGACATAGGCAAGAAAAAACCCTACAGGGGCACCTGGGGCCTGGGGGCTCAGTCTTTAAGCCTTTGCCTTTGGCTCAGGTCACAGTCCCAGGGTTCTGGGATCAAGCCCCACATCAGGCTCCCTGCTCAGCATGGAGCCTGCTTCTCCCCCAACTTGCTGCTTCCCCTGCTTGTGCTCACTCTCGCTTACTTCCTTAAGAAAGAGGGAGAGAGAGAAAGAGAAAATGAGAGAAAGGAAGGAAAGAAGGGGGAGGGGACCCTCAAACACAGTCTGACAAATTTTCAAAATTTCTGTTGAAAAACAAGTGTTCGCATGTGTATGTACGCACAGCAAGACTGGACATCTGAGAGCTCGTGGTCTGGGCAGCACAATGACAGATGAGTTTCCTTGTTTTTCCCGATGACTTTACTGGTTCTAGCTTGTAATAATTAGCTGTGATTACAGTCAAGAAAGGAAATAAACTCTGTGCCCAGGAACCTTCTCCTGGCTTCAGACTCAGTGCTACTCTGGAGAATCTGTGTGTGCTTATCACAAACATGTGTCCCCAAGCTTGAGCGTCACAATTCCACTCTCCAAGCCTTCTTTCTAGAATTCCAGCGATCCAGCTGCCCTAGTACTTCCCAACGAGATGCTTACAAGCCCGGATGCAGATGCGCTGGCTTTCAGAGACTGCCCACGTGGGCCCCCGCCTCGCTGCTCACCATCCGTCAGGATGGTCTGGCTCCCATGCTTGCCCAGAGCCCCAGCTCTGCAAGTCCCAGGATGAGTGGGAGACCCTAAGGGGAGTCTGGTCCATATCCAACCCTTGAAGCTCCAACCTCGGTGTTGGCAAAGGGAGCCTGGGACTCCAAAGGATGGAAAATATCCTTCTGAGGCACATCGTACAGATTTGTACCCTGGTCACTGGGATGACTAATTTTAAACCAAATTCAATAGGAGTATGAACGGACTTTCACACAGAATTTCATTAACAGGAGCCCTCAATAAAGAGAGAATTATTTTCTCTATGTTCAGCTTTTGTACAAAACTAAAAACACCAATCAAGAGAACAAAACTGAAAGAGCCAGCTTCCAGGATGCCCTGGAGTCAACACGTTTTGCCAAAGCTCCCAGCTTCGGTCTCCACAGCTGCCAAGAGCTCCAGCAAAGGGCTGCACAGTGCCTGGCCTGCAGACCCCCAAACCCTCCCGTCTGCCCGTCTGGGGACCGCCTTGCACTTGCTGCTGCAGACCCTGCCTGGAGGGAGACACGTGAGGGCAGAGAGGCAGCCTGCATGTGCCCCAGGCCCAGCCCACCCCTCCCGCGCCCCTCCTCTACCCCCCAAATCACCCCAGGGAAGTGTGCAAAGCCGCCGGGACTGAGCAGAGGCCCCGTGGGAGAGCCTTCACCACACCCATCTTCAGCCCCCATGCCTTTTGGAAGGTCGCAGATCGACGCAAGGCAGGAATCATGGGGCAAGAATCAGCAGGGATATTCTCCAGCAGCTCCAGACAAATGCTCTGGTCTCTGTGTGTATGTGCATGCGTACACACGCACACACACACACCACATACTTGCATGCACATACATGAGCACACACATGCATGCATACATGTGCATGTGTGTACACACGTGTGCACATATACACCTGTGTGCATGTGCACATACATGTACATAGATACACATGGAAGTACACATGTATATACAGACATGCACATATACACATGTGTGCGTGCACACACATAAACACACCTGTGCACATGTATGCATATACATATACATACATACACATAGAAATACACATATACATACAGACATGCCATGTGTACACGTGTGCACGCATACACACACATATATACGCATGCATACACACATACACATACAGACACACACATGCGTGAGTGTACACACATATATACACACCTGTGCACATGTATGCATATACATATACATACATACACATAGAAATACACATATACATACAGACATGCCATATGTACACGTGTGCACGCATACACACATATGTATGTGCATGCATACACACATACACATACAGACATGCACGTATACACATGTGTGCGTGCACACACATACATACACACTGTGCACATGTATGCATATGCATATACATACATACACATAGAAATACACATATACATACAGACATGCCATGTGTACACGTGTGCATGCATACACACACATATATACGCATGCATACACACATACACATACAGACACACACATGCGTGATTGCACACACATATACACACACACCTGTGCATATACATACAGACATGCCATATGTACACGTGTGCACACATACACGCACATATATACGCACGCATACACACATACACATACAGACACACACATGCGTGAGTGCACACACATATACACACACACCTGTGCACATGCATACACATACAGAGATACAAACACACACATACACATACATTCACAGGTACAACAGGCATGTGTACATGTATGTACACATTTACTTACTCGTAACTGGCCGTGAGAAGCGACAAGTCCTAAACACAGCGCAGCTCTTTGCCTTGGGCCCTCTCTCCTCTTCCTCATCCCGCTAACTCAGCATGACTAGGAACGGCATTTGTGGGCCTGGAATCCGTACGAATCCTCAATCTTTTGACACATTTCTAACGCCACAAGTGCGCAAAGACCACGAGTGCTCCCCGCCAAGACAGCCCGAACAGCCAGTGGCGGGTGCTGCAGAACCAGCCACAGAGATCTGGGGGAGCAGGTGAGCAGGGGATGCCACGGAAGGCCGGTGAGGCCGGCGGAAATGTGCCCCAGTTCTCCCAGGGCCCATGGTTATCAGGGAAGGCAACCCCCTCCGGGCGACGGCACCCTAGAGGGGCTCACGAGGAAAAGAGACATTTGTTTCCATAATGAGACCTGGCAGAGCCCCAGACCCAGAGCCAAAGGAGGCCGGGGGGGCTCAGAGACTGCGGGTTTTATGTTCTCGCTGGCTAGGGTGTCCATGGCCCCTGCGCGGGCAGTGTCCATGGAGGAGGGCTGAGTGGAGCCAGCAGGTGTCCGCAGCTGTCTGTCCCCAGAGGCTGTGGGGGAGACGGGACTGAGCGCTCCCAGTCCACAAGGACACACACGCCAGAGCGCTCGCCCCTTCGTTGTATTTTCAGGCACAGAGCACAGTCACGTAATCACTTCACATCTAGTTACCGTGTGACCGCCCAGCAGGGTCGCTGGCCAGCTACCATGAAGTGGAAATAAGCCCACGTCACACAGACAAGGAGAAAACAAGCTTTCACATTGGGGTGGAGGGTTCTCTCTGGCATGGCCCCTCCTGGCCCGTCTGCCATCCCAAATCACCCCCCCACCACCCTGCAGAAAGACAGACAGGCAGATGGGCACTGAACATCCTGGTGAGCGCACAGCAGCGGGACAGAGTGATGGAAGGCTGGGGCCACAGCTACCTCCCTGTCACCCCCATGCCTCCTGCTGCTGACAAGGAACCAGGGAAGCCTCGCAGCAGGTCCTGAGGGATAACGTCGCCAGTTCTGGAGCAGCATGGGGAGGGCTGGACTGGGGGGGCCGGCGCTGAGGGGCCAGTGGCTCTTTCCAGGCTGGGTAACACGGTCGCCACGGAGCAGAGACAAGAGACAGACCGCAGGCAGAGGCCATGGGATGGGTAAGGTAGGAGGCACGGTGGTAGAGGACAGGGGGATGGACTATGGGGGGGGCATGATGGCAGAGGGCAGGGGAAAGGCGATGCAGGGGGCACAGTAGCAGAGGAAAGGCAGGGTTTTGAGCTTCAGGTCTGAAGATGATGGAGCCACAAACAGAAGGCCAGAAGATGGGGGTCAGAAGACAGGCTGTGATAGTTCGCACTGGGAGCACACTGTGCCCAGGAGCCAAGGTGACCATGTCTAGGTCTGGGAGCGAAGCTCTGGCCAGCTGGACACATGCAAGGCTAGCACTGCCCCTTTGTTGAGGTGACAGTGGGAGAAATTAGCTCAGATAGAAGAGTCAGAGCGAGAAGACCGAAGAGGAAGAGGGGACCGAAGAGCCAGAGAAGACAGCGAGAAGGGCCTCCATCCCGAACGCACAGAGAAGAGGGGCCAGGCGCACAGCAGACCGAGGAAGCTACAGAAGGCCCGCCGCACCAGGCTCAGAGCGGGGAGCCGCGGCCAGGGAGGCAGGCTCATCAGAGAAGGAGAAGTGTGCAGGGTCCATGCCCCACCAGCGGGGGAGGGAAGGAAGGCCAAGTTCATAGCAGAAGTCAGCAAATCAGAGGAGAGAAGGAGCTGGTGCATGTGAGGGCATGGAGAAGGAAGGACTGGAACGCCAACACGGAGACTCTGAGGCTCACGATCCCCATGCTGCAGGGGAGAAGGGCTACGCAGCAAACAACAGGGCACAGTGCTCTGGGAGGAATGCGTGCAGCCTTTCCAGCACTTTCCTACTCACGGCATGAACACATAGACAAGCACCACTGGTTAACCAGGGAGTCAAGTCCTTACTGAGCCCAAGGAGCCCTCCAAGAAGTAGAAATGCTGCGTGATTTCACAACCCAATACAATCCTTTACCCCTCTACTGAAACCAGACCAGTAGGGTGGAGAAGACTGACTGGCAGCGTTGTGGGTTTGCATTTTGCCTGGAGCACACTTCTTTATTAGCCACTGAGACACATGAGTCACTTTCTATTTTAGGAAAAAAACTCATTGTGATACAAAATAAGACTTTCTTTTTTTTGTTAAGGTACATTCATAGTTCTGATTTCTAACTTTCAGAATTCGGGGTAATTGCGAAGTCGTGCACTGTTGCTTGTATGAGATGAATGCTCCAAAATTCTCTCTTTAATGATCTACTCTAGAAATGTGTGCCCCAACAAAAGACTAATAAACATCACAAATTGCCCCAGCTTAGTCAACCACGAAAATCTGATCCTCAATGATTCGTGATGTCAGTATAATTACGAGGGAAATGGCCATTTCTAAATTCATACTTAAGATATTCACAAGACATTAATAGAGGCATACTTTTTAGAACAAATGAGTTCAAAATATTCAGAGGATAAATTTGGGTAATGAAGTCAAGACAAAAATGAAACTTTATACAAGAGCTAATATGACTTCAAAACCCCATCATATCTGGTGGTTCCTACAATGGAGCAAAGCAGAGTCAGAGCTAGAGGATGCTACTGCCCCGGTCACAGGCTTTCCACGGCGGCTGGGCTTCAGCGTCCCACTGGCGGACGCTCCTCCTTCACGGAAGGAGGAGCTGTGTGGCCCCCACCAGCCTTTGCCAAGGGTCTTAGAAGTCACAGGCCTGAGAACATGGCCTCTGCCCTTGTCTATGGCGCCTAAATTCCCTGATACAGCTCCCTTGTGGAATATTTCTTTTAAAATTTAGCATACTCCCCTCCAAAAGTGACTTTCTTTGAGGAAGAGAGAATTCTATAATTGACTACAATTCTACTAGTAAACCTGCAGCAAAATAAAAAACTAAGTAATCAACTGTGGTAGAGATAGTTCCATTTTTTTAATGCATTTTGATATGTATTTTAACATTGTAATATAATATACCATATGCCCATAGCAGAGTCTTTAAAAAATAAGTTTTACTTAAAAAAAAGTCTACATGAAGACCACCAGGAGCGACCACCTGACTCTACCCTGCCCTCATTTTAAATGGCTCCGGGAAGTGTCTACTTTCAATTCTGCTTTTCCCAAATCAAAGTAGTCACCACTGTTTATCTCCCCAGAGTGGCATTTTGTTACTGCCAGGTTTTGGGTTTTTTTTTTTTCCCCCATCTAGGTAATATCTTACAAAAAGGAAACAAGAGCATGAACATAAGTCCTCTTGCATGATGAATGTCTCTGGTTACCTGGCAGGCCCTAAATAAGCCATCTGAATCTTTTTCTAGGAGACAGCCCATGGATGGAGACAGCCTAACACAGCATGGAGCCGACACTGGGCCGAGCCTCGCATGTGCCAAATGTTGATTCTTTGGCAAGTGGGTTCCAAAGGCATGTGCTTCTCCTTCTGAGTGTAATCGTCCACGAGTTATTAGCTTGCCCCTGAGACCCACACTGCCCCTCAATGCAGATACAATATTTTCTCCACTAGTATCCCAGATTACTGCTCCCACTCTTAACCAGATCCAGAAAATACTATTAGCAAAGATACTGCAAAGATACTTTTTTAAAATAAAGAGAATGTAGAAATGTGAAGACCAAAAAGAGTCAAAGAATGGAAAGAAAAAAATTAGTTTTAAAATATTTTTTCTTCTTTTGGGAAAACATTTATGAAACTTTTTGAATTATGAACATAACACACTTCAAGTATGGTTTTTCAATCTACTAGTTGAGTTCTATCTCCAAAGGATTAAAATAAAAAGCAACAGGATCACGTTTATGTGAAAGGCGCGCTGCATCCAACGTAGCCGACTCCCACCGCAGGACGCCTCCCCCCCACCTGCCAGGCATCCTGCCCCTCCACAAGGGGGGAAGCAAGTCCCACTGCCGTCTGCTCTTCGGAAGTCTGTCTTCCGACACAATCTAGAGGTCAGCGGGCATTTTCCTGTCCTCGTGATTAGGACTGGAAAGCTCAGCAGAGTCTCTGGGATCGTTCACTCTTGCTGAGGCTGGAACATCTTTGCTCACTATTCCTTCTCCCTCTGACACTGTGGATGATATCCACGTCAGGACATGTGGCTGCACTTCCAGTCTTACAAAGTTCCTAGTGCAGTGGGCAGCCTGCACACAGGAAATATTCAACAAGGCATGAATGAATAGAATGGGACCAGTAAGGAAAAAAACACACTATTAGTAAGTTTTTCTTGAAATACTAATTTATCCTACCATGAATCAGAAACTTCATAACAAGTAGCAATGGCTAACACGATTACTGAGCTCTTACTAGGTGAGGGAATCTGTGAGGGGTACCCATGGATTAACATTAATATTATCTATATTCCTATGAGATGCATGTTATTGCTATTATTAAAATGGTCATAATTATTTCAAGAGCTAGCAAACACTAAAAAATGAAGCAGGTTCAAACCTTATTATTCCAATTAAGAAAACAAGTGCTGTAATATATTAATGCAAATTTAATTAAGTTTTATAATCATCTGAACAAAGTTTTATTTTAAAAAGTTTAATATAGCAAACATAATATCTATGTATACAAACTGAAATAATATAATTTCATATTGCTAAATTATCAAGATATAAATAAAAACATTCTTGATCTAGGTATTTAGAATTTCAGTCATACATTATCCCCTTAAGGTAATACTTAACACAATATACATCCAGAAATATAAAATAACGGTCCATCTTTCAGAGTGCTGCATAAGTGGACAGGACCTAAAATAAATTTGCCATGTAGGAGTTATAGTTTTCAAACTCGATAATATTATCATCTGTCATTGGTCACTGGAACTGTGGATCCCTGATGCATGGTGAGCTAAACAAGCACCCGCTTCCAGGGGCCTTTATCAAGCAACCAGTATGTGATCAGCACCAAGGACAGAACTCAGTGGACCTGACCTTTCTCTTCAGCCTTAACGTTTCATAGGCAACAAGGAGTTACCACCTCCTTAGTATCTACCTCACTCTGAGCACGCTGCCCCACAACTGATGGTGATTTCCCTAGCATGACGAGTCCACCTTCCTAAACACACCCTTCATGAGAGCCCTACATGGATAGTGGCCATATGAGCTTTATAGGGCACTTGAGGAAGGAGGTAGCCCCAGGGGAGGACAGCTCTGCTTCCCTCAGATCAGGCATTTGCCTCATTAGTTGATAAACTTTATGAAGTATTCACCACATGCCGAACGGCAAGCTCAGCATCTGGTGGAAAACAAAGCTACAAGAAGCTCGAACACGGACATCCACACCTACAACATCCAGGTACCATAAGGAAGTGCTCAAGGCCACATGGTAATCAGGTGCAGAAACTGAATCCTGCTCTGGCCATTGTCATGCACTCAAGCTCAGAACCCATGTTCTTAACCAGTCTCTCTCCCCTAGACCCCGTTTACCCACCTATAAAACCAGAATGATGACAATAACGCAGCATGGACAGTATTAACAGTAATGCGGTAAGAGAGGATGCACACACGCATACGTGAAACTGTCGTTGAACCACCTCCCAGTCCTCCACGGCACCAGCCAGCAGTGAACGCCTTCCCCATGGTCTTTCAGCTTCAACTGACTTCTCTCAACTCTGGTATAAAACTGCCAACTGAACTTGAAAGTCCAATCGAAAACTATTCCCTGTGTGAAACGGTCACCGATCTTCAGACCCAGATTAAACTGACTTCATGTCCCATGTCTCTGTTGCACTGTGTTTGGACTTTGTTAGGAACACTTTCTTGCTTGCTCTGTATGGCTATTTATGTCTATGACTATCTTCCCAACTAGATTATAAACTCATTCAACATATGAATCATATTTTCATTGTCTCTGTATCTCCATCATCTAGGAGGATTCCAAATTCAGACTCATAGTAAATGTTCAAAAAATAAATGCATAACTATTAGAACTTATACCCTTGTTGGGGATTCTAGCTATATGAATAAAATCACAAATAATGGAATACAGTAGCTTATAAAGGACAAATGAGGGTTTAACATACTGTCTGTTACTCAGTAGGTGGTAACTTTTGCTAGCCTGATTTTATACCTTTTGAAACAGTTTCAATAATCTAGAAGAAACTGAAGCATTACTATTTCTTAGATTTATAGATAGATAGATAGATAGATTAAAATAGTACTTGAGAGAATGAAAAAAACAAGTCACAAACTCAGAAAAATATTTGCAAAACATGAATCTCATGAAGGACTGATATCAAAAGAATTCTTAAAACTCAACAAGAAATGAAAAACCCAATTCAGAAATGTACAAAAGACCTGAACAGACACCTCACCAAAGAATGCATGCAGATGGCAAATAAGCATATGAAAAGATGCCAACATCAGACATACAGCTACTTTGGAAGACGGCCTGGTAGTTTCTTGCAAAGCTAAGCATACTCTTACCACAGGATCCAGCAATTACACTCCTTGGTATTTACCCAAACGAGCTAAAAACTTATGTCCACAAAATACCAGCACACAAATGTTTGTAGCAGCTTTATTTACAATTGCCAAAACCTGGAAACAACTAAGATGTCCTTGAGTAGGTGACTGTGTAAGTAAGTGGGGTCCATCCAGACAACAGATATTGTTCAACACTCAAGAGAAATGAGCTATCAAGCCACAAAAAGAGATGGAGGAACTATGAATGCACATCACAAAGTGAAAGAAGCCAGTGTGAAAGGCTCCACACTGTGTGATTCCCACTCTACGGCCTTCTGGAAAAGGCAGACTACGCAGGCAGAAAAAGATCTATCGGTGGTTGTCGGGCTGGGGAAGGGAGGGGTGCACAGGCAGAGCATGCAGGGTTTTTAGGGCAGTGAGACTGCTCTGTGATACGGTAGTGGTGGGTATGTGTCTTCATATATTTGTCCAAACCCATGGGATGAGAGACACCAAGGGTGACCCTAATGTAAACTACGGACTTTAGTCAATAATAACGTAGCAGTGTTGGTTCACCAACTGTAACAAAACATCCCACACCAATGCAAGATGTTAAAACAGGGAAAACTGGGGGTGTGGGGGTGGAGACAGATGGAAACCTGGCTCTTCCTGCTCAGTCTTTCCATAAACTTAAAACTGCTCTTGAAAATACTCTATTAATTAAAAAAAAAAACAATGCTGGCTGCTTATTAACATTATTAATAGTATTCTAGAGGAAAGATGTTCTGGAGCAGGAGAAATTGTGAGCCAGTGTGTGGAGGGGGCTGGCAAGGTGGGAACCTCGAATCCTCCCCATTTCAAAGTCCAGGAGAAGGTGCACAGAGAATCGCCTGCCCAAGGACCCAGTGGATTCAAATCCAGCCCTTGAAGCGAGAACAGCCAGGAAGAAGGCTACTGGACTTACAAATGAGTCCGCTGCATGGGGGAGCTGGGGAAACAGCCACAGGCCCGCTTTCATTATGTGGGAAGAACTGCCCACGAGGGTGCACCCCATGCTCGCCCTTTGTGGAGCTTTGATCCAGTAAATCCTGTGGAGACAGCTAAGTAGCCACTGTGTGAGGCCAACGTCTCCACAGGAACAGTTGAACAAATATCTTGAAGGTTCCATGAGGCCAATTTTAGTACAAAACTTAGATGTGGAATGCTGGCAGATTGCCCCATAAAAGCTGCACCACAATTGTCAGTCTAAAAACTCCTGAGTGTGCACCCTCATGAGCCTCGTGTGAGCGTGCAAGCCTGTATCACTGCTATGGTCATACCTTGGAGAACTGGAAGGGGGCCTGAGAGGGAGGACGTGTGTATCAGATACCGCAAGCCTGGGAAAAAGTGGAGCCAAGGGCTGAATTTGGACCCAATGACCTTCTGCCAAAAGTGTCACATTGCAGTGACCCTCAGAATCCACAGTGTGACTCTCTACTGTAACAGCAAAGGTTGACCCCGCCCCACACAACCACTCAGCTCCGAAAAGTCATGGAGGTAGCATCACGACTGCGTCCTAAGACCAGTTCTTACTGAGTGTGATGGGCAGGACATACCCCCCAAATTCATGTGAGGTCTGAACCCCCTAGTATCCTATAATGTGCCCTTACCTGCAGACAGGTGTTTGCAGACAGAACGGTTAGGACGAGCTCACACTGCGGTCAGGTGGACCCCCCCAGCCACCGGTGTCCTCATAGAAAGGGGCAATTCAGACACTGATGCACAGAGTAAAGGTGAAGGCAGGGGCGAGGCGATGCCTCACACACCAAGGATGCCAGCAAACCCCCAGAACCAGCCTTCACAAGGAGCTCACCACCCACCCCCCACCCTGACACCCTGATCTTGGCCTTCAAGCCTCCGGAATCGGAGGTAAGAGAATCTGTTGTCCATGCCCGGGACAGCGGGGCTTTGCCACGGCCCTCCTGGGAGAAGAGCACAGAAAGGAGCGAGGCCGCTCACAGTGAAGATGAGCTTCATTTCCCCAAATCTGCAAACTGCTAGGAAGGAGGCGACAAAGTTTCTAACGTGCATGGAGCCTGAAAACTGCAGACAGGTCAAGACAAGGAGCACACGTGGCTCTTGACTTCCTCCCCGGCAGGAAGGCTTGCTGGCCTGCTGGAGGTACGGGCATCAGTTCCCCTTCCCAGGACGGCCTGGCGGCTGCTCTCCCCACACAGCCCAGCAACCCTGGGTTCTCCAGGCCGCTTGCACATTTTCGAGAGAGCACTTCTGTTTGCAGGAAGCACTTTCCTGTTGGTGAGGCACCCTTCTGGCCCACCCTCAAACCGCACTCTCTCGGGGTGACCCCTCCACAGACATGATGCAGGACTCAGGACTCAGCCCCAGACCTTCGTTGTGGGCACTGTACAAAGGACAGTCCCCATGGGGCCAGGGACGAGCCTTCCACAGGTGCTCAGGCACTGCCTCCGGAAAGCACTGGCAAAATTCAGCTGCAGCTAAACTGAGCTGTTCCGTGGCCGATGTGCGTGAAGAGCACGGGCAGGAGCTCACCAGCTCTGCTACATCTCCCGCGGCCCTCTGACTCGCCTGTGTGCAGAGCTTCTAGTGTCCAAACCCCACCAGAGGTGAGCCGGCAACAGGAGGACGATGGGCAGGAGACCACATGGCCGGGTCACAGGTGCAGCAAACCCACAGGACTGTGGCTCCCACAGGAAACCGGCCCATGGCCTCCAGCACGTGCCAGGGGGTGGCTCCACACACACGAGCCACACCGACAGTGCCTGTGCCTCCACTCCCATACACACCCAGCTGAGATGGCCCAAACTTTCAAAGCAACCTGACTGATGAACAAGGCTGGAGACCCTCCCAATGCACTGCATGTCCCAATCATTGGAGTAAGGGTCTCGTCTCTTTGCCATGCCCACCAGGACCCACGGCCTTTGTAGAAAGCAGCACATGGGAAACCCTGGGTGTTGTCCTAACAGAATGATGCAGTTCAGCAGTGAGGACCATCACCAGGGAGAGACTGTCAGAGAGAGGCAGAGGATGACAGCTGCTCTTTGACACACACAAGGATGTGCTTGGTCTCCGGGTGCGGGGGCCCCAGTGCCCAGCCGCAGGGTGAAGGCTCCCGGGGCATCGAGCACAAGCTGTCAAGTGCAACTTGCCCTTCTGAGTCCATGCAGGACCCCAGTGACCACCAGCGGTTCACCGGAGGCTGTGGTCCCTTCACGCTAGGGCACTGATTTCTCTCGGATGCAACTATACCGAGCTAATGTAATCCCAACGAATAAACCAGAGGCCATGTCAAAACTCACCCCATGCCTTAATCGTCTGATTTCCAGAAAGACAAATGCTGGGAACCTCCCTCCTTTCCCGAAAGCAGGAGGCCTGCTGCCCATTTCCGACAGGGTCACCAGCATGTCCACTATGCTGCTCCACATGGCAGCTCATTCCAGCAAAGGGAGTCAGGGGCAGGCACCCACCCAGGCTTCCTCGTGGCAAGAGAGCCAAGACAGATGGACCAGGGGCCAGGAACTGCAGCCTGGCCCAGACTGGGAGGGTCTCATCCACCCCATGTTTCTGAAGTTCAGCCGGCAGATTGTGGTCAAACAGTGACCATGCTATGCCCCCAGCAACGCTGCACTGCACACTGCCTGTGATGGTGAACCCTGACCACGCATCTGCTGTGGTCTGTCCTCTGAAGAGCGAAACATGAGAACTGGGTGTGGCCGACGGATAGGATGTTCTATGTGCTTGGATGGAAAAGGGCCTCGGGAAACAGTGGTGGGTCTCAGAATTTGTAATGCCGTGCGCTGAGCCCATGTCTCAGACTATGGGAGCCACGCATCCAGGGAAATTTCAAAGTCCGGGGTCCACAGACTGCACGGCGGCCCACCCAGTGCGCCAACCGTGTCCTCCACACACCCAGCCCAGGGCCTACCACCTTCTTCAAGAAGGAAGACACAGGGGGTTAAAGCCTCTGCCTTCAGCTCCGGTCATGATCCCAGGGTCCTGGGATCGAGCCCCACATTGGGCTCTCTGCTCAGGAGGGAGCCTGCTTCCTCCTCTCTCTCTCTCTGCCTGCCTCTCTGCCTGCTTGTGATCTCTGTCAAATAAATAAATAAAATCTTAAAAAAAAAAAAAAGAAGTAAGACATAAAAGCTGTTTGTCGGGGAGACAACAAACAAAAAGATCTCCTGGACAGTGAGAGTAAGAGCCCGAGGTACTAACTTAGGGTCCGGGTGTCATTCTCTTAAATTCTGAGCACAGGAGCTGGTCCTCACTTGTCCTTCAGTCACATACCCAGGTCTGTGTTTTTAACACTGGCATGAAAATATCTTTATCCTAGTAATTTCTATAAACAAAGGTCTCATACCTTCAGTGCTCATTACAGAAAAATACCCTTTAACATGATGCTTCCTCTATTGCACTAGCTATAAAACTGTACAAAATTTCACACAATTCAATAAGGCAGATGATTTGGATATTTTTTAAAATATCCAGTATGGCTTTTAAACATTTCAAAATTTATGATAACTTTAAAAAGGGAATGTGAATTCATACATCCCAAAGGCAGGAGAGAAAAATGATCTCAGATATTTTTCTAGGGTTTCTGTTAGAGAACTGTTTTGGGAAGGTTGAAAACCCACCTTGAACTGGATATCCTATTACTTAATTAAAAATCATGGCTTTGTAACTGGCGTCAACTGTGGACTTCTTCCTTCATAGGTTAAGAGCCTTTCTGCAATGATGATCCTGATGATATGAACTCAGAGGTCCAAGAGGAGAGTGGTAAGCAGTGGGACAGAATGACAAACCCTAAGGTGCACAGAGACACTCCCTAATTTAATTAGTAGCGTGACAGCACATTCCCCCGGAGATGATCACCACTCGGCCAGTGAAGGACACCTCCAGACAGCACACCGTGTGCCAGCGCACACATGGCTTTTGAACTTGCTATCAGGAGAAGCACACGGGTTTGCACTTCCAGCACATGCCTAGCACACGTAAGTCCCCCTACGTGTGTGAGAAGAGAAGCCATGATTATCTGCTCCCGAGGAACCTGCTGGTGTGGACGGTGTGTTCTGAGCACATTCAGTGAGAATCCTGCCTCTCCGATATGGCACGAGGATTAGAGTATTTGTTGGATGTGAGAGGTCACCAGGAGGAGGGCAAGGGGAAGTGACATCGCGCACCTGCCCGGCACACACTGGGTACGCAGCTGACAGAGGCAGGAGTGCGCGAGGCTGGGGCCACCCTGGAAGGGTCCTCGGAAGTCCTGCAGGGAGCAGAGCAAACGTCCCAATGCCAGGAGCAGTGCTAATAAGGTTCCGCAGCTCAGCTCTGGAGTGTCCCTACGTTTGAGGACACACGCGCAGAGATTTCAGGATGTCAGGAGGACACTGAGCAAACCAGCATGGGATGTGCACGGCAACAAACACTTCACAATTACACGGATGAAGACTGCAGGGACCGCGAGTTGTTTCCTCTCAACAGGGCCCCACACCCGCCAGGCTCTCATGCAGGGAAGGGAGAGGAGGACGGAGCGAGGCGGCACAGGCGTCGCACCGCCCCCTCGACCCCGTCACGGACGGCTCTTCAGTCGGAGCCCCTGCGCCAACGCCCTGGGCTACAGGTCCTGAACGGCAAAGATGGGGCGCTGAGGGCCCGGCCCCCGGCCCGCGTGCGTCACAGCAGCCGCTCCTCCGCCAGCACTCACACAGCACGGACAGGTGGGCGTCCCACATGCCAGCGATGACACACCGCCCCGCTGGGTCTGCCCCAGGCCCCTGTGCCCACATGCCTGTCACCCCATCAGGCTTCTGGAACCCCATCAGAGAACACTCTGCAAGGGGCGCCTGGGTGGCTCAGTGGGTTAAAGCTTCTGCCTTCAGCTCAGATCACGATCCCGGGGTCCTGGGATCAAGTCCCGCATCAGGGTCTCTGCTCAGTGAGGACTTCGCTTCTCCCTCTCCCTCTGCTGCTTCCCCTGCTCGTGCTTCCGCCCTAACAAATAAATAAAACCTTAAAAAAGAAAGGAAAAGCACACTGCTTCTTTGAAGAGTCCCTTTCTTGGGTAAACAAGTGGGTGAGCAAGGACAGTTGTGCTGCTATAGGCGTGAATATGGAAGGTGAGTGAGGAAAACACACCCACGTCACATACACACGACGCACACGCCTGGAGCCTGTGTGCCCCACGCCACCCCAGCAAGCCGGGCGGGAGGCCGAGATGCATTCAAGAAGGGTGACGTTTACAAGCGGAGGAGACGGGAAGGCAGCGGGAGAAGGGACGAGGGAAGCGAGGCGCGGGGCGGAGAGGACGGGAGGCTCGTGGCTCTGTTTGCAGGAAGAACGGAAGCAGGAAGGGGTCCAGAGAGCCCCTGCTGCTGGGCCATCCAGGGGCACATGTTCTGCTGGGTTGAATCCTGGGCACCCTGTGCCCAGCCCGAGCAACGCCTCGCAGTCTCCAAGAGCAGCTGCAAGTGGGCCCGAGCAGCCAGGACAGGGCCCCGCCCACCTCCAGAGGAAGGGGTGTCACCAGAGAAGCTGCCCTGGGAGGTCAAGAGCAGCAGAGCGAGCAGAAGTGGTGACTCGTGTTAGGTTTCTTCAGGCTTCAAGAAGAGTGTGGGTACTTCTCTCACCCGTGAGGAAAAGCTACCGGGAGCACGCAGCTTGGTGATGGAGCTCAACAAGATGACGGCAGTGTAACCACGCCAAAGCGAGTGGCAGACCGCGGCTCGTCACCCTCCCCATCCCTGCTCTGCAGCCGGGCCCAGAGAGTGGGAAAGCCGGGCCACACACTGCCAGCCCAAGGCACCCAGGGGAAGGCACAGTGCCTCACTCTCGGGCCCATGGTGGAGCTCACAGTGGGAACAACATCCCCACCCAGGGTGCCGGCTGCAAGGTACTGTCTGCCGAAGTGGTCGGGTTTTCCAGGCATCCCTCCAAGTATCGGCCAAATCAGAAAGGGGCACCCACGGGGCCTCTTGGTGCCAGGCCAATGCAGTCCAACAGCACCCGGCAGGTCCTGGCCTTGGCAGCGATGACACACAGACACCCACCCTGGCCTGTCAGGAGCAGCAGAGCGTCCCCCCAGCCCTCCCTAGACGGACAAACTCCTTCACCCAACTTCAGCTGGGCATGGTGAAAGGCCCACCTCCCCCCCCCCCCTCCATGTCCTTTTCTGTGAATGAAGGGTAATTAGAAGAAGAAGAAGAGACCCGTGCCTTTCTCAGCAGCTCTGTGCTGGGGATGTGAGGAACCGTAGGACGGACCAGGGTCAGCCACCCCTCCCGCCGCCTCCTTAGCTCTGCAGGGACACGTGCCCCAAGGCCAAGTCTTCCCTGCAGATTTCTGGGGAGCTCGCTGGCAGCGAACAGCCCAGGAGGGGTCACTGCTGACACCGGTGTGGGACATCCGCACGCCTCCTGTGCTCCATGGAGCTTCTAGGGCCCCCGGGGCTGGGCCAGGCCATGTACTGCTGGGACGTCTCTGCTTACAGGCTCATTTCGGCAGGGTGCTTTCTCTTGCCCGTCATCTACCGCCAGGGGATGAGGAAGGAGAAAGCTCTGTCCCCACGAGCCCTGACACTACCTCCTCCCCCAAAGCAAGGGGACAAGCTACCAGAAGGAGCAGGGAAGGACTGTGCTCATCTACGATCAGCTTAGATGCAAACAGCAGGGCCAGGTAATGAGAACGAAGTCCCAGAACCAGCACACTTTCCTCGAGTGACTTTAGGGAGCAGCTTTAGGATTTGTGAAGAATATGGGAGAACACGCAGCATCAGGAAGAGGCTTTCAAGCGCAGGAAGAAAACACTCGCAAAACTCAATGTGTTTATTGTACTTCGACTGGAAACCCTTGCCTCCCTCCTGTGGCTACAACTGTGTGTGTGTCTGTGTGTCTGTGTGTCTGTGCATCCGTGTGTGTGTCCACGTGGCGGGGTCCTTCTGGCAGCGGCCACTCGCCCGAGGCCACGTCTTCCCTCAACACACGTCCTGGCTCCCACTGGTCCTACGTGAGAACACAGGCAGGGTTGTGGGCGGTGCCTCGAGGCAGCACTTGGCACTAACCAAGCACAGATTATGGGAGAGCTGGGGAAGAGCTGGCCACTCTCGTGTTTATTGTATTTACCAGACGCAGAAACCTCTTAGATGTCTTGCTCCCCACACACCATATCACCACATGAACAGTGCTATGTCTAACAAGAGACGAGCCCTCAGTGGAGGTAAAATAAATCCACGTGGAGAGAACAGGGCCCTGAGTCTCGCCAATATGTCCCACCATTCTCTCCAGAAAACCAGAGCCCAAATACAAAACTCCCAGTCCTCGGCTCTCACAGTGGCGGCAGTGGCCGACAGAATGTTCTTCTCCAGAACCCTCCTTCTTGGGGCCACCACCTTGAAAGAGAAGCTCGGGGCGGCAAAAGGGTGTGGAACATGTGTGGGAAGCCAGCGCCCTGGGGAGTGGGCTGTGGGCAGCCACGGCCCGAGCAGGGTCCCTGCAGGCCCCACTTTCCTGTCTGTGCCCCCCCCCGGCCATCTGCCCACACCCATCTCCTGCCCTTCCCAGCCAGCCAGCGCCTCCTCAAGGAGCAGGGCTGAGCCAGCATGTGGTCCGGAGACAGGAGTGAGGCTCTCTCATCGGCACAAAGCACAGGGGAGGGTGCAGAGCCCAAGTACTAGCCGCCGGGGGAAAGCACGGCCCGTGCGGCTTCACTGGCCTGGCCCCGAGAGGCCGCATCCCCGTGGAGGGACCCCACAGGCTCGCTCACCTGTGGCAGCCAAGGAGCACCGACTTACTGGAGAGCCTGAGCTGAAGGGGATGGAGCTGGCCTCGGCAACCATGTGCTCACAGCCAGCGTCCTGTCCTCAGGCCCCACTTGTCCTTGTCTGTTCTGAGAATACTGAGGGGCAGTGTCTGGGTGGCCTGGGTCAAGATCTGGAGGCAGGACACCCAGAAAGACAGGGAGGCCGCGTCAGAGCTGTCCATCCACTGTGGACGGGACAGATGATAAAGGGAAGACGTGACAAGCTCACCTTCGCGACCTCACAGTGAGACGCTGGCATGGGGCATGACACGGACGTGTGGAGCCCACGGCCGGGACGCTAGGGCAGGCGAAGCAAGGGACAGGTGCACGTCTCACAGATCACCTTAGAAGAGCAAAGCAGATGGGCAGGTGGGGTCGGAGCTCAGCGCGGCCCCAGCAGGACCTGTTGGGGTCAGTGTCCTTCCTCCACCTCCTGCCGCTGTGGACAGCAGCTGCCTCGAGCCAGCGGGGCTGCAGCCGTCCTGGCTGTGGGCACCCGCACAACCGTGTGCAGCCTGGAGACGAGGGGGCACACAGGCAGGGTGAGTGTCCTTCTGCACTCGATCCTCAGTGGGAGCCAACCAACAGATCAGGCCCTGAGCAACCACGGCGCCGGATACCACCAGCATGCGACACCCCGTGGGAGCCTCCGAGGCAGCTGGGAGACGGCTGCTGAGCCAGTCTGCCTCCTCTGGGGTCTCAGGAAGGAGCTCTGCAAGGTGCCACCCTGCCCTCTGACGGGCCAGAAGGACGGCCGGTGAGTGCAAAAGCACCGAACTCAGGAGGCTCCCCGGGGGTGCTCGGAGCCCACCCTCTGGACTCACAGCCCCGCAGCGTGCTCAGGAACGCGGACGCCAAGTCTCAGCCTGTGGAGAGCCAGCATGGAGGCCGAGGGACAGGACGAATGTGCACATGGCTATGCGTGTCCGCAAGGCCATCCGATGGGAGAAGGCAGACACCGCGTCTCCCAGACACAGGGTGACCCCACCGGCCCTCCAGAGCTCCGGGCCGTCCCTCAGGCCCAAAGCACAGCCTTCGGGAGCCCGCTCTCCTCCCACTAACTCAGAAGCAAACTACTCTGTGCACTCTGGTGAATGGCAGAAACGCACGATTCCGCCAAAATAGGCGATTCTGGTCCCTGCTGACTGCGGTGCCTTTCTTATCAAGTCGACGTGGACCAGAAGGCCGTTTCACAATAACTTGCCTCTAAATAGAAATGTTGACTTTTCTCCTGATGCTGGTCAGATGAAGAATGCTAATTTTACTACCAGTTATTATCTTGAAATAATCATAAATAAGATAATGAACCCATGACCAAATTTCTGGCAACGGCAGGCTTTTGAAAATGACTTAATGAGTCAGTTTCAGACACAAACCTTGCTGAATGCTGGGAAGGTGCACAGATGCCGAGAGGTGAGGAACTCTGTATTTTAAATGCAGACAGTAAATAAAGGAAGCCCCAGCTAGTGTATGGAGGGTGTTCATTCAGAAACCCCCTGTACGTGCTGGACACCGGGTCAGAAAGGCATGCTGTGGGGAGGTGTCTGGCTTTATCTCCAGACCCACACCCCGAGGACACTGGGAGCACACAGCACCCTTGGGACCCTGCCTTCTGTAGCTTCCATGCTCCGTGCATCGCTCCCCAGGCCCTCCCCCTCCGCGGCCCCGGGGGCGGAGTCTCCGCATCAGCTGTGTGTGTGATTGTATGTGCACGCGCACGCACGTGCGTGGTCATTTCGTTCCTCCTAACAAGCACCGTGCCGCTGCAGCACTCGGGGGCCGACGGGAGCCAGGAGACGCTCTCTCGGAACTGGCTCCGTAGTTGGCAGAGCTCAGGGTCCATGTGGGGAGAGCGTGCTGAGAGTTCCCACTTGGGCTGCATCAACACTGTATTTTTTGGAGAATGTCAGCAAAAGCCACTAATGTAAAGACTCACTCATTTAAGAAAATGCTGGTATCATTTAAGCAAAAATGGCATTGCTTCAGAAAAACAAAACAGCGCTCCGACGTTACTAGTGCTGGTTTCGTAGAATGAGCGTGGACAAGTCAAGCCTGTCTGCCAGATGCACCGGAGCCTCCCCCGGCTTCCGGGGCTGACTGGGGACGAGCAATGCTGTCGCCCCAGAGCGCTGTGTGTTTGTCTCGCAGTGACAGGTTTCCAATCTGAACATTGCCTGACCACTTATTTTTAGGTTATTCACTTTGGCTTTAGCCATAAATAAATTGAAGGAAGTTGTTTAAAAATGCAGGATTCATTGCTTGCAAACAGCTCTCGGATTCAGCGCTGCGGGTGGAAGAGAATGAGGCTGCCACCAGGCAGGCGTCTGCTCTCCCTGGCCTGAGACCTCCCCACACGTGCGGGCTTTCTCTGGGAGACCCCCAGGGGGCACGCCTGGCTGTGTCGGGGGAGCATGCCACACTGCGAACAAGCCCCCATGTAGGGAAGGGCGTTCGTGATGAGTGGTCCTGGGTGAGCACCTGTTGCTAAGTACAGCGTGAGTCACAAAAGACAGGAAAGTCCCACTGACTTGTTCTATTTTCTGATCAAATTAAAGGCCACAGAATATTCCACTGTAAGGCTAAGACCGTCTGTGGAGATGCGGCTGAGCTCTGGGGACAGAATTATGAATGAAACAGTCAATATTCGCCTACATATGGGCAAACCAATAAATCCTGGTGGATCCACAGAACACCCACATCTAAGGCGTCTTGGGCATTTGTAACAGGAACTTTTAAAACCAGCTACTACGTAGTTGCCGGAGTTAATGCTAAAACCCCTTTACTGACATTCCTGTTCATCGGAACGGGGCTAGCCCCTACTCTCCAGAAGCGTGCACATTTTTGCAGAAGATAAAGCAAATTAAAAAAAAAAAAAAGAATAAGAGAAACGCCGGCAAAGCAAGACAAGCAGCCTGAAGCCTGAGAAGCAGCCCCTGAGGAACGGCTCGTGCCCCCGTTCAATGCACCTCGTCCCTAGCTACAAAGTTCCCTCCCATAAGGCCCCCATGGGGGTCAGAGCTGGAGGCCCCGGCCTCCCTGGGCGCCTCCACAGAATGTGTGCTGCACAGCCTCATGGAGACCGTGCACCTCTGTCAGCCCCGATGGAGCAGAGGACAGCGACGTGCCCCGCACGAAGCGCTGGAGTCTCCTGCCTTTGAAGAGGCTTCGGTTTTCCTGGCCCCCAGGGCAGCTGCCTACCACCTCCGCCAGAAGCTTCCTCCTTGTCTTCCAGCCCCTCCAGTGCAGCTGATCAGCAGCACTCAACACCCTGCGCTCAGCATCACAAAGGAAGCTCCTCCGCGGGCTTCTCCCTCTCCCCGGCTTGCGTATCAGAACATGGGTTTTGATAACTGCGGTCCCTGGATTTCCTCCTTCCCGCTGGGAGGCTGGCGGCAGCAGCCTTGCTGCTGCGTCTTTGCTGAAACAAGCGGGAGCGACCAGAATAGTTCCTGCATTACAAGCCGCTCCAGTATTCAGTCATGATCGGAATAATGGTTAAGTGGCGACTGAACTCGTGCTCGCAGAGTCACGGCAGCAAAGCTGTGCACTGCGAGGGGAGACTGGTCCCTCCAGTCCTCCACAGCAATTCAGATGCCCCCTGGATGGCAGCGACTCTGCCCCCAGCTGCTGCCCCAGCGTCCATCAGGGGAGGAGTATTGGACTTAGAAAGGCAGTGCAGCCCATGGCTGGGAGGGAGGGCAGCGCAGCCCACGGTGCAAAGTACGGAGAGGCAAGCTGCTCCCAGAGGTGGGCCAGGGGGGGCTCATTGCCGCGGCGATCTACTGATGCCACCACATCCAAGCAAGCACACACCGAGGCAGGAAAAGTCAGAAATGAGTCATTCTGCACTTACCGAGGCAGGAGTCCTGCTGCCCTGCAGGCAGCATCCAAAGGCGGAGAGCAGGCGGCTTCCCAGCCGACAGGGAGACGTGCGCTCCGAGAGAGGTCCGAAATCACTGCCCCGGGAGAAGGCCAGGGCCGATGGAGCGCGCGCCTGAGGAGCCGGCCGGCCACAGAGCCCTGGCACACAAGTGCACTGCAGCGCGCTAGCAGAGGCTCGCGATGCATGTCCCATATATTCAAGCACACCGGAAAACATGGATCTGGAATGCACTCCGTGTGGACGTGGGGGCCGCCTGGCACTGAGCTGGAGAGGGAGGCTCTCTCCTTGTAATGGAATTAGCCATGGAGACGGATGCCTTAATTCCGTGCACTGCTGTCCCCTAGGACATCAATTACAGAAAGCAGGTGCCTCTACCTCCTGTTTCTTCAGATAAATGTCTATAATCTCATTTCACAAATGATCCCTATTTAGACAGGAGCCACCTATTGTGATGATATCATTTGCTCTAGTAGCCATAAATGGACAACTTCCTAGGGAGCGTCACAGCTCTGGCGACACGGGTCTTTATAAACGTGAGTGTGCGTGGCGTTCGGAGGCCCGTCCGCCAGGCAGCCTCTACTCTTGATGCAGAGAGCTCCCCAGCATCTGAAAACTTACAGCAGGACAGGAGGGCCCTCCCCTCAGATAGCTCATGTGGCCTTCAGGCACCTCCTCCCAGGGGACAGTGCCAGCCCCAGCAGGGACAGGAGGGGTCAGCATGGCAGGGGACCCACAGGCACCTGTCATGCGACCCCTGCACCTGACTCCGTGACAGCCCCTGAAAGAGAGGAACGGGGTGCTCCCTGCTGCCGTGAAGGTCTGGGCTTCAGGGCTGCTGCTCTTTAAGGCACTGGGACGGCATCCTGCCTGGACATACCACAGCCCAAGTCTCTAGTTGGAGGCGGGACCACAGCCCAGCGATGAGATGTCCAGGGGATGTGGACATCCCTCCTGGACCCATGAATGGCGATGATGTCTCCACAGCCGGGCTGCCATCCTGCTGAGCAGCTGTCTTTAAGGGAGCGTCTGGAATCGCCCCTGAGCTGAGACTATTTATAAACACCTTTGGCTCCGTCATCGTGTGCCCACGGAAAGAGAGTGGCAGGAACCCAGTGCAAGGAAGACGCCCGAAGCGGAATCTCCACATGAAGATAGTAAGGGCAGATTTCGTAACAAAATCTCCCGAAACTCCCCCTGCGCTACTCCAGAGACCCGAACAGGTCACTTGGAGAAGGCAGGGTTTCTGCCACACTGCTCGCCACAAAGAGGACTGATGAGTGAATGAAGACCTCAGGTTTCCCGTGTCACACCAGCGCATTCCTGCAGAATGTGCCGGGGGCCAGCCGTGCATGCGCTGGGGAGTCGAGGACTTCTGTCCAATTCCTGACCAAGGTCTGCAGTGGCGGAGGTGGGGCCAGCCTGCAGTGGGTTCGCCTGTGTCCCCGGGAGTCACTGCTGAGGATCCCAGAACACTGGGGGTCTGTGGGCTGGAATACACGCCCAGTCTGTGAGGCCCCGCAGGATGATCCAGGGAGATCAGGACTCAGACTCTCCTTCCCAGCACAAGCGAACCCACAGTGCGTGAACCCGCTGGAGTCCACACCAACATCGTGTCGGAACACCTCGAGGTTGGCACTGGGCCTGACCTCTGGGGCTGTATGCAGACGGAGGCCTGGAGCGGGCAGAGCCCTCGCAGACGGACAGAGGGAGGCCTACCACCACTTACGTAAGCGTTAGGGGTCTCCTTCTGGGGGGCTGTCCCCTTCACCAGTGGGTGGGGTGGACAGTGTTCTCCAGATGTACGTCTGCCTGAACGCTCAGAAGACGCATCTTGAGATGCAGTCACTGAGTATTCAAACCCACAGAGTGCAACATCCAACAGCAGGCATCCTGGTTAGGGAAGAAGCCAGAGAGCCCCGGAGAAGAAGGCCAGGTGGCAGGAATGATGGGACAGGCCGCGGAAGGCCACGCCGTGCTGTCTGTGCAGAAGCCAGGATGGCCTGGCTCAGAGTCCCTCCGGGACCCACAAGGTGACTCCCATCTCCAGAGGCGCCAACAATTAATGTCTGTTTTATGGCCCACATCTCAGGGCTCTGTTAGCGCAGCCCAAGAAGCCAACGCAACCACGTATGTGCTGAAGCATCTCAGGGTCTATCCAGGGCTCAGGTCCCTGACCCAGAGCATGGGTCACAGATGTCCTGGGGACTCTCCAGGCCCAGATCCAGGTCCCTGAGGTCTTGCCTCTTGGGTCCCCAGTCGTCCCAGCAGTTCTGCAGGTGTCTTCCCAGCATTTTTCTGACACCCCCAGAGTCTGTAAGCACATTGGAACCTCCCACTGTTCTTGAGTGTTACTATGTTCCTAATGCCAGCCGAATCACGGTGACCAGTGGTCACCGTTCATGAGTCCACCCAGCCCGTGACCCCCGCCAGGCATTTCGCCTTATAGAGGTGGGTTCACGGCTCCCACGCCAACACAGGGAAGCACGTGGCACTTGGGTAAGGGTCTGCCGCCATGGCCCACAACACGCGTTTATGGAGGGCACCAGGTGTGCTATGACAGGTGTGGACAAGGAGGGAGCAGCCAGGAGCAAGAGGGCAAACAGTGTGGATCCGTGGACAGCACAGGCGTGGGCTGCATGGGCTTTCCACAGTTCTCTGTGAACGTGTCTGCTCTTCCTCACAACTGTGTAAGGTGTTTTCTCTAGCTCACTTTATTGTAAGACAACAGAACACATACGTGGTAATGGACCATTCTCGGCCAGATCTCAGGTCAGCGGTGGACGCTGGGGGGTAAATGCTGGGGAGTATGAGTTGTGCATAGAGCTTGACTGCACAAGGCTGTTGTGTACCAGGCCATGCGCTGTTCAAGGGTCAGTGGCACAGATACCCCGTGTTGGGAAGCCTGTAGATGGACAGCAGGACAGATGTGCATCATTAGCTCAGGTGACCCCCACCACCGTGAGGCTGGTGCTCCCTGTGCCCCCACGTCACAGAGGAAACAGAGACATGAGGAGTAGGAACCAAGCAGTGAGCCCATGCAGTCTGCTGGGGTGCAGCTCCAGCGCACGCACAGGGAGAAGGGCAGTCGTGTCCCCCGCAGGCAAGCAGGCTGGCGGGAGCAGACACTGGACAGTGCTGGGACTAACGGAGGCAGGTGTGTGGAGGGAGCAGCACAGTGTGACACATCATCCCCAGAAACAGGCGCAGACAGGCTTGAGGCTGGGAGGGGAAAGTCCTGGGGCCTCGGGGCAGGTAAAGGCCGCATCGGGGCACCGGTAGCCGGGTCCCTCCCCAGAAGAGGAGTTCCGTGTGTGTCCTCAGAAGGAAAGGTACAGCCCTTAAACACTCAGTAAAGGTTCACTGAACTGAATTTATACTTTCTAACTTCATTAGGTCCCTTGAGGTAGACACAGGTGGGTGCTCTTATCATCAGAAACTGACCTTCGAAGGTGTCAGGTCACCCACCTGAGTCACGCACATAGGACCTCTTTCTTCCCAAGCCTGTGACACGAGGGCTGGCGTCACACCTTCTACCTCTTATCTGAACCCCAGACTTCATTAGAAGCAACTAGGAGCTCTAGTGAGGAACCATGGCACAGACAGGTCAAGTTGGCCCACAAGGACTACAAACCTGGACGTCAATTTTTCTATTGGACCTTGTCTCCGCCAACACATATTCATCTTTTGGAACCACACAGCCACCAAGGTTGCCCCAGGGGCCCCCAGGATTTGAGGATGGCCGTACGTGCATACATAATGAGAACTAGGGCCACAGGTCCCACTGCAGGGTATGGATCTCAGAGCTTGGAGTCTCGTGGTGCTGGGTGGCTCTGTCTAGGCCACGGGAGCCAAGCTGCCAGGCGGCTGCATGTGGCTAGGTGTTAGGTCCTCTGTCAGCTGGCGTTCTCCAGAAACAGAGGCAGCAGGGAGAGACAGAGGCAGACAAGAGCAGACTTAACACGGGAAGGGCTCAGGTGCTTCGGGAGGCCAGGAAGTCCCAGCATCTGCCAGGGGTGGCATTCAGCCTGAGTCCAAAGGCCCCGGAACCTGTAGCCATGCTGTGGGAGAGCAAGAGAAGGTGGATGTCTCAGCCTGAGAGACATGGAGACACCCCGTTCCTCTGTGCACCCCACACCACCAGCCTCTGTAGACCCTTCCCAGCTCACCCCCAGAAACAGTGTCTCACCAGCTCTCTGGGCCCCCCAGTGACACAGAAATTCACCTTCACGGGTCCATGTGGGCATTCAGGCTGACTCCCACAGCACAGGGTCAGCAAGAACCTGTCTGGGAAGCACCATCTCAGTTCCAAACAGCAAACATGAGACCCAGTATTAGTAAATCAGGCCAATGCCCCCAGGGCGGTGCTGCCCTGACATGCTCCTCCGGCTCCTCAGGACCATCACCAGAGGACACAGCAAAGCCCCGTGCACAGCATCTGTCCCCACAAACTGCTGCATTTGCCTGAGGCATGCCATCACGGGGTGCCCTTCCACGATCACAGACACCTGCAGAGCCACAGGACAACAGAACACATGTCCACGGTCCTGCAGCTTTTCATCTGGTCCCCACGCCGTGCGGCGGAGGTCGGAGCTGGGAAATCTGTGAGCCTGGATCCCTCTCCAGCCTTCGACAGCAAAGCGTCACAAGGACCGTATTTCACTCCACCAGACGACAGTGCGGCTTTCCTCTGTTCTCAGCCTGCGCTGCTGGTGTCAAAGGAATGGTCACAACCCTTACAGATGAATGGCTACCAACTGTCTGCTAACCAGTCTGAGAAGGTGACGCAGAGGCTGTCCTGTGTGTGGTCCCTGTTGCAGCCCCCAGAAGATTCTGCTGGGTTGAGAACAAACACTCCCATCTTCTCTCAGACGGAGACATCAGACACCCAGAGACAGCAAGGAGACCACGGGGTTTTAAGGGCAGTGTCGCTTCTACCTAGAGAAGGGAAGAGCGGCCAATCCCTCGTTTATGCTGTCACAATGGATGAGAGTTCAGCAAAGCCGAAAACGCAGGCGGCCTCGAGGTGCCCAGAGGAACACGAACAAACTGCCACCCGCAGTGACCGGGGAGGATGAAGACTGCGGCGTCCCCACGGTACCCTGTGACCTAGGCTAATGCGCGCCCCCATCCTCCAGGTCCCCGGCGACAGACTGCGGCCCCAGGGTCAAAGCTGCCCTCCGGTGAAGGCTCGCGTGGGCTTGAGGGACGGCACTCTGCGGTCCCAGGGGGGTCCGGCAGCCCTGCACATCTCTGGACTAGCCTCCCGGGGCCTGGACTCTCAGGTTGAACAAACATATCTCCAGCTTCTGCAGGGGATTTCAGCTCCACACTTCCGCCGCTCTCACAAAGGCAGCGAGGGCGAGCTGGGGGCTGTACTCCCCATCCCAGGTGCTACGGGGCTCAGAACGCCCCCAGAGGTGCAACTGACCCGGAGCTGCAGCTACACAGACCCAGCTGGGTCTACCTGGTGGCTCCTGCAGCTCCTGCCTGTCTGGGTCGGAACCCAAGCACCACTCCGCTGGCCGCCAGCACAAGGCTCCTGGGACTCCCAGGGGGGATCCCCGCGTGTGCACGGCCATCAGATCTCCTGGGGCAGCACCCAGGCTCCTGTGGCTGCTGGAAATGCAATGCTTTTCTCCCGTCCTGGAAACAGAGTTTACTTTCCACTGTTCACATAACTGGGAAGTGATCACCTTCACAATACAGACACAGCCCATCTAGTTCATCTGGGGACAACACACACACAATCGTCCACCCAACATGGCTATTTCTCCTGTGGTTAACATCACCACCGAGTTCTCTGCACTAGCTCTGTAGCAAACAGAGAACAAAGAATAACTCCTTGGAGTACATATCAAAACATGAAACAATCCTAAAATTTAAACAAAAATGTAAACACAAATAAATTTAAGCCAGAGTTTTTTTTTTTTTTTTAAGATTTTATTTATTTATTTGACAGAGATCACAAGTAGGCAGAGAGGCAGGCAGAGAGAGAGGAGGAAGCAGGCTCCCTGCTGAGCAGAGAGCCCGATGTGGGGCTCGATCCCAGGACCCTGGGATCATGACCTGAGCCGAAAGCAGAGGCTTTAACCCACTGAGCCACCCAGGCGCCCCGTAAACACAAATAAATTTTAAAAATAAGTTAAAAAAAGAGAAAGAAGAGAGGGTAAGGGGAAAGCTGAAGCGGACAGAACAGAGAAGCCCAAACGAGGCTCTGAGGCCAGTCCCCCCGTGGGCACTGGGCAGCTGAGTGAAGCCGACAGCCGACACGTACTTGCAGAAGCGACTGTCCGGCAAAATAACCCCGCATGGCACATCTCACTGAGGCCACTTCAGCCGCAGTTACAACGCAGAACAGTATGGGCAGGTTCCCTTAAAACACCAATTAGAGGGTTTTGGTTTGTGTTTTTTTTTTTTTTAAACAAACAAACAAACAAAAAACCAAAAACCTCTAACACTGTGCTGAGCAGCCTGAGGAAGCAATCTAACAGCTCGCGAGGTCCGCACAGCCTCCCTGGCCCTCAGCGCCCTGACCCCAGCTCACAGCTCCCCAGCCTGCACCGCGCACAGTCTTCTCTGCACAATGACAGGCACTCTTGCCCCTCCCGTGCAAACACAAAGGAGCTGAGGTCTATACAGAGTAAATCCATGAGGTCAGAATCCGGGTTCAAACCCAGTTCTGCAAGACAGTGGTGTCTTTCCCTTCGTGCCGAGCCCTGGGTGGGCCTGGTGGGCCTGGCTGTCCTTCATGCCCCACACAGGAGCCACGCTGGACTGGGCTCACGGAGCTGCTGGACGGTGGCCAGCCAAAGGCGCCAGCAGGAGAGGTGATCTCCGAGGGCTGCAGGGGCACATTTGGTGTGGACGCGGGAAAGGCATTCGGTTTCGGAGTTTTGACACAAAAGGTCCACCAACAGGATGAGTAAATTATGCATCGTGGAATCTTAGCAATAAGTACAGAGCTTAAGTGGGAAAACACATGGTCTCACCCAAAGACGAAATCAGATAAAGCCCTAACATACCACAGTAGAGGACGTGGGTCGTGTCATTCGACGCATGGGGAGGAAGAGGAGGCTGAGAGTTCGGAGGACGCGACGTCCATGCCCTCACGGCGTGAAACGGAAGACAGGCCCCGGTTTGCCAGTTGAGGGAGCTGACCTAAAGTCCTCGGTGAGCTCACCCTCCTCGGCCTCCCCCGAAACAGACCTCGTCAGTCCCAGACCACGACCCCAGGATCTGAGACAGCGGCCGGGTGCGGGCGCCCCTGTAACACATTCCACCAGCAGCCCCGTCACACATTCTGCAGATCAGATGCTTGGTGACATGTTTTGGGAAGTCACACATGCACGACTGTGTCTCCGAGAGCGTGATGCCCGGCCGTTCCTGGCCGTGGGTGCCCGCTCCCCATTCCGTGTGCCCTGGCTAACGCTCAGGGAGAGAGAGCTCTGTCTGTGTGTCATGCGCTAAGAAGGCCGTTGTTAGGGGGTTCTCATGCTCCCTAGAAAACAAGAAACATTACTGAAAACATGTGATCATGAAAGAATCCTTCTAGGGAAGTTATGGGATTTCTTTATAATTGGATTATTTGGGAGGAGTTTGGTCTCAATTTCCAGAAGAGTTTTAAAATCTTGACCATACACAGAATAGCACTAAACGAACACAGCACAAAACCATAAATCCAAGCGTTCTAAACAATTTTAGTGCTGGAGGAGAAATTAGTCAATTTCTGCCATTTTATCTTATTTAAAGTAAGCAGTCATCATCTGATAATTCCTGGGTGTGCAGCCCAAGAGGGGAAGGGCAAAATATCGTGTGTGTTTTGTGTTTTATTCTGTGAAGGAACTCCATGGAAGAGCATAAATGCTTGCAGAACTACATCTTCTGGTCCGCCGCGACGTGGGCCGCCTAATGACACTGCTGATCAAACCTCATGAGTACCTGATGGTCAGACAAGCCCTGAAGACTTGCAGTGACACACCCAAGCTTCTCGTCTAAGAACGAAACTTGGTCACTGACTACAGACCTGACGACAGGGCAGGACCGTGGCGCCCTGCCGGGGAACATGTGCGCAGAGCCTGGGCAGCTGAGCACGGGCTTCTGGGGGCCTCTCCGCCTGCTTGTGTGTGCTCGCAATCCGGGAAAAGAAAAAAATTAATAAATAAAGGAACCTTCCAAGAAACACTTTGTGGCAAACTGTTAGCTTCCAGCCTCGGCACTTCTGATGACAAACAGCTCCCCACAGTCAGACGTTAGACCTGAAACCAGGAACACAAGCGAGTCTAACACAAAATTTGTTGTAGCACTAACCACAGATTTCTTTGCACAGAAAACCCCAAATAAAAGTTAAATTCCGCAAAAGGACCCTTTTCATCTCTCAGAAACTACCACCCCAAAAGCACGTGCTCTGAAAGCCCGCGGAGCAGTTCTCCATAAACAGAACCAGAAGCCATTCTGCCGAGAAGGAAAATGACAGGAACAATAATCCAAATAAATTATTAAAGTTTTGTTTCTCAAATATTGTAATGATTTTTTGCTGTTTGCCAGCCTGCTAGGGCAATTCACTTGGTTGCCATGGTGACATCCTGCTTGGTTCCAGTATGTCCGCAGTGAGACTGTGCGCCCTTTCCAGCTTGATCCAGAAGCTGCCCCGTGTCCTGATGCACTGGCCTCAGCTAGGTGCTCCCCTCACCCTGGGTCATCGAGGCTCCATTGACTGGTTTTCTGAGACAGTCTCCATCCCTCCCAGGAGGGGCCTGCAGAACAGAGTTTAGGGCTCACACTTGCCCTACCAGACTGTCCCCAGGCAGGTCAGACTTGCACAAGTTCCCTCCTCCCCAAGCTAATGTGCGAGCTTGTATGCAGGACACAAGAGTCCCACATGTCAGCTCAACCCTCACAAGACCTGTTGGAGGAAGGCAGCTTGTCGATGAGGAACCTGAGATCAGAGAACATGAAGTAGTTTGCCCAAAGTGATTAGCTGGTCAACAGGGAGAGAGAAGACCCCACACCACAGGTCATGTGATCACACATCATCCATGTTTCTGTTTTGACTTTTTTGAATGACCCAAAATTACAAAGCAAAACCTAGAGCATCACTTTGCTGTTACAAAAATGCAAACAGCAACATACATTATGTACTTTTCCTTGTGTCTGTAAATACACACATAGAGGCGGCTGAGGTCTGATCAAATAATCACTCTACAATAAAATGTCAATTTACATTTCTCCTAATAGGTCCGCATGTTTGCCTAACCCGGGCATTCCTTGCTTTGCTGCACAGACGGGCAGCTGGGGAAACACGAGGAGTCTGAACAGTGAAACCGGATGGATTACAGTATTTCCCGTCTCTGGGTGGACTGTCTCCACTCAGGGTTTTAGAGGACGTCTCTTGGAAACAGCATTACAACACTACGACAAAGCCCATTATACGTAAGCCAGCCCCTAGGGAACCCCCCAGAATGAACCAGGTAAACTACCCACGTTACTAGGCCAGTCACAAAAGGCAAACCTCCCCAGCTAAATCAATTAATCAACCAAACAGTGGTTCCTAGGTGACCATGACCTCTGCCCCCTTGCTGCTCTGCCTCCTGGCCCTGGCCCTCCCTCGAGGGAAAATCAGAACACCGCCTCCCCCAGGAAATGCCTCCACCCGAGCAACTCCTTCCGCACAACCCCCGGGCCAGAGTAACCACAGCCAGCAGCGCCCCTCTCTCTCTGGGCTGCCCTCCAGATCCTGACGCGAAGTCTCCACGAACACTTCACCCTGCACGGCCTTGCACCATGGATGCCTGACACACGCACGACCCCCCTCCGATGATCTTTGAGGTCAGGGCTTACGAGTCCTTGGACTGGGAGAATCCCACCACACCAGACGTGCCCCCTCCATCACGTAAGTCCTCATGTTTGTGGAAAGGACTTAAGAGAGGAGAGGAAGCAGGAGGGAGGCAGAGAAGAGGGTTCCTCGGTAGTGCAGGGCCCACAGGACACACTGTACTACCTCACCTACAAACATGGTGGGGGGCAAAGAGCCCATCACAACAAGTGCAGCCTGTCCGGGGCCCCGTGCTCCCCATGTCCCTGCCAGGACTCCCCAGGGGCTCAGTGCCCTCCACGAGGACTCCAGAGCTGCGTCACCAGGCACGAGGCCAGGGGCCCTGTAGGGATCTGCATGATGTGTGTTGGGGGTTTGGGGATGGCTTCTCCCTTTGCCTCCTCAGGGGAGACCACGGTGGTCAGGACGTGAGCCGCTGGTGCCCCACGGTGCACAACGAACATGATAAACGCATGTAGGGGCAGCTCACGGAAGCTCGCTTGCCCTCAGACGCACAGCACATCAGAATCAGAAAATGAAAAAACGTCCAAGCTCTTCTGGCAGGCTTCTCTCAGTTCAGTGGTGCCGGCTTGTGTGGGGGGCACAGGCAGTGGCTAAGCAAGTGGGCCTGGGCCCCTTCCCCCCCACAACGGCGCTCTGAATCCTGACTGTGTCTTGTTAGTGCCTCTTCTCGGCACGCCGTCCTTCACCGGTGGCGTTACGGTCAGCAGAACCTGCCTCTGCGCTTTGGAAATCACGGTTCCTCCGCACACGCCTGTGGCACTCGACCACCTTCTAGTCAAGTGGAAGAGAATCTCGTGTGGAGAGAGAATGAGGCCACATCCAAAACGACACTGGCAAGTGCTTCTTTCAGCTCCAAGTACCACTCAGGAGAGCTGTCAACAGCACCCAGAGAAGCCCGCCCTCCCCCGGGAGGAAGAGAGCCCAGGAGAGCCAGGCGTCCTGTGTGCTGTGCGGGTGGCACGGACGCCCTCACGACCATGGGCCCTCGCCCGTCCCCAGAGGCCCTCATGACCACGGGCCCCACGCTGCCCTCGCCTGTCTGGGGACACTTCCCAGCATCTGTCCTCTTCCAGTAAAGCCGGAGGTGCCACCGTCTCTCAGGCCGTCACAGAAACTGTCAGAAGCACATGAAAAATGCATCTTTTTTCCATCCCCTCCACCAGCTTACCGAGAAGTCCCCAAGAACTTGCACTTGAAAGCTGTTTCTGAGAAAAGAATGAGGATTTCAGCACAAACCTGCTTTTAGATGTTGTTACACAGAACCACGAAAAATGGAAAACTATTTAAATATCAAGAACAGGGGCTGAGGGGCGCCTGGGTGGCTCAGTGGGTTAAAGCCTCTGCCTTTGGCTCAGGTCATGATCTCAGGGTCCTGGGATCGAGCCCCGCATCGGGTTCTCTGCTCAGCAGGGAGCCTGCTTCCTCCTCTCTCTCTGCCTGCCTCTCTGCCTGCTTGTGATCTCTGTCTGTCAAATGAATAAATAAAATCTTTAAAAAAAAAAAGAATAGGGGCTGGGTTGAAAAAATACTGTCTGTACATGAAATGCTATGCCTTTATTAAGAGCACTTAAAACATTTGCACATGCACATTTGTAGTTTATGATTCACATTTAAAAACTGGTTAATACCACATGCATTCTAGAAACTCTAGTCTGCTTTCTGAAAGTGTGTAGACAAGGTCAGCACGCACACATCTGTGTCCACTCAGGCCTGTATCCATGCGGGTCTATGTCCACACATGCTTGTGGCTATGTACATGTGTGTCTATGTCCATGCACTCTGGTATTGATGTGTGTCTCTGTCCACACTTGTCTGTGTCCACATGTGGCTGTGTCCACATGAATCTGTGATAGTGTCCATGCATGTCTGTGTCCATGCGGGTCTATGACAGTGTCCACATGGGTCTGTGTCCATTTGTGTCTGTGTCCACATGGGTCTATCTATATCCACAAGAATCTGTGTCCATTCAGGTCTGTGTTACATGGCCTCTGGCTGTGTTGCACATCTGTGTCCATGCACACCTCTATCCATGCACATCTGTGTCCACGTGTGGCCGTGGCTGTGTGTGGGTCTGAGTCCAGCCATGGCTGTGGCTATGCCCGTGCACATCTGTGTCCACATGTGGCCGTGGCTGTATGCACCATGGAAGCAGACACAGCGAAGTACAGACAGTGCTAGTTTCAGAACAGCCAGATAGGGGATGCCAGACCCACTTCTCTCTAAATATCTGATATTCCCCAAAGGAAACACTATTGACATAACCAGAGAGACAAATACAATTAACTTAACCTTGACTACCAAAAGCAAAAAGGTAAGTTCCATTGTCCTGTGGCATTAGCTAGGGCAATGGACTCTGACTTGGGCCCCTGTACAGCAGGCCAGGGAGCAACGGGCCGGAGGGGCATGCCTGCCTCTGTGAGGGACCGGAGCCACAGAAGCAGAAAAGGCCTTCACAGGCAACGTTTACATTTGTAATATGACCCATGGTGGCACAAATTTTGTCTCAGTAATTTAAGAGATAATGAATATAAAATCCTTACAGTATAAAAACTCAGACGCTCAGTCTTTTAACAAATTATTGATGACATCCTCCTCAGAATCATTCCCCTAGGATATATTCATGGGAACTCAACCTAAAACGGGAAATGTCTTCACAATGACCGATGGAGAGCTTTGTCAATCTCTTATCAATCTCATTTGAAACAGTCTATAATTCACTGTATTTCCTGAAAAACTGAGCTCCAGTTGTGACTCCAACAGTAACAGCACTGCTATCTTTCTACCCTTCAGTCTGCTCATGGCATTTTAATACAGTCGTGAAAATCATTTACTCATATTTATGGGCACATTGAATTTTAAAGTCAGAGACTCCCTAGGAGAATATATAATTTGAGATACTCACTTTGTAGAGAAAGAGGGAGACACCAAGAGGGGAAGGGGTGTGGGACAGGGCTGCCAGCTCCAGAGGCAGGGCCCCAGCACCGCTGTGCAGTCCGGACCCGGGCCTTCACCTCCCTGCTGCTCTGACAGCAGCTGGGTACCAGCTCACACGGCCCGGGGAAGCACAACACGTCCACCTCTGACTTCTGCTGGTCCACATCACTTCCAGCAGAGCAGGTGGGCCCCTGTGTGGGAGCAGCACAGTGATCTCACAGGGATAATTGTGGCTCTTCCTTTGTGCTCAAAGGGCAACTAAGAGGACACATGGCTTATGAACTGGAGGTTTCAGAATCAGCGGCCCCTCTAACAAGAAGAGGTCCAGGGCAGAACAGAAAGAAAAACGTGGAAGTAGGTTCAAATTCTACCTGCTTTACTTACTTCCTGCAAGATCCAGGATGGTGGCTGAATTTCTGTGAGCCTCTGAGTCCTGCTTGGTAAAGAGAGATAACGACCTAACGTGACCCAGGATACTGAGAACGTGTACTGGGCACCCGCTGAGCGTGCTGCGTACGATTTCACTCAAACGTCAAGCTGACACCGTTTAGTGCATCTTACTTTGTAGATTGAGAACTTGAGCCTTAGGAAGCAGGACAATCTCCCCAGGCCCCGTCAGTTTCTAACAGAAACATAATGCAGGTGGGTGGCCCCGACCCTACACCGTACACAGTCTTTGTCACTATATGGAGCCCACCCCACGCACCTTAAGGGTCTACAATTCTCAAGCACAAAGGAAAGGTTAAATGACATCTCCTTACTCAGGAGAAAAATGTCGATCAATGGAATAAAACTGAGAGTCCAAAAATAAGCCATTATAAGTGATTTTCAACAAGAATGCCAAGACAGTCCTCTGGGGAAAGAAATCTTTTCAGCACATGGTGCTCACACAACTGGAAACCCACAGGCACAAAAATGAAGCTAGATCTGTACCTCACACCCTGTGCAAAACTGACTTAAGACGGATCACAGGCCTAGCATAAAACTCTCAGAATAGAGTGTGGGAACAGTCTTTGTGACCACAGATTTGGCAATGTTTTCTTAGATATGAAACAAGAAGCTCAAGTGATTAAACAGAGAAATAGGTTAGCTGGGCTTTGTCAAAATTCACAATTCACCCGTGCTGCAAATATACCATCGAGAAAGTCAAAGTCAATCCACAAAACGAGAGCAAATATTTACCAGTAAGAAATCAGTATGAAACTTGTATCCAGAATATGTCAATCATTCTTACTACTCCATAACAAAAAGACAAAATAACTCAATATTTTAAATGGGCAAAGAATCTGAATAGACATTTCTCCAAAGGAGAAGGCAGTTGGGAGAATTGGAGGGGGAGACGAACTGTGAGAGACTGTGGACTCTGAGAAACAAACTAAAGGTTTTGGAGGGCCGGGGGTGGGAGTTTTGGTGAGGCAGGTGGTGGGGATTAGGGAGGGCTCGGATTTCATGGAGCCCCGGGTGTGGTGCATAAACAATGAATTCTGCTACACTGAAAGGAAATTTTAAAAATTTAGAAATTTAAAAAAATTTTTAAAAAAGAAAGAAAAAAGGTCTACAAATGTCCAGTAGGCACACGGAAAGATGCTTAACCTGACAACCATCAGGGAAGTGCAAATCGGAACTACAAAAAGATGTCTCTTTGCACTCATAGCATAAAAACAGACAGATAGTAGCAAGCACTGGCGAAGATGTGGAGGAATCAGAATGCGCTTCTGTTGCTGGCGGGAATGTAAAATGGTAGGAGGAGCTTCAGGGGGCTCCAGAATACGGGAGTTATTCTAAAACCCAGCCATCACATGCCCCTCACATCACCCCAGAGAACGGAAATCCCATGTCCGCACACATACTGTTCATAGGAGCACTGTCTAAAATACCCAAAATAGTAAAAAGTTGGAAACACAATGTCCTTCAATCAATAAATGGAAAACCAAAACATGGCATTATCTATACAATATAATTTTACTTGACAATAAAGAAGTACTACTATGTCTAAAAATACAGATGACCCTTGAAGCCCTCCTAAGTGAAAGAGGGCATACCGAAGACCACAAGCTCTATGATGCCTACTGGATCAAATGCCCAAAGTAGGCTAAATTACGGGGACAGTGGGTAGGTTAGCAGTGGCTGGGTCTGGGGGAGGGAAGAGTGGACAACCACTACTGGTCCAGGATTCTTTTGTGAGTGATGAATGTTCTAGAATTAGAGAGGTGATGGCTGCCAACTCTGTGGATACACTAAAAGCCAGTGAACAGTGGATGTGAAATGTGTGACGTTTATGGTATGCGAATTATACCTCAGTAGGGCTTTAATAAAGAGGGAAGCAGATGCAGACCAGGGTCTCCCATCTGTGCACAGCACTGCACCCTCGCTGTGTGCACGAGGCACTGACAGAAATGGTTGGAGGAAACCAATGGGGGGCTGCAGGTGTACCCCAAACCTGGCAGGAAACTTGGCAAACCACATGTCCCACATTCCAAAGCGTCTCTGCTCCTCAGGAGCTGGATGGAGGTGAGAACGCCTTTCCATCCGTAAACCTGCTTCAGGCAAGATTTTAAGGGGAGGTGTAGAGGGAGCAGCCTGCGTACACATCTGTTCATACCACGCACACTAGCGCATGCCTCGCAGGCCTCCACACAGAGCAGGCACAGGGGTGTCCAGTGTCTGCAGGTCACTGTGCCATTACCTGGAGCCTCTCCAAGACGTACTGTTTCCTTCAGCAGAGGACGAGACAGTGAGTGGGCGCTACGTCCATGCACACTGAGCGTGCTCAGTGCACAGCAGCTGGGAAACTGGGGGGGGGGGTAGGTCACAAACCCAAACCAAAAAAAGGAAACTACTTCCAGCCTAGATGCCAAATAGAGAGTGCACTGTGGTCAGATACAAATTTTGACATTTGTACAGATTCCACTGCAGCCGATCAGAGACTGCATTAAAGGCGAACAGAAATGAAAGCGGGAGGGACGTAAAGGTAATTAAACTCACATCATGCGTCAAAACTAATGTTTCTGTTAATAAATTCCTGGCTTTATTCTATTTGCCACTAATTTACACGTAAGTGGACTGCTTTCATACTGCTGGGCTGCTTTTCATTATTTCTAATAAAAAGTCCTCAATAAAACTGAAGGCATGTGTCCTGCAAACTCTCATCTACCGTCTCCTTTACCAATTAAAACCAAGAAAGGGTTGACCTCCTGCCTCCCGCACCCTGACACCTTGGGTTGGAACCCAGCCCTGTGGCACTTGGGCCACAGACACAGGCCTGACAGTGGCCACGTGGCCCTCCACAGAATCCTGGGTGGGCAGGCTCTCTCTGAGGGCCTCAGAGTGTCCTGTGCCCCATCTTTCGACAGTCTTCTGGGTACTGGACAGAAGAGGGAGCCCGGCGGAGAAGCCCTGTCCCCTGGAGGTGACATTCAGTTGAACGGAATAAGGAACAACACCAGTATGTTCACATCCTTGCGGGCAGATAAGAGGGAGAAAGAGATGGCAGTGCTGGGTCTGTGACCCACGAGATGATACGTCAAATGGCGGCGGCAGAATCAGGCCAGGGGGGAGTGGGAAGAGGCAGTGAGCAGCACGCAGGGCTGGGCTGAGCCTGGTGCAGATCAGGAAGACCTGCAGGGCTGGGCTGAGCCGGGCTGACGCCTACAGGAACCCCGGAGCGAGGGCCCGGCCAGGCGCACCGTGTTGAGGAAGTGACTTGGAAACCAGGGTGCCTGGAGCCCAGTGAAGAGAGAAAGAGGTGCCTGAGCCGGGGCGTCAGTCCGTGCGAACCTCGCAAGCCCTGGGGGACTTCGGTTCCTCCAGGAGAGAGATGGGGTGCCACTGGGGTTCTATTCCAAGGCATGTTTAACCTGTCCCATCACGGAAGGATCCCCGGAGTCCTGGGCTACCTGATGGAAGCAGAGAAGCCCGGGGTCGGAGGTCAGCAGCAGGGACCTGGACCCCCGGGAGGCCAGCGGCTCACAGACCAAGGGTGGCATTACATCAAACAGGGTGGAGGCATCAGACTCCCAGGCTGTCCTTGCTTGCTAACCTAATTAGCTAACTTTAGCTAACCTTAGCTAGTCAACCTTAGTTAGCCTTGGTTGGTTCACCTTAGTTAGCCTTGGTTAGTTAGCCTTAGTTTACCACTTGACCGTGGCTAACCAGAGTTGATTCTAGTTAAACTTAGTCATGGCTAGTCAGCTGTGGTTCATTGACTTAATTAGACTTGATTAGTTAACATCAGCCAACCACAGTTGATGGCCTAGACAGAGGAGTGGCAGCCTTGCCCCAACCAGTCTCGGCTGGGGCTCCACGTCGTGTGTGGAGGGCACGTGCCGGGCCAATGCTGGGCTCGCCCAGATGCGTCTCCGATTAGCACTAAAGCTGCACAGCTGGGCCCACCCGACAGGGGAAGGTGGGAAGAAAGGGGAGAAGGGAGAGTCGGCTCCTGAGGCAGAGCCCCGAGAAGGGAGCCATTAGCACGGCCACACCAGCGAAGCAGGGGGTGGGCAGGAGGAGCTGGCGCCCAGGGCACCCCCCGAGCACCAGAGGGTGACAACAGAAACAAGCGGTGGGAACCATTGCGGTTCACACTGAATTTAACAGGAGACCACAGCGACCCCACGGGGGAGGTGATGCAGCGGCCTGACGAACAGAGAGGCGGCAGCTGGGGCTGTGTGGGACAGAGAGGTCCTGGGGTGGAGCTGGGGGTGGGGCTGAGGCACTGACCCAGATCCACGCTTCACAAGCAGAGACCTGCTGGGCTCCGACATTTGGGATCTGGGGCCGGGACGTGCCCTCTGAAGGGCCAGAGAAGGCCAGGCTCTGTGCCCCTCCCCAGCCGTGTGCAGCCGCGTGGGGCAGGGGCAGACGAGGGGCCACACTGGCAGGGCAGAGGCTGTGCGAATATGACAAAGTCAGAGATGGGCACGTTTGCCGTCATGGACACGTCTGACCTTCCACAGTCTTAGCTACTCTTTCTCCCAGGAGGACGCTAAGCGACAGGGCATCACAGCGTGCTGTGTTTCAAGTTGTAGCATCACTGGTCCATCCCCACAAAATCACACTGAGCCTCTACTCTGCATAAGTACCCGTGGGAAAGGGACAGACAATGCACAGGACCAAGTCCGACCCTCCGAGGTTAAAACCCCATGGGGAGAGAGCCCATGAGGTATGAGACGTGACAGCACAAGCAGATGGCGCTGCCCACAGGTTAGCCCTGGGTTCTCCAAGTTTCTAAGAACCAGAACAAACAGCCAAGTCACGTCACTGCCCGCAGAGCCCCTCCAGCTGAGATGAGGCATCCCCGTCCTCCCAACAGCTCTCAGCCCCATTACAGGCCTGTGTCTTGCTGTACGTCGCTTCATTTGTGGGCTCCGGCCTCACTGCCTCTCACTTTCTAAGGGCAGGAGCACGCGGGACGCAGGAGGGGCCCAGCCCTGCTCAGCACCTGAAGCCAGAGACTGACTCATCCGGCTCACAGGCATGGGCGTGTCTCACAAATGGTCATGGGCCAGGCTTCTGCTCTGTCCCCTGCACACGTGCTGATGCCCGCCAGGACCAGCCAGCCCATCCTGGAGAGGAACCCCGCATCGGTTCCATCACTTTCCTGCGGGCCACGCATCGTCCCCCGGCTCCAGCTGCTAGGGCTCCGCTAGCAGTCAGGTCCTAAGGATGCCCCTGCTGCCCACTGGAAATACCTTGCACTGGGGTCCCAGAAGCCCCAGGTGCCCCACAGCACATCTGTCTGTAATGCTGTCCCCACCATCAGTCAGGGAACTCTCACGCATCTCTGAAGATCACAGAAAAATGGCGCATCTTTGTGCCTTTCTCGGACTTTGCTGGCAGAACCCCTGGGTTTCCTGTCCTGAGTGGGGGCTCTACCACCCAGCCCGCTCCTGTGAGAGCAGGACCCGTCACCGTCGGCAGTGCACCTGCCAGCGTGGACGCCGGGCTCCCCTGCCTCGTGTCCCAGGGCCACACCTGAGGCTCCCTCCCAAGTGCTCCCTCAATGTCCATCGCTGAGCGGCACTCGGTGCTTTCTCCGCCATCCCCACGAGCAGGGCACACAGAACACCCATCCAGGGGCACCACTGTCCTTTGAAGCTCGCTTTGACAGGATAATAAGTGATGTGACAACGATTCAAGGTCATAAATTAAATCCAGTGCAGCCAAGAAGAGCTTTTCCTAAAACCTCCAAGGAACCCAGCCCAGATCTGGTGTTCCAGGAGTCACGTGGCTGGTTTGCTACCAAACGCCTCCCGACCTTGGCAGAATCATAGTGCACACGGTGGACACTGATTTCCCCGCGGGCCCTGCTCTGGGGCAATGGCAGCTGACATCCGTAGCCCCCGTCAGATGAGTGGTCAGCCCCAGGTGGTAGATGGGGGACGCACATCTGGGAAGCCCTGCATTTCTCACAGCAAGTGCGTGCAGACTCACGCTGGCCAGTCTACCCACTCCGGCTGCCCAGAGCCCCCCTCCGCAGACACCCAGGCCACAGGACCCTGCCTGACATGCGTAGGTCCCTGTGCTCACAAGGCAGGGGGACGGCTCCATCTAGGGGACACAAAGACGCTTCAGCAGCTAACTCTCAGAGGATCTGTTTTCCATCCCTAGCCCCCCCACCCACTCTGCTCACTCTGAGGACGGGCGCTGACGTCACTGAGAGTCTCCTTATTTGTGAGGATCCTGCCATGCCTACAGCAAAGTCTTGGGGTATCCGCCCCTTGGGAGGACCCACAGGATAGCCGAAAATGCACTCAGCCCTCCCACAAGGGAGGAAGAACCCCCTCCAGGAGGTCCCTCCTGCCAGCAAGTTCTTCCCAACATCATCACTTGAGGGCACCTCAGACAAGCAGGTGCACCTGCCGCTCAGGCCATGCTCCGGCTCAAAGACAAGCCCATGTCTGTTTAGCCATGGTCTTCATGAGTTCAACAGCGAAGCTGTAATCAGCACTGCTGTCGGCTGTCTGGTCCAGAGCACACGAAACGCGGCATATTGCCTGAAGGAGTGGGTCCCTCAGCACACTGATGGCAACAAGAAGGCATGTGAAGTGTGAGCTGGAAGCCCCCACCTGTGGCGATCAAACACACCTCCGCAGGCAATGCGAGCTATTTACTCCCTTAGCAAAACAGGGAAAAAAGTCCGTGTGTCAGGACAGGGGTGAGTCATGAGCTGGCCAGCCTCAGGGGTGTACAGGGACAGCGCCACGTGGGAGCAGCTCCAGCTGAACCCCCCACAAGCAGGTCTAGGGGGCCTGGCTGCTCCCCGCTGAGCCACGTGCTGCGGGTCCAGAGATTAACAACAAGGCGGCTCTTGGAGGAAGCCCATGGGAGTCAGGCAGAACAGGAACCAGCACTCCCCGTGGGTTTCATGTCTCTCCTGACCGAGGCTGACATCCCAGACATGCGGTACCCCCGAGCCGCGCTGGCTGGCATCCACGCGGAGAATCCCACAGGTATCGTCCACGGGAAGCACCATGGTCAGAGCACCTCGCGGGCCGGGACAGGTCCCTGGAAGATCACAGTTCCTCCACCCAAAGCCCATGTCGCCAGGCCGGTCCCCAGGGCCAGAACTGGACACAACCTGCGGGGACGCAGCACGCCCTGCTCTGATGGAGGGGTGTGTGAGCCACCGTGACCACGGGGGCCACCCGACGTGGACTCGTCATGTTCTCACGGAACCGCAGGATTTTGTGGCCGAGAAGCTGACATGAAGGAACACACACCGTCCCCTCCGCCCGTACGGACGCTGACCCCCTCCGGCGTACGGGCTTCCTTCCGAGGCCCGACCTCACACACTCTTCAGAGCAGAAACCAGAGGCAAGACAGGGTGAAATTAAACCACGGAGCACAGAGGACTTTCAGTTTCTCCAAATTAGTGAACTCCGAATAGTATTACTTTTTGAGAATTAATATTTATTTATTGTCTATAAAATGCCGTTGAATAACTCTCTTGTTCTGCCACTTGATTTCCAACTGGTGTCTAACAAGGGCCCCGGGGGAGTTGCTGGAGGCAGGGGGCCGTTTTCCTGTTTCTCTCCCTCAACATTAGGGAGCGGGCCTCAGCTCCCTGCTTCCTGGCCCGGCAAGCCCCACCCAGAGATCCAAGGCCATTCGCGAAGACAAGCCCAGAACGCAGCCCCACAGTTCTTAGACGACAATATTATCTGGCAAAATCACCCAGTTACAACAGCCACCACAAAAAAGGGGCCTCGAGCCTCTGACGCGGGCCCCCTGCTGCGCGGCATCCTCTCGTGCAGGGGGCTGGCGCCGCGTCCTCAAAGAGACAGGAGTAGCCTGGGGCCGCAAATGTGAGTATTCCAAGCGGTGGACACATTGTGAGAACAGAGCCAAGGGGCCTATCCCTGGCCCACGTGGGCCTTCCTGGTTCCTGAAGCGACTTGACTGAAGACTGCATATGCTGGAAACAGGCCTCCAGCCCAGCTGCGAACTCTGCTGGGACCCGTGGCTCTCAACTGTGGTCACCAGCGATGTCAGCGTCTTCGGGGAACTCACTGGAAACACAATCCATCACCTGGCACCATGGCCCCCCAAACCCATGGAATCAGAAATGCAGGGTGGGGCGGGGGGAGCAGCGATGTGTGGAGAAGGACATCAGTGTCAGTCAGGCCAGCAGAGAGCCCAAGGCCTGGGTGTTTTAACGGCCTCAAGCAGCGACAAAGGTGGCCTGGCTGCGTGCCCCTCCCCCACTGTGGCTGAACTACAGATCGACGGCTCTTCAGGGAAGACCTGCTCCTCGCTGAGAACTGGAGCAACTTCCAGCCCGGCAGGCGTTGCAGACGTGGAACTGTCGTGCGGGAGGGCACCAAGGAACGAACACGTCGAGCACGGCCTCTCCGGACCTGCAGGACAGGGAGCTGACAGTGACTTCGCTGGCGTCCCTCCATGCACCAGCCACATGAGGACGTAGATGCTGCTGGCCAGGGGCACCCGCAGGAGGCCAGCACACATTCTGGTTCCCACAGAGGGACAGTACTCTTCAACAGGTAATCAGGAGCAAATAATCTGTTATTTTGACGGCACTGAAATTCTCAACAGTCACAGAATTATTCTGTTTTGTGGCAATTACTCCACTTACACGTCCTCAACAACCTCCAGGCTAATGCCCCGGTCCCCCCCACAGGCCTCTCCCATTCATGGCCTCTCCCAGCCTGGATGACCCTCCCAAACCAGAAGGCCCCTCCCTTCCATGGAAGACGACCAGTCAACGGCTCCTTACGGCACTGAGCACCGCGGCCTCCCTGAGCCCACCAGGCCAGGAAGAGCCACTCCAGACAGGCCTGTCAGTCCGGAACGTAAGACCCTCAGCTCACCCACATGCCCTGCAGCACCAGCTCTCCTCCACCAAGGGGGAATGCTCCCCCACGAGCCCACAGGGTCAGGATCCTGGGGCGCCGAGCCCATGGCCTTCGTACACCCTTGCCACGGCTGACCCACAGCAGAGGGCGGCATCTTCACGTCCCTGGCTGCCCCCAGAGTGCCCAGAAACTCTCGTAACAAAGGCAGGGCTGGGAGGGCAACAGGAGCGTGGCGTCCAAGCCCCGGGCACGGTCTGGCCCCCGACCTCAGGTGACAGCCAGACCTGCCCCCTTCCCATGACCAGTGAATGCCCGAGATCGGTGGGTGCCCGTGATCGGTGGATGCCAACCCCACAATGGCCATGGGAGCAGGCCGTGGGAGAACGTGAGGTCGCAGGGATGTTCCTGCACCATCCCTGCACGGGCTCACTGGCATTATCTGCCCCCGTGTGCAAGCAGGGCCCTCCCTGGGACGGCGAGCTCCACGGTTCACTCTGGCTCCTGCGACACAAAACCGACAGGCCACTGCCAATCCTGGCACCACCGTTGCCAGCTACCAGTGCGGGCCCCAGCCGCACACTGTTGGAGCACAACCTGGGGCAACCAGTGGAGGAATAACCATGCTCTAACCGTGGGCAGCACTGCTGGCCTCAAACAGGACACGGTGAGCAATGCTCGCCGACTCTCTGCGCCCGAGCTGTCACTCGGTGTGACTCCCAGGACCGTGATGCTTCCAAGAAAGGTGCACAGAAATGCCACCCTCCACAAATCAGGCACCACACGTCCCCTTGCAGAGCTGAGAGCACCCCTGCAGCCCACGTGGTTGCTGTGCAGAGGTCACAGCCTGGATTTGTGTGGGCCACCCGCCGCCAGCACTGCCCTTCGTGGGGACCGTGAAAACCTTTAGTGCACATGGGCCTAAAAGAGAAATGGATCAGAACACGTTTCCATCAACAGAATAAAGCCGTGCTGCGAGTTCACGCTCAGTCAGCCTTCTAATGTGCACGTCAGTGTCAGCACGTTAGGGCCACTGCGCCTCGTCCGGCTTGGAGTCCCTCTCAGGTGCACAAACTCATCTGCTTGGGGCCTTTGCTGGGCATGGAAGTAAGTCAACCTGCCAGGATCATGGACCGCGGGCTCCTGCAAGGACTTTTCTGCCCACAGACACGCCTGTTCCTGTTTGCAGGAATAGCGCAGCCCGTGCTGACCATGGGGGCCAAGCCCGGCAGCTGGCCAAGCACCTGCCAGGCTGGGGTGACCCAGGAGACCAACGCCATCCCCATCTGCGTGGATGGGCCATGCATGAGAAGCCCTGACACGTGGGGAGATTCATCACCAAGGGCACAAACTTGAAGCGGACAAGCCAACGTGCTCACTGTGGGTTGAAGGGTCAGATTTGGGAAAGAGCCACCATGTCTGACAAATCGCGGCCACCCAGAATTCATTCCTCATTGTAACGGGCTCTTTTATAAAAGGATTGGTTTTAAATCTGGTGGAGGAATGTAGGAACCGTGACGATTTTTATTTCTGGTGCAATTACTCTTCATAATAGCATACTAACTGAAGCATTTCCAACCTAGTCCCGCCGCCTCTTCCAAGTGCAAAGGGTCTGCACGCCAGTGCACGGTGCTGGCATGCCACCGCCCCCAATCGGCCTCGGTCAGCCCGACTCTGAGGGACCAGCGGCGCGAGCAGGAGCAGATGGCCCAGAGCGCCCAGGTGCAGCCTCCAGGCCGCCTGAGCGGCCGCCGCAGGAACAGGAGTTCTCTCTGTCTTGATTTCCTCAGACTCTTCTCTGAAGGACACTGAATGTCACATGGTGAGGGAGGCTGGTAAACACAGGGCATGACACACAGGGTCACTCGGAAGGGGGAACTCTTGATGCTGTAGAAGCATCCACTCAGAAAACACATGGGCCCTCCAGCACGCGCCCGGAGGAACTTGAGAGACCAGGAGCTGAACACCGGGACCATGGGCTGAGTAACTTTTTCCAAATTTAAACAACAGAAACAACTGACATTTTCCTGGGTGCCACGGGGTTCTCAGACCACGGGCCCTTTCTTGGACATGTCCTCAGAGCCTCCCATGCCCAAGGGCTCAATTTGGTTCTGTTTGGACTTCTGCCCTCCAAGGCAGCCTGCACATGGTTCAGGCAGCAGCACTGCTGCTGCCAACAGCTCTGGTCAATGTCAGGTCCGTGAACAAAACCTTAACAACACAGCCTGTCTACAGAGCATCTTGCCTTTGGCCACTTGGAGGACGTCGGCATGACAGCTGCGTCCATAAACTGGAAGAGCAAAGCCACCCAAACAAACAGAACCCAGAATATGTGTTCTGAATTATTCTAGGGACATACTCGATCACATGTAAATGAATTCACTCAAAGTACACAGTCTACAGATTAAAAATTAAAAATATTCTTGGAAGAACATTTTAGGTCCCATGCTTTAAAAATAGTGCTTCTCGTCTAGAGTTTAAGGAACGACAGAACACACAGTGTGTCACAGCCGTGAGTGCAGAAGCCTGAGGATCCCGCACGGGAACGCCAGCCGCCCCGCGTGCAGGAGCCCTCTTTCCTGCAGCCAGCACCAGAGTTTCAAAAGCCTCGATAGATTTTGCTCCATCTACTTAATTCTGAATAAAATCACTTTGAAAAATACATACAAATACTTTCATAACATGTTAGGAAAAAGCTACAACAGAACTAAAGCATTTTAGAGACTGAGCTATGGAAAACATAACCGTCACCTGCTGCCTCTGGGAAGGGCTGAAATGAGCCGGGGATCTGGGGCAACAGGACGTAAAAGGGTCAGGGGAAGCTGGTGCCCCAGCAGTTTGCGTGTATAAACCGCACAGAGCAGGACGCTGGACCGTAATGCAGACAACCCTTCCATGCTCTTCAAGTATCCCTCTTAGGAAAAAAAAAAAAAAAGTGGATTTTTAAAAATTTCTGAAGTTCACTGAAAATGAAGGGCTAGGCCCCAGCGACAGTGGACCCTTAAGCTTCCCAGCATCTTCTCGGGACTCCCCCAACTGCCCCTGTGGCTCCCGGCCACGCTGTCTGCCGGCCTCCATCAGACTCAAACAAGCACCTGCTCGTCCAGCTCCGAAACGCATTCCCAGCCCCACTCACCCTGCCCCAGCCCTAAGAGCTTCCTCGCCTTACACAAAGCAGAGTGTGCAGAGGTGACACTGAGCACCTGCCTCCCATCCCCTCCAGTGCATTCTCAGTGGCATCCGTGAAGCCACAGGTGCTGGGGTCTCCTGCTGCCTCCCCCAGCCCAGCATTAGCCTCCAGCCACAGAGGAGGACCAGACTCCTCCACAGTGGGACGTGCTGACCACAGCATCCTATTCCCACCAGCGGCTTCCGTGACATCCCACTGCCCCGTGTCCTCTAAACCCCAACTCCTTCTCAGCTTCCCTCCCTCCACCTGTCCCCGCCCCTAAACATTGGTCTTTGTAGAGCTCGGCTCTGGGTTCTCCTTTTCACCAGAGGGCTTTCCAGGAAGATCCCAGCCACCCTTGCATCCTGCCCACCATGGCCCCAGCCCAGACTCAGCCGATGCCCCACCATGTCACAAGACTGCCTCCTGGACTGAGACAGGCCATAAGCACGACACCAGCACCAGACCCTGGTCACCTGTGCACCTGCCCACCCCCACCCCGGCTCTCGGCTGGGGTCCTGTCAGCACGTGAAAGCAACACAAGTCTCCAACGGCCCAAGCCAGACCCGGGAGCCACCCTGGATGGCTCCTACTACCCACCCTTCCACCGCTGGCAGCCCACCTTCCCATGACCTCCTGCCACCTGCTCTTTGCTCCCCAGGGCTGACCACCGCCAAGATCCTGGGGGAGGCCCAGAACACTTCCCCTTCCCTGGTCCTCCACACGCACCTCTTGCCCAGCCTCTTCACAATGGCCTCAGGAGCTCCCAAAAGTGTAGATCTCACCAGAGAACATCATGTAAATGACCCACCAGGACCTTCCTGTGCCTTTCATAGCCCAAGCTCCCTACGTGGCTGACAAGGTCACCTGGCCCACCCCAGCCTTGGGCACTGCTTTTCTCACCTGCCTTGAGAGGCTCTCAGCCTCGCCCCTTCCTGTGGGTGTGGGAGCACACGGTGCTGTCCCAAGCCACATCGCTTCCTGAGACTTGCCGCACTGAGAACCCTGCCCAGCCCCGGACCGGCACCCTGCCAGAATTACTGCACCACTCCCAGCATGCTGGCCTATGGTCATTCTGTTGTCCAGCGTGACACAGCATGGTAACACACGGCCACGTCTCATGTCCTCCTGCCTTCCTACCTTCCCTGAGAAGTAGCTCACACTTCACAAACCATAACTAAATTCTGGAAATAAGGAGTCCTGACCATCACAGACACACGAGCCCCATAAACCAATGTGGAAGAGAATCATGTCCAGCTTCTCCAGTACGACCCTTACTTGGGTAATGTTTCAGCACAAAACATGGATGATTTTTAATCATTTATACAATGGACATACCAAAGAGAGAAGAGAGTCCCGATGTTGAGTGATAACCTTTAGAATTTCAAACATAAGGAACAATGAGAATGTATTTGTTGGGGGGCGGTAATCACAATGTAATTTTAAAACTTGTGATTAATCTTGTGGGCATTTTCATAAATAAAATACCTAAAGAATAAATATACACAATTAACACTGAAATGTTAATTTATACATTCAGATTTTTTATACATGAAGATTTATTCATAAATGTGCTGTTTTGCTTGAATAAGAAATCTGCACCGTTAGGAAAACAACCTAAGTGTCCACCAACAGATGACCACAGAAGAGGGTGCAGGTAGGTACATATGCAAGCGTGCACATGTATATTTACACACACACACTGGCATGTTTCCCCCCCCGGGAGATGTAAGGAAATCCTACCACTACCAACAATATGGATGGACCCTGAGGGCCTCCTGCTCCATGAGATAAGCCAGGTGGAAAAAGACAAATACTGCACGCATGGCCTATATGAGAAATCTAAAAGCAAAACAGAACAACAGAGGTCAAGTCCTCCGTGCGGGCAGGAAAAGCAGCCGTGAGGAGGAGGGAGTGAGCGCAGGTTGGCAGAAGGCCAAAAACCTTCAGCTATAGGACGAGCCTGGTCCACAGGTCTCACTGAAACGCAGTGACCCCAGTCAGGAACACTAATGCGTAATGAAATTCGCTGAGAGACAAGATCTTAACCATCCTCACCCCCAACAAGGGCACCGTGTGGAAGCCAACCAACTAGACGGTGGGGGCCCCGTCACTATGTGCATGCATGTTAGGCCACCGCAATGTGCACGGATATTCCTTACAATTTTATGTCACTTATACCTTCACAAAGCTAAAGTTAAAAAAAAAAAAGAAAGAAAGAAACCTGAGTCACACCAAATATTTTATAAGGTTTAATTTCAGTTTTCAATATCCTGATACAATAGCTAAACAGTAACAGAACTTCCCATGTTCTTCTGCTCCTGCTGCAATGCTTCTCAGGGCGCTGAGGTGGAGATGGGTGCGGTAGCGACCGAGGAAAATGGTGCTCCTGTGAGTAACCTGCGAAGAAAAGAAAACCATTAGAAAGATCTGTGGCAGAACCAGTGGCTCCAACCGCAGGCAGAAGGGACGAGAGTGCACTTACCGCTGGGGTCCCAGGTGACCTCACCCCGAGGGCGCATCAGGGAAACTGAGCCGTCTTCTGCAAACCCAAACAGCAAGACATTAGCAGAGCACCCGCCCTTCAGGGTCCCGGCAGCTGACATCACTCGCGGGGCTGGGGAGGGTTACCAGCACGACGGACGGAGGCTCACACTCGCACGGGCCGGCTCTGACTGCACACACCGTGTCCTTCGACCCTGCAGCCCCCCACGTCCCTGGCCTCGCCACTGCCTCCAAGCAGCTTCCATACCGCACCCCTCCCCTTCCCGTGGCCCCAGCCTAGGCCGCAAGCTACTGCACCTGCTGTGGCTGCTCACTGTTATGAACGGTGCCCACTCTCAGAACGGCTGCACCCCAGGTCTCCTGTATCCCTCTTCCCTCTTCCTAACAACATCAGTTAAAACAGCAGTCAGAGCCCATGAGGCATGGCTTTAGTGTTAGTGGCAGGAGAGGTGGCTGTGCACCAGGCAGGACCCAAATGTCGGAGAGGATTCTCCGCGCTCCCCATGCGAGTACACTGGGGCCGGGATTCCACACTTGGGGCTGCCTGCCTCTCCTGACGCACTGGCCACTTCCACGGGAGGGTCCATTGCGGAGTCATCGGGGACAGCTCTGTTCCCGACTCGCTTATGTCATAGGAGCCTTACTGTCTAGGTGTCCCTCCTCCAACTAGAAAACGAGCTCCTTCGGAAAGGACCATATGTTAGGAATCTCTGCCATCCCAGTGCTGGCACGCAGCAAGTTTAGAGTAAAGGTTTGCTAAACAGACAGGGACCCGAGAGAAAAGCATCCCAAACAGCCTGGAGAGTGGGTCTGCTGCAGCTTGAGCAGCACGGGATGCAGTGGAGATGGGCAGTGAGGCGGGGCTGGGAGCAGAGGACAGGGAGCAGGGGGGCTGCTGCTTAGAAAGCCACGTACGCCATGACGTGAGAAGCCAGTTAGGGCTGACAAGCTGATGAAGACAGGTTTCCCCTGGAGACAGAGCCCACAAAATGGAGACGCCGCCTCAGGCCTATTTCTGGGTTCGGGTCATTATACTCATGGCTGCACACGTGTACCCACACGCAGACACGGAAGTACACACACACATGCGTGTAAACACGAGACGCATTAAACATGAGATGCGTGAAGTGACTGCATTTCTGCGTGTGTGCACATGCGTGTGCACTTGCGCAAGTGCACACAGAGAGAGGCGGAAGCACTGCAGATCCGGAAAGAAGCAGAACCTTAGAAAACGTGGACGCCTACATCACATGCCTCCTGAATTCAGTCAGCCCGGTCACCCAGACTGCACCCCAGGACTGCACTCCTGGCTTCTCTCTCAGCACAAGGACCCACACCATAGGTCGGGAAGCAGGTCAGTCCTTAATCGCAACAGCGGGGGTGCTAGGGATCAATGGTCTAATCCCCTGAGATGCAGGACACTGTACGAGGCTCACCTTGCACAGGTGAGTTCTGGAAAATTGCATGGTGACCTCTACCCCTCCTGCATGGGCACAGAAAACAAACCCACAGCACCGCCCCCGTCCCCATCAGCGTGCAAGAGCATGGGTCAGCTTGTCACTCGGTTCTGCCTCCAACCCCACCACACCGGCAGGAGAAAGTGATTTGTTCAGAGGCCACAGGGCCCCCTGTGGCACCCATGTCTCTGTGGTACGATGAGAAAGGCCAATGCCCACGCCGGCTGTCACCAAGGGGACCTGGTAACGCACGAGAGAACCTCAAGCATCTCCCGTGGGGGAGTCATCGTCCACTGGGACCTCATCCCACCCAGGCTGAACACATGCTGTCCCTGCCTTGCCCCATGGCGGCTAGATGGAGGTAAATAAAGACCAGTGGCTGGAGGTCAAGAGAAAGAGAGACAATAGCCCAATGCCATCCCCATTCATAATGCAGCCAAGAATTTGCTGAGCGCTTTGACAGCAACCTGTTTATGAAAATAGTAAAGTTTGAGCACTTGCAGATGGAGGGACTAAGCAGTAGTATCTGAAAACAGGAATGCACGCACGCTGCCGTGGGAGCAGGACATCACCCCCCCCCCCAGTCAGGGGAGAACCAACCTCAGGGACACGCGTTATAGCAGGCAAGTGGCTGGGAGCAGGAGAGACGGTGCGGACGGGGATCCTGCTGGCAACAAAACCACAGGGCCCGTTTTGGGGTCTTGGCCAGGCCCATGTGGGCGGACGGGAACCTGCCACGGGCATGCTTATAGTCAATGCACGGGAAGAACCTCACTGAGAATGTGGGTCAGTCATTTCAGTGGATCATCCTGTCAGGTCTGAACAGGTCTGCGACCCATGACTGCCGACAGGAAAGCACGCCCAGCCTGGACAGCACCCCCACAGCCCCAGAGCCAGGCAGGTGCAAAGGAACACCTTCCACCAAACCCTCCCAGGTGAGATTCTACTTTGTATCTTCAAATACCCTGATCTTTCTGGAAGTGAGTCAGGACACACCTTCTAGAATCATCCAGAATGTAAGAGAACCCCTTATTTGTAGAAGCTAACATCCAGACGTGACCGTTGCACTTTGGAAGTCCCCCCCACCACAAGCTCTCTTCTCCTCAGAGGGTGTCGGTCCCTCGTCCCCTGGTGTCCACACTAAATGGTGCATCTCTCAGTGGCACTGCGTCCTTGGAAAGCGGGAAAGCCAGTGTCACATGGACACCTGGGAAGGAGCACCTGGTGCCTCGGTCCCTCAGTCATGATGCTGGCATGAGGCCCCTTCTCTGTGCACAACAGCCATGTGCCAGCCACAAGCCTGCTCACAGGGACAGCCCCCAATACCCCTCCATGTGGGCAACACCTGAACGCTCGCTCAGGTTTGTGGAGCTCAGTGGGGACAGGCGAGCCTTCTGGAAGAGCTTCACTGCCAGCGGGAAAACAGCATCTACGTTTGCATCGGCTTCTCTGCCCCCAAGGGTGAGGGAACCTTGTGGGGGCTGGGGGGGTAGGCAGGGCTCAGGCACCTCACACCTTGTTCTGGACTCAGCACTGCACCTCCTGGTCACCAGCAACCAGTTCAGTCACTGGGACTGCATGGCTTCCCCCAACACATGCAACCCTGCCACACCAGCAGGGACTCAGGGAGGGAGGTGTCCCAGGAGGTGCCGGAGACAGGCACAACAGGGAGTCGGACAGTGATGGGTCCACACGGCCCGCCACAAGGCGAGGACACCGCACGCGCCCCAGGCCCCACGCTGGCTGGGCTGTTACAGGCGCAGAGTCAAGAGACTCCACGGGGTCCGCAGCCTCTCCCACAGGAAACAAACGCTCAGAAAAATCATCTGAACTTAAGTCTTCTGAACTCTGTGATTGAGTTCCCACCATTTTACGGAATTATTTGTCTCATTAACTCTCTTTATCATATCAGTTCTCCCAGGCCTCTGGCTGTCTGAGGTCAAGACGGCCAAGACCGGTTTCTGCTCGCCCACCATCTGTGGGTCTGTAATAGGGGGAAAGTCACCCTGAAAACCAGCCCAGGGGTGTGAGCTGCACTGGGCAGGCTATTCACTGCCAGCAATAACGTCTCTGCTGTCAGATAGGTGCCCCAACCACGCCACACACCCAAGACCATTCCTGCCATCAGGAAGCAAAGTGGGCCATTTCAACTGTTCTTCCCTGAACAAACGCAAGATACAAGAGACTCTGTTTTCTGTGCCTGGTGGCTTACCGATCTCTTTTTGCCTGAGAAAAATCAGCAATTCCACACATCAGGACCCTTCCTACGAAGCCTCTTCCCACTAGAGGAAGTCCTTAGACACTGCATACCGGCCATCCCTACCTATTCCTGGAGCAGTGAATACAGACTCTAGAAACCTAAGGCCATCACGGGAGAGGAAGTCTAGGATAAGCCAGTAAGGATTTTCACTCTAGATCAAACACTTCTTTACCAGCTGATGTGTGGTAAACTTATTTCTACCTCTGCCTTACAGCCTCTCCATCTAGGAAAGGTGTAGACCAGCCGTGAGCCCTCCTGCAGTAGGTTCTGGTGACCACTTGGCCTGCTCTCAGGGCCCCGGACCAGCCAGCACGTGAGTGAAGGTGAGGCGGCTGGACACTGGCCCCGTGGAGCCACTCGGACTCACTCCTCCAGCAATCCCGAGTCTGCAGACAGACTATGTTCTGTGCCTCAAGTGTGGACCCTCCGGTCCTGCAAACCCAGAGCTGGAAGCAAGTGCTCTCCTCCGTGCCTTGTGAGCTCTGGAAGGACTCTCTCGACAGTCAGAGAACCAGCCTCATTTTTGCCTAAGACAGTTTGATTGGGTTTTGGTTCTTTTGAACTCGAGGACTCCTAAGATCAGGGTATGAGCAGTATGACCCCGGTGAAGACCTACTGTGCAGGTGACACTGGAACTAGCACCCCCAAGTCTCAGACACACGCCGATGAGCCAACCCGCCACACGGTCACAAGTCTAAGACCCCCACCCATTCCCTGACTCAGTGCAAAATGAGGGGAGACCATGTGGGTGAAGCTTTCCCAAAACTGTGGCTGGCCACGAGGAAGTTCTTGCTCCTGGAGGATGGACCAGAGCGCTGCGCTCAGACAAAGAATCAGCGAACAAGTACTTGCTGATGGAGAGAAGCTCGCCTTCAGGCCAGCCACACCTCAGGGAGTCTGAGCACCTGACAACACAGGGTCTTCTGGGCTCTGCTAACAATTCCTGGCCATGCTGTAGCATGCCTCTCCGCCTCCCACCACAACTGGCTACTCTGGAAGCCAGAACCTTCTTCGTAACGGGATGGCCTCCCTGTATTTCTAAAGCAGACAAATGAACAAGTTCAACTACCAGCAAGACCATCCACAAAAGCTGTTCCACTATCCAAATGCCTGAGTAATGGTATGATTCACTTTTACTGGAAAACGACGCACAGACACTACAGCAGGAGTTCCAGAGCCCTCTCTCTTTCATATTTGTGTCTGCGTCCCGGTCAAGGTCTTACGTGTTGACAAGAGAAATACTGTTTCCACCCCCTCCAAGCAGGCACACAGGCTGTCCTGGAAGGAGGACCTGTGGGAGAGTCTGTCCCCTGCAAGGTGTCAGCGCTCATGACCCAAGGCCCAGACGACACTGGCTGGATTGCCAATCCTACCTCTGTCCCTAGCTCGGCAGAAGCAGCAGGTGAGAGAGTATCGCCAAAACATAAATTCCACTCATTCCTCTAACCACACCGAAGCAAACTCAGCAGTAATCAGGATCCCAAGGAAAATAAGCCACATCCCCTGCAGACGTGGGGATTACTAACTCACCTTCACGCCCAGAAGCGGCCTCCACCAGCAGATGAGGACGGCAAGCTGTTCTCGAACCCTGTCCACAGAGGGCAAACGTTACACTCAAGACACAGAGAGAATTCTCTTTTACATAAGATTCTGGGCGAAAATCTTACTTTGTAGAGTTGTCCTGGGTGGTGATACTTTGCAGGGGAGACACGCTGGCCTGGGACCATCACCTCAAATCTTGGCACACGAGGGAGAGAGGTTTCTGTGTTCCAACACCAAGCTGCCACCCGTAAGCACATGTGAGAAGGCAACATGACATGGCATTTCTCAGGGAGGAAACGTGGTTCCTATTCATTATAAAAGAATAAGGCCTGTATGATAGTGAGCAGTCACAACAGGAATGACGGGACCTGCACACCCTCAATGACTCTTCCAAACAGGACAGGCCAAGAGCACATGTAATGGGACTGACCTGCTCAGCGGCTTCCTCCTGGGCTTCGAGAACATCCAACACCCACGAGCACGGTGTCCATCTCCCCGCCAGGAGTGTCGGACCCGCCTTCCCACTGCTCTTCACACCAGCTACTCCAACTGTGCCAGTGTGCCGTGGTTCGCGCAGCACTTCAAGGTTTGGAAAGTAAATCACACACAACAAGGCGCCAAACAGTTCTTTAATGGGCAAGAAGATGAAATCTCAAATAGTGCTGTTTTAGCTGAAGCGACCGTTGAAATGTGTCTCCTCTGAAGTAAGAAAATACTTCAAGAATAAGGTCTGGAATAAAGTAGCCAATTAATATAAAACTGACGAATTTTGGTTAAGTATCATGCGTTACTTGATGTAGAAGTCTTCAGCTTGATTGTGAGGATGAAGTCACCTTAATTTCTGCCAAGAGAAACGTGTGCCTACAGCCCAGTTTGTGCAGAGCGAGGCAGGACGAGAACCACGGTCTCTGGGGTCTCTGGCTGCTGGGGACGCTGGTGAACCCCAGCACGGGAGTGTGCACGTGCTCTCAGAGCATCCAAGAGCTGGTGAGCTGACCAGCAGGACACTAATGTGATGTCTTTTCAGGAGAACTTCCCAACCTGATGCAAAACAGAACCACAGGCAGATACCAGTGGTCACATGCAGTGCTTGAGTTTCCCCCTTTGGAGTCCAGCTCACTTACACACTCGCAACCACCTGTATCAGTGAGAGGGGAGAGCCCTAACCATGTGAGCGCATGAACCAGAGCAGAGCATGACCGCATAGAGGGGCAGCGAGGACACGGTCAGGCGTTTGCTGGAAGAGCCCTCGAGAGAAGAGCCTCTGCTCCAACTATCCCTGTAGCAGGAAAACAGCCCCGGGGCAACACGAAGCAATGGGTGTCGGAGAGCTCTGGTAAAACCTTCTTCACAGAACAGGCAGGGGGACTCAGACTGCAGTTCACTGGCCCTGAACTCAGGCCATGGGAGGGCTGGGATAGAATACGCCTATGCTGTGCCGAGATGGAGGAGGACACATGCCCAACAGAGGTGGGTGCAGGGACACTCTCCAAAGCTCTGGCGTATGGACACCCTATGAGACACAGTGAGACAAGTCAGCACTGGCGCCTAGACATAGCAGAGAGGGACAGCACCATCGTCTGTTCTTGGCAAGGACATCCCAGCACATCCCATGTCAGGGCCACTGGTGACCGGCGTGAACAGTGTGTCGGAGCAATGCAAGGGACCCTGCCACAGAGACATCAAACACCTACCCGCTCCCACCCCTTCTGATGCTTCTGCCCTCCTGGAAAGTCCTGTTCCTCCCCTCACGAGCTCATGTCCAGCCACATTCAAGACCAAGGTCGCACCCCAGCCCCAGGGATCGCACCGTGAGCTCTCACACGCTCGCTGGGACTCGGCAGGATCTGGTCTCAACCGCACCCGCCGCACACCAGCCTCGGGGATCCTCTCTGGCTCTTTGGTCTGTGCACATGCTTTTTCTCATCAGTTTACAAGAGGCTACAAAACTCTGCTGTGTTCTGCATGCAGGACTACCCAGTAGGCATTTTTAACAAATGCTTAACTTTATCACACCGATGACTTAGTTCCAAATATATACAGTGAGCCCCTCACCCCTCACAGGGAATTTCAACAAACCAGCAGTAAATCCCAATGTCCCAGACAGAACCGGCATCTAGGGCAGGCGGGACAGGGGGCATCATGACTCAACATTTATTAGCTGTGCCAAGATGGAAAACCCCCTCCCTGCCCAGGCCTCTTCCTGCATAAATGGGAATGGCACTGGCAGGGGCATCACAGTGTCAGGAGATTAAACAAGGTACGAATTTTAAATCATCAGACATTTAACAAGCATCTGGCTATTGTCCTGACCTGCACCATGATGCGGCAGAGGGAAGCTGCGGTCACCCACCACAGACAGGAGCTCCTGGGGGCACCGGCCTCCGGAGCCAGGGGCATGCATTTGCGGCTCTTTTGATCCCAAAGATACAGGAGTTTTTAAAACAGGTTCCCATCAGTGTTTTCCGTTTGATTCCAGAAACAGGGGGAACTGTAAGAAGAAAGTGGGCAGGTGTTTAAGCTCATTGGGGACAGAAGGCAAACAGTTGTCAGAGGAGCAGGTCACAGTGCAGCGGTTCAAGGTTCAATGCCAAGAGGGCGCCACAGAGCCGAGCTTCAAGCCCATCTGAGAAACCCGGACAGCCTGCTCGAGGCAGACCAGTTTGCAGAGGCTCGCCATGCACCTGGCCCTCGTTCACAGAGCCTGTACAGTGGCCCCAAGGCCCTTGTCTCCTCTGAAAGCCGTACTCCCTGCTCTGAGCCACTCCTGGAACCACTCTCGAATTTATTTTAAAAGATTTTATTTATTTGAGAGAGAGAGAGAGAGAGAGAGCACAGAAGGGGAGGTCAGAGGGAGAAGCAGACTGCTCGCCTTTGCGCGTCCGCAGCTGCAGCAGGGCCTCCCATGCCAACAACGTGTACCCCCTAATACCCCACAGAAATAAAAGAGGTGAGATTACAGCCACATCCCCCTGAGGGCCTCTGGGGGGTCGAGGGACAGAATGTGAGCAGCCATCCTGCTTCGTGCCCTGGGGCCCTCGGCTCCCTGCCCTCCCCTGCTCCTCGCTGGCATCTGACGGGGTTATGATGGTTGTGAGGCCTGTGCGGTCGCTCATAACTTCTCAAAACGTCGCTGAGTGTTCACTTACTCAAGATGTACAACCAGAGAGGAAAGGGAACTGCTCCCACTAACAAAGGCACACTGCGTTAAGTATTTGCTAGGGTTTCAAGTTATGTTTTTATGTGTTATGCTTCGTCTCGCGTGGGAACAGCAAGCCATCTAAATTACAATGAATCAATAAGAAAATATGATTTTACATACAAATATTCACTGTTCCCTTTTCAAGAATATAATTCTTATTAAAAGTTGTTACAAATTACTATAATACAATCATAATTATGTTAAAATCACACAATATAATTAGTAAAAGTCTTCAATATCTCTTGTATGTATTAATGTATTCACACTAATACATACAAGTTGAAATATAAATGTGCAAAAAAAAGCTAAAATAGTTCATCATCCTCATAGAAACTAATGGCAATCCATTTTGCAAATAACCTTCTTAAATTTTTGCAATAGTTCTAAATGGTAACTGGAATTTACATCTTGATCAAATCTTGACCCTCGATTTTAAAAATACCTCCTAATTTCAGAAGTAAAAAGTCTGATGATGAGATAGATCAGAATCTGGCTTCGCTTAACCAATTTGGATGAAAAATAGATAATACTTAAGTTTATTCTAGCCTGGAGAATATATGTTGCTTTCAACTAATTATGTGAAAGCATGTGCTCACAGCTTCCCTAACCCATCAGACTGCAGGGAACACATCAGCTCCCATATATGGGGCACCTGATTACCAGAGAGACAAGGCTTCTTCAAAAACCAAGCACCAGGGGCACCTGGGTGGCTCAGTGGGTTAAGCCGCTGCCTTCGGCTCAGGTCATGATCTCGCGTCCCGGGATTAAGTCCCGCATCGGGCTCTCTGCTCGGCAGGGAGCCTGCTTCCTCCTCTCTCTCTCTGCCTGCCTCTCTGCCTACTTGTGATCTCTCTCTGTCAAATAAATAAATAAAATCTTTAAAAAACAAAAACAAAAAACCAAGCACCAGAAAATGTGTACCCCATTACAACACATTTTCTCTTTTAAAATGCCTTTGCTAAAAAAATCTGAGAAACACAAATTCTCTTAATTCAGAGCTCAAAATAAACCAAAACCCTGTTCCTAAAATCACAACTTCAGTTAAGACACAAAATACATTTCATGACGTGCCCAAATCAGCCGCCTTCCTATGTGGGGTTCTTCATAAGGCTGCTGGGCATTCCTACTGCTGACACCCACACAGGATGCTGGAGCCAGCGAACCAGCCTGCCCACAGGTTTTTCCCCCCACCCCAAAGCACCCACAAGAAAGACCCCCACAAGCACCTTCATCTTTAAAGGGAACCCCACAATGTGATGTAGCCACACTGACCAAGACAAGGGGAACCACGCAGATGTTGTTCCTGCTGGCGTGTGAAGAAGTCTCCCAACTCTGTCCATGACCAAGATGTCTAGTAAGATGCATCAGGAGCTATCAGTATTAAGAGACAACGTAGCGCAAACCTGTGGAATCACTATGTTGCACACCAGAAACACACGTATCATGTGTCAACTATCTCAACCAAAAAAAAAAAAAAAAAGTCTGTAAAAAAAATAAAAGGCATTGCTACCTTGCGGCACAAGGCATTGAGCAGGAGGAGGTACTCAAGGCAGCCAATGGGGTGTCCTCCCCGGAAGGCCCCTCTAGCAACTGCCTGGCACGGGACACAGGAAGTAAGAGCCATGCACACTTGGGGTCACCTGATCATGGGCCACACACATGGTGTGGTGCACCGTTCTCTCGAGTAGCGCTGATCCCTGGTTGGCACTGTTGGCCTGCTGCCCCCTGACCTCCTCTCTAACCCGAGCTCTAATCCTGCCGGTCGCAGGACATCTGGAGCACTGTCTCAGGAAACACCATTTGGGGACTAAACTCCACAAGGGGTGAGAATATGACCAGACAGATCATTGAAGCTGTGGGGTCTGGAATTCCTGGGGCAGAGGCACCATGTAAATGTTAGGATGTGTGCCCTGCTCAGGCGACGAGGCAGGCATCCTTAGGAAGGAGGAGGCTGATTTTCCTGGCCTTCTTTGAAGATACACCTTTCTCAGTGGGAGACACAGAAACTTCACGTCAACAAAATGAAGGTCAACAATTGTCCCCAGGGAGCGCAAGCAAACACTCTGTTAGGGAATCAGCACAAGGCCTTCCTTCCAGCACACGATGTCAGCAATTCTCATCCAATGTGCTGTGAACCCTTCACAGATGGCCAATAAGATGTTTTTCAACTTATTTTGAAATTATTACAGATGCCCATTAAGACAGAATGCAGAGGAAGACAGATGCAGAGGAGTGGAGAGCGGACCTGTGTACACCTCCCCGTGTGGACGCCTTAGTCCCCACACCCAGGAGACTGGCACGGGCACACTGTGTGTACGGTGGTACCGCCCTGATTTTGTGTGTGTGTTTCCGTAACCAGCCCTGCAGTCAAGGTGCGGAGCCACTCCCTACGGTGTTACTCCACGGTGCCGGCAGACTTTGATCACTACATGATACTTGTGTTGTCACACAGCTGGAGGATGTGAAACAGGACGGCATTTTGAAATGGACAATTCATATGGTGCCAAGTGGATATTACAAACTAGGGCGGAGAATGGTGCGGAATAGGGTCCAGTTACTGGTGTGCTGTTGCCCTGGCACCAAAGAAAGCTTCTGCATTTGTTGGAGCATGGTCATAAATCCATCCGACGGTCAACCTGGGTGGATAGTTAGTTCCAATGCACGACAGGCTCAGAGGGTTGGCAGGACGGCTGTGGACAGACTCCGATTCCTTCACGTGCGCCACCTCAGACTCATAGGTGTCATGAGGCAAAAAAGGCCGAGCGCACGTGTCCACATTCCAGAGTGTCACTGCAATGCCTTCCAGTCCGATCTCAGCTAGTCCCAGAGCACACAGCACATGCTAAGTCCGTACCAGAAGCACACGGTGCTTGGAAACCCAGAGCCCACCTACTGTGTGCTGCATGCAGCAACAATCTCGAAACCCAACTCAAAGGAGTAACGAGGCGCTGCTTTTAGCCTACCCAGTTTTGGAAGACAGGAGACACAGTAAAACGGTCAGTCACAGGGAAGCTGCCGTGCAGGGCTCGCTCACATTTGCTGGTGTCGACATAGATCCGTGCCTCCCCAAGGGGAACAACGTTTGGAAATATGCAGCAAGAGATACAAACATGCAGACACTTTCAGCCCATACTTCCACTTTTAGGGACAACACTAAGGAAACTTTCATTAGCACAGGCAGGTTAGAAATGATGGTTTTAATATCATAGAAGCCAAAAAATGAAAAACAACTTAAATGTCAGTTCCATTCTCACATGCATTGGGCGTTGGCCTCATGCCAGGCACCACCTGGGGATACATGGGTTTAAGAGATTTAAAATATATTTCTGGTATTAAAAATATTATAATCCGGAGGGGGGGCACTAAGTAAAAAGATAATTTCCATTAAAAAATGACAAAAATACAACTGAAAAAAGCTTCCGTGTCTGAACACCGTCCCCGAGACGGCACTGTGTCCTCCTTCAGTCAGTGGACCCCATCTGGAGCCCAGCCGCCGTGCTGGTGAACCCACGCCATGCTCCCTGGACGAGCCAAGGGGCCAGGGCCAATGGACCTGGGTGAGGACAGGCAGCAGGCCTCACGAGTGAGCATTTGGGCCACCCCATCCCCACAAAGTTTCAGCGGAGCACTCTGTCACACACCAGGGCTGGGAACCGCCCCACCAAGCCCACTTCTCCCTCAGCCACCTGCAGACATGTCGGAGTTGCCCTGCCTGCAGTCTGCCCACGATGACATCTAATACAAGACCCAAGCCTGGGCCTCCTCGATAGCATGGGTGATGAAGCTTCTGCACTTTTCTCCAGGCACCTACCCAAACCAAGCAGCCACAAAAGCCACCCGAAGGGGAGGTCACAGCAGGGACACAGCAGGAGCAGATAATGAGGGCACGTGTCAGGCACATGGCTCCCACACATACACAGCTACCATGTGCCCGCACAGCCGTGATCGCGTGTGAGGTGAGCAAGACCCTGAGAGCCTCCCACCCCAGCCTGGCAGGGGAGAGCCCCCTTGGGAAGGAGGCAGGACCTCCAGGGAGTATGCAGACACCCCCGCCCCGTGGGATGAACACCAGCTCAGGCCTGGGTCTGCCCACCTGCATGGCCACATTCTTGGCCAGCACGTGCCTCTAGAGTGTAAGGCCACGTTGAGCCCACACTGGGCTGCAGGGTACTATAAAAGTGTACATGAGAGCACAGGACATATGCCACCTACCGGCACGCTAGCTCTAGATACCAGCCCTGGCGACACAGACGTGGGTGTGTGCGTGCAGTGGGTCCCCGGCAAGAGCCACAGCAAACCCACAGCTCCCTGAGGCTGTTCCTTCCTCTCAGCCTCTCGGCATCTCCCTGTATCATGCATGACCCCTCATTTTACTTTGGATTGTCCCCTTTTTAGGTCCCTTTAAAAAAGGTAATGGACTTGGGAATCAGGGGACATTACCAGGTACAACTGGACTCAAGCTTTAAACCCCACATCACAGCCCCTCACGGGACACAGCCCCTCCAGGATACATGGTCCTCCCCCACAGGACACACATTCCCCCCTATTGAGGGGTGCCCAGGTCCCCCTCCTGGGGCACATATCCCTCTACCCTGGGAACTTTGGGCCCCAACTGTGGGGCACCCAGACCCCCACACAGGGTACACAGGTTTCCCCCACCCTTGAGGCATCTGCGCCCCTCCCGCACAGGGCGCCTGACCCTCCCCAAGCTGACAGTGCTGACCACACCCCTGCCATGTCCAGAAAGGGAAAGCAGACAAGCCCCGTTACTGACCTCCTACCTCCGGTACTGTTCCTCGGGAGCTGTTGAATATTGTGCCCTACGAAAATCCGGTCTTCTTTTAAAGCTTGGCTCTTTTTAATGCAAACCATTCATTTCTTGCAGACAGTTTTCTCAGCATGGGTTTAGTTAAACATGCTCACTGTGACTGTCTCACTGAGACCTCGTTCCCCTTGATTATAGCATGAGGTCATGAGACCATAAAGAAGTACTGAGAATGCTCTTTGAAAGTCAAGTAGAAACATCGTATTTGTGCAGCACTCTTTTTTAAGTGTGGCAACAAAGAGCTCTGGTTCTGACCACCAAGGAACAAACCCTGTCCTCATGCCTCATTAACTGTGCTCGGCACTTGAGACGCCTCATGTGTAAAGTGGGGTGATGGCGGGAGCAGAGACAGGTGCCCGGAAGCCGAGGAAATCTCATGAGGGCTCAGCGCAGTCCCCAGAATGAAGGTTACGGATATTGTTGATCACCCAGGGAAATGAGCACCTTTCAGAGAGGAGTCAATTTACTGGGTTCTTCCTGTCCTGCTTCAAGCTCAAACACGTTCTTACACTGACTGCTTTCCTGGCCAAGCCTGCTGTTGAACCCGAGGGCATCAGCAGTCACCGCCTAGCCTTCAGATCTGCTTCTGCGAGGTTTTCAATCACAGATTTCTTCCTTGCTTCTCGGTCTTGAAACACTCACAGAAATTCTGGGGGAGAGTTACACTTGTGTATCCTCTAGAGGGTACAGAAGGAAACGGCTGGCTTGCTTCCTGCCAAGCTTGTGACCATAGTCACTCTCAGAGCCTCTACATTGTTCTGAAAGCTGAAACGGCACAGCAATGCTTACATCCATTCTAACATACTGCTTGTTCTACCTTTAAGACAAGTTCAGCTTTTTTCCTTTTTGTCTCTAGAACTCAGAGATTTCAAGATACTTTATATTATGTCAGAGCACCTCATAAACAAAAGAACTCTGATAAATAATGGTGTGTCATAAAAGCATTTTTACAGATGAAATATTTGAAAAACTATAATTATTATTTAAATATTTTGTTGCCAAAGATTGGGCTAAAAATTATAAACATGAAAAAGAAACCCACGGAAATAACATGAAATTATGTTTTTTGTTCAAAAATCGCTCAGCAGGCTTCCGGTTGGCACAGTGTCAAGTATGAGTCTTCCGGATACGATGGAGGAGAGAAGCTGCATCCAGCATTATCCTCTTCTGATCATCATAAAATGAGAAGTGAAGAGTAAAATCAATTGCTTTCTCCAAGAAGAATCAGAGATGTAAATAACGAAGTTGGGACTTGGAGGAGCAGCATCCCGGGACCCAGGAGTCAGTCGGGACAAACAAGCATCAGAAGAGATACATGCTGAAGCCATGTTCTCGACACAGAAGATTCAAGAGAAGCACAGTGACATCAAAAGGAGGAAATGAGATCAGAAGAGCCAGAGAAACGATAACAAATAAGATGGAAATCATCCATGACCAGGGGAAGTGTCACAGCTGGGAGAGGACGTGGCAGACATCCTTGCGTGAAAACAGAACAGGAGACGGAATAAGCGTGGAGAGAACAGACGAGGCGCCGCAGACAAGAAGCAAGGACTAAGAACCATGGCAGGAGCAGCTCCGTGTTTGCTCATACACCTGTACCAAACAGTGTACCTGTTCAGTACACCTGCACTGATGTTTACGCCAGACAAACACTGATGCTGAGAAACACCCTGACTGTGTAACTGAGACCCAAGTAAACATGTTTAAATGGTATCTCCCATGCATACGTATCAGCCGGAAAGCCACGTTTAACTCCAGCAGTGCTCGAGGTAAATGGGCTCCAGGGATGCCACAGCAGCCACGTGACCCTCAAAACAGAAACGAGGCTGTCCGTGGCCCCATTCGCACACGCACAATGCACAAAACATGACACCTGTGGACCTCCATGGCCAGGGAAGTCCACATCACAGAATCAGGCCATGGAAAGGTGAGCGTGGGATGAGCTCTCAAGAGGAGGAAGTGTGTGTCCCAGGAACATACTATCAGCCCAGTTTTCCTTTGAAAAGAAGAGCAAACCACAGGCGTTCTCAGCTGGGGAGAAAACCACAAAGACCCACGGCCCATGTGAAAAAGAACCCCTTCATAATAAAATCAACTGACTGAGAGATCAAAACACATGAGGCAAGACGGTAAGGCCACAGGAAAAGGGGTGGCAGCCAGCAGGGGACCCACGCTGAAGGGTGAAGTCTCACAGGGGCTGGTTTCATGGTGTAGATACTACAGACCTCAGCCGTGAGACACACATACATGCTCATGTGCACATGGTCCACTTCTCACACGCAGGCACATGTGCATGCACAGGGCCCACTTCCCACACACGTGGGCACATGCTTGCACATGGTCCACTTCTCACACATGGGTCTGCACACACATGGGCCATGTCTGTCACATGAGTGCACATTCACACAGTCTGTCTCACACATGTGCACGTGCACATATGGTCCATGCCTCTCACATGCATGTGCATTCACACACAGTCCATGTCTCGCATGTGTGCATGTGTAGGCACATGGCCCACTTCTCACACATGGGGGGTAAGGGCACACACATGGTCTCATGGAGGGATAAATCTCATGCACGGGGGACAGGTGCATACACAGTCCGTATCTCATACATGTGTGTGCAAGTGCACATCCACGTCTCATCCATGGGGAATACGTGCATGTGCACAGTCCCCTTCTCACATACCCATTTGCACATGCATGCACACGGTCCATTTCTCACACTCACATGTGCATGTACACACAGGGGCCACATTTCACACACATGTGCATGCACACACATGGTCTACAACTCAGATGGGGGTGCATGTGCACACACACAGTCCACTTTTCATGGTAGAGGAAAGAATATAAGAACATTACTCTAATTTTTTCTAAGCTTCCCTGTATTGTTTCAGTTTTTTTCTTTATTCTTTTTTTTAATACTTAGAAGGGCTTTTAGGAGATTAATTTCATTGGGATGAAGAGACATTTATGTCAAGAACAACCGTGACTTCAGCTTTATCTCAGCTTACTGCTTCTATTAAGACTGAATAGTTAATAATTTTATATTTTTAAAAAATAGATTATAAAGAACACATCCCATTTACTCAAAGTATTTCTGAAGTCTGCACAATTTGGATTTGGAGTTTAGTGATGGTTATTCCGGAGTGGTAGGAGTTCTGAGGAACATCTTCTCCACAGTGGCTGGATGTCTCATAACCTGTATCACTTTGCCTTTTTTTAAACAAGATAAACTAAAATTTTAGGAAAAGGAAAAATATCCAGATATTCCAGGATTGCCTTGTCATTTTCATAAACTAATTTCCATATCTGAGTTCACTTTCCATGTGAATTGATGACAAATGATCCTTCAGTCTGAAAAATACAGCTCCTATAACATGATGCCTCTAAGTGCACCTCCCTCAGAAACAGCAGAAGCAGCATCAGCAGCAACAGCAGTCAAGACACATTTTTACAGATCAGGCTCAGACAATCCTGATTCTCCCTTTTGCTCAGATGACTATCAGGCAATGGAGAGAATGGTCCCTCGCATGTGTATTGCCTGCCACCTAGTCATTCCCCGCAGCTGAAGAACATGGCACGTAACACCTTTGAACATGAACTCCTGCCCTCATCAAATGTTACTCTCTCTGCATAGGTTCTGGGTCTGTGAAGGGTCCCAGAGAGAAGTAATTAATGATGTAAATTGGTATGCCTTTATTTTATTTTACTTTATTTATTGATTTAGCATTTAGCTAATCGTGATCAATCTTTTTTATTTTACTATGTCCTGTTAGTCACCAGATAGTACATCATCAGTTTTTGATGTCGTGTTCCATAATTCATTGTGTATAGCACCCAGTGCTCCGGGCAAGCCAGCCCTCCTTAATACCCACCACCACGGCTCCCCCAACCCCCACTCCCTGCCCTCTAAAACCCTCAGTTTGTTTCCCAGACTCCACAGCCTCTCATGGTTCGTCTCCCTCTCTGATTTCTTCCCAGTTTTCTCTCCCTTCCCCTATGGTCCTCTGCATTTTCCCTTAAATTTCACATATGAGTGAAACCATAAGATAATTGTCTTTCTCTGCTTGACTTATTTTGCTCAGCATAATCCTCTCCAGGCCGTCATGTCGATGCAAATGATGGGTGTTCGTCCTTTCTGACGGCAGAGTCATACTCCATTCTGTATATGGACCACATCTTCTTCATCCATTCGTCTGGTAAAGGGCAGGCATCTCAGCTCCTTCCACAGTTTGGCTATTGTGGACATCGCTGCTATGAACATTGGGATGCAGGTGCCCCTTCTTTTCACTACATCTGTGTCTTTGGGGTAAATACTCAGTAGTGTAATTACTGGGTCACAGGGTAGCTCTAATTTCAACTTTTTGAGGAACTTCCACATTGTCTTCCAGAGTGGCTGCACCAGCTTGCATTCCCACCAACAGCGTTAAGCCTATGACTTTATCGTCTAAGTTCCGGGATGCGCGTTTCAAAGAAAACCAGACACAGTGCTGTCTAGACACCTGATAAATGTACTTGACCTGCACTTCCGATTTTCTTCATCTCACTGTAAAGTATGCTGACAGTCAGCTGGTGGAAGACCCGGCATCACAGTGAATGCTGCTCCCCTGCGGGTACGATCAGCTTGTGGAGATCAGGTTATGGAACACTACCAAATGCACACCACCTTCTGTGAAAATCCATCTCTGCTTAGCGGTTATAAAAAGCTTATCTTTCCATCGTTCTGAAAGCAGGCAGCTGTGCTCACAGAAGGCACTTCATGGATGTGGATGCAGCCAATGACGGTGTGAAGCGTCCTTCCCAACACACCAATTCTACGAAGCATCCCTGCAGCGCCAAAGCCAGCGCACCCGGAAGTCCAGTCTTCACGTGCTGCTTGCTGTTCAAGGACACACACTGAGGAGACAGGACTCCAAATCTCAGCCAGAGTCTGCTGCCTTTCTGTTCCCATGGTGACACTGGCGCAGCCAAGAAGAGCCCTGTGTTCACAAAACAGCAGGATTGATCCCCCGAAGCGGTTGGGCACTCTGGGGAGACCCTGGCCAACCAGGGGCAAAGCAGCAGGATGCAGAGGTTCACAAGGCACAGGCCAGGGAGCTCCCACCAACAGGTGTGTATGTGGCTCATTTCCCAAGAGCAAGGCAGAGGAGGGGAGACCGTCAGTGCTGAACGACAGTAGGAGAAAGCAAATTGCATCCTGCCACCGTCTCTGTTGTCCCCGGAGCCCCAGAGGAAGTAACAGCTTTGACTCACAATTGTCTGTCATTTTTCAAGGTATTTCTATTCGACTGTTACCACCCTGAAAAATAAAGGCCTTGAAAATTCCCATCACCACATCATCAAACCATGAGCCTCGTTTACAACAAATCACTCAGACTTTTCATAAAAGTGCTTCAAGTTATTTTAGTACTTTTCTGAAACAGGTACTGTTGGTAAATAGCTAATCCTGAATCACAGTATTGGTTTCTGCCATATCTGCCATCTAGATGTTCAAAAGAAATAGGTATAAGCCATTTCCTTTGGGGAGCATCCGGGGATTCCTTCTATAATTCAAGCGGTGCATGGCCGGCATTTCTGTTATGAAATCTATTGGAAAAAATTACGTATATATAAAGTAGAAATACTAAAATCCCCAATGCAAATCAGAAAAGATGAACCACTAAACTCTAATGACTTGGGTTTCCATGTGGGATGTATAAATCATCATTAAACATCTTTTAAGAGGTCAAAGTACTTAGTTACAAAGTTACTAAGATTTGATACTCAGCAAGAAATGTTTCAAACAACTGGAGATAGGTCTTAACTTCTTAAATTAAAAAAAAAAAAAAAAAATCCTGGGGCGCCTGGGTGGCTCAGTGGGTTAAGCCGCTGCCTTCGGCTCAGGTCATGATCTCAGGGTCCTGGGATCGAGTCCCGCATCGGGCTCTCTGCTCACCGGGGAGCCTGCTTCCTCCTCTCTCTCTCTGCCTGCCTCTCTGCCTACTTGTGATCTCTCTCTGTCAAATAAATAAAATCTTTTAAAAAAAATCCTAATGTGTCACGGAAATACCAACATTTCAACACTTCAGTGCAATCCACTCCTCGATTCAGCCCAACTCCCCCCAAACAGTTGTCTTCCATGGTTAATTCTGGTTTTCTACCAGATACAAGTGTGTCTAAGACAATAAAAACACTTTATTTTAAATGCGTATAATCCTCTTCAATTATCCAATCATTTACAGACATGTTCATGGATGCGGATATGATGGCATTGAACAAAAGCAGCATTAGAACTGCCCTTGGCACTGTAACAGGTAAGTTAACAGGTGTCCACTTCAGGTATAAACAAAAGACACAAGCCACATGAGACCAACTATCCCATCATCTGATTTGCTTTAGACATTCTATTTCCTAAGTGACTAAAGCAAAATGTACTCGAATGTAGAAAACCTGATAGTCTATAAAGTGAAATAGGATGGCTTTTTTTGGTCTGCCTTTACCTGTCCCTTGAATACACATTCAGACTTGCTTCAGCACACAGTGTCGCATCTGCATGATGACTGTCCTGGCTCCCCAGTGCCCCAGCCCTCCCCGAATGCCAATAATGGTGCTTGCTCCCCCGGAGACAGAGGTTCAGCCCAGCATGTAAATGCAGCTAACGAGACAACGGTACATCTGTCCAAAATTCACGCACACCTGCTTGGGACTAGCAAGTGCCACAGGCGTCAGAATTAGGCAAGTTCCACTGGACCACATCCTTAAAGAACTCAGTTTTTTAGAAAACTTCCCAAGACACACTTTTATTAAAAATTACAACAGGGAGGTTTAGCTAAAGTAATTTCTGCCGACTCCCCGAGTCTCCAGTATAATTGCTGGCGACGCCATAGTTCAGTGGTGACTTCCAGTAGAAACACGTCAGCTTTGCCCTACAACCACCGATGCATCCCCCACTGGGGTCCAGCGTGCTGCTCTAGCCTGAACCCTGAACATCATGCTGTACGCTAAGTCAACTCTGAGATCCCACATAACGGGAAAAACTACCGGATGTGGTCTGCTGTTGGGAGCTGGGTCTCCAGGTAGTCACACAGTGAACTGTGTGTCCCATCACCTACGGCACAGAAAGCCAACATGGAAAATGGCCAATTAGCTTCCTGATCTGGTGTCTCAAGTTCCATTTGTAAAGAACTATTCCTTTGGTGACGGCCACGTTAAAACCTATATTCCCGGGAGGCTTGGGAGTGTATGCTGCCGCCTCTGGGCAAGTTTCAAAAATGTTCCTGAAGAAGGTACTCCGTTACCGAAGGGAAAGGAGGGGAATGGGGGGGGCTGGTCAGAGAGCACAGACTTCCAGGCATAGGAGGAGGAGTCCGGCACGTGACTCAGCGGCTCTGGAGAGCGCGACGGTGCTACCCCACCTGGAGGTGCCTAAGACAGCGGAGCGTACAGCTCTCAGCACACACACAGGAAAGTGAACTCTGAGACGTGAAGATGTGTTAACTGACCTTACTGCATAGGCATGTCACAATAATGCATATCAGATCACCGTTACATACCTGAATGGTACGTGTGCTGTATGTCAGGTATAGCCCCACGACATAGCCAGAAGGAATAAAATGCAGCAAGAAATGACATATCAGGAATTAGCGATGAGACAAGAAACTATGAGCCAGAGAGGACCAGGAGAGACATAAACCAGGGGGAGGCAGGCAGACAACGGGGACTCCCTGCATGTGAGATGGGGTGCTCAGGACCATGCGAAGTTCCCTGGGCCCCCAGGAGCCAACACCGTGACGCAGGCATCACACGTGGCAGGGCCACCCCAGAGTCAACAGCAGTGATGCACAAACAGACATGCCAAATAGTAAATCTCACACCACCACGGGGATGGAGAGGAGCCTCGCACATCACACAAGCCAAAGATCCTACCAGAACATCTACGCCAACAGAATTCAACACTCACCTGGAAACAGGGCGCAGAGGCATGAGGAGTTTTCTAATGAAATGGTAAATACCTTCCTCAAGACTCGTCAACATGTGATGGGCATTAAGGAGGGCACGGCCGCATGGAGCACTGGGCGTTACACAAACAATGACTCACAGAACACCGCATCAGACACTAATGCGGGACTGTATAGTGACTAACACTATGTCATAAAAACTGATAATAATAGTAACTCACCTACTGTGAATTCCAGCTACACTTTATTACATGTAAATTATAATTCAGTTATTTAAGAGCATTAGAAAAAAGTAATTGGTAAAAATCGCATTTTAAAATGACAAGAGCACCTTGGGATCATGCAGGGTTTCCTCTGAAGACACTCTGCAGTGACGAGCAGGTTTCTGAGCCCCAAGACACAGTCACAAGATTATACATTTCATATGATTAACCTGCACTTAGAATATTTGTCATATGATTACTCTGATTTTGAAATTTTAAACTAGGAGCAGTTTAAAATATCAGCAATTATTCAGTTGTGGAATCCTTCTGACACTCCAGGAAGTGGGCAATTATTGCGTGTTATGCTTCTGAGGATTGTGGAGGTTTGAACACGGCCCTGAGCCTCACAGGCAGAGCTCATGGCATCGTGCTGGCTGCAGAATGTGTGGGGACAGCGGAGTCTTCAGCACATCTGGGAACATGGCAGAAGAGCAGGACTCAGGTCCAAGCAGATATATGACCCTGACACCAGAGGGACACATCAGGCTGGAGGGTCAGAGCTCAGGCTCAGCAGTATCTGAAGGTCAAGAGGAGGCCAGCAGGCGGCATCCAGGAGGGAAGGAGACCTATGCAGCCCAGAGGACACCAGCTTCGGGAAGGACTGGGAGGTCAAATACTACAAAGGGGTCAAGTCAGGGCTGGAAAAACAGGGATGTGCGAGGAGTCTGCTGATGGTATATTGTGCTGCCAACAAGGTTTTAAGTGAAGAAGAAGAATTGCATCTCAAATCCTTCATGTGGCGTGAACAGTGAGGAAGTAAGGTTAGGCAGCTAATAATCTGAGGCTGAATGTTAGCCAAAGCTTTGGAGAAAAGAGTGAACATTACCCTTTACCAACAGACTTCTGTGGACATGGTTATTTTCAGGTTTCACAGTGACCCTGAAGCTAAAATCTATATTCTCATTACACACACACATTTATAAAATCCCTGTCACCCATCTGTGGGCAATCCAGTGCCACTTTCTGGTCTGAAAAGGAAGGACACTGAGCAGAAGGGAACACTCAGGGAACAAAGTATTCCAAATAAAGTTCCACCACATGAGGCTGGAAGACTACAGAGCACAAGTCCAGGAGAGTCTGCGGGAGCCGGACAGGTGCAGGCCTCTCTTCTTCCTAATACAACAGCTGCGCGTGCTCACCTACTATAACCCACAATCTGAGAAGCCATGTCAGGGGCCGAAAGTCCTTGGGAGGAACCTTGCCGCAGCTACAGCTGCTCAACTCCTGACTGTAACGTGTGCTAAGTAAGTACACTGCTGCGGGGCCGACGGTACAGGGGACATGGGAATGAGCACCTGAAAATTAAGGAGACCTGCTTATCCGTTCTTTATCACACTGGAGAGAAGGCAGCCTCGAGGAGCCACCTTAAAGTGCAACTGAGATCCACAAACATGGCCAACGGCGTTTGCAGCAGAAGTGGGGCCCCTGTGAACTTGGACTGATTTCAACCCCAACAGGAGAGCTGAGGGCAGCCTCTCAGGGAGGACAGCAAGATTCCCACGAGCTACAGGGAGACCAGGGAGCGAAACATCTGGACAAACGGGGTGGGTCCTTGCTACCTGCTGGCCGCGTTTCCAGGGCAACCACCACGCACCAAGGATTCGACAAGAGAAGCTGGAAGGTGGGGGTCCAGCAGGTTTTCAAGCAGCAGGCCTTGCTTCTGGCTTGTGTGGTCACTGGATACCTGACCTGCACGGCACAAGGGTGAGGGCAGCGGACATGCTCCCCCAGGGAGACCCTGCAGGTGCACAGGGCACGACACCTCCTCACGTCCCTGTCCCTCAGGAAACACACCCGACACATGGAACCTTCCTTCCTATGCCTGGGCCCCCATGTGAGGCCATCGAAGCCAAGTGCCAGGACTGCATGTCAGCGCACCGCAGCCCACCTCCAGCAGCAGCCGCCCAGCAGGGAGAACAGCAGAGAAGACCCAGAAATGTCCCACAGAGCACAAGAAGCAGACACCAGGTATTTGCTCACATCTTGAACCTCCCCCTTTGAGGCACTGATGAAACCCAACCACATAGTGCCGACAGGACGCGGATGGCCGAGGGACACCGGCTCCTCCTTCTGCCCTCCTTCCGATCCGGTCAGTGAGCAGCACCTCCTGACACTCGGGGGAGAATCTCCACTGTGACGTGTCCTTCTGGCAGGAAGTCCTCAGTGCTGCGGCACAGTGGGCGGAGAGCTGCAGGAAAGCCGCACGTGCTGTGCAAACTCGGAACGTGAGGAGGAGCTCGCGCTCACGCCAGTCTGAAGGAGAGCAGCCATGAGAAGCATGGGGCGGGGCCGTGTATCCGGTCCCACGTCACCGTGGGCACAGCCATTCCCAGCAGATGTCCCTGCCGGCCCCACACCCCCAACTACCATCCCCAGGGCTGGTTTTTACCCCACCAGGAGCAGCACCTGAGAGGAACACACAGGGCAGGGTTTGGTCTGGGGCTCAGGTCAGGACATCTACGGGGTCCGAGTCAGCTCAGGGACCCGTCCTACGTGGTGCGTGGACGAGGCATGCGCTCCCTCGTCCACACACGGAGGAGGGGCACTGACGCCAGCAGACGGAGACATCTCCAATGACCTTCCCTGGACAGAGGACCAGTTTTCAGGGAAATGAACCCAATCCTGTGACTCAGGATACTCTGTTCACAGCTATGCCTTGGCTTATCAGGATTTCATTTTATGAAACATCATAAAAAGTCCTGTAGAAACGTGATTGGTCTTTTGTCATTCAAAACATGATTTCTCTCTGCAAAATCTTCTGTACATGAACCCCTGACTCTCTGCAGGCCTGGGAACTGACGGGGAAGCCAATGTCTGTGAGACACTCGTTACCCTGTGCTACGGCTCCCGTTTCTTACACACACAAAGTTCTAAGGAATTAAGTAACTTGCCCACACAGCACTGGATCTGAGCAGAGACCCCGGTCAGATTCGGATGCGCATGTTACCAGCCCCGCCAATAACCACCACTCAGCACCAAGAGGTCCCTAAGGGTCAGCTACTAAGGGCAGGCTGGACGGTCAGGCAGGCCATCCCCTGAGCCACTGCCAGAACACCCCTCCCGCGGGTCAGAACAAGCCCCACGTACTGCCGAGCTCTGCCAGGACCAGGGAGTCCAGACGGGCATCAGTACAGCGTCGTGGCAGAGACATGGGACAACAGTACAAACACGCTCTGAAGCGCTTTACAGATATGTGCGTTCACTTCCCTCCCAAGGTTTATGGGGAAGTATGTCTGGGATACTCAGCGTCCATTCTGGGTAAGCTTGACGTTCAGATAAATACACACAGGCAACAGTCACGGTGAGCTGACGCATCGTGGCCTGAGTGTGAGCAGAGGCAGCCCCACTCGGGTCATGCCCATATGACGACACCAAAGACCCAGGGACACAGGTCTACCCTGCTCTTTGGTCCTTTTTATAGCAATCACTTACACAACATGCAGCAAAGTGACTATAGCTAAAAAGCCTAACAAGGCCATGCTGGCTTGTGTCTAAACCTGTCCTCCTCCTACAAGTGCCCCGCAGTGGCTCGGGGGGCAGTGATAACACTTGTTCAGCACCGTCCTTGCTAGCATTCTTGGTCCTCTTACAGACGGTGTGTGTGGGCAGCCGCAGGCCAGTGGCTTTGCCGTGGTCCAGAGCTGCATAAGCTGAACCTATGCCCACACCCTCAGAAAGAAGGCTCCCACGACAACCAACACCCAGGAGTTAAGGTGGGGCCTTAAGGACATACCGTGTGTGAAGCCCCTGGTAGAGTCAGGCCGTGAAGGAAACATTCCCTGCCACCTTTAAAGGTCCCCCAAGCACTAGGGCAGAGCCGGATCAGAAGCAAATGCTCAGCCACCAGCCCCGCATGCCAGCACTGACCATGCGTCCATGGTGCCCAGGATGAACCCGAGTGCATGGCAGGGTCCTTTGTGTCACAAACGCCAGCAGGTCATCAGCACACAGAGGGGACAGGTCTTAAGACCCAGAAACCCTCCAATTTGCAAGTCCGTCCACAGCACGTATTTCCTGAGAGAATGTGACATCACAGCAAAGCACTCTTGTTCCTGAACCTCCACACCTTCACGTCCACCAACAGTGCCACTGGCTTCCTTCACAGGGCTGCATTTTTCTCCATATGATGAAACAATCTGTATCACTTCATAAAAATCCTTTATAAACTACCCTCTGAACAGAGGTCCACGCAGTAAAAGGCACAGTTGCAATCCAGTCTTCCCTGAGCTCCAAGAACTAGGAGAGAAGTCAATCCACGCTTACTCCAGTCCAAATGGGTGTAAAACACACACGGAAAAACAGCAGATACTGAGTGCCAAGAGCATGCCGCACAGGGCTCTGAGCATCTGTGTGAGGTTCAGCAGCACTTGGCACGCTCATCCTGAGCTAGGCGCCACCGTGGCCCCCCAGTGCCCCCACGCCCACTCTGTGACTGAGAAACAGAGGTGCATGGTCTAGGCTGCCATACGCCCCATGGACCCGATCTGGGCAGGGACTGGACTCGGGCAGCTGGGGTCCTCTCTGAAATGCCGTACACACTCACCCTCCATGCTGGGCGTGAGCAGTCGGACCAGACTGGATGAGCAGAGAAGGGGGCAGCCAACTCCCCAGCAGCACCAGTGGGCAGGCCAGGCCTAGAGAAGGCTTTCTGGAGCAGGCATGCCGGGGTCTAACCATGGTGAATATGGCAGGAAACAGACAAGAAACTTGGGATATTAACTTAACTCTATTTCTATTCAGTGTTAAAACTCAAACTCCTCGTGAAACACAACACATGGAATGGGAGAAAATATTCTTAAATCACACATCTGAGAACAGACTAGTCTCCATAATCCACAAAGAACTCCTACAAGTCAACAAAAACAAAGCAATTCAAAAATCAGCAAAGGACTTGAAGGGATGGGTCTCCAGAGCCGACACCCAGACGGCCCGGCATGTGAGAAGATGCTCAGGTCACATCCTCGGGGAAACTGAACTCAAAGTCAGCATGTACTGCCCCTCACGCCCCTTAGGACAAACCAGGAAAGAAGTGGGAAATGCTGCGGACACATGGCAGCCCTGTGCAAGGCTGACGGGGATGGGCAGCGGGGCAGCCGCTGTGTACAATCTCATGGCTCCTTAGTTAGACACAGGATCCGCGTAGGATGTGGTTATCCCACCCTGGCATGGTCCCCAGGGAACTGAGAGCAGCCGGCCAGTGCCTGCCTCCACAGACATCACAACACTGCTCACGGAAGCCACAAGGTGGGAATCTCTCGAACGGGCACTGACAGGGGAACAACCAAGTGTCCAGACCGCCCCGAAGGAGGTGAAGGAGGAGGACGCGCTGACACCTGCTCCGGCCAGGTGAGACCACAGAGGTCAAACGTCGCACGAGCCACTTACATGAACTAATGATGATTTCCGAGAATGGGCAAACGCACGAGACAGAGGCAGAACGTGGTCATGGGGACCAGGGTCAGGGAGCAGGGTCTGGTTTGGAATGATGCACAAGTTCTGGAGAGGACAGCGGGGAATCTTCACGCAACACCATAAATGTACTTAATGCCCCTGGATTTGTAGACTTAAGAACGGTGAAAATGGTAAATTTTATGTTTATTATCCACCATAAAATCCCTGAAACTCTTCTACATAGAGTTATACAGCCTCGCTGTACACCTACCCCTCAGGCGTTCCAGCCACAGAGTGCCCATCCCTCCAGGTGACCCACACGTGCACCTGCACCTGCACGAGCCCCCACCTCCCCCGCCACGCTTTTCACTCCATCCCTGCAGATCTGCCCCCTACCCCAGGCCTCCCCTGCTTGCTGGCACTCTCCTCCCAGAGCGTGGTCCAGGCAAGCCTGCAGGCGGCTTCAGACTGACTCTCCCCCACCACCAGCCACCGCAGGCCAGAGCAGAGTGGATTCACCTGCACACAGACAGTGTCCGTAGGGGCACGTGTTTATAACCACTGACAGACTGCATCATGGGAAGAAACAGGAAGTAAGCCCCAGCGTCGCAAACCCCAGACTGCGGTCCAGGGCTTCCTGGGGTACAAGGGTAATGCCAGGTAATTTAAAATTTCAGGGAAAACCCAGCAACTACCAACATCTATCTGTTAGGCCACAGAAACCACTACCTGAAGGGAGAGTGCAGAGTTTCATCCTTAAATCATGCTGTGTTCCTTGCAACAGGTCCTGTTGCCATACGGCTGGGACTTGGCAGTTCTTTCTTCAAAGCAGACACAGAGACACGGTCAGTGTGGAGAGGAAGGGAGAGCAGAGGGTCCGACCGCACGCCGCAGCCGGAGAAGCTGCGAGTGCCCACGGGGACACGTGTCTCGTTATCAAGCAAACACGGCTGTTTAAGGACAAAATGTGAATTTCTTTATTTCGATTCACACGTGTTCTTACTGAGGTACAACTGATATGTAACATTAGTTTGAGGAGTACAACATAAGGATTAGATAACTGTACAGACTGCAAAATGTCACAATAATCCTCATCAATGTCTATCACCACATACAGTCACAAATTTTTTTCTTGTGATGAAAACTTTTAAGATTGACTCTCTCAGCCGCTTGCAAATATATGATTCAATGTCTTTAACAATCACCACCAAGCTTTATATCCCCAAAACTTACTTTATAACTGTAAGTTTGTATATGCATTTTCTAAACAGCTATGACCATATTCGGATTTAAATAGTTCTAGGAAACTGTTGAAGCCTAACAACCCAGTAAAATGAACTGGTAGATATTTATTTTGGCCAGGGGACTGTGAAAACCTTACTGAGACACTAGGATGGGCTTCTAGCTTAAAGAATTTAGTGAGGGTTAGCCCTACCAAGCAGGTGGATGGCTCACTGTTCCTGATAATAGAGAAGGACTGAACAGAGACGCCTGGGTGGCTCGGTCGGTTAAGACGCTGCCTTCAGCTCAGATCATGATCCCAAGGTCTTGGGATCGAGCCCCACATTGGGCTCTCTGCTCGGCAGGGAGCCTGCTTCTCTCTCCGCCTCTGCCTGCCTCTCTGCGTGATTGTGTTCTCTGTCTGACAAATAAGTAAATAAGTAAAATCTTAACAGAGAAGGACTGAATAAATCCGGTACAAAGACTTTAACCAATTCCACATGTCACTCAAGATATGCAGACCAAAGTCCCCTCTCTTTCCTACGAAACACTTTTCTGTCGGTGTGGAGGTAATGCGGGTTTTCACTGTGCATCTGCTGATGGCATTCCGTGGAGCACGTGTGTGCAAGCACACATGTCATGAGACACACTGAGGCTGAGCCCCCGCCCACGCAGTACCCACGCATGGCATCCCTGCACGGCAGCTGTCATGGGCTGTGGGGGCTCACACCACACCACCTGTATCAAGAGTGTCTGAAACAGGTGCCCATGGCCTGAGAGAAGGTGCCCATGGCCTGAGAGAACCGCTGCGAGGAAAGCACTGGAACATCTTCACGTCCTCATGCAAACCATCCCACTCCTCAACCCCTAACACACTTAGGCACAGTCTTTAAAGATCCTGAATATGCCACACAGACTTCATGCACATAAACATAAATTACTATAATAAGCATTTGTGCATACATGTTTTTCTTATAAAACAAACAGACGAGAAACCATCACCTAACATTTTTCTGTACGTAGAAGTACCTGATTTCTTTATCATTTTAACTGGATTCCTAAATCTCTTGAACTTACTTCTTGGAATCTGGTTCATGAGGGGGAAAAAAAAAAAAAGGTCTGCAGATTCAATGAGAAAATCCAGCTCACAAAAGGGACACACACAGGGCTTGCGACGGCAACCCTGCTGCACTTTCATCCTCTGGGGGACTCTGCGCCACAGCACTCCGGTCTCGTGGCACCACCGCCCTCCCTTCAGGGGCACAGGCTCACCCCGGAGACATAGCCGGTTCTGCTTCAACCACAGTAAAAGGAGTTAAATGAATTTCTGGTTTCCCAGTGCACATACAAGTAGGTTTATACTACACCACATTCCCATGAGTGTGCAACTGTGTTATGTCTAAAACACTTAAAAATATTTCATTGCTAAAAAATGCTAACATCGTAAGTCAGCTGCCAGCAAATTGTAACCCCTGAATGCAGATCATCATAACAAACGTAACAGTAATGAGAAAGTGTGAAATACTGGGAGAATTAGCAAATGTGATGCTGAGACAAAGTGAACCCTCAATGTGTGAACGTGTCGCATCTGCCAAGCAGGATGAAGCCTGGGGCACCCGTCCTCAAGACAAGCACCAGCCCAGCCTGTGGATGACCAGTCTGCTGGGTTGACTCACAGCAGCCACAGTGTCTGTGGATCCTGGTCCTTCCTGATGCCAAGGGGGCAGCCTCATTTCCCAGGAAAACACATGTAACCTGACGCGGGAATGCCGCCATCACCAGGCGCAAGTAGTGCGAGCCGCAGTGAAATCAGGAGCACCTTCTGCTCAAAGGACAGCTCCTCACGACACCTTACTTCTGCCCCCGTCACAAGTCAGATGCATGCCACTAAGAAAAACATGACACCGTCACCCGGTGACAGCATGTTTTAAGAAAAGAACCCAAACACAGACCATGACACCTGCTCCCTCGAGCCTCAAATACTCCATTTCTTTCCTCGTGGGGAGATGCTCTGTGGGGCTCTCGCTGGTCTTAGCAGCTGTTCTCCCAACTATTTGGAGATCACTATGTTTAATGCTCTCATCTCCATTTGCTTAATGCCTTTATTATTTTGTCATTATAATCCCATTAGAAGAGATTCTCATTGCCATTAGGATCCTTTGTGGAGTTGCCACGACTGCTTCTGAAGGACTGTAATAAGGCTGAACCATCTAGATGCAGGAATGGCCATCACTACACCCAGATGCAAATTTCTTCTGCTTGCCTACAGTCGACACAGGGACTACACATCTGCTGACCCCTTCAGAGCCCAGAGAGTGAGCAGGAACTGGTCTTTCACTAATCACACGGCTGTGAGGAGGGCCACGGATGCCAAAGAGAACATCAAGCCCACCAGATGGGGGGGAGGCAGAGGCTGCAAAGTTATTTTTGTAGTAAGATGTCTTGTACGCTTTTTGTAATTAGCATTTCAGAGCAGCATTATTTTCATCTTGGAATCTTTAAAGAAACCTGGTTCAATAAAACACAAGAGAAGTTCCGTTGCTTTGCAAACGCGTTTAGAGCGTAAGAAACAAATATCCCTTGGAAATGCCTTCCCAAAGAGTTTGCAAGGAATTAGGACCAAGCCAAGCCAAGAACCCAGCTACTACCTCCGTCCCAGACCACCCTCCCCACGGCACCCAGACATAAAACCCTCTCAATCAACAATCCACAAAAAGGAGGACATGTTCTCTAGACTCTATAAAGAATAAAGACAGTTTCACGGATTTTTGTAAGGTATGAATGAAAACCTATACTCTCCCACAATCACTCAGAATAACCCAACAGAGGCATGAGCTCAAAAGTAAACACATGAAACCCACTGGCAGTCACTGAAAGCAGCAGCTTCAAGTGTCCTTTGCTGGGGAAAAAAATTCTGCACTATCAGAATGTGTCACATTGTGGGAGCCAGAAACCACTGGCTGGGTGTCTTGACCGTGTTATGCTGCCATCTGCCACGTGGTAAGACCACCCACCCCTTCATCTGTACACAGACTCAGTTTCCTGCCATTCAAGAAACAGGTGTGGACATCAGTTGTTACCAGAAACACTGAGCGTAGGAGTTATTTGCTAGAACCAATCTCTGACCATAGAATGATTTCATTTTCTCAGCACCCAGAGGTAGGACAGAAAGAGAGGAGCCAAGCTAGGAAGCCTCCAACCACTCTAGTCCATGAAAAGTATCTACAAATCACTGGCAGGAGAGGAAGAGCAACAGGTGAAGCTGCTTTCTTGTAAGGGAGAGGGCCTGGGTTTTCAGCTAGTCATAAATCACGGCTACCTGTCCAAGTCATAACTCATAAATTTTAATAGGTTTATTAAGAAACATTTCACTGACTATAAAAAAGATACTCATTAACACAATAGCCAAATTCTGGAAAGAACCCAGATGTCCATCAACAGACAAATGGATAAAGATGTGGTTCATATATACAATGGAATATTATGCAGCCATCAAGAAAATGAAATCTTACCACTCACAATGACGTGTATGGAATTAGAGGGTACTCTGCTATGTGAAATAAGTCAATCAGAGAAAGACAAATACCATATGATCTCACTCATATCTGGAATTTAAGAAACAAAACAAAGGATCACAGGGAAAGGGAAGGAAAGCAAGTAAGATGAAATCGGAGAGGGAAACAAACCATAAGAGACAAACTGAGGGTAGCTGGAGGGCAGGGGTTGTGGGGGTGGGGTAATTGGGTGACCCCGAGCATTAAGGAGGGCACACGATAGAATGAGCACTTGGTATCACAAGCAATGATACCAGCTTGTCCCCCTACTCTTTGTTCTGAATCCTCCTGCTTTCTAGTTGGGGAGTGTCCGTGGACATCTCCTCCAGACTGTGCACTCCTGCGTTGGAGTATCCAGTCTGCAGTCCCACCCCAGTACTTCCATTCCCAGCATCTCTGAACTCTACCTCTGGGACTAATAATACACTCTATGTTAATTAAATTGAACATAAGTAAACACTTTTTAGAAAATAAGTGAAGTGCATACTGGGTTTTAGCACATTTATAGACATGAGCAACCATCAGCTCAAGCAATGCTAGAACACTGACATCATTCCAAAGAAACACCCATACCCGGGGCTGGGGCATTCCCAGTCTCCACCTTAGAGACCGGCACTTGGCTTTCTGCCTCAGGGCCCCGCCCACTCTGGACGTTCCCCACACATGCAATCCCAACACGTGCTTCCTGCGTCCAGCTGCCGAACATCATGCTTTCAGGGCCCCTCCCCGCTGGGGTGTGCATTCTGCTCCTTCTAATTCCTCATGTCCCACTGCACGGCAATGCCACGCTTCATCCATCCGTTCATCTCTCACGGACATCGGGATGGTTCCCTCTCTGGCTGTTAAGAATGATGCTTCTCTGAACATCTGCGTACACACTGGACATGGCTATGTGCGTTCACTCCTCTGCGCCTACACCTGCGGGTGGGACTGCCGGCCCACAGGCAGCTCCAGGCTGCACATCCTGAGGGACCGCGAACTGTCCTCTACTGTGACTGAGCCATTTCACGTCCCCACCAGCAGCACCCCAGAGTGCCACCTGCTCCATGCATGGAGGGCTCGCTGTGCTCTGTGGTTTCCCAATCTCTGTGGTCATCCTGGTGGGTGCAGAGTGGTATCTCACTGATGTTGGGACGTTCACTTCTCCAGTGGACAATGATGTGGGGCATCTTTTCACAAGTTTATTTTATATCTCAATATCTTCTTTGGAGACATGTTTATTCAGAAGCTTTGTCCACTTGACAGCATTTTTAGGCTCACAGAAAAACTGAGAAAATACAGCAACCCCATATACCCAGTGACCCTGCCCGGACCATGCCCAGTTTTCCCAGGATCAATACTGTCAGCAGGGCGGTGCATCATGAAAATTAATGACCCAACACCAGCAAGCTCTTATTAACCCAAGGGCATGACTTACTCTAGGGCTCACTCCATTGCACGGCTCTACGATGTCTGAAACACGCATAATGCCATGTATCCACCATCACATACACACCCACCTTCCGTATCACCCCATGGGTCTTGGGTAGCTTGTCCCCCTATTCTTTGTTCTGTCTCCTCCTGCTTTCTAGTTGGGGAGTGTCCGTGGACATCTCCTCCAGACTGTGCACTCCTGCGTTGGGAGTATCCAGTCTGCAGTCCCACCCCAGTACTTCCATTCCCAGCATCTCCTTGCATTCTTTCACCACGTTCCCATTCTCTGCCGACACCGTCCATGGCTGTTCACTTTTTCCATCACAGCCTTGGCCATCCCAGTGTGACAGTTCTGAAATCTTTACTATAGCCAAGTCTGCTGCTTATCTCTTCAGACTATGCTTTTGCCTTTCACCAAAAACTCCAGAACACCAGACATGACACACCAGGCAAACACCTTCAATGGGAGGTTCTGAGATTCCCCTGCCTGGGACTTGGACAGTTTCGTGTTTACTGCAGCTGTAGGTCAAGATGCCAATATTTCCTCCAGTGTTCTTGTGCTCTTGTCATCTCTGGGTCTCCCTTAAGACTCCTTCTGGAGGAAGGCTGAGTCTGGCAGGAGACCCCTCCGAGGTAATCCTGTTATTTGGGTGTCCCACTGCCATGGCAGGATGGCAGGAAGGCGTGAAGCAGGGAAGGCTTCCCAGCACCATGGTTCTGTTTCAGCCTTGCACTCAGCCTGCATTCCTTGGCTGTAACTGTCCACCATGTCCCCACACCTAACAAAGGAAGGCAAGGCATGCCAGAGCTGGGCATTCTGCTCAACCCCAACATTCAGGCTCTGGGAAAACCCACATCCATCAGGCTTGGTAAAATAATTTTCCATTGACAGAAGGTCTTATTAAGAAGGACAGAAAGCTCAGGACATCCTTCGGAATGGTAACCTTCCCTCTTCTCCTAGCCAGCGAGTGGGGTAGTCCTTTGGTCCTCACCTGAGAGCCTGAAAAGGCTCCTAGAGGGAAAACTCACAGATACAGAGAGGGTCCCCAAGAGTTCAGGCCACTCTTAGGGTCCAGACATCTGTCAAGGTCAGGTGTCACCACCAGCTGTGCCGGTAGAAGGGCCTGTACGCCTTGCAAGCTGTGGGCTCCTGGACGCACCTGTCCATCCATCTGTCCAGTTTCAGGAGTGCAGATTTGCCCTGTGGCCACAATTCTCCAGTGTATCTAAGAAAAGTTGTGGGTTTTCAGTTTGATTAGCATCATTCTTGCTGAAAGTACAGTGTGATGACTTCAAGCTCCTTGTATAGTGAACTGGAAACCCTTGGTCCTTGTCCCTTATCAAATACACGATTTGCAAATATTTCCCCCTACACTTCAGGTATGTTTTCAGTTCCAGGATGGTGTACTTGGAAGCCCAGATTTTCCAATCTCAATAAAGTCCGGTTATCTAGGGAAGTCTTGAGTCTTGACTGACCCTGCCAGGTTCTAAAATCACCACTGAAGACCATGGCCAGACCCTGACATAAAAGGAAAGACAGGCTACGAGCAGATATCTCTGAAGTTTATGGTCAAACAGGCTAAATGTAGGCAAAAAGAAAAAACTTGTTTAAAAGAATATTGCATCGAAATTTTATATTTGCTTAGAATGTCTTAATTACGTTACAGTCAGGATGCTCTGGGGTCTGATATGCACTAGAACAAATGCACTGAAAATCTCAGGTGTGTTAGTAAGCCTGAAATCGAGGCAACAGAACATACTAGAAATTCAATACAGTCTGTAACATCACTGACTTAACTGAATAATTAAAGAATTTTCATATACTAAATTTTAAGAGCATTTTATTAAAGTAATTACATCTTTTTAAGGATAAAAATCATATATTCCCATTTCTTAGATAGTTACAAGGAGAAAGCTCTTCTTGGTTTGAAAAAACAAACAATAACATACTTTTCCTTGCAAAGATTTTCTGGTAAATATCCTTATAAAATCTAATCCAATCATGCATGTTTACTTCAGTCCATGAAAGAGTCCTATTCCCTTCCTGCCACAGAACAAATCTAGCTAAGGTCAAGTAGGGGCTAACATAGAATGTTTGACATCCTTAAGCAGTAGGTGCTGGTAAATGTTTAACTTTCTGATGTGAACAATAAATAGCACTGGGGGTACTTGGGCAGCTCAGTTGGTTAAGGATCCCACTCTGGGTTTCGGCTCAGGTCATGATCCCAGGGTCGTGGGATCGAGCCCCCCATGAGGCTCGCAGTCAGCACAGAGTCTGCTTAGGACTCTCTCCCTCTGCTCCTCCCCTGCCCCGGTGTCGCACATGCATGTGCTCTCTAAAATAAATAAATAAATATTTAGAAAAAAGAATCAATAGGTCACATTTTCTTAATAAAATGCTTTTCTCATTGTAAACGCAATAAAACCTACAACCTCAGTGCAACCCACTATTGCTCCAAACCCACCCCTGCAAAGCTTTATAAGTCCATCATCAACCACCACCACCAAATTAAGACCACAAAGAAAGGCAGGATTGCAGCCAGATCCGGCAAAGAGCCTCTCGTGTCAGCGACAAAGGAGAGAAGTTAAACATGACTGCGGGTGGGTATTGTGGGGGAGTGAGCAAGGCTGAAGCAAAAACGGTGAAGACTTGTCAGACCCTCACCCACTCATCAATGATGGGAGCAGCTTCTCTGCTGAACCCGATAAAGTGTGTGAACGTTCAAAGAACATTTCCTCAGTTTCTGCGCTGTTTACTACCTGACGGTACAGACACAACTGGTTTTCGAGTTTAATCCGCCTCAGTGACAGATCCTTCCCCATCGTTGGCTCACACGGTAGTGGAGAGCAACAATCAGGCCCTGAGAGGAAGCACGCCGGTTCCCGTGACAGGGACCCCCGACAGGGACCCCCGATATCCTGACCCCAGACCACGGAGAGGACATCACTGAACAGAAGGGAGCCCCGGGTGCAGGGCCCCCCACAGGTGCGACAGAGGCAGAGCTCCCACAGCTCACGGGGTAGTGAAACACTCAGGAGGACGTGTTCTGAGCCTTGGTTACTTTGTGGTATCACACACAGCTCTCCACAGACTTTATATTCGAGAGCAGGGTCAGGCCGGCAGCGAGGTAGCCGGAAAGCACTGCCCGTGCGCCTCCCACCCACGGTGTGCACACGCCCCCGCCATCCGCATCTCCAGGGGAGGGACAGTTGTCATCACCCAGTGCTCAGTGAACTTCAGGGTCACCCTTGGTGTTGGGCACTCTGTGGGTCCAGGCACATGTATAATGACATGTATCTACCATGACAGGGTCACACAGACTAGCTTCGCTGTCCCCAAATCCTCTGTGCCCCACCTGCTCATCCCCCTCCCCAACCACTGTCGTATTTGATTTCTAAGCGGACACCAAAATGCCTGCCTGTGGCTATCGCAGGCAGGAGGAGTCCGCGCCCACTGACGGTGGCCTCCGTTCCATGCCGCCAGCAGCAGCACCCAGTCCCCCCGCTGGGCAACGCAAGTGTTCTCCACAGTCCTTACAAGGCTGGGCTCTCCTCTGTCGCGCACTTGACAGAAACACACGACAGAGCAGAAAAGGAAGACGGGAAGGTCGGCGCTCGCCTGCTGCCTGGCTCTCTGGCATCTACCAGGGAAGGCCCTCACGCAGGAGCTCCAAGGGGCAAAAGCAGGGGTGTGCATGGGGCAGAGGTGGGCCGGGGAGGCTGCCATGTGAGTCTGTTGCGAACTCAGCCAGCTCCAAGTTGTTCGGGCCGTTCTGCCGTGCTCCTGTCCCATCACAGGGGAATAATCACTCCTAACCGTGAGTTTCCCATGGGATTCAGTGAGTCCACACATCACAGCCACTGGCCCAGTGCCTGGCAGGTGCTGAGCTCTCAGGAAGTGTAACTGGCATCATTATTCTATTATTTTTACTGCTTTTGTGGGGGCTGAATTCTATAAATACAATGTCAACGAAGATTGCAATTCAGATGCTGTCTGAAGTCACCAGATTAAGATTAGACACTCAGAGATTATTAAAAAAAAAAAGAGAGAGAGAGAGAATAAAAAATGAATTTCAGTGTGTGTGCGCACAGGTGTGTGAGTGCGGAGACAAGTGTGCCCACATGTATGTGTCTGCAAAGAGACTAACTCAGACAAAATGTGGGGAAGGAAGCTCACTAGAGGCAGGCAATACACCACCACCACCACCATCATACACCTCTATGCTATATATACCTTCGCGGCTTCCTCAAGGTTTCATCAACAGGTAAAACAAACTTTTTTCTGAGGTATCTGTGAAGCAGATTCACACAGATGTTCGTGCATCTCCTCAAAATACACAACCCATCCAAGGAAAGAAGCCACAATTTGAGATGACTACACATTTAGATGCTAAAGCACCCTTGTCAGACTTTGAGTCTTTCCTCTTTTCAAACTGAGTTCTAGGCTATCCTACCATGATCTTTCCACAGAGCTGCTTCGCACATGTAAGCCAGAAACTCAGGAAGGAATCCACACAAAGACCTTCCTGAGCTTCAGTAAGCGTGACTCTTTCTCAGCTCAAATGAGTAAGAGTAACCCACTTATCCTCACAACCACAAAGACTCAGGACACAGCAGGCACAAATCTCTCAAGCCCACACGTCATCAGACCCTTCACATTAGAAGTGAACAGATCTTGAGGTGGGCATACCCCATCTGCTCAAGGGTAGGGTGCACGTCAGGAAGCACGAACGACCACCAAAACAGGTGCTGGGCTGGCCCAGGCACGGGCAGTGAGAACAAGGGCATGGACTCTGGGCCAGCAACCTCTCCTCAAGCCCCGTGAGCATCTGCACGGTGAAGAGGGGTGAGCATCCAGGGCCGTTTTTCTCAGCATCACTGAAGAGGGAGAGATCTAAAAGCTTACAAGAACACACATTATGGTGCCACAACACACGTACTCCTCACTTCCGAAAGCTAATTTTCATTATATTGCCTTATGAAATATGCATTTTCACGTACTGTTAAATATGTGAGGAAGTAACGTGACATTCCCTGTCCTCTGACACTGATGTTCCTACTGTTATCAAGGGAGACGGTCCTGTGATATTTCCTTCCCCTGCTGTGGGCTGAAAGGGTGTGTCCCCCCAAATCCCCAAATCCCTATGTTCAAACCTAACTCCCAAGGTGGTGGGTTGGGAGGGAAGGCTTAGGGAGGAGACAAGGTCGTGAGGGTGGAGCCCCATGATGGGGTCAGTGCTCTTGTCAGAGACCCCAGAGAGCCCGTGCCCCTCCCCCAGGTAGGACACAAGGAGAAGACACCATCTGTGTACCAGAAAGAAGTCTGACCACACCTGGTTCTGCTGGAGCCTTGATCCCAGACGTCCAGACCCCAGAACTATGAGTAATAAATACCTGCTGCTCATAAGCCCTCATCTGTCTGCGGTGTCCATTCACTGCTGCCTGATGCACTGGGACAGCCAGGGCCAGAGCCTGTGTTCAGAAAGCAATGTTCACAGGTATTTGCTTCAAATGGCTGCCGGAACCAACAGCCTGGTCATCATCCTGTAAAAGGTGGTGCTGGGGTGTTAGAAATTATGTATGGCCTCTTGTGACAGCCGCCCTGTTCATCAAGCTTGAGAGCCATTAAAACAAAAGGAAACCAACCTCCTCAAGGCCATGAACATGGGCCAGGTGTCTTACTCAACCTGCAACTCGGCACACCTTTTGGGACAGATGGCTGCACGTTTAGAAAGACTAGCATGAAGACTGCTGACGCGTGGACTCCAAAGAGTATTTCTAGGTTCACAAGACCTGTGGGCAGTAGTGGTTAAGTGCCCTACGCTGGACAGGATGGGTCTCTGGCTTGTCCATGACCATGCAGCTCAGGAGAACTATGGCCCCAGCCTGTGACATCTTGATAGGATAGGTCTCCAGAGAAGACACTACTCTCCTCCAGCTGACATGGCCACAGGCTGTACCAGTGTAAGAACCACACCATCCTGTCATTCCACTTCCCCTCGCAGTAAGTGCGAAGGCCTCCACCATGAACACAAGGTTGGAGGACATCCCGGCAAAGTCTGCAGCAGGAAGCCAAGGGCAGGCCCGTGGACATGGGTTTCTAGTGCCGACTGGCAAGGCCGCTGGACCCACAGCCAGGTTCACAGTCACCTGCGTGGATGGCGTCCAGAAGCCCACTACAAACCCCAGGTCAGGCTGAACCAAAAGTAGGAGGCTAGACAGAACCTAGGAGAGCAGGTGAACTTCAGTTCATAACGTCCCTTCTTTTATTAGGGTATGACTGACATGTGAAAACCTGTACATGTGTAACACATACAAATGAGTCTGGAACATATATAAGTGAGTTTGGGAAAATATATCCATGAAACCATCACCACCCTCGAGGCACAATCTGCGACCAGGATTTCCTGCAGGCCCCAGGACGATGGTGACGAGTGTGTGCCTGTGTGGGAAGAACACTTGATGCAGATCTACTTTCTCAGCAGATCCCAAGCACGCAGCATAGCAGCACTGTGAGCTGCACCAACCACGTGCCAGAGCAGATCCCCAGACGGTGCTCATCTTCAGGACTTGGACTTCTTGTCCTGTGACCATGGCCACCACATCCCCCACCCCTGGCAACAATGGTCGGCTCTCCACTTGGACCGGACTATTCGTGACCCCTCTCGTAAACGAAACCATGCTGCGTTAGTCTCTCCGAGTCTAGCCTGGCCATCAGAATGACCACCCACAGCCTGCTGCTCAGAAAAGGAAGCAGCCTCCACCCTGCTCCACCTGTCCCCATCTGTCGTCCAGTCACAGCACTCCTAGCCAGAATGAGACTACTCTTTCACTGATGTCTTGTTTAACAAATCCCTCAGAACTTAGTAAAAATATCCACAAGGAAATCTTTTTTTTTTAAGATTTTTTATTTATTTGTCATAGAGAGAGAAGCGAGAGCGAGCACAGGCAGACAGAGTGGCAGGCAGAGGCAGAGGGAGAAGCAGGCTCCCTGCCAAGCAAGGAGCCCAATGTGGGACTCGATCCCAGGACGCTGGGATCATGACCTGAGCCGAAGGCCACCACTTAACCAACTGAGCCACCCAGGCGTCCCTCCACAAGGAAATCTTAATGCAGATTGTAAAATAACGAGCCATCAGGGAAGCAAAGTCTGGTGAGGGCTGGGATAATCAGACGTGAAAGGAAGGCTCTCACAAGCACTAACCTCGGAAATCTTGTTAGCGCGCACCTTTCAATCTCCATCATTCCGGCCACCATGTCTGTAAACATGGCAGCCTCTAGCAAGAGCCACAGTGGCCCACGTGCGGATCCAAAGGAGCTGTCACAGGCGGGGTTGGCCTCATCTGCACACACCCGTCGCCCTGATCAAACAGCTGTTTCCTCACCCAGTCTCAGCCATTTTCATGATAATTTCGCTACACTCAGTTTCAGTCAGAATCTGCCTTCTTCCCTCCCAGGATAAGCAGAAATATTAGGATAAACAAGCATTCATAAGGTTAACAATGCCAGAATCTGGAGACAAATTTCTTCTTTCAAATTTCCCATCAGCTTTGGGTAGTTTAAGGTTGAAAACATGAAAGAACAAGAGAATACACCATGCCCAGGACTGCGGGCAGCACACAGACTGCTCCCAGCTCTGCCCCTCACTAGCACCCAGGCAGCACTGCACACCCGCGAAACACCCGCGTATCTCCCGCATATAAATCAGGTCAGACTTCAGTGAACATCGCACGCACTGGGAGCGTGCTTCCCTTCTGGACGGAAATGCACTGCCCACCAGCAGCTTCCCAGGGTATCCCAAGGACACATGTAATGGGCAGAGACATTTCTTCCGGTATTTTTTCTTAGGTTGCAGAGTATCAGAAACAAGGTAGAAATCCTACAAATTAGTTGAATAATCATTTAGGCACAGAATATTATAAATAATACATTAGAGCAAAGAACCATGGAAAATATTTACAGTACAATGTTCAGGCAAGAAAATTAAAAATAGTATACATATTCTTCTATTTACAAAATTCATGCACAGAAAACATGAAAAAAATAAGAACCCAAAGAATAACAGTGATTCTGTCTCAGAAGAAAACGTAGCTGAGCTTTTCCTCTGGCTTAACTTCATGTCTTCATTTTCCTGCAAGGTCCATGTAGAGTTTTGGTCCAACGTGCAGATTCAGTTTGGATTGACTTCTTGTTCTGGAATCACCTGCCCTGCCCTAGGTGTCACAAATATGTTTTCTCAACAATTTAACAAAGAAAATGCTCCTTTGGTAAAACTGTGCTCTGACCATTACAAGAGGTGATCTAACTGAAGTGCTCAAAAAACAGTGTTATTTTTATGTGCTATTTGTGTCATTGAAGCACTGAGAGAAAACGATACTGAACGTTTTCCTCTGGAACGTGCTCCACTGTAGATCAGCGTCCCTGTCAAATTCTATCACATCAGACGAATAAGACAAAATCGGTCACGTTGTATTTCTTCGTGTCTGATAACACGGCACTGAGGAGCCACACCTTCAGATCACAACTCACTCCAACTCACTCCCGCTGGGCACGGGACAGAAGGTCTGCATGGGATCTGCACCTGGGGCCAGCCCGCCGCCAGAGCCGTCCTTATGCAGCCGCACATGCCCTGCAGGACACGTGGACCCTCACAGAAGCCTGGGGTCCTCTGGAGAACCCAGGAGGGAGGACGCTGCGTCCATCTGCCTTGTTTACAAAATGTTCAGTTCAACATGGCTGTGCCCAGAGGAATAAATTCCATGGCTCTGTCTTCCATTCTCGGAAAAGCCAGTTTTCACTACTCTGCAGCCACGTGGCCGGTTGGGTGGTCTGTAGGTCTGTATCCCAGGGAGTCCGTGCATACACCAGTGGGGGCTGTGTGCACTACCAAGCCCGGTGCTCAGGAGAGCACATCTCCCAGCTCGTCCTGACCTGGAGCCCCTTCCTCCCTACAGTCCACTCTGCAGCAGTGGTGCACAGCAGACCATCTGTCCATGTTCCTGAGGTCACCTAAAGCCGGTTCCGGATGTGGGAGGTGGCTCTTTGGGGACGGGGAGAGAGTTGTAAGAGGCCAGGGAAGCAGAAAGCTCACAGCTAGAGGAGGGTGAGCTCCACGACGAGAAATGCACAGACTCTGTCTGTGAGTGTGCGAGTACCTGCCTGCATACGTGTGCCCGTGGCGCACACATACTCCCGTGGTTCTCCTACCCAGGGCCGGTGCCTTCACGTCCTCCCTTAGCCTCCTTCGCTGGATCTTGTCCATCCTTCTGAGCTTTGGTCCCAGGGCTCACGTTTTAGGCCCAGCTCTGTCCTCCTCCTCCCACACTCACCCACCGCCGTCACACAAGCCTTGGCTCCAGTTACCTCCATGCCCATACCTCCCCACGTCCTTCTCCAGACTCATACCCAGTGGCCTGTGTGGGCCTTGTCCCTGAACCCCAAGCAGGCCACACAAATGCAGCAAGGTCCAATGCTGAATTCTGGACCTCCTCCTGACACCTGTTCCTCTTCCTCCTCTCAGTAAATGGCAAGTGGGTGCTGATGATGCCTGGGTCTGATGCTGGTCTGATGCCTGCCTTGTCCCCAAGCCTGTCACGTCCACAGACCACATGGCATTCCCATTAGGGGCTCCTACCAGCATTCATCCAAAGCATGCCCCACCCTCTTCAGCGCCACAACCCCAAACCGTCCACCATCTCTCCCCCAGATCACCACTCGCCCCACCCATGGGCCTCCCTGCTCCTTTGTGGTATATTGTGTGATTCAGGCCAAGACCTTGTCGGGTCAAGACCCTCAGGGGCTCCCCTATGTCATTCACCCCAAACCAAAGCCTGTGTCACATCGGAGTGGTTCTGCCACCCTCCCGGCCACTGGAGTTAGGCAGTCTGTCCATGAGTCTTCCTAGAGAGCTCTGTGCCCCCACCTGGGTCCGCACAGCCATCGGCATCACGTCGGCCACTGGTTGGTATCACCTCCTCAAGGGGCCGATGCCACTTCCTTCCAGAACCACTATCCCTCTCTGAGCTCCTCCCCACCCCCCCCATCCTGATAGGTTCCCTTCTTGTCACCCGTGACACTGACACATTCTGTGTTCAGGGCTGACTTGCATTTGGTTGCCCTGACCAGGAATGAGCTCCAGGAGAGGAGGGGGCTCACTGGGCCCAGGGTCCTTACCCTAGAGCCCCCAACGAGGCCCGGTACAAAGGCACTAAACGACTATCGGATGACAGTTCCAGGAGCCACAAAGCCAAATAGACACCAGGTGGGACCCATGGGCCTATAAGCAAACAACAGTCACGTGCTTAATAAGAGTGGCAGTGGGGACTTAGATCTCATGGAGAACGTGCCCTGTTACATGGCATCGGGTAAGCTCTACGCTTCTCGGTCCTTGGTTCTGACCAGCAGCCAGCTGGACTGAGTCCCCTGAGGCCCCTCTTTTGCCTGAGACTGGCCGCAGCCCTCAGCAGGCCCCAGGTGTCTCCCTCCAGAAAGTGTCATCTCATTTCCAGCTCACGAGCAACTCTGTGGACTTTGTCACTGGGCCCCAAAGGAGCTGCCAGATCCTTGACCATGGTTAACGTAACCCACTGATGCTGTGCCTATAAGCAGCCTCTGAGCCAGGCCTGGGGCACCAGCTTCTCGCTGCTACCATGTCCTGGGTCGCTAGCATGTCCACGGTCCCTGAGCCAGCTCTTGGTAGAAGCTACGAGCTCTGCATTGGCTACAGGATGCCTTAACTTTGTCATCTCACAAGGGCCCAGAGAAGACGGTGCTCACAACACACACCTACAAACAGGACAGCCTCCACCGGTTAGGGGCAAGGTCCCACCTGCCGGCTCCTGGCCATCCCACTGGTTCCTGTGTCTATGGTGGTGAATTATATGCTTACCACTAACAATTCAACAAGTTCAGCTTCTGCTATGCTGCTATGTGCAGGTCTTACTCCAATTTTTAGAAACAGAGGCTATCCAAGCATGCAGCCTCAGACCCCTCCCTGGACACTTCCCAGCATGCTGATGTCTCCCTAATGGCCACACGGCCTCAGATCCCTCCCTGGACGCTGCCCTGCAAGCTGACGCTGCCCCTACAGGAGCACAGAGCTTCAGACCCTGGACACTGCCCTGCATGCTGACACCCCCCTAAAAGGGCACACGGCCTCAGATCCCGCCTTGAACACCGACACTCCCAGCCCCTTCTTTCCCCATTGCTCATTACAAGGATCTTGGGAAATCAAGAAAACCACCACACTGGCCCTGATGGAGGCTGTGAGAGGCTTCTTCCTTCAGGCCGAGACCTGCCCCACCTACCAGGAGGGGCCCTTCAAGGAATGCGATTCTCGTTGGCATGGACACCAGCCTCCCCAGGACCCCAATGGCCTGGAGCCAGTCCTTCATCGACTGACCCCCATCCGCATGGACACCTGCCTCCCTGGAACCCTATCAACCAGATGCTCGCCCTTCAGGAAGTGTGACCCTCCCCCATTGGTGTGGACACCAGCCTCCCCGGGACCCTGCCGACCAAGAGCTGGTCCTCAGTTGCTAGAGGGTGCAGAGACCCAGGTGTGTGGGGACACCCAATAACAGGTGTGGGGGGGTCCTTGCACACTTAACAGCTGCTCCAACCTCTGCTGGTCCCATGTGCCCTGGTCATCGTAGAACAAGCCTCTCCCTCCAGCACCCAATGGATGCCTTCCTAAGGCACGTGGCCATCTAATGCACCTGAACAAAGGTCCCCCTGTGACAGACCCGTCTCAGACCCGGGCCGACTGCAATCCCCACTCCCAGCCCCGGGCTTGGCACACAGCAGCAGGTAACATGTGTGATGAGCAGATAGCAGCTCTTTCTAGGGTGACTCTGGACTGAGACCAAGACCCCACCATGCTGGATGTGCTGGTCCTCCTCCATACAGAGCGCCCAGAGCAGGTGAACACTTTCTCTCTTCCTCTGCAGAGATCCACAGGACACAACGAAAGGTCTGATCTTTAACTGCAGGTCAGGGGTCTGCAAACGGCAGATGTCACCTGCTTTTATAAAGCTTTCCTGCAAGGCCCTTGCGCTCTCTTCACTGTTGCAAGTGCAGGACCAGTGGACGAGAGGGGCAGGCCCGGTGCAGGCCGGGCAGGGCTGGGTCAAGCAGAGAACACAGGACCCCTTCTCTGAGAATGAAGAATCTCAACCCAGCCCCAGTAAAGCCTCCCGCCCACACCCTGTGAAACAAAAGCTGCAGTACTCGCACCTGGGCTCAGGCAGCCTGGTCTGGAGGACTGGGCCCGCATCTGTCCGCAGAACACCAGTGGGAATGCCCACCCCCGCCCAGCCTGTTGGGGGTTTCTTCTTTTAAGGGAATGGGCTGCCTGCCAGCCACAGGCCCTCGATGCTGCCACACTGTAAAGACAGAAGCCTTCCAAGCAGACGTAGGAGCTCACGGCGGGCGAGGATGGCACTGTAGGGCAGGGGGTCTCCTCCAAGAGAGAGCAGGAGTGGCGCTGGGAGCTGAAGACCTCGGTGGGGCCAGGCACCTGCTCCGAGGCTTCCTGCGCCGCCAGGCCGCCCACACCCAGCAGGTGGCGCTGCGGTGTAGCCATTCCAGAAGCGCTGGCCAGGCAGGTGCTCAGGTCCCAACCCTCGAGCCATGCGGGGCTCCCGCCTCCCCTCTGCTTTCCAGCATGCTGGACTGAGCGTCAGGACTCAGAGTGCGCTGCTGCCTAGGGAGGGCAGCCCCTCGGAAAACAGTCGACGCAGAGTTGCTCGCCTGGAAGCTCGCCTCTTCCCACAATGCTACGATCTCTCAAAGCAGACAAGACTTGGTCCAGACAGGGAAGATGTTCCTCCCGCGAGGAGAAGCCCCGGCCACTTGTCTGCTTTTGCTTGCATCCACTTCTGGCTTCTTGGGCTCCCAGACATAGCGGAAGAAACGAACCAGAGATGTGGACAAGGGCTCATTTGGGAAACTCGCAGAAACCGTCGGGGCCTTCAGATCCAACCTCCAGCAGTAGGGCCTCATCATGAGCTTCGGCTCGGCCACAGACGGAGGGTCACTGTCCCCACATCCCTCCTCCTCCCCTGACCCTCTGCACTCTGGGCACTGGCTCTCTGCCGCGGCCCATGCCTGATCCCCACGCAGGGACGCACAGCAGCAGCTGGAGGCACCGACTGCGACTGCCGCTCTGCGCCCACCATGCACGGGGTTGCTATGGCCAGTGTTGTCCCAAAAGACCGACAAGGCCGTGGCTGACGGACCTTCCTTCAGAACCTGCAACCCCCCATTCTTATTTATTTTCTTGAAGGTTACATTAAATAATATGCTCAAACCATTTAGGAAATTGCAATGCAGCAAATTCTGAAAACATGAGAGTCTCCGATGGTGGTGTAATATCCAGACTGTTGCCTGTTGTCCTCCCTGCATCTAGGAAGGTCGTGAGGTCGCCAACAGGAGGTGCATCAGGGACCAACACAGAGCTACGTCCACCCAGGACACTCACACAGCTTACAAAGCTGCGACCACTTCAACCACCTGCCTTACTAATATTATAGTTTTAAAATTTCATTCAAACCAGGAAAAAAGCAGGAAAAATCCTATCTAGTCATTCATTGTCTTCAACGCTGTGTGAACATGAAACAAAAAATGCCACTTTTCTCAGAGAAGCATTAAATTATTCAGGCAGAGTGCAGAGTTTCAGGAGAGCGGACACACTGTCAGCTGGAGGAGGGCGTTCTGCAGGCCTCCCCTGAGGGCTCAGCTCAAGCACAGACCCCAAGTCCACGAAGGTCACACGCTCCGGCAGCATGGAACCCAAAGCCACGGTAGCCACAGACCCAGCTACATGGTGCTGAGACCTGCATTTCCACACGCTGCGTGGCCAGTCCCTACCCTCTGTGGCAAGGGCACTGGAGGCAGACAGGGACCTCGAGGTGGCAAGCGCACACCTATCCAAGGGGAAAGGGCAGAGACCACATGGGCATTAGTGCACATGGAGCACACTGATCCCCCAATTTCCAATGAGAGGAATGCATCCCTACGCCTCCTGTGGACCTGCCATGTTCTCCATGGAAAAACCGAACTCCAACTGCACCGTGACGGACGAGACAGACACCATGACAGACGGATGTGGGCACCTGCAGAGCCACACCTGAGAGAGAGAAGCTGGGGAATGAAAGCACCCTGGGTGCACTCCCATCAAAGACACTGCAGTGCTGGATCCCTAAGCTCGTGACCTACACAGTGCTGCTGCTGCAGACTTTCCGGGAAGAAATCACTCTTCACACACAAAAAAGAATGCACTTTAAACACAGATGCTCTTTGCTCCTTGGGAGAACAGAGCGAGAAAACAGCTCCACGCAGCCTTACCCTCACACTTCCTGACGTCAGTAGTCATGCCACTAGAAAACGAGGAAATCTCTGGGGTGCAGCTCTAAACATGGAGGCGCTACATGAGATGCTCGGGTCAAACGTGTCAAACTTACTCTTTCCCTGAGATGTCGTCTTTGAGGACTGTTTCCCAAGAGGGAGGGCGGTGGACGCTGCTCCACGGAGGGGCACGCGCAAGTGACACACAGGAGGGGAGGGATGCTTTGTAAGGGAAGGGGTGTCTGCAGATGATGGCCTCACTTTGAAGAACTGCTAATACTCCCATCAATTAGTCAGATAAAGGAAAAAGAAACACAAGCAGTCAGGTGTCTGAGGGGGCATTCTGTGCACAAAATCCCAATTCTCCCCAGTACAGGTGTCTGTCAGGGAAACCCTCTGGAGAGAGTGGATGAGCAGACAAAATGGGAGTATTCAGTCCCCGGATGTGTCATGCGCAAGTTCAGAGCATGTCCGAGAAACTGGGGAAGATTAGCCCCAGCCTGCACCCCTCATACCAGCATCCAAGTCCCTTCTCATCAGGGTTGTTCCCTTACAATGCAGGTCACCTTCCCGACTAGGGAAAACTATGCAACAGAGTTCATTGCCAAATGGAATCTATGCCCACACAAACCTACGGAAGCAGAGCTGCATTTATGTCTCTCATCTCAAGATAGTCCTTTGCAGGCAGAGGTTGGCGTTTTCACCATGGACATTCAAGACAGAGAATCAGAGATAGACACTGAGGTCCTGGAGTTCGAGGGCATGGACTATGGACAGAGAGTTCTAATATCTTCACTAACTTTTGACCATTTTAATCCAATAATTCTTCACTAAATAATATATTAAGGTGTAGTGTTAGCTCTCTCACATGATCTGATCTGAAGAGGCACTCCAGTGCGTAAGGTTGTAAAGCCCAGCCATGAAGTACACCCTCTCGGGCTGTCCACCCTACAGAGGAGCCACGGCCACACAGCTACTGCTGACGGCACATGTGACTGGTCCACATGGAGGTGTCCCGCAGCACACACGCGCACGCACACACACACACACACACACCCGTAACACCTCCTTCATTGTGCTTCTCCTGGTTACCCAGTGTGCGGGAAAGCATGCACACAGCAAACTGGGGCTGCTGTCTTTAGGAAGGCTGTTTGCAGAGATGATCCTTGTTGGTATCTTGGACAATGACTGGTCAATGGTTCTCTACCCCAATACTGATAGAAACTTCCCTAAATGTTAAGACTCACACACTATGTCTGAACTCTGTGTGCGTGGGTTTTTTTTTTTTTTTTTTTTTTTTTGGTGGGGTTTTCTGTTTGTTTTGTTTTGTCTGAACTTTTGTACAAGGAGGGTTGTGTCTGGAAGGTGTGGACACCTTCCTCCCGGACTCTGGGACTTCTGTGTTTGTGATTAGCCCCCAAGCAAAGCTTGGACTCCTGGCTCAAGCGAGAACTTCTGACAGACCACACGTGGGGAGAAGACTTGGAAAGTCAGCGTGGTACCTCCCAGGCTCTCCCCCAATGCGCCCTTCCCTTTGCTGAGGTTACTTCATACCATGTCCAGTACTAAACCTTCTCTGTAAGACTACCTACAGAGGCCTGCAAGTCTTCTGGAAAAGCACCACACCTGAGCGGAGGGGTGGGTTGTGGGAACCCTGTCATAGCTGGTATCAGAAGTGGGATTTGCTAGCCAGCCATCGGCTCAGTGAAATACAACATGAGCTTGTTTGGAAGGGATGAAAGCGTGGAGGTGTCAAATCTCAATGTCTGGGAGGCTCCTGAACCATCCCGGGCACCAAACAGCAGCCCTGTTGTCAACTGAAAGGCAAACATCATGCATACAATTCAACAATCACAGATTCAGACCCAGAAGAGAGGACCTGCTGGGTCCTTGGATGGTTCTCAGTGGCTCTGGCTAAGGCAGGCAGGAGAAAGCACAGCCCGCCCAATGATCCCTCTGGGTTTCATGCTCTCCTCCAGGTCAGGGGAGCAAGACCTCACACATTCCAAAAGTGAGCCTGGATTGCCAAACAGTGTTACGTTTGTGTTACTCTCTCCTTTATGTGGGGAGAATAAAGGTTAAATCAGGTCACAGGAGTGGAACTGAGGTTTAGAGAAACCAGAAAAGCAGGAAAGAAAATAATCCCACAGCTGCTGTGGCCTCCCCCTGCTTTCCAGCCATGCCCCAACCCCACCCCCAGGCAGCTGAGATGCTGGCCTGGGAGAGACTAAATTCCATGCTTAGGATTTGAGGAAACTTTCACAGAATGTTCTGGATGTCAGAAACAGACCCAGTCTGATTTACTCACGACAGTCCCTATTACTCTATACCACTGGAGGGGAGACAAGCGGCGAGGGAACATCCAGTTGGGGACACACTTTTGGAGTTCTGACAAACAGTTTCTAGTTTGCTAACAAGCTCTCATTAAATCAGAAGTCTGCCCTGAGAACCTGGTGACTTTCCAGGCTGATGTGCATACTCTTGAGTGGTAATTTAGACCCTCAGATGGACAAAACAAAGGGCTTAAGAGAGGTCTGCTTGTCACCTGGGCTGGGACACAGCCATGCAGCTACCACAGCTTCGTGGCTTACAGAGAAATAACAGAGAGTGAGTGAGTGAGTGAGTGAGTGAGTGTGTGTGTGTGTGTGTAAATCCTAGAGCCACAGATTCTGGCTGTCAAACCTAAGGCTTACAGAGAAATAACAGAGAGAGAGAGAGAGAGAGAGAGAGAGAGAGAGAGAGAGTGTGTGTGTGTGTGTGTGTGTGTGTGTGTGTGTGTAAATCCTAGAGCCACAGATTCTGGCTGTCAAACCTCATGGTAAGCTAAACCCGCAGTGTCTGCTGTGAGATGTTTTATTCTCAAAACTCGTGGTACTGGGCAAATCCAGCAAAATCACTGCTAACAGAACACAATTCAGATTCAGGGATGGGCAGATAGAAGGCCAAGTCCAGAGGGGCCCCTGCAGCAAAAACCCAGAGGCTGGCTAGATGGCCAGTGTCCCATCTGGTGCCCATAGGAAAGGGCTTGCTCTCTGTGGGGGCCACATGGTCAAATCCACATTTCTCATACAGAGAAAAACCACATCCCCGAGGTGTGATTCCTGCAAAATCAGAAAGCTGGGGGGCCAGAGGCCCTATCACAAGAATGATGGCCTTCCACCCACTCCTTGACCCCTAGGCCACAAAGTCGCCAGGACCTGTGTTTGGTCTGACTCTCCTTCCCTTGCCTCCCCTTATGTCAACCCCACCCAAGCAGACTGATGATTAAAAGGAAGTGATAAAGAAAAAATGGTCCATATATATGTGGATTACTACTCAGCCATCAAAAAGGATGAAATCTTGTATTTGCAAGGAAGTGGACAGAACTTGAGGGTATTATGCTAAGTGAAGTAAGTCAGTCAGTGAAAGACAATTATCATATGATCTCACTCATATGTGGAATTTAAAAAACAAAACAGAAGATCATATGGGGCAAGAGGAAAAAACAAGATAAGATGAAATCAGAGAGGGAGACAAACCATAAGAGACTCTTAACTCTAGGAAACAAACTGAGGGCTGCTGGAGGGGGGGCGGGGATGGTGTAACTGAGTGATGGGCATAAAGAAGGGCACATGACGGGGGCGCCTGGGTGGCTCAGTGGGTTAAAGCCTCTGCCTTCCGCTCAGGTCATGATCCCAGGGTCCTGGGATCGAGCCCCACATCAGGCTCTCTGCTCAGCAGGGAGCCTGCTTCCTCCTCTCTCTCTGCCTGCCTCTCTGCCTACTTGTGATCTCTCTCTGTCAAATAAATAAAATTCTTAAAAAAAAAAAGATTAAAAAAAAAAAAAGATTAAAAAAAAAAAAAAGAAGGGCACATGACGGAATGAGCACTGATATGCACACAACATGCAACTGACCAACAACTAAATTCTACCCCTGAAACTAAAAATGCACTACAGGTTAACGAAATTGAATTTAAATTTTAAAAAAAATTAAAAAGGCAGTAGTCTTTCCTAGCATTCTCACTGTATCAGCACAATAAGAGGGGTCAGGGTATACAACACTATGTTAAACTTCCCTGAAAATTCAGGATTTCACCTTGACCAAAACCCGAATAAGATGTCCTTGCTGTTAATGTTGTAGAGGGCATGATGTCAATAAACACGTGTCCCTCTCTTGCTCCCAACCCATTCTGACAGAAGGTCTGCATGAGAATAACAAACAACAGGAAATATGTAGAGTTAGTTACCAAATGGGTCACCCTGATTTTGTAATGGGGAAAATCCCAAACCCAGCCACTGGAGACACATGGGGTTGGGGAGGACATTAGGTACCATGCTGTCTTTCCAAGACACTCCCTGGAACTGCCCAGGGACACCACACACGCCCAGACCTGCCATGACCACAACCTCTGATGTTGCCCATGCTCAGAGGTGAATACACGTGCACCACAGACAAGGAACCCAGGAGCTGACCTCGGGGAAGCCCCTGAATCCAAGCACCAAGCTCGATGATGAGGGCTGCACAAAGTGGAGAAGCGGACGGGGGTGGCGGGGTCTGGGAGAGATCATGCAGGGCTGCTGCCCCGACCCCAGGCATCAATAGCATGGGGAGCATGTGGCATCCTCCTGGGACCCCGGGAGCAGAGGGCGTGATGTGCTGGCTCCCGGGCTCAGTCAGCCTCCCGGGAGCATGCTCCACCGTGTTGTGATGAGAGACGGCTGAGGCTAGGCGCGTCCTGCGTGACCCCAGGGCAGCTTGGGAAGCATGGCTTCCTCGAATGCGGCTGCACACGCTCCTTCCTTCGGTGATTATGCCTTGTGTCCTTTGCTGCAATAAGTCATCACCATGAGCACCATCACTCAGCACCGTATGCTGAGTCCTGGGCCTCCTGGTCTATGGTCAAATCTGGGGGGTAATCTTGAGCACTCCAACGCTCATGCTGAAATGAACTTTTGGGTACATGAGGAGAAATAAACCGTATTATTAGATTTCGTCCCTCCCCCCCACAGTAGGACCACAAGCTAGCTGAAAACGGCAAGTAGCTCACACGAGGTCTGCAGCCCAGCTCTGTGTGTAGGGGTCCAGCCACTGCACCCACCACCTGGGAGGGTGCATGAAGCTCCTGCCTGGTCCCTGTGCCGCACCCAGGCTGGGAGGCAGGGGAGATGAGTGCTCTCCAGGGCACACTGGAGGGCTGAAATGAGCTTATGCACCTGGAGCTATCTGAACAGTACCTAACATATAACAGGGGCTAGTCACCATTAGTTCCCTATTTGTTTAATCCAAAAAAACAAAAGCGGGGCCACTACAGCCTCCCATGGCTATAAGCAGGATCTGAATCCGGCTTGATTCCAAAGTTGTCTTTCTTAAGAAGCACAAAATAGACACTTAATTTTTTTTTCTTTAGCATTTTTTCTCCATGACACAGGAGCCATGTACACTGTAACTGAGTTCCATGCTCAGCAGTAATCTTCCAAAAATTATTTTTAAAACAAGCATGTATCCTGGCTTCATCAAAAGCTCATGTTGCTCTTCCAGACAGTACCAAACCTGAGAACATCCATTTGAGGAGAGACTTGAGGCTGATATCATCTGGTGGTGTGTGAACATATTCCCATCATTACCAGGCACTTGCTGACAAATGCTATACACCACATGTATGCATCGGTGTGCACAGCACACATACAAGGTACGCTACGGTGCTGCATACAAAGTGGCGCATGTGTGTGCCTAGTACGTGTACTCGCTATTTACTGCACACGGCAAGTGTGTGCCTAGTGCATGTGTGTGCTCTACACTGACAAATATATGCACACATATGATCCACATCTGTGCTTCTACTACACAATGCACGTATACACAGTGTGTTTGCGCTGCGTGTGGGTGCATGTGTGTGCCACGCACTATGGTGCCCATACGTGCACAGTGCATTGTGTGCTGGTGCTGCACGAAATACGTGTGTGTCCTGGTGCCACGCGGCATACACGTGTGCATGGTACATTGTGTGCTTGCCCCTCTCTTACACGCATGTGCATAGTACGCATGCATGCCTTGCTGCATGGGACACATACATGAACAGTGAATACATATGTACGGCCTGCACGGTGTGCGTATGCAGGGCTCACAGGTGTGCCAAATGCTGCAGATCCTGCACAGACGATAGAACAGAGCTCACAGGGCCCCTCAGACCACTGAGTCACGGCTCAGGTTCAACGAGGGAGCCTCACACACACAGAAAACCTGCCTGGGCCCCAAGCCGGAAGCACTGAGTTCCATCCCGTTCCGTTCCTGCTCCTGCTCCCCACGCTCACCCCAGCCAGCAGGAGGCACGTCTGACAGCACAAAGCGTTTTACCTGCATTCCCCGTCCACGTCACTTGAGCACCTTCTATGCTGTCATTATTATTATACCAATTTTAAAGGTGAAATGGAAAATCAGAGAATTTAAGTAAATGTCAAAAGAGTCATAAAGTAAGTAGCAAAACTCAAACATTAAAGCCAGGTCTTCAGGCTCCAAGCCCCACGGTCTTTCCATGGCTCTTGTGGCCTTCATTTACATTCCAAGCATTCTTGTTGCTTTAATACGCGCCATAGGCACTTTTAATTTTCAAGACAAACTGCAATCCCTTTTATCCCAGGGTTTCCTTTATTGGTAGCTGTGCGGTCTGGCCAGTGTGTGCAGTCCCTGCGTCCGTGTCTGTGTCAGCAGCCTGGGATGGTCCCTGACATCGCCACCGCTCTGCCACCCACATCCCCCACGTCTGTCACCCGCTCCGCTCACCGGCATGGTCTGGGACTGGCCTCTGCAGCCCTGTCACTTTTTCAGATACACACTTCGAAGGTTTCTGAGCATAAATATTTTATTTTTGCAGGACAAACGTCATCTGCCCTTGAAGTTCAATCCTCCGTGAATTTCTACCACATTTTCTGTCACATCTTTCAAGTCCTCTCATGGCCTCCCCAGACAGGAGATTCCCCTGGCCTCTGCTGCATCCTGTGCTCATCTTAGAGCCCCACAGGCCTGAGGCTGAATGGGGTAAATGTGAGGTGGACTCCCGGCCACAGACCTGCGGTGGCCACACAGCCGCTTACAGCTTCTGACCAGACTGTGCGCACCAGCCGCACAACTCCTTTCCAGCAGCGTGCTGAGAAGGGGGCTCTACACACAGCCCTGACGGCCGTCCCGGGTCTCGCTCCAGCCCACAGATCCGACCCGACCACAATCCCAACCCCCACCCACTCCCATCCCGCGATGCCTCGTGTCAGATCTCTAGGGCTTGGACCATTTATTCTGCTCACATGGACCTCGCTTCCCACCCTGTCCTCTGGAGAATGTCTGCCTATCCTCAAAACCTGCTGGACCACTCTGGAAAAGTGTCCGTGGCAGTTGCAGACAGAAGTTAGAGTGGGGCCCTCTGCATGGCCACACCCCCATCTCCTGTGTAAGCTGCTGACTCTGAGAACAGACACTGCCCTGCCTGCCTCTGTTCCCCAGAACCTGGAGCGGTACAAGACATGTCATTAAAACCCCGTGGAACTGTCTGAATACAGACCGAGCCCCCCATGCACATACAAGCCTTAGCCGCTGGTGGGCATCACAAGGTGGTCCTCTGATACACTTTGTGCTTTCTTACAGAACAGAATAAACCCAGTCTAATCACTTGACTTCACAATATGCTCTAAGAGACGTAGAATAACCACCCACAGGGCTCCTGCCTCCCGGGCTCGCATCCCAGCAAGGCCACAGGACTGTGGGAAATCCATGCGTCCTGCAGCTCAGGGGGGTGGAGCAGCCAAACTTCCCACCTGTGACCCTTGCGACATTCAAGAAAACCTGCTTTAGGGAGCATCCCTTCAGAGCTGCTTCCCTTACATACTCATGGAGAAAACAATTCCTTGGGGGGGGGGTGAGTTAATAAGGAGACAAGACTTTAAAATAACAAAAGCCTTATTGTGTCGCTTCCTTTTTGATCCCAACATGGCTTTGGTGGCGGAGCACCATGTTTTTGAGTCAGCAGTAAAGACCCAGAACGTGCCTGTAACCATCCCCAGAGGCAACAGAGCAGACTATCCGCAGGTGGGTGATACATGCGATGTGTTCAACCTGCTCGGCAGCTGGAGTCCTCACAGCGGTGGCAGGAAAGCAGCCTGAGCCCCTCCTTGCCTACACATGAGCAGCTGCCCCAATAAACCGGACAACCTCTGTACGTAATAACATGTTTTGCAAAAGCCAACAGTAGCACCACCCTCAGGCTAGCTAGTAAGGCTTGAAGAACATTCCTGAGAGATCTGGAAAGAACACCCCGATGAAGGGGCTGGTATTTCGGAATATTCACAGAGAACGTCAGCAAACCAGGATGTCAGCACAGGCGCAGACGCCTGACCACCAGCTCTGGCGCCTGCAGGAAGCTTAGAGACAAGAGCAGGCATTTAGAAAGGGCAGCATTGATCGTGCACTGGCATCATGCGAAATGTTAAATGGCCCAAACTAGTGGAATGACTGATGAGAATCCTTCCAGACACCGCTGGGGCGTCCTCCTGGTGGTGCTTTATTTTGTGGGGAAGTCTGTGGGAACAGTGACTGACCATCCTCTCTGTCCTATCCCCAGGCCTCTACAAAGTCCTCATGAAGTACAGCTCTCCCCATACCTCACAGCTCTGGGGGTGGCCTGCATGGCTCTGGAGGGTAGCCCACAGGGCTTCCACGGTGGCCCACGTGGCTCCCAAAGGTGGCAAGCACACTTCCCAGGGTGGCCGGTGTGGCTCCTGTGGGGGCGGGGGTGGCCCATGTGGCTCCCAGGGTGGCCCCCATGGCTTCTAGGGTGGCCCTCATGACAATTTCTCCAAGTATCCTTCAATGACCTGGCACTTCACCCCTCGCCAGGCTTTCTCTGCGAGCAGACAGGCAGGCGGGCACGCCACCCGGCTCAGCAGTGGTGCTGGGGAAATTAGCACATGTCCGCTGAGCTGGGGATGTTCTTGAGAAACAGAACAGGCATCCTGCTGGGGTTTGCCACTGGCTCCTTCAGCCTTTATGGTAGAACAAAGGCATGTGTGCAGAGGCCACGGCTCAGGGCAGAGAGGAGGAGGAGAAACTGGGACACGTGCCGAGCATGGCTTCCCCGTCCCCATGCCATGCCCACCCCACCAAGGACTCACTGATCCCTGGGGACTGTGTGGGCGTCAGTTCAGAGGCCGAGGGTGGAGCAGGGCATGGGGAGGAGTCCGGCAGCAGAGGGACCCAACGCTGAATCACAACTCAACCCCTCTTGCGTACGGAGGATGTGCAAGGCCCTGGGAGCCACAGCTCCCTCCTCAGAGGAGAGGGATGGCCTGCCTGATGGGGTTTTGGAGCATTGGGGTCCTGAGCCAAAGATGGCCAAGGAAGAATTCTTAAGACATCTACGGTGCAAAACAATGGTTTTATTAAACACAGAGACAGGACCCTTGGCCAGAAAGAGCTGCTGCTCCAGGGCTGTGAGGGGTGGCTGATTAATACAGTTTGGAGTTGGGGAAAGTTAAAGGCCAGGGACGTTCCCAAAAGGACATGCTATGCTGAGGACTGAGGACGCACGGGCTCCTGGGACCCGGCTCTTGTCAAGCTAAGGTTGTTCTCCCCTCCAGCGAGGCACTAACACTCAGACCGGGGAGCTTCCTCCAGGAAGGTTCTACTCTATTTCAAGTATTTGTCAGTGAGCTGCAGGTTGTAAGGAACACAATTTTATCTACATTTCCTTCTGCTTTGTTCTCCACATCACCCCCACCAGACAGGGATTTGGGCAAGAATTAAGGTAGACAGCCTTGTAGATGCCCTCATGGGCCAATATATAAGAACTCAGTGAAAACATCAATTCCTCCCCAACTCCTCACAGTAGAGTGAAACAACACCCTCGCCATGTCCTTCCCAATATCCTCTACCTTTCCCCAAGATAGTTGAAGATCACACAGAAAAATCATAAAAAAGGCTTTTTTTTAAATTTACGTTTTAAATTAACATATAATGTATTATTAGCCCCAGGGGTACAGGTCTATCAACAGGTTTACACACTTCACAGCACTCACCATATCACGCACCCTCCCCAATGTCCATAACCCAGCCACCCTCTCCCTACCCCCCACCCCTCAGTTTGTTTTGTGAAATTGAGTCTCTTATGGTTTGTCCCCCTCCCAATCCCATCTTGTTTCATTTTTTTCCTTCCTTACCCCCCAAACCCCCTACTCTGCCTCTCAAATTCCTCATATCAGAGAGATCATATAATAATTGTCTTTCTCTGATTGACTTATTTCATTCAGCATAATACTCTCTAGTCCCATCCACATCGTTGCAAATGGCAAGATTTCGTTTCTTTTGATGGCTGCATAGTATTCCATTGTATGTATATACCACATCTTCTTTATCTATTCATCTGTTGATGGACATCTAAGTTCTCTCCATAGTTTGGCTGTTGTGGACGTTGCTGCTATAAAGATTCGGGTGCACATGCCCCTTCAGGTCACTATGTTTGTATCCTTAGGGTAAATACCCAGTAGTGCGATTGCTGGGTCATAGGGCAGCTCTATTTTCAACTTCTTGAGGAACCTCCATGCTGTTCTCCAGAGTGGCTGCACCAGCTTGCATTCCCACCAACAGTGTAGGAGGGTTCCCCTTTCTCCGCATCCTCGAAAAAGGCTGGATTTTAATGAAGAACTCAAACACTGAATTTCTTTCAACATATTGATTTTCTTCATCCCCATATTTCTTAACTTTTAATTTTGCAATGTTTCTGACATACAGAGAAGCTGCAGACATAGGATTAATATCCAGATTTCCCACACATGATGCTTTATCACGTTTAAGGTTCATTCTCGGTCTTCCATGCATTTTTTCTGAAACATCTGAGACAATACTGCAGACAGAACAGCCTGGGGTGGCTCGTGTTTCCTGAAAGTGGGGGCATTCCCATGGTCAGCGCAGGAGATCAATCTGCCAGTTCTCCCACTCCCATGTATTGACCAAGACCGCAGACCACGCTCCCTCCTCACGTCTCTGGTTTTCTCTAACCTGGAACGATTTCTCGGATTGTCTCTATATATTCTGAGAAATTCCTCCTTAAAAACTTAATAAGAGGGACATCAAGTCTGGTAGGGCTTCACTGCCTTCTGATGAATTACTGAGCCGGTTCTACACATGCACATGGGTTTGCTGTGCTGCAAACACTCCCCTGGCCCCTGCCCACACCCCAGGAGTCCTTTCCCAGAGAGAGCTCTGTGATCCCACAGCCTTCCTGGGCCTTGAAGGAGGGCGTGCACTCTGTTCCACCCTCAATCCCTCCCCAGAGCCCACAGAATCCCCCTCTCCATGCAATCCCCATGGGAATCCTGAGTCTAAGACCGCCCGCCCATCACACAAACCAAAGTCTGAGCCTCCTTGTGCTTACAAGGACAGGACTGTCACTCGCACCGCTCCATGAAGGGCTCCTGGCAATAGCCCCAAAGTGCGCACGTCGACTGCTCTGGACCCCATGAGGGTGTCTGAACACAGTGACACCTGTTCTGGCCGCTCTTCCTCACTCCGCATCCTCTGCTTCCTCACCGGGTCCCCCACGATAGTCGAGCCCAAGTGCGCTTCTGTTTTAAGTCACCAAGCCGTGCTCCTCCACAACCTACACAACGCATGCCTGCCCAGCTGACTCCTCCTCACACACGACACAGCCTCAAGCTCTGCAAACCTCTCCTGCCAGGCTCCTGACGTATCAGCACATGCTCCCCGCGGACCCCGACCCCGTGGCGCTCACAGTGTGCACAGCATGTGCTCCCCGGCCGCCTCCCCAAAGCAGACATCTCACCTGCCTTCACAGACACCGCAACCGGCAGAGTCCACACAGCATGGCACAAATGCAGTAAACGTCTGAGATCCATAGGATCGCACTGGAATCCATTGTCTTCGTGCTGAGCTGTGTGGCTTTGGTTTGTGCAAGTACTTCTGTGAACGCTGCACAATGACACTGGGATTTGCCTATGTGATTCAGAATCGTTAGCCTTCGACCCCTGCACATACATCAGGGGGCCCGTCTCAGGCTGACACACACAGTGAAATCATAGTGCAGATGCACACCAATTCATTCCTCCTTGGAACACAGCACAGAAAAGCAGAATCACAATAGAAGGAAAAATTAATTTCTGAGATGAAAAAATAAAACCACACAGACAAAAGTAATTTGTTCAATGCATTTCAGTGACGTTGGACATGGGTGTGTCCTATCTTGGCAACCCACTTGAGGGAGGAAATAACTCGCCACATGAACCGCAGCAGCCCAGACCAATCCCTCCGACAGGCGTCCTCGGACTTGGGCCTTGCAGTTGCTGGACAGCTGCAGAGCATCAAGGCAAACATCTGAAGGACACACAGGGACCTCCCCGTGTAAGCCCCCGACTGCTGCTGCCCCCACAAGCACAAAGGAAACCGTCCATGAAACCAGGCGTCTCTACAAGGCCTGTCCACCCCGGACCCCCAGGGCGCCAAACTTTACCTGCACTGAGGGAACTTCTCTTATCCCAGGAACACGTGGAGACCCTCACACCGGGTAAGAAAGGGACAGACAGTGCACTCCAGCCCATCACCAACAGAACCCCCACATGTGTGTCCTGCTGGGTTCAGTGGCTCCAAGTGACAAGGGTCATGCTGTGGTCTGGGTGTGGCCCGGCTACTCAGACGCCCCCACACAGGCGGGCAGCACCAAGTCACCCCAGGGGCACCAAGGCAGTCCTGTGACGTGCCCCGGGGCCATCTGCTGCCCCTCCTCCATGACACCTGCCAGAATGCCGCCACACTGCGGACAGCAGATGTGTTCGTCACGCCCAGCAGACTTGACCACAGCACAGCAAGAGATTCACCTAGAGCTGTAAAGTGGTCACATGGACCAAGCTCTGGTTCAAGAGCCATGGGCTAGACAGTGAACATGGAGCCGTCCCCATGAATGTCCAGAACTCTCCAATACCTCCCAACCCCAGTTCCTTCCCTCAGCCATGAGGAATGCCCCCCCACAAAGATGCAATGCTTGTTGCCCTAATGACCAGCATGCAACATGCCTCAGACCCCACCTAGGAGGTTATCCGGGGCATCATATGTGACAGCAAGCAGACGGACACACGCACCACCCAGTGGGCTCTGAAAGAGGGTCCCATGGCCTTGTTCCACCTCGAATGACACTGAGAGTGCCCGACTCTGGAATAGTGCAGTTTGGCCTGAGTGGTCCATGTAGCCAGGGTTGTTTCTCCACAAATACAGCAGAATCCTCTGTCCCCTATGACCTTCTCAATCATGTTCTCTGTCCTCTAGTTTACTCTGTCTCAAGAACACAGGACACAATGCACGTAACATACAAAATGTGCGTGGACCAACGGTTTCTGTGATTGATAAGGCTTCTGGTCAGCCCCAGGCTATGAGTAGCTAAGATCTGGGGGACTCTGACACAATACATGGATTTTCGACTGCACAGGGGTGGAGGGTGTCCCTGACACCCCCCGCCCCCGGACACTGGGGCCCTAGTTAACTGTGACTCATCTGACAGCCATGTCTACAGAAGAAAGTGCTTGCTACAGAGCCTCACACAAACCCTCACTCATCTCCGTTCTCTCAGCTGACGGCTGTCTGTAAAAAGCGGTTCTCCCTTGGAGAGGATTTGCACGCAGCACATGGGCACATCTGTCCTGACTTCTGCTCAGTCACCATCAACTGGCTGACCAGTGGGTTCTAAGGGCCCTGCTGACCAGCCCTGGGTTTCACGGCCAGAGTCTGCTTGTCTCAAATTGGCCAGGAATCCGTTTTAAGCCAGGGTGGCTGGCACGCAGACACAGGAATGACCATCCCGAGGAAGGCATTTCCACTCAGATTCCCGGCCACAAGAGACATGACCCAGACACCACTGGGGAAGTACCCGGTGTGGCAGGAGAGGAATACAGGGGCAAAGCCTTCCGTGTGGTTTCCTCAGGAGCACGCGCAGGGCTGGGGGTGGGGCAGCCTCAGGACTGGCCGGTATGAATCCTGCAAGTGACTCTGGCTCAGGGCTGGTCCCTCGCTGTCCAGCACATGGCCCTGGGCTGAGGGTGGCAGGCGGACACCCAGGTGCGAGAGCGCATGGAGGAGATGGTTGGTATGGGCTCCGGGGCTGCTGCCCTAGGAACTGCCCCCTAACCCTCCAAAGGAATGCCCCTAGAGCATACAAGCTCCCAGATGTCATAGTCTCAGAAACAGAAACAGATGTCAGCCTCAGAAACAGGTGTATGGTGACCAACACACCATCCCTCCAAGCCAAGCCCAAGGGACTCCACACAGCGAAGGCTGGCCCCATGTGGGAAGGAGAACATGTCCATGGGCACATCCTGCTTCTCAGACCTCCAGGTTCTCCACAGGGTGGGTGTTGGCAGCAGGACTCCCAGGGTTGCCAACACCCCATCCTGGAGCCCTTGGTTCTCCCTGAGGATGCTGTTGGCAAAAGCAGGGAGTCCACGGTCAGTGAGCACCTTGCTGCTCAACCATGGCCCTACCAGGCCATTCTTTGTGGACCTCACCCACAATGACTCCTGCCTCAGAACCATTCCCAGCACAGATACCAGGGCTCACTGGTGGGTCAAGGTGAGTTTGCCCTGGGCTCCCACTCAGGTATGACCAGGGATGGTGGATTTTCTGTGTCAATGTGGTTGGACCGCTGGGTGACAAGCTATCTGGTTTCTGTTCTGGGAGAGTCTGTGAAGGCTTTTACAGACAAGATTAACATCTGACTTGATGACTGAGAAAGCCAAGAGCCCTCCCTGGTGAGGGTGGGCCTCATCCAATAAGGTGAAGGTCGAACAAGCAAACAGAGAGGGGCTCCACCTCACTGCCTCCACACTGGGCACTGGCTCTCCTCCTGCCCTCAGACGGAGCGTACCATCAGCTGTCCCGGGGCTCCAGCATGCTGACACCCCTGCAGATCCTGGGACCAGCCTGCCTCCATGATCACGAGGGCCAAATGCCTGGTGACTCAGCAGTCAGGCTCCCTCGCTCTTATGTAAATGTGTGTGACACGTGTATGTATTTAAATGCATGTGTACGTGTTTATATGTATGTGCACATGTGTGCACGCATATGTGTCTTCATACGCAAGATGCATACATGTAAGTGTTATGTGTACATACATATGTACACAGGAAGGTGTCTTTGCCTGTGAATGTTTGTGCATGGGTATGTGTACATGTCACTGTGTGTACATGCAAGCACATCTGTGTGCATGCACATAGCTGTGCATGCATGTGCTTGCATGTTAGTGTGTACACATCCACATCCTCCTGGTTCCGTTTCTCCAGAGAACCCTACTCCCTCTTCAGACAGAGGCAAAAGAAATGCTCTGTGCACCATGTAGACAACCTAGGAATATTAACCAAGCTCTCTTTATGCACCTCCATAGGACTGCCAGGGTTCTGGGCCCCCCAGAAAGCCACCCTTTCCCAGCACGACACACAGCACAGGTCCTTCCCTGTGCCTGGCTGACCCACCTCCCTCCAGAGATAGGAGGCATGTCCCTTCCATACATAAAATCCCAGTACATCCATAGCACTCCAGGTGGCCATCCGCGTCATGTTCCTCTGTGACTGTCCTGATCCATACAAGTACAAATCCACCTGCCAAAGGCTTTATTCACAAGTTACTAAGGACAATTAGGAAGGGGCAGGCAGTCACCACATCTGGAGGTCTCTGAAATGCACCTGCAGGTCCGCCCACCCACGCCCCTGCCCAGGCTGGGGGATCTCCAGCAGTGGCCACAAGCCTGCTGCTCTGCAAACCACCCAGACGGCCTCCACCCCTGTGCTCCCACCCTGCATCTTAGCCCACCGGTGGCAGTCAGCAGTTGGGGATGTGGTGTCTATGAAAACACACCCTTGAGGACGGAGACCTCTTCTTTCCATGCTCACAGCTAGTGAAGCGCTGCATGTGGACAGAAGTGAAACAGTGTGTGTCTGCTTCAGAACACAGATGACCATCAGAAAGCACAGGACACATCACTAACACTGACCCCAGTGGACACGCTGATGGGTCCTCACTCACTGCGAGATACAGAAATACTGTGTGAGCCCCTTTTTGCACACACATGTTCCTGAGCTCACACGTTCCTGTGTGTGATCACCAACACCTGCACTGAGCTTTACCCTCACACACACACGGGTGAGGACTGACTCAGAGCAGCAGCAAGGACACCTTCCCCTAACTTGAGGGGCACGTAATTGCTGGTCTCTTTGGAAGAGAATGTTTGCTTGAACTGATCCTGAAATCACTCAGCAGCCACGCTCGCCTTTGTGCAGCTGCTACACTCCTCAGGCATGCGGATAATAAACTGCAGACCTTTGGCAGTCTTTGATTGCTTAATTATTTTAAAGACTTCTCTCTGAGACATTTTCCCTTAATTAGTTATGTCTTCCTCCCCCATTATGTCCCCAGTAACAGGGCACCAGTCATCTGATAAAAGCCTATACTCCGTTCAGTTCAATTTAACAATGTTTTTACTGACAGTGCACTGTATACCCTGTATGAGAGGGTCACCGGCATCGGTCAGGTGCCACCCTGACCCCAGGGAACCCTACTGGACATTAGTGCCCCCCAGTGGACCTACCTCACAAAGCAATCACAACCCTTCTCCAACAGAGACTCTGCCCGTCCGTCCAGCAAGAACAAAACCCATGCACCACTCTGATGGAGGGTCCAACTTCTCACTTACGTACCAAGGCATTCTGAAACATCCAGGACATCTCGGCTCGGTGCAGAGCACATCACGGCTCCAGAAGCCAGCCCTGGGCACAACACATAGTCCCTGGCTTTTCTGCAGCCCAAGGCCCTTGCTTCACTTCCCCCAAAGAAGCAGTTTCTTTCTTTCATTACCTGTGTGTCAGTTGCTAATATTCCTGCACATCACCCAGCTCACAGCTGAGGGAATGGCTGTTCTAGACCAAGTGTGTGCAGCATGATTTATGTGCTGCCTGAATACCTGTTTAGCAACAAAATTGCAGCTGTTAAATAAGCAAGCCCTTGTTGGGAAAATCAATCACTGTCTTTATCTGAAACTTTCCTTGAACTTTAAAGCAAGAATATTAAAACACACACTAAAACTACTTCTATTAGGTATGGTTTGTGATTGCAGATAATAAAAGGTTCTCAGACACAAAGCACACCAAAAAATCACCCTGAAACTAATATTTTGGGCAGGGCTTAAGAGTTTATTTTTAAAACTCCAGAGAAAGTTCCAACAAAGACAAATAAAGTTATAGGGTAAAAAAAGCTTTTACCTTTAATGCAGAGTCCTTTTATAATAAAATCCCTGGAAGTTGGTCCCTCCGAATCCCCTTCACCTGATTAACCCATTCCCACCCCCCTCCCCACAGGCAATCGCTAGTTACAGAATAAAGAAGTCATAGGGTTGAAAAGCACAGCACAGGGAAGAGAGTCAGTGAACAGAGTCAGGAACGCTGTGACAATACTGAACGCGACAGACGGTGACGACATTTATTGTGGTGGGCGTGTCATAACACACAGCACTGTCAAATCCCATGTTACAGACCTGAAACTGATGATACTGTGTGTCAACAATACTTCAGTAAAAACTAATAGAATAAAATACAATGTTTTCCGGATGAATATGAAAACTGTCTTCAATCTCAGAATCAGAAAGCCAGCATGACTTGAGAAGCCCTCAGCCTCCATTCCTGTCAGGAGTTCAGGACTTGCCCCTGTTTTACTGAGAGCCTCCCTGAGGACTCGGCAGATGCCCTGAGCTGGGTGTAGCCTGATGGCAGCCACATAGGCTCAGAGTCAGCTAATAGGACAAGGCATGAGAAGGCCTGCCCAAGGCCATTTCCAGACTAATAAGCTGCCTTTTTTTTTTTTTTGCCTAAACCATTAGCACAAACAATACCATTTGTGCCAAGCACCTGCTCTGCTTGGGGAGCCTGCAAGTCTGGATGAGCTAGGCAGAGGGTGTGTGTGTGTGACCAGCTCCCCATAAAAACTCTGGATGCTGGCCGCTACAGCCTCCTGGGGTTGGGGGGAGACGATGCTCTGCAAGGGTCCTCTAATCACTTTCAGGAGACAGAGCGTGCCCTGGGTGACTGGGTGGGATGGGCCCCAAGGCTGGACTGGCTCCCACATGCATGTCCTCTGCCCTTGCCCTTTGCCTGCTTTCACTACAAGAAATCCCAGCCATCAACACAGCTACATACTGCATCCTGGGAGTCCTCCTGAGAATCACCGAGCTAGGGGTGGGCTTAGCCCCACCACCCCCAGGCTAGCTACAGACAGGGGATGGAGAAGGTTACCGAAACAGCCACCCAAGCCTAAAGACTTTTTGAGTTTAAGATACTTCTTCGCAAAGGGAAAGAAAAGTTGTGGACAAACCACAGACTGTGGCACAGGAGACACTGAACAGGCACTGGAAGGGGCAGTCCCCATGTGCCCTCACCCCACATGCACCTGCTCCACGACACAGCCTCTCTAGGCCTCATGTTCCCCACTGTCACATGGGAGCCCAGGGCCCTGTCAGAGCAGATGACCTGCATTTCCCCAGCTGCTCTTGGGCAGAGCAGGCTCATGGGCTCCTCTCTCTGCCCCACCCCACCCCCGCCAGCCCCCCATTCTTCACGGAAGGCAAAAGACTGTGAAATACACTCAACCTTCCTCCTGGGGCCATATCACAGGCCGCATCCAACAGCACATCGGCCCGCCCCCTGCATCCCACCATCTTGGGCAGGATCACGAGAGAACTCCCCCCCAACACAGCCAGCCAGCTTTTATCACAGTATCAAACTGTATCAATTTCGTATCAATAGTGCGCTTTTACATGGAAAGATTTTTTACTCCCAAAATATGGCTTCTAAAGTGCTGTCTACAGATTTGACAGCATTTTATAAAATAATACGCTTTGGTATTGTCCTGAACTTGTAAAATATACTATAGGATCGCATGTCTGACTCAAGCTGCTTTGTGAACCCGCAAACAGCTGCGGAACTAGGCTATGAAGGACAAGGACAGCGTCACGCTGAAGTGAAACCGCCGCACCCGGTGGCCAACAGGACTGTGCTCCCGAAACAGACCGACAGCAACCACCGGTTATCCGCAAGGCGTCAGCGTCGACCCGGTTCAGAGAGCGCCCTGGGAAGCGCAGTGCACGGCCCCACGCCCGGGCCGAAGCGGGCACGGAGAGCGCACGAAGCCTCACGCAGCGTGCTTCCCGGGGCACCGCACGCACGCTCTGACCCATGGCCCCGCCAGCGGTGACCCGGCTGGGCGGCAGGCTTGCGGCACGGCAGGCCCTCGCTACGCCCGACTGCCGACTCGGGCCTGGCCCGAGAACAGCCGCCCGCCACAGTGTGGAAGCTCCAGTCCCTACAGCCACTGAGCGAGGCACACGTGGCTGCGGAGGGGACGCGGAGTCCGCGCTGGGCTCCTCTCGCGGCGGCGCCTCCGTCGGTCCCCGGCGCCCCTCGCTCAGGCCGGCGGGCTCCAAATGAAGGAGGAGCCAAGCGCAGAGGCTGGAGCTGGGACGGCGCGCCACGGCGGCAGCGCGCGGGGGGACACCCGGCGCCTGAGGACACGCGGCTTTCCAGTCCTCGACGCCGCGGCCGGCTCCGCGCGCCACCCGCAGCTCCAGCCGGGGCGCGACCTGCCGGCCGCTGTCTGCGCAGGACGGGCCCGCGCCCGCGGCCTCCGAGGGCAGCCCGGCCCGCCGGCGCGGGCCCGCACGGACTCACGCCTCACCAGCTGCTCCTCCGGAGGACCACAGACCGTAGAGACGCTGCCCCGGCCGTGAGGAGCAGCTTTCCTGGGCAAGCGCGGTTCCCCGCATCAGAACCGCTCGGGGCTTCGGGCGCTCAGGCCGCGCGCGTGCTCCGGGCGAGGCGTCGGCCTCCGGCGCAGGTGGCGACCCGGGGCCCTGGGTCCCGTCGTTGGGGCCGGCTCCGACACACACGCACACACACTCACACACACGCACACGCACACACGCACACACTCACGCACACTGACTGTCTCCCCCGAGGGCTCCGCGGAGAAGCCGGGGACGACGCTCTTCCGCTCCCGAGGCCCCACGGAAGCCGGCGCCCCGCAGAGCAGCCCACGCCCGCGGCCCGGAGCCTGCGGCAGGCGGCGGCTCGCCCCTCGACGGGCAGCGGTCCGGCCGGTGCGGCCGCGGCCCCGCCCTCAGCCCGGGACCGCGGCGGCAACACCCCGCGCCCTCCCGCCCGCCCCCGCCCCGCCGCCCCCACCAGGCCTCGGGGAACGGCCCCGCCGGCCGGCCGCGCCCGCGGTCGGGACGGCATCACGTCCTCCTCGCTCTGCAGGTCCGAGAGCTCCCTCACCGCGCGGCTCACCGGGAAGCGGGCTTCCTCCCGCGGGAAAGACGCCTGCACGCGGCGACCGAGTCAGCCGTCGGCCGCCACCAGTCCCCACGGGAGAAGCGCCTACCTGGCTGCACGCGCCGTCGCCACAGCACCGCGGCTCCGCTCGGCCGAAGCTCTCCCCTCACGCGGGCGCTATCGCGACGTGTCTTCGGAGGAGACGCGGGTGTGAGGGGCGGGCCCTCAGGGAAGAGTCGTGAGAGACATCACTGCCCGCTCTCTGCGGGCGGCCTCCGCAAGGCCTCGCCGGGACCGCTCCTCCGCGCCCTCACTGACCGCGGACTTCCGGCTCCTGCGAGCCTGACTGATGCCAGACTTCCGGCTCCTTGGGGATCTGACTGACGGCGGACTTCCGGCCTCCCCGGGGGCCCTGACTGACCACAGACTTCCGGCTCCTTCGGCCCTGACTGCTGACCGCGGACTTCCGGCCTCCCCGGGGGCCCTGACTGACCACAGACTTCCTGCTCCTTCGGCCCTGACTGACAGCGGACTTCCGGCTCCTTCGGCCCTGACTAACCTCGGACTTCCGGCTCCTTCATCCCTGACTGACTGCGGACTTCCGGCTCCGTCGGCCCCGACTGACCGCGGACGTCCGGCTCCTTCATCCCCGACTGACCACGGACGTCCGGCTCCTTCGGCCCCCGACTGACCGCGGACGTCCGGCTCCTTCATCCCAGACTGACCGCGGACTTCCGGCTCCTTCATCCCTGGCTGACCGCGGACTTCCGGCTCCTTCATCCCTGATTGACCACGGACTTCCGGCTCCGTCGGCCCTGGCTGACCGCGGACTTCCGGCTGCTTCGGCTCTGACCGCGGACTTCCGGCCTCCCCAGGGGCCCTGACTGACCACAGACTTCCGGCTTCTTCGGCCCTGACTGACCGCGGACTTCTGGCCTCCCCAGGGGCCCTGACTGACCACAGACTTCCGGCTTCTTCGGCCCTGACTGACCACAGAGTTCCGGCTCCTTCGGCCCTGACTGACCGCGGACTTCCGGCCTCCCCGGGGGCCCTGACTGACCACAGACTTCCGGCTCCTTCGGCCCTGACTGACTGCGGACGTCCGGCTCCTTCATCCCCGACTGACCACGGACGTCCGGCTCCTTCGGCCCCCGACTGACCGCGGACTTCCGGCTCCTTCATCCCTGGCTGACCGCGGACTTCCGGCGCCTTCATCCCTGATTGACCACGGACTTCCGGCTCCGTCGGCCCTGGCTGACCGCGGACTTCCGGCTGCTTCGGCTCTGACCGCGGACTTCCGGCCTCCCCGGGGACCCTGACTGACCGCGGACTTCCCCCGGAAGTGAGAGAAGCCGCCGCGGAAGCCAGAAGCAACGAGGACCAGGGTCGCTGAAGCTCCGTGGGAGAAGCAGCGCCGCAAGCACGCGTGAACGGGGAGAAGGAGGCGCGCGTCCACGCCCGACGGGGTCTTGCTCGTGGGGACGCCGATAGGACCGCGGCGCGCTGAGTCAGGGCGGCTTCCTCGTCACGAGCCCCGGCCCCGGCGCCCTCCGGCGCGAATGAGAGAGACGCGGAGGGGCCGTGGAGCCGCGGGGGCCGGGCGCGGGGCCGGGCGCTGGTCCCCGCATCCGCCGGGGCAGCCGCGACCCGGGCCACCTTCAGGAGCGCAGCCGCGGCCCCCAGGACCGCCTCGCGGCGCCGGCCGTGGGCTCCGTCAGGACCTTCCCCTCGGTTCCGGCGGGTTCCGGGCCGCACGGACGGGGACGGGCGCACCCGCGCGGCCCTCGCCGGCCCCGGCCGCGGAACCTCGTCTCAGCCGAGCAGCTCGGGTCGCTCCCCGGCGGCAGCGCGCGCTCCTGAGTGAGGGACTGAGCGGGGACGAAGACGAGGCGGCGGGCCGCACCCTGGGAGTGGGGCGCGCTGTGGGCAGACAGACCCCGGACGGAGGACGGGCGGACGGAAGTTGGGTCCGGACCTTCGCCCTCGGTCACGAGCCCCCCGGAAGCCCGGCCGAGTCGGCGCCCCGGGACGCGCTCCTCAGAGGCAGCGAGGCCGCAGGACCGGCTCCCGACACGCGCCGGGGCAGGCCCTGCAGCCGCCGCCGCGGACCCTGGGGTCTCGCCGGGCGCCCGGAGTCCGTCGGCTCCCGAGGAAGGCAGCCCGGGACCCGCACCCCGGGGACCCGCAGCCCGGGGCCCGCACGGCGAGGACAGGAGGCGGACAGAGGCCGCGGCTCCGGAGCCCGCGCGGGGAGAGCCCGCACGGAAGCCTGTTCCCAGCCCGCAGTCCGTCCGCGCGCGCGGCCCACTCGCGGCCCCGCGGGTCGGCACAGCAGCGCCCCAGGAAGTCGCGGGGTCGTGAGAACACGCGGGCTCCACCCAGGTGCGCTCATGAAGCAGCCAAACGCCGTCCGGCCTCACGCCCCAGAACCGCGTGTCTCCGCGTGAAACGGCCACGGACCCACAAACCTCCGTCAGCAACTACACGCACTCGCCCCACAGAGAAGGGCCCACTCCGGGGCGAGCGGGACCGGGACGGCACCTCCTCTCCCCTTCCCAAAGGGGTGACCTTTTTCTGCTCAGCACAGAGAGGCCAGCTAGGCAAGAAGCCGGCCCTGAGCGTGAGGAATAAGACACATGGGAGAAAAAACCTGTTTTGGCCTTAAAACTATTGATCCATAACCTTTCATTCTGGTACTAATTAAGTAGCACAACTCAGTTTCTAATAAAGTCAGTTTATGAAATAAAACCCTTTCCAGCAGATGAAGATTTGTTTCTGCCCCCAGCCAGTGGACTGGGAAGGAAGCGTCCCTCGCCGGGCTGCAGAGACCCGGGCTAAGCAGCAAGGATGTCCTCCTGGCTTCTCCTCAGCCCCCTCGCCTTCCCACAGCCGTCCCTGCCATCCCCACTGAGAGCCACAGCACAGGGCAACCCACCTGCACACCTCAGAAGCTTTTATAAATAATTTCAGTATCTGGATAAAGGAAACTTAACTGAAATGTTGGTCTTGGACAAAGGTGACATTTCACCCTAAACCTAGTCTGCTCAAATGTCATTCACCTGATATACTGAAAACCATTCAGCATGCCCCAGGGGTGGATGTCCCACTTAACTGGGCATCTGTTTGGCACCAAAGCCGTCTACACCATCTGGTAGTGAAACTCCAGGGGCTGGAGGGGGTGGCCCCTCACTGGCACCCCTGGCCCGTACTGCCCATCTGGCACTGTGTTTGGTAAGGAATTCCTGTATCAGGAAGGACTCATTAAGAGTCACTGAGGTGTCACATACAGATGTAGAGTGAACACACATATTTGCATCCCAGCAAAGTATTGAGCAGCTGTGCAAAAACATGGAAGAGTCACCTATACCTTCGGATCTACTTGTTCATCTGCAAAATGGGGTGATGATCCCTATTGCACAAGGAAGTTGAAGGACTTGCCAAATCGGCCGGAAAGAGCCTTTTAAACTAGAGTCACAGTAGAAATACAAGGTATCATGCCCACTGTCACTAGAGGGCTCAAATTCCATACTGGGAGACACAGATGTATGCAGAGCTCTGGGAGCCACACACCCACTGGGTGTGAAATTACTCCCACTTATGCACTAGCTTCCTCCGCCCCAGGGATGGGGAACCAGGTCCTCTTGAGATAGAACTGTGGCAAAGAGCACAGACTCGTTGACTGATTTTCCTGACATGCCCATCAGGAAATTGAAAGCTTTTAAAATCCAGGACCAACCAAACACAATCACCCCTGCTCTTTCAACAACTATGCTCCCCCTGCATTCTGAGCTCCACCTGCAAATGGCCCAGTGGGTGTCTATGTTTCAACAGCCATGATCACCGAGGAGTTCAATAATGTGTAATTAAGCCTCCAAAACCTTATGTAAGAGTGCATTGAGACTCTACATCCAAACAGACATTATAAAAAATATTTGTTCAACTTATATAGAATTTTACAAGCTAAATACCCAGTTACAAACATTCAACTTCAACCCAAGAGTTTATTTAGCCAATACACAACTGAACAGTGCCCCCCCACCCACCCAGGGAGAATGCACGTGGACCATACCCTGCTAACAAACACCTCATGCCATACACATGGAAGCACAGGCAAAAGCCAGTGGCCAAGGTGCAGCTGAACTAGCTCTCCCCAGCTTTAAGGGCAGGGGGCCAAGAACGCCTCCTGGACCCACACTTGGCAACAAGTGGTGAGGACACTCAGAGCACAGAAACCGGGCTTTCTGCCTCCGCTCCCACTGCTGGACACTGACCAGCCTCTCGTTGGCAGGGACCCAGTGATGATCAGAGTCAGTAACCCTTATGCCCTCAGTGAATACCACAGTGCATGTCTGCAAACACACACAAGTAAGCTCCACAAAATGTGTGGGGAAACCTAACAATTTTCCACCCTGATTTTTATATACAAATTACTTCACATTTTTCATTCTGTCAAGTAAGGGTATATCATCTCTCAAAAATCAAAGGCTGCCACATGCTCCACCTGCTTGAGGTATCCTGGTTCAGTTGTTAACGTCAAGCTTTGCAGAGGACACACCACTGCTTGATGGCAAAATCAATTCATTCGTGAAATTTCTTATTCTTAGCTGTCGAATAGGCTGTCTCCAAGGAAAAACGGGATAAATGCTGCACGACAGTGGAGCTTGGGTTTAGAACCCCAGCCTACTGTGTATCCCAGATACAGGAGGATATGCGAAGCTTACAACATCCCCAAATAACATGGCAATAAAGCAACTCCAGTGATGATCCAAACCAGGAAGCTTGACTGGCAAAGAACAAAGCATCTCCCAACCCCCTCACTGCTCAAGAAGCATATAACTGTAGTCTGCATCTCTTTCATGGGAGGCTGCCACCATGTGTTAACCTGATCTTGGTTATTCAGAAACTGCACACTAATGTTGTGAGACACAAGAGAGATGATAAGCCACTCACACTGTGAGTCACATACAGCAAGAAAACAACATTCCAACTTCTTCCACCTTCACAGTGGAAACTGCCTATAAAAGCTCAAAGACAGGCTAACTTTAGTGCTGAAAATAGCCAATCATAATATAATGATGTTTGTGAAGAAGTCACTGTCTAAAAAGGTTCTAAACCAACAGGAATGAGCACCATTGTGGTCCAAAATGGACTATTGTAACTGGATGGTGTCCTTGGGTTCCACCGAAGACCAATCAGGGGGAGGTCAGATGCAGGGAGCCAGTTTCCATGAAGGGACATGGACTGTGTGAAACACCTGACCTCACCCCACATGCTGGTCAGACACAGATCCCCCAAAATGGGGTTGAGCGACGGAGGGGTCCTCAGGGGACCTCAGCAGGTAACCTGCTGAGGACCCCTCAGCAGGTAACCTGCTGAGGACCCCTCAGCAGCCATTCTGATCAAGGCTGGTATGGGATTTGAGTCCAAGACGGCCACTAACATGCCAACCATCCATCCACCTGCATGGTCCACCATGTCAGCCACTCTTCCCCACAAATGGCGCTCATCCCATGCACAGGCTCAACAGCAGGGCTCTCCAGAGAGAGGGCAAACTGAAGGCAGACAAAGGGTCAAACAGTCTCCGAAACAAGAAAAGGGAACAGCAGTTAGAAGCAAAGCCTGATGTAAATGACTTTAAAATGCAGGAAAGCCTCCATGAGCATTTGTGATCTTTCAAGTGTTTCTTCTTCACGACATAAACACGTGCTGCCTCCCCAACTCTCTGTGTCCCTGAGAAGAACATGAAAAATAAGGCAATTTGTGGTGCTAGTCACAAGAAATCACTCCAGCTCTGTGTATCAACCAAAACTACCATAAGTAATCAAGAAACCAAGAGAAGACGATGTTCGTCATGTCTAACCCAGAGAAGGACCACTTCCAATGCGCCATCAGATGTCACTCATCATAGTTTGTCACAGATCTGCTAAGTACATTAACTCCATAATAGCAAAAACACCTACAAGTACGTGCATCTTCTCCTAGGTCCTCAGCTTGACAAACAGAGTTAGTGGAGTATATACAGCATTTCAAAAATAACTAAAGAGCAAAAAGAACATGACAGCCATGGCTCATCCCAAAGCTGTTCTATTCTTGAACTGTGGTAAAACACACATCCCTTAAAATTTACCATCTTAACCATTTTTCAGCGTACAGTTCAGTGACACCACACTCAGGTCATATAAGCATCTCTGCTGTCTACCTCCAGAACCACTTTCTTTTTCCTAAAGTGAAACTCCTGACCCACTCCAATGTTGATCATCATCAAAAATATGAAAATAATTCTATATAGTCACTAAAGTAAAAAAAAAATGTTCATTCATGTTCATAAGAAACTTTTATGTTTATTAAAATGCAAAAGCAATAACCATTACATCTGAGTCTGAAGAAATTTCTAAACATTTCCTAAATAATTCAGCAGCTTCAGACATACTGGGTCACATTACACAGTAAAAACCAGAATCCAACATCATTCAATTCTGAACAAACTGACACTTAGAGTTATCATTTCAGCCGACTCTACTTTCCTCTCATTTGATATGATTCCTTCCCCAAACCGAGCCTAATGTCATAGCTTTGGGTCTTCTACAACCACTTCTATAATACAAAAATCTTTTAAAATAAATTGCCTAGCAAATGTCCTCAATATCCAAGTCTTACTGGGAGAATGCTTCCTTGGTTTTAAAGGTTGATTACTTGGATTCCTACAGAAAGCAAATAAAACATCTGAATTTGGCAGTATTTCACAAATTAACCCAAAGTTCTTATATAACAGAGTGGTTAAAAATACAGAAAGCTCATTTCAACACTTAAATTCCAGTCAGAGTCCCAGAGAATGGTATTTAACTTTTAATTATTTTTATAATTAGTTTCATGCTTCTTAGATTCAGAAACTTGCCTGAAAGATATAAACTAATCATTCCTTCTTTAAATTGTGTTGTAATCACTATTGTTGATGGACATAGTTTACAGAAATCTTTGTTTCTTTGTATGTGACCTATTCATATATTTTTGTTACTAAGCAAGACTTCCAGAATATAGAAAGAGGCTCAAAAAATACCTAACCCTGTTCTCAATAAACTTCCCTGTAAGTGTGCTCAAAGTCACAGCTAATGTATGTCTGAACAGGTGATGTAACAGTGGCCACTACTACTGTTGATAAAATAATAGGGTTGGTGATATAACCTGTCCATGATCATAAGTAAAAAAATAAATATCCTACTTTTCCCCCAAATACTTGGTGTTTCACACTGGGATGCATAATACAGAAAAATAACTTACTGACCACTTTAGAATGAGATTTCAATAATCATGCTAGCTAGTTAATATGCTGTTTATATTAAAAGCAGAGTACACCCCAACACATTATACTCTTCTGACTCCTAAAGAGTCCATTATGGTTCATTTTATTACAGCTGGGAAACATAAGGAATTGTCAGCTCAACTCTATTTTATACCTAACACAAGTATCCTGGGATGCAGACATATCTGAGAGGACACAGCTGATCCCAGAAAGGAGTAATTCTCAGAACTAGTCCTCAGCATAAAAGACAGACCCTTCCATCTTTTCCTCAGGACCTGCTATTTCTTTGATGAAAATGCCCCAAATTAGAAAACCCACAGGGTAGAGTAACTAAGACGAAGACCCATAGAACAACAAGCTCCACATGATCTTCATGTTTCTTTGTTTCTGAACTTTAACACAACAAACTTCCAAAGCTTTATTTTCAGGGACCAGCCCTCCCCCATCATGCTTGCTTAAAAGTAATGCAAACGACCTCACCTACAACCTCCAGCCACCTGCATCTGTGAGCAGTCACACGGCATGCACCCTCCCATTGCGAGACACCCATCCTTCTGTTTTCATTGAGACCCTCAGGACTTTAAGCACAGATCATCTGCCCAGCTCCCAACCAGACTGCTGGCAGTGTTGATGGTGAACGGACCACCAAGGCGTTCCATGCTAGCCGGTAATAGTGCTCCTCCTAATGAGGAAGCATGGCCATCAAAATCAACAACTTTGAAACTCACATATTCAAATTCAAAAGATAACCAGTTTCCCTTAAAAATCCAGGACAACTATCACCTAAATCTATTTGCTCCATCAAAAACAGATCTTTGAGCTCAGGCTATAACTCACTACAAAACTGAACACTCCAGTGTTGTGCTTGTTTGGTCAATAGACAATCTTGCCCTAGAGCAACAACTAAGAAAACAACATGCCTACATTATACAGTCATATTCCTCAAATATTCCGTGTCATACAACCTATGCTCTCAAAGCAAAAGAACAAAATCTATTTACCTGTATTCCTGTCTGGTAAGATACAGCAATGCTTCTGCAAAATGCCGGGCAACACCTGTTTCAAAACACATAAATAAAACACGTTTGGTTATTGTTCAGGTAGAGAAAGGTTATCTCACTCATGCGGTGAGTGTTTTACTAATAAGGTCATTCAGTGCTGCAGAGTCCTCACGCCCAGAATGCTCTAATAAATTAAACAATACAGAAAAATTTTGATGACATACATTTTTCATCAGAAAGGTTAATCAGGTAGGTGTGCTCATTGTAAATGCTGTTCCAGAACGGTAATGCAGTTCTATTTAATGTATGCCCCTAATGGGTCCTGGGAGTATTTTAAAAGCTGCTCTCAAGGGACTCCTACAATAAGGCAAATGGTCCCACCAATTTGTGTGATGGCTCTTAAAATATTAGATGCAATTAGAGCCTGAAAGTGGAGGGCTGCTGGGGCAGTATAGTGTACCGGGCCTGCCTCATAGGATCTAAGCAGAAATGCTTTCATCCAGGGTGAGTCACAGAGAGGAATGGGGAAGAGAAGTCTGCATTTACAGTCACAGTTTGGTAGTAAATGATGAAGGAAATATCTTACTTGATAAGGGAAGGTGGAAGGAATGGGAAATGGCTTTCCCTAGAAAATTTAGCACTGTGAGCACAGACGAAAAGCACCCACAGTGAAGAGATCTCTGTGGGGATTGACCCCACGGTGCATTCTAAACTCAACCAGAGCAAAGGCTGAGCTTCTGCCCTGAATTCTCCACAGGTGCAGCTGCAGCCATTCCTCCCAAACTCCCAGCCCAGAAACAGGCCTTACTTATCCTGGAGCACGGATTTAGTGGAGAGGCGGGGAGAGGGGAGGACGGCGCACAGGGGCCCCACCCAGCCCCTGCCCTCAACCGCCTTGGGCCCAGGACTCACACCTCACACAGCTACTTCTGACAGACGGGACAGCAGTCACAAAGCCTCCCTCTGTGACCCTCCTCCATGCCTCTGCCATCCCTCGGCACTGGGGAAAGAATAATTCTTGCCCAAGTATCATCAATTGCAGACAAGACAGCATGACCAATTTTCAACTCTAAACAAATCCAAGAGACAGAAGACAAAGCAATAATCAAATAAGAACCTACTAAATCTAAAATGTGGAATTTAAAGTTCAAAAAGACATCTCCTACTCCTGTAAAGCTAACAGTTTCGTTGGGACCATGAGGGATTGATGAAAATACCAAAACACACCACAAAAAGTCAAAGCCATCACCGGGCTCCACCACCTGCACCAGGGCTCTCCACTCACCAGGTCTGACACTGGCATCATTCTGGCACTATTCTCTCCTTCACTGGCCCCTAGCCTTCAAGGTCAGATAAGGAAATAATGCACACACGCACACACATGTACACATGTACACATGTACACATGCCCTGGGTTCCCTGGGAATCTTCAATCCTTCTCATTCAGGGCCAATACACTTGTTTACGGACTTTTCCAGCAATTTCCAAAAAGCCTTACAGGTTAATACCAGGCCTAAGAAATAATCTCCCTCAAAAAAAAAAAAAAGAGAGAGATGGTCTTGTGCGTCAGCGACACGCTGCGAACAGAGTATAGGAACACGAGGATAGGAACACGAGCCTCCACAGAGATGCTCACCCAGGTCCTGCAGGTGCACAGCCCTCCTGCACTCCCAGCCCCTGTAAGCACCCAGAGGGGGCGTGCTGGCTGATCCACTGCAAAGCCCCAGACTGGTCTCTCAACCCACAGTCTCCTCCCCGGTGGCATATCAAACATGCCACTTCTGGTTTATTTTTCTAAGGAAATACTAGCAACTGCTACACCACAGAAATGTTCACAATGGATGTACAGGTGCATCCCTAATGTCAATCTTAGCTCCAAACTACCCAGCTGACTCCGTTCCACAAGGGCCCTTCAAGAAAGAGAAATGGAATCTGGATCCATTAGCCACCACACGACCCGGCCAGTACCTTGGTGCTGCTGGTGTTTTCATCCAGATGAGCTGAATTCAAGGTGACATGAGGGTTCCACAGAAGGTCGGGCCCGGGAACCAGAGGGGCGCATGAAGTGAGGTCAGGTGACACAGCACGGAGGAAGGGAGGGTAGTCAGGCGTGGAGCTTGGCACCTGGGTTGGCCCTACACAGCAGAGGCACTGTCTTCCCCCAACTAACCCCCATCAGATGTGGCAGCTCTAGACTAAATCCCATTTCCCTGGTCCGGGGGTCTGGGCAGTACACAGAATCACTGGGAGAAGCCAGGCGTGGACTCAGCAAGCCGTGGTTGCCTAGAGGTCCTCAGAGCCTTGCTTCCGGTGGTTCCTACAGCGAGTTCATGTTGTGCCCTTTCCGTCTCAGAAATCTACCACACAACGCAACGTGCCCCCCAAGCCTGTGACAGATGTGTTCTGCAGCGTGTCAAGAGCACAGGTTTACACAGAGTCACTCCAACAACTCTTACTGGATAATTTAACGCTTTGCAAAGAGCGGCAGGCTGTTCCCACAAGAAGCTGTGTCTTGTGACTCTCATCAATGAGACAGACAGCCCTTCCACTTCACAGGTGAGGACTAAGGACTCCCCCGGGGCTAACAGGCCTCTCCCCCACAGAGCCCCGGCACTCTCCCGGGCCATGTGAGAGGCAGTTAGGAGAGGATACACTGGCCGCAGGGCGCAGAGCCAGAATGAGGCTGGGACCAGAGCTCCCACCAGCTGGCCCCCACCTGGCTGCCACCCCGGGGTCCTGCGCACCCCTCGTGGGCTCAGCTGCATGCAGCATCAGGAGATGGCACTGCCAGCCAGGAGCTGTCTGTCTGCAGCGGCCGCCTGGAGCCGCTGGCCCGGGGAGATGAGCGTCCAACACACAGCGCGCCTGCTGGCACACAGCTCCCACGAGACCGCGTCCAGGGCGGCCGTGAGGAAGCGGCGAGTCCACACATGTTCCCACACGTGGACGAGGAAGTGCTCACACGCTGGCAACGTCCCTCCCTCACGGTGCAGTCCCCACACACACAGGCACAGTGTCTGTGACCGAGCACAGGGTCCCCAGAGCCCCAGACACCAGCATCAGGACTGTGCTCTGGGGCAGGCCACGTACCCCCGGCATTCTCATCTGTGGCATGTCCGGGACATGGGGGCCCAAGGGGGCTTTCTGCAGCACAAGCCAGCAAACCAGTACAATCTCCCTCGGTCAAGGGGCACACACTCTGCGCCAGCGCTGTGCAGGGTGCTGGGAAAGCACAGAGTGCCCGGCCAGCCAGCCGGTCGCTGCTCAAGGGCTCAAGACCCAGTGGACATGCAGCGCCAGGGCTGACAGTCTGTGCCAAGCGCCGGCATGTGCCAAGCATCCATGTCCCATGAAGTGTTCACACCACAACCCAGAGAAGGGACACGGACCCTCTGGGAGGTGATGGGTGCGTCTGTGACCGTGACTACAGGGACGGAGTATGTATCCAAACACACTCCTCACACTGTCCGAGTCAAACCGTGCTGGGTCTCGTGTGTCAGCTGGGAAAGTCTTCCACCCCAAATGTTCAATAAAGTTTTCCTGCGCCTTTAAACACACAGGCTTGTGGACACACATGGACACGCACACGGAAACACACAGTACATTTCTACAAAACCCCCCGTGACACTGGCGCTCGCTGGCCAGGAAGACGTGTCCTTGGGGAACCACCCACACACCGGGGATGCTGCGTGTCTACACAGCAACATACTCGACTCGTCCGTCCTTGTACACACACGGTCCAACGTGGTCATAAGTCGGCAGAGTGGCCACGGGACAAATCACACAGAAGAGCAGAGTGTGTGAGCGCCCATGAAAAAGACTTCAGCCTCTCCTTGACGGGTGAGGAGCAGACAGAGGGCCTTCGTAGCAGAGCCAGAAATCAAGGATCTGACTGTCCCCTGACAAAGCTCCTGACGAGGACGCTCGTGGTTCGGGGCTTGGAAGCACAGCGTGTATCCAGAGCAGGCGTGGGGCAGACGAGCACAGGCCCCCTCCCCACACCCAGGGACACGAGCCAGAGGGGACCAGAGAACAAGGGGCTGGGGTGGCGTCCTGGGGCCGGAAACAGGGAGGCTGGTTACAAGCCTTGCACACTCAACCGAGCTGCCGCAGAGCCCAGCTCCGGCTGGTTACGAGCCTTGCACACTCAACCGAGCTGCCGCAGAGCCCAACTCCGGCTGGTTATGAGCCTTGCACACTCAACCGAGCTGCCGCAGAGCCCAGCTCCAGCTTCCCCGGGAGAGCAGCGGGCGGTCCACTCCCCCAGGCCTCACATCCCTGAGCAGGACACCGGGGTATTCTCCTCTGGAGACTAAAACAGGCAGAGAGAACATACCTCCGGCTGATGCAGGCCTTCCAGTTAAAACTGGCTTGCCACTAGATCTGTGGAAAATTCCACCAGCCAATAAGCCCCACTTACTCACCAAAAACAAAGTCTGCATGAATGTTTAATGTCTCACACTTAATGAAGACTCACAGCTGAGCATTACCATGCGTTTGAAGAGACCCCCACTTTGAGAACGACAGACAAAATCAGAGGAAACAGAAACAGTACCAGAAATAAGAGGACTTTTTTTTTAAGATTTTATTTTTATTTATTTGAGAGCAAGAGACACCTCAGACGGGGGATGGAGCAGAGGGAGAAGCAGGCTCCCCACCGAGCAGAGAGCCCGGCATGGGGCTCGATCCCAGGACCCCGAGATCATGGCCCGAGCTGAAGGTAGAGGTTTCACGGAACCACCCAGTGCACCCCAAAACCCATCTGAACTCAGTCTTTACCTCATTATTCAAAACGTGTCCAGGAAACCTGGATAAAGGCCAAAACTGGGCTAGGAGTAAGAAGCAAACTCGGGTCCGGTCCAGAGACACTTTGACAAAACATTCATAAAGGGCGGTAGAATGAGGAGTTGGCCAAAGGCTTCTATTTAAGCAACAGGAATGAAGACGGCAGGTGTTAGTGAGGGAACAGAGGGCGGAGCAGGGGAGCAGAACAGAAGAACAGCCCCTTATGGATATGGTCAACGCCGCGGCCAAGAAGCAGCAGCAGCTCAGGGAGGCTGACACAGGGGTCTTCCCACCAAAGGTGCAGAGGCAACCGGGCGCCTACACAGAAAATAATGAACCTTGACACACAGCTTACAGCCTCACAAAAATTAACTTGAAATAAATCAGATTAAATGTAAAAGGCAACATTCCAGACTCCCTAGCAGACAATAGGGAAGAAAACCCTAGATGCCCTTTCTCATGGCGATGGCACTTTAGGCACAACAGCAAAGGCTCTGCCATGGAAGAAAGAGTTGGTAAGTGGCACTTCACGAAAAGTAAACACTTCTGCTGTGTGAGACACAAGTTCCAGAGAAGACAACAAGCCACAGACAGGAGGAAATATTTGCAAAAGACTCATCTCTTAAAGCACAATTATCCTCCAAATATGCAAAAAACACTTAAAACCCAGCAGGAAAACACACAAGTCAATCCAAACATGGGCCAAAGACACTGACACACATCTCACCAAACATCTGACCAAAGGAGTTACACAAAAGCCTAAGTGAGACCCCGCCTCCGCACCTGTGGAAATGGCCAGCATGCAGAGCGCCCGTGGAAATGGCCAGCATGCAGAGCGCTGACCCAGCACGTGCTGGTGAGGATGTGGGGCCCGGGGCTCCCCCTCACTACTGGTGGGAGGTAGACTGGTGCCACCACAGTAGGAGAGGGGCTGACTGCTTCCTACAAAACTGAGCACACCCTTCATGTACAATTCAGAAATCCTGCTCCTTGCTATTTCCCAAAGTGGCTGAAAACCTATGCCCACACAAAACCTGCATGTGGATTTTACAGCAGGGCTATCATAACTCCAAAACCTGGAAGCAAGCAGGCAAGATGTCCTCCAGCAGGTAAATGGATAAAATGGTCCTTCCAGACAAACAATATTACTCAACACAAAAAAAGAAATGAGCCACCCAACCATGAAGACACGGAGAAACCTCCAATGTGCTTCACCCAGTGAAGGAAGCCAGTCTGAGGGCTACTTGCTCTGTGATTCCAACTCTGTGACCTGCTGGACAAGGCAGAACTACAGACACAGTAAACAGATGAGTGGCTTCCAGAGGATGACGATGGAGAGGGAGACTTGGGGGTGGGGGGCCTGGAGGGGGAGGGCTGGGGCTGGGGAGGGAGGGGGGCAGGGGAGCACAGAGGGTTTAGGCGGTGACACTACTCTGTGTGACCCTGTCATGGCAGGTAGGAGTCCCCACACATTCGTGCAAACCCCTGAGCGTGCGACACCAACAGTGACCCTGACGTGCACTGAGGATGTGGGGGATGAGGACGTGTCCATGGGGGCTCATCAGTGGCGACGACGCCCCGACCAGAGGGGACGGAGGTGGGGGGAGGGGGTGGGGGATGGGGGCAGACGCCATTCGCCCCCGAGATCTGTGTCTTTTGCACAGTTTGCTATTAATGTGCAACTGCTCTGGAAAAAAAAAAATCTCCAAAAAGAATTTTTCCTTCACATGAAACATAAGCATTTCTGGGCGGACAGGAATGGTTTCAGCATACAGTGAACAGAGGTCCTGCTGTGGAGGCCCTTCCCTACCAGCTCCTGGCTCTGACGTGGTGCCCACCCCCAGGGCCTCCCCTGGATCCTTCCTCCTTGACCCTGACAGATCTCGCTGGCCCCTGCAGGCAGGAAGTCTATGACCTCCACAGACTTGGGATGACTTTGCTGCCCAAATCTCCAGCATGGTTGATGTGCTCCCTATCTGTGAACTGCTCTGCAAAAAACCCAGGAATTCCCAGACACGTACCCCTGAAACACTGATGGTTCCACATCCTGTTATGGAACAGAAAGAGAGATGTCAACACAAACATTAAAAATCAACTCCCCAGACAGAATTAATAGCTCCCCTTCACGGCTATGGCAGTAAAACAACAACACTACCACACCGAAGTCCCTTTCAAACCACAAAAGCATCCCTTCCACAGCCACAGACACACAGCTCAGGGCATATGTGCAGAGCGAGGTCAATAGTCCCCTCATCCTAGGAACACAGCCAGGGGTACATAACCACCCAGGGGGACAGGAAGCCCCTCCAGCTCCACCACGCCTTCGCGACACACACACCCGCAGGAAGCTGGCACAGAGACGCCGCGCAGCGTGGCTGCGACGTGAATAAGTGAATGGATCCACGAGCCCTGCGGCACCACTAAGCACGATCACATGATCTGAACACCAAGATGAAACGCCATTGGCAATGTGGTGGTGCGACCACCTTACGGAGGCCAAACGAGGCTCTGCCTGCGATTTCAGGGGAGAAAGGGAAAACCCCGAAGTCTCTTCACTGTGGAGAACTCCGGCTGAAGTCGCACGGAGGTGCAGGTGCCGCACCACCAAATACTGACAGGTCGTGCTCCCCAGGCTGTCCTCAACAATACTGTGTCTGATGCTCAAGCAGTCACACCTGATGCCCTGCCAGAGGCCAGGACCCAAAGCAAAATCTCCCACCCAGCTCCTGTGCTGTAGGAAAGCACTGGGGGCTGCTGAGTTTCCCAGACCACGCGCTCCGGAAGCCTGCGTGCCACTCAGTCCGCAAACCAAGGAGCAGCTTTCAAAGCAGAGAACCATATATTGTGTGAGCTGTGGAGTATTTCCACCCAGGATAACCCCCTTCTAAGTGCATGAGGGACAAGAGTTTCCAGCCTGAAAAGAACTGTTCTTTGCAACAAATGCAGAGGACCCAGGCAGCCATCTCTGCACGCTCACGTGGCGCATCTCTGTGTGCTGTCCACGTGTGAAAACACTAGCAATCAGCAGACTTACAGAATGGCACTGTGATCAGAAACACCATCTTTCCTCCCCAACGTGCTCAAACACTTTCTCCAGGTGATCACAGCTGCCACAGATGGCTCACGTGGCCCAGCCGTGTGGTCCCTCAGGGAGGATGTTAACTGTCCAGCTGTGAGCCTGGCTGCTCAGCTGTGTGCTTGACTAGCCTCAGGGTGTTCTGCCTGTGTCTGAAGTGTTTCCAAGGAGAGACAAGCACTGGACCCCACTCCTGGCCCCATGGTGCACGGTCCTGTCCCATGCCCCGAGTGCCTCAGGACAACAGAAGCTGGAGGACGGAGGGACCTGGACCCCCTTTCCTGCTTCACTGCAGCAGCTGGGACACCTTAGCACGTCCACTGCCCTCGGACTGAAGACGGACGTGCCGTCTCCTGGTCTTTGGATGCCCCGGGCCTGCAGATGCAGACTGCTGGCTTCTCGGCCTACGAAAGTGCATGAGCTGCTTCTCACACTAGATCTCGTCTCAGACAGAGACAGAGGGAGGCAGACGGCTGTGACATATGGACACACAGATGAATTCTGCTCTGGAGAACCCTGACTAATGCCACAGACTCCTCCGGTTCCCTGCTGACAAGCTCACACCCCACTGGGTCTGGATGCCTGGAGAGGAGGTCCTCAGCCGCACTGCCTGGAGGACCCGTTCAGTGCACCCACCTGGTGAGCGGCCTACGCCAACACCTGATTCCACAGGCCCGGCTGGCGGTGCCCTGTGAGGGAAGGTGGCCCAGGTGGACCAGCCAGGGACCCCTGTGCTAACAGCTCATCCCAGGCTCGCCCAGGGAGGGACAGGGCTATGGGGAGGCCAAGGTCGCTGTCCACAGCAGGGGTGCTGCTCATGCACTTGTGTGGCTTCTCGATCATTCCCAACTTTTTACTGGACGACACTGAGAATTGCAGGAGCTATTCTGACTCCTGAGTCCCGCTTACTGTGGGAAATCCCGAAGGACAGGAGACGGCCCTTCCGTGGGACAGTGAGCAGGGCAGCTGTGTCGGGGGGGGAGGTGCAGAAACAAGGCATCAGCGTGAGGTCCTAAAGCCAGGGAAGCCAACCGTGACAGGCCCCGAAAAGGATGATGAGAGGAGAGGCTGCAGGGCCGGCCGTGCCCTGGGAGCAGGGCCTCCACGCTGCCTGGTGCTCTCTGCTCAAGAAGTGCCTCCTCACACGGCCCCTGTATCTGTCCTCCTTCTGGAAGCCAGAATAGCAAGAGCCCCTGTGCCCTCCCGCTGAAGGTTGGCTTGGGAGAAACCATGCTGATCTGGAAAGGTAGCCCCAGGCTCATGGGGTGCTGACAGGGTCTTTAGGATGTAGAAAACGAAGCGCCCCACAGCAGCCTGCCCTCTAAGCCTCACGAAGGAGTCCAACAGCCCATTTCTGAAAGTCCTTGGGCTGCACAGTGTGGGAGCCTTGTGCCAGGAAGCTCCAAGACACGCACGTGCTTTGTACCAAATCATCACACCCCTCAAAAGTGAGAACAACTAAGAAAAGTTGCAGATACTTCCATTCTTATAAGAGAAGCCATTTAACTTAATTTTACAGAACATTTATCTGAGCTTAAAAATAGCAGAAACTGGCACATAATGAGTTTGGACCAGCTGTTTCACTACATTGGTCCTCATATTTGTTTTTCTAAATTTCAGGAACTATTGATTGACGAAGTTAGGAACTTAGGAACTAATTAAGAGCTCACACTGTACCAAGAGCTCTGAAAAGGCGTAGCAATTTAAATGATGTGAAGAAATATCATCTCTAACTTTTTTAAAATGAATCAATGCGAGCAGTCACTGAGAGGACTGGTCATCTGGCCGCACCACTGACAGGCTGTCCCACGGAGGGCAGCCGTGAGTGTCCCAGAGAATTTGATCCGCACAGGGACGAAGACCACTGACACTTCAGAAAACCTGAGGGCTTCAAAGAGCTCCGTCATTCTCATGGAAGTAGGGGTAACTGTCTCCTCTGAAAGTTCAAGAATATCCAACATCTGATTTATAAAGTACCTACCGGACCCAATACTCCTCTCGTCACACACACCCCCATGCCAGGACCCCACAGAACCGCAGGCATTGGGTTCACTGGCAAGCCTTCCTCACTCGATCTGCCAGTGTGGGACCCCATTGCCTTGACTTCTGGCTCCTTCCCAGTCTTCGCTGCAAATCCTTGCCTCTCCCTGTCTCTTGTACTTCATGCTGAGGACACAACCACCAGCTCCTCTCTGTCACCCCTGAGCCCTGGTCCTAAACCCTGAGCCCTCAGAGAGACACACACAACTGCCTACTTGATCACACTCGCATGTCTCAGGGGACCTCAAAATTAATTTGTCCCCCAAACAGTCTCACCTCCAACTGAGCTCCCTGCACACATGGGGCCAGCGCACCATCCCTGGCACAGGGCCCTGCCTCGCCCTGCAGTCCCCAGTCCTCCGTGGAAGCCTGTTCCCACCATGGCAGACCTGGCCAGGGCCTCACCGCCCACCCCACTGCTGCCCCACCCCAGGCTACCAGCACCTCAGTAGCCCAGCCCTCTCCTGACTACCCTGCCTGCTCCCACTCTCATGCCCTCATAACTGGTCCTCAGAGGCACACCAAGGTAATCCTCTAAGCCAGTCTTTACATCAGTCTCAGCCCAGAACACTCTGACAACTCCTCAGAGAACTTGGTCCCTCAACGCCTCCAAGCCCCAGAGTTCTGTGACAGGAGCCAATGACCTTAGGCCCACTCAAGAGTTCAAGCCACACCAGCCCTACCATCAGCCAAGCACACCCCAGGGACTTTGCACATGCTGCCCTGTGCTGGCAAGCTCTCCTCCAGGGTGTCCTCACTGACCACTGGCCTGCGGAAGTCTCCTCATCAGTGAGCCCTCCTCCACTTCTGAACAATGCTATGGCTCTGCGTCCAGTCCTCCACTCTTCCTCCACCATACTCCCTCACAGCTCACACAGCCTGGGGCTCCCACCTGTGTCTGTGTGCTCTCCAGCTGCAGAGAGGGAGCAAAAGCTCTGGGGAGGCAGGACTGTCTGTGGTGGTCACAGTGTGACCTCTGGGCACACAGCTGTGGCTGACACGTGGCACGCCAGAAAAATTGTCTGCTGTGATCAGTAGACTAATGCATACGGGGTGACTGTCCAGCTTCCTTGAATCCCACAACCCTTTAACACACGAGGTCATGTGTGGACCTGTAACGACCCCCTCCCACACAGCAGGGAAGTGGGGAGCTGCTGCATCTGAAGTGTGGTGTCCAGAGAGCACAGGGACCCTTTCCCTCTGCTCCCCAAGCAGGGCCCTGTGGGACCATCTCCTGGGTGAACTCTGAAGGAAGTTCATGTACCACAAAGGGCTCAGGGGCAGCAGGAGTAAGCTTGCAGGCGGAAGGACACACAGTTAGGACAGCACTGACCCACACCACGGGCTTCTGGACCACCCTCACTACCGTCCTGGGATGCGAGCCCACAGGGCCCCCCACTTTAAAGGTGCCCTGAGGGGAGGAGGCAAGATGGTGGTGGAGTAGCAGGCTGAGATGACATCAGCTCGCAGAAGATCAGCTAGACAGTTATCAAACCACTCCGAACACTTACAAATCCAACTGGAGATCAAAGAGAAGAGCAGTGATTCTAGGAACAGAAAATCGGCCACTTTCTGGAAGGTAGGACGTATGGAGAAGAGAATCTGAAGTGACAGGAAGACAGACCGCAGCGGGAGGGGCCACCTCCCAGCAATCAGTGGAGCAATGGAGCACAAAATCAGAACATTTAAAAGTCCACTCCACTGAGGGACGTCGCTCCAGAGACTAAGCCGGAGTGAAGCCCACACGGGGACAGTGTGGCCTCAGATCCCACGGGGTCACAGAAGGATGAGGGGTGTCTGAGTGTGGCAGAGCTCACAGTATGGGAGTGGGGAAGCCACAGCAGAGACGAAGTGGAGTGAGCTCTCAGCTCAGTGTTACCTTAAACTGTGATCCATGGCATAGGCCACTGCTCTGTGAGTGGGGAACCCACAAGTGACAGATCTGGGGACACCCCCCGGGAAGAGCTCAGGGATCTGCGGGGTTCGGAAACTCCAAACAGGGCCATGCACCAGAGACAGAGATGGTCAGTCACAGGCCGGGTGAGATCAGAGGGCGGCCGGAGACCAGGGAGACAGGAGGGACTGACAGCTCATCTCCAAGGGCGCACTGAGGAGTGAGACCCCAGCTCTCGGTTCCTCCGGCTGGAGACTGAGAGGCCGCCATCTTCATTCCTGTCCTCCAGAACAGTACAGAAAGAGCTCAGGGAACAAAAGTCCCCAAGAGCAAACCCGAGCGGATTACTTAGCCGGGCCCCTGGCAAGAACAGCGCAATTCCGCCTCAGGCAAAGACACGTGAGAATCACTGAAACAGACCCTCCTGCAGGGATCGGCAAGAACATCCAGCAAGACCAAGCTCACTGATCACGGAGAACAGAGGAGTTCCAGAGGAGGAGAAGGCAAAGCATGGAATTTATGGCTTTCTCCACACAATCCTTTAGTCTTGCAAAGTTAATTAATTTTTTAAATTTTTTTCCTTATTCTATTTTTTAAACTTTTACTTTTCCTCTTTTAATGTTTCTTTAACTAGTTTATCTTAACAATACCTTTCTTTAAAAAAATATTTTTGAACCTTCATTATTATGGTCATATTTTATTGTTCATTGTATCTAACTTTATTTTTTGTACACACATAGGGTTTTTTCTTCTAAAAAATTTAGGGATACAACTTCTTCTAATAGATCAAAATATACCCTAAATCTAGCACAGGACTTTGTTCTAGTCTCCTGCCTGAACAAATTCTCTCCACTTCATTTTTCTTTCTCTACCCAACCAACTTATCAAGTCCTCTTCTGAATTTTTTATTTTATTTTATTTTATTTTAATTTTATTTTATTTTATTTTCAATGTAGCAGTATTCATTGTTTTTGCACCACACCCAGTGCTCCATGCAATCTGTGCCCTCTCTAATACCCACCACCTGGTTCCCCCAAACTCCCACCCCCCACCTCTTCAAACCCCTCAGATTGTTTTTCAGAGTCCATAGTCTCTCACGGTTCACCTCCCCTTCCAATTTCCTTCAACTCCCTTCTCCTCTCTAAATCCCCTTGTCCTCCATTCTATTTGTTATGCTCCACACATAAGTGAAACCATATGATTTTTTGAATTTTTTTAAAATTTACATCTTTACAGTCACATGCCATCCCTTCATCGTGTTTACACTTGTTCTTGTGTGTGTGTGTATATATATATATATATATATATATATATATATATATATATATATATATATATGTAAAATTTTCTTTCTTTAAAATTTTGGGAGATAGTTTCTTCTAAGAGACCAAAACACTCCCAAAATTAAGTGGGTGGCACTGTTATATTCACCAGTCTAATATATATATTTTCTTTTTTCTTCTTTTTAAATTTTTTTGAACTTCTCTTTATTCCCCTTTCTTCCATCCATCATTTGGGGTCTCTTCTAATTTGATTAACGCACAATTCCTGGGGTCTTTGCCACCCTTTTAGAATTTTATTCTCTTGTTCATATATTCTTATCGGGATAAATTGGCAAGGTGGAAACTCTCAACACAAAGAAAAGAACAAGAGGCAGTACCAAAGGCTTGGGACCTAATCAATACAGACATAAGAAATACGTCAGATCTAGAGTTTTGAATGACGATTCTCAAGGTGCTAGCTGGGCTCAAAAAAGGCATGGAAGATATTAGGGAAACCCTATCTGGAGAAATAAAAGCCCTTTCTGGAGAACTAAAAGAACTAACATCTAACCAAGCTGAAATTTAAAAAAAGGTATTAATGAGGTCCAATAAAAAATGGAGGCTCTTACTGCTAGGGTAAATGAGGCAGAAGAGATTATTAGTGATATACAAGACCAAATGCCAGAGGATAAAGAAGCTGAGCAAAAGAGAGAAAAACAACTACTGGACCATAAGGGGAGAATTTGAGAGAAAACTGATACCATAAGATGAGACAACATTAGAATAATTGGGATTCCAGAAAAAGAAGAAAGAGAGAGGGGAACATAAGGTATATTGGAAGGAATTATTATAGAGAATTTCCCTAATATGACAAAGTGAACAAGCATCAAAATCCAGGAGGCACAGAAAATCCCCCTCAAAATCAAGAAGAATAGGTCCACAACCTGCCATCTAATAGTAAAACTTACAAGTCTTAGCGACAAAGAGAAAATCCTGAAAGCACCGAGGACAAGAAGTCTGTAACATACGATGGTAGAAATATTAGATTGGCAGCGGACTTATCCAGAGACCTAGCAGGCCAGAAACCTATCGCTGGCATGATATAGTCAGAGCACTAAGCGAGAAAAACATGCACCCAAGAATACTATATCCAGCTAGGCTATCATTGAAAGTAGGAGAGATAGAAAGTTTCCAGGAGAAACAAAAACTTAAGAATTTGCAAACAGTAAACCAGCCGTACAGGAAATATTGAAAGGGTCCTCTAAGCAAAGAGAGAGCTTAGAAATAGTAGACCAGAAAGGAACAGGCAATATACAGTAACAGTCACCTTACAGGCAATACAGTGGCACTAAATTCATCTCTCTCAATAGTTATCCTGAATGTAAATGGGCTAAATGCCCCAATCGAAAGACACAGGGTATCAGAATGGATTAAAAAAACAAAACCCTTCAATATGCTGCCTACAAGAAACTCATTTTAGACCCAAAGACAACTCCAGATTTAAAATGAGGGGGTGAAAAACAATTTACCATTCTAATGGACCTCAAAAGAAAGCTGGGGTGGCAATCCTTTTATTAGATCAATTAGATTTTAAGGCAAAGACTATAATAAGAGATGAGGGAGGACTCTATATAATACTCAAAGGTTCTGTCCAACAAAAAGATCTAACAATTTTAAATATCTATGTCACTAGCATGGGAGCAGCCAATTATATAAACCAATTAATAACAAAATCAAAGAAACACATCGACAATAATACAATGATAGTAGGAGACTTTAACACTCCCCTTCACTGAAATGGACAGATCATCCAAGCAAAAGATCAACAAGGAAATAAAGGCCTTAAACGACACACTGGACCTGATGGACATCACAGATATATTCAGAACATTCCATCCCAAAGCAACAGAATACACATTCCTCTCTAGTGCTCATGGAACATTCTCCAGAAGAGATCACATCCTGGGTCACAAATCAGGTCTCAACCAGTACCACAAGATTGGGATCATTCCCCACATATTTTCAGACCACAATGCTGTGAAGCTAGAACTTAACCACAAGAGGAAATTTTGAAAGAACCCAAACACGCGGAGGCTAAAGAGAATCTTTTTAAAGAATCAATGGGTCAACCAGTAAATTAAAGAAGAACTGAAAAAATTCATGGAAACAAATGATAATGAAAACACAATGGTTCAAAATCTGTAAGACACAGCAAAGGCAGTCCTGTGAGGAAAATATATAGCAATTCAAGCCTTTCTCAAGAAACAAGAAAGTTCTTAAGTAAACAACCTAAGCCTCCACCTACAGGAGCTAGAGAAAGAACAAAGAAAGCCTAACCCAGCAGGAGAAGAGAAATCATAAAGATTAGAGCAGAAGTGAATGAAATAGAAGCCAAAAGAACAGAAGAACAGATCAAGGAAACTAGCAGCTGGTTCTTTGAAAGAATTAGTAAGACTGATAAACCCCCTGGCCATACTTATCAAAAAGAAAAGAGAAAGGACACAAATTAATAAAATCATGAATGAAAGAGGAGAGATCACAACAAACACAAAAAATATATAATCATTTATAAGAACATATTATGAGGAAGTATACGCCAGTAAATTTGACAATCTGGAAGAAGTGGATGCATTCCTACAGACATATAAACACCAAAACTGAACCAGAAAGAAATAGAAAACCCAAACAGACCCATAATCAGTAAGGAGACTGAAGCAGTTATCAAAAATCTCCCAACAAGAGCCCAGGGCCAGATGGCTTCCCAGGGAAATTCTACCATACATTTAAAGAAGAATTCATTCCTATTCTTCTGAAACAGTTCCAAAAAATAGAAATGGAGGGAAAACTTCCAAACTCATTTTCTGAGGCCAGCATTACGTTGATCCCAAAACCAAACAAAGACCCCATCAAAAAGGAGAATTACTGATCAATATCTTTGATGAACACAGATGCAAAAATTTTAACCAAAATACTAGCCAATAGGATCCAACAATACATTAAAAGGAGTATTCACCAGGACAAAGTGGGATTTATTCCAGGGCTGCAAGTTTAGTTCAACAACCACAAATCAATGAGATACACTACTTTAATTAAAAAAAGAAAAAGAACCATATGATACTCTCAATAGATGCTGAAAAAGCATTTGACAAAGTACAGCATCCTTTCTTGATCAAAACTATTCAAAGTGTAGAGATAGAAAGTACATACCTCAATATAATCAAAACCATCTACGAGGGGCGCCTGGGTGGCTCAGTGGGTTGAGCCGCTGCCTTCGGCTCAGGTCATGATCTCAGGGTCCTGGGATCGAGTCCCGCATCGGGGGGGTCTCTGCTCAGCGGGGAGCCTGCTTCCTCCTCTCTCTCTGCCTGCCTCTCTGCCTAATTGTGATCTCTCTCTGCCAAACAAGACAGGGACATCCATTATCATTATTGCTATTTGAGCTATTTGACATATTAATAGAAGTCCTAGCCTCAGCAATCAGACAACAAAAAGAAATTAAAGGCATCCAAATTTGGCAAAGCAGAAGTCAAACTCTCATTCTTTGCAGATGATATGATACTTTTGTGGAAAACCCAGAAGACCCCACTCCAAATCTGCTAGAACTTGTACAGGAATTCAGTTAAGTGTCCAGATATAATATCAATGCACAGAAATCAGTTGCATTTCTATACACCAACTACAAGACAGAAGAAATTAAGGAGTCAATCCCATTTTCAATGGCACCCAAAATCATAAGATACCTAGGAATAAACCTAACCAAAGAGGCAAAGAATTTGTACTCAGAAAACTGTAAAGTACTCATGAAAGAAATTGAGGTAGACACAAAGAAATGGAAAAATGTTCATTGCTCATGGACTGGAAGAACAAATTTGTGAAAATGACTATGCTACCTAAAGCAATCTACACATTTAATGCAATCCCTATCAAAATTCCATCAATTTTTTCAAAGAAATGGAACAAGTAATCCTAAAATTTATGTGGAACAAGAAAAGGCCCTGAATAGCCAGAGGAATGTTGAAAAAGAAAGCCAAAGTTGGTGGCGTCAAAATTCCAGACTTCAAGCTCTATTACAAAGCTGTCATCATCAAGACAGTATGGTCCGGGCACAAAAACGGACACATAAACCATTGGAACAGAATAGAGAGCCCAGAAATAGACCCTCAACTTTATGGTCCACAAATCTTCAACAAAGCAAGAAAGAATGTCCAATGGAAAAAAGACAATCTCTTCAACAAATGGTGTTGGGAACACAGGACAGCCACATGCAAAAGAATGAAACTGGACTATTTCCTTACACCACACACAAAAATAGACTCCAGATGGATGAAGGACCTCAACATGAGAAAGGAATCCATCAAAATCCTTGAGAAGAACACAGGCAGCAACCTCTTTGACCTCAGCTGCAGCAACTTCTTCCTAGAAACATCACCAAAGTCAAGGGAAGCAAGGGCAAAATGAACTATTGTGACTTCATCAAGATCAAAGCTTTTGCACAACAAAGGAAACAGTTAACAAAACCAAAAGACAACTGACAGAGTGGGAGAAGATATTCCCACATGACTTGTGAGATATAGGCTAGTATTCAAAATCTATAAAGAACTTCTCAAACTCAACATCCAAAAACAAAAAATCCAATCAAGAAATGGGCAGAAGACATGAACAGACATTTCTGCAAAGAAGACATCCAGATGGCCAACAGACACATGAAAAAGTGCTCCATCCACATCACTCGGCATCAGGGAAATACAAATCAAAATCACAATGAGATCCCACCTCACACCAGTCAGAAGGGCTAAAATGAACCAGTCAGGAACTGACAGATGCTGGCGAGGATGCGGAGAAAGGGGAACCCTCCTCCACTGTTGTTGGGAATGCAAGCTGCTGCAGCAACTCTGAAAAATAGCATGAAGTTTCCTCAAAAAGGTGAAAATAGAACTACCCTACGAACTGGCAATAGCTCTACTGGGTATTTACCCTAAAGATACAAAAGCAGTGATCTGAAGCGGCACGTGCACCTGAATGTTTATAGCAGCATTGTCCACAATAGCCAAACTGTGGAAAGAACCTAGATGTCCATCAAAAGATGAATGGATAAAGAAGAGGTGGTATATACTTACTACAGAATACTATGCAGCCATCAGAAGAAATAAGTCTTGCTATTTATGACAACGTGGATAAAACTAGAGGGTATTATGCTAAGTGAAATAAGTCAAACAGAGAAAGACAATTATCATATAATCTCCCTGATATGAGGAAGTTGAGAGGCAACATGGGGGTTATGGGGGGTAGGGAAGGAAAAAATGAAACAAGATGGGATTGGGGGGGAGACAAACCATAGGGAGACTCTTAATCTCACAAAACAAACTGAGAGCTGCCAGGGGGAGGAGGGTTGGGAAAGGGGGTGGGGTTATGGACACTGGGGAGGGTATGTGCTATGGTGAGTGCTGTGAAGTGTGTAAATCTGGCGATTCACAGACCTGTACCCCTGGGGCTATTAAAAATTATATGCCAATAAAAAATAAAAATAAAATAAAATAAAAATAAAAAACTACAAAGTAAAACCAAAAATAAATAAAAATTATTAGAAGCTGGTTTTTTGAAAGGATAAGATCGATAAACCATTGGCCACACTAATCCAAAAGAAAAGAGAGAAAGCTCAAATTAATAAAATTATGAATAAAATGGGAGAGATCATAACTAACACCAAGGAAGTAGAAACAATCATCAGAAGTTATTATCAACAGTTATATGCCAATAAGATAAGCAACCTAGATGAAATAGATGCATTGCTGGAAAACTATAAACTCCCAAAATTGAACCAGGAAGAAGTTGAAAACCTGAATGGATCAATATCTAGCAACGAGATTGAAACAGTGATCAAAAAGCTCCCCAAAACCAAGGGACCAGGACCTGATGGATTCCCCGAGGATTTCTACCAAACTATCAAAGAAGAAATAACACCTATTCTCCTGAAGCTGTTTCCAAAAATAGAAGCAGAAGTAAAACTTCTAGATTCTTTCTATGAAGCCAGCATTACCCTGATCCCCAAACCAGGCAAAGACTCCAACAAAAAGGAGAATTTCAGAACAATATCACTGATGAATAGGGATGCTAAGATTCTCAACAAGATCCTAGCCAATAGGATACAACAGCACATCAAAAAGATTATCCACCATGGCCAGGTGGGATTCATCCCTGGGTTACAAGGATGGTTCAACATTCGCAAATCAATCAATGTGATAGAACAAATCAATAAGAGAAGAGAGAAGAACCACATGGTCCTCTCAATTGATGCAGAAAAAGCATGTGACAAAATCCAGCATCCGTTCCTAATTAAAACACTTCAAAGTATAGGGATAGAGGGAACATTCCTGAACTTCATAAAATCTATCTATGAGAGGCCCACAGCAGATATCATCCTCAATGGAAAAAAGCTCACAGCCTTCCCATTGAGATCAGGAACACGACAAGGATGCACACTCTCACCACTCTTGTTCAACATTGTATTAGAAGTCCTCACAACAGCAATCAGACAACAAAGAGAAATAAAAGGTATCCAAGTTGGCAATGAAAAGGTCAAATTCTCTCTCTTCCCAGATGACATGATTCTTTATGTGGAAAACCCAAAAGACTCCACCCCCAAACTACTAGAACTCATACAGCAATTCAGTAACGTGGCAGGATACAAAGTCAATGTACAGAAATCAGTGGCTTTCTTATACACTAACAATGAAAATACAGAAAGGGAAATTAGAGAATTGATTCCATTTACTATAGCACCAAGAACCATAAGATACCTGGGAAAATTTTTAGCCCAAGATCAGGGGTCATTAGTGGTCTACTTACCCCCAAGCTTGTGAGAATCTGTAATAGCAGGCATGTAGATACTTAAAGTTTTGAAATTCAGAATATTGTGGAGCATTTGCATTGATCTCAGCAATTTAGTGGGCAATGGCCAGAGATAATAGGCACTATGTAATGCACAGGGTATGCTGCACATCAAAGATCTGTGGGGAACTCCGTGGCTTTGAGGGTCCTATGCATGGCATGTTTATGTACGGAACTGAAAAACTTTATATGACTGTTTCTGCCTATAACTTCACTTTGTTTGATGTATAAAGATAAATTATTTTTATATGTCTTTGCTTTAATAAACACTAAATTTTCCACAAGTGCCACTACCTCACCTATCAAAAGTTAATTGTATCTTCTATTGTTTGGGACGATTTCAGAAAATCATTTGACTTCATTTTCCTGTACTTGTGTGGTATAATTTCTTACCCTCAGTCTTTTCTTAAACTTAAATAAATGATTTGTAAGTACTATAGAAAGAAAAAGATACCTGGGAATAAACCTAACCAAACCTATCCCAGATCCTTTACCTGGGAGTAAAGGATCTGTACTCGAGGAACTACAGAACACTCATGAAAGAAATTGAAGAAGACACAAAAAAATAGAAGACCATTCCATGCTCTTGGATCAGAAGAATAAACATTGTTAAAATGTCTGTACTGCCTAGAGCAATCAATACTTTTAATGCCATTCAGATCAAAATTCCACCAGTATTTTTCAAAGAGCTGGAGCAAATAATCCTAAAATTTGTATGGAATCAGAAGAGACCCCGAATTGCTACGGAAATGTTGAAAAACAAAAATAAAACAGGTGGCATCACATTACCTGATTTCAAGCTTTACTACAAAGCTGTGATACCAAGACAGCATGGTACTGGCATAAAAACAGACACATACACCAGTGGAACAGAGCAGAGAGCCCAGATATGGACCCTCAACTCTATGGGCAAATAATCTTCGACAAAACAGGAAAAAATATACAGTGGAAAAAAGACAGTCTCTTCAATAAATGGTGCTGGGAAAAATGGGCAGCTATATGTAGAAGAATGCAACTCGACCATTCTCTTACACCATACACAAAGATAAACTCAAAATGGATAAAAGACCTCAACGTGAGACAGGAATCCATCAGAATCCTAGAGGACAACATAGGCAGTAATCTCTTCGATATCAGCCACAGCAACTTCTTTCAAGATGTGTCTCCAAAGTCAAAGGAAACAAAAGTGAAAATGAACTTTTGGGACTTCATCAAAATCAAAAGCTTCTGCACAGCAAAGGAAACCGTCAAGAAAACAAAGAGGCAACCCACGGAGTGGGAGAAGATATTTGCAAATGACAGTACAGACAAAAGGTTGATATCCAGGATCTATAAAGAACTCCTCACACTCAACACACACAAAACAGATAATCATATCAAAAAATGGGCAGAAGATATGGACAGACACTTCTCCAATGAAGACATACAAATGGCTATCAGACGCATGAAAAAATGTTCATCATCACTAGCCATCAGGGAGATTCAAATTAAAACCACATTGAGATACCATCTTACACCAGTTAGAATGGCCAAAATTAGCAAGACAGGAAACAACATGTGTTGGAGGGCATGTGGAGAAAGGGGAACACTCTGACACTGTTGGTGGGAACGCAAGTTGGTGCAGCCTCTTTGGAGAACAGTGTGGAGATTCCTCAAGAAATTAAAAATAGAGCTTCCCTATGACCCTGCCATTGCACTCCTGGGTATTTACCCCAAAGATACAGATGTCGTGAAAAGAAGGGCCGTCTGTACCCCAATGCTTATAGCAGCAATGGCTACGGTCGCCAAACTGTGTAAAGAACCAAGATGCCCTTCAACGGACAAATGGATAAGGAAGATGTGGTCCATATACACTATGGAGTATTATGCCTTCATCAGAAAGGACGAATACCCAACTTTTGTACCAACCTGGACGGGACTGGAAGAGACTATGCTTAGTGAAATAAGTCAAGCAGAGAGAGTCAGTTATCATACGGTCTCACTTACTTGTGGAGCAGAAGGAATAACACGGAGGACATGGGGAGATGGAGAGGAGAAGGGAGTTGGGGGAAATTGGAAGGGGAGGTGAACCATGAGAGACTATGGACTCTGAAAACCAACCTGAGGGTCCTGAAGGGGAGGGGGTGTTGGAGGTTGGGGAACCAGGTGGTGGGTATTATAGAGGGCACAGATTGCATGGAGCACTGGGTGTGGTGCAAAAACAATGACTACTGTTATGCTGAAAATAAATTTAAAAATAAATAAATTAATTAATTAATAAAAATAAAACCAAAAATAAATTAAAATAAATAAGGGTACTATGAGGCATGGCAACATCACATGACCGCTGAGCAGCCCAGAGCCCAGGGCCTTCTGCCTCAGAAACCACGAGGTCGGCAGGGCCAACCTCACCCCATGTGGTCTAGTTCAACGCCGCTCACAAACACTGTTTCAGAATCCTGATCTTAAGGATCCGAGTGTGCAGCTCCCACATGCCAGGGGGTAACGGCCACAGGGATGAAGCTCGCTCGCAAGTGTCCACGTCCCGAGTGCATGCCATAGGGCAGAACGGAGCAAGCCCTCCTCGCCGGCCTCTCAGGCTTCTCCCACAATGAGCGTGGGGCTCCCACTGACATTTCCTTGGTGCAAGGCGCAGTCCCACAGCCACAGCCATGACAAGGACACCCTCTCCCTGCATGCTTGGGCGGAGGCAAGAATCACTTCCCTATCATGACCATGCCGTCACCACCTGCCCCGTCCTGGAGCCCAGCAGAGTGTTGAGTGGTAAGTTAGCACTCTGCTGGGCATGGTGGCAACCTCCGCAGAGGTTGCAAGTGCCACAGGGAGCTCCAACGTTCCAGGATGAGCACGGGAGCCATGTAGAGGGGTGCTACAGATCTGGCCCCACGGAGGTCCCCAGGACAAGACCCAGAGTCACAGCCCTGGGTCACGCACAAGCGTCCCAGAGCTGGAACACCGACCACAGAGCTGGCTGTGTGCATATCGTCAAAGAGAACATTTGGGGCATGATCCCACAGATAGACCCACAGACAAGAGGGCAGGTGGACTCGGTCATGGCTGGACCCCACTAGGAAGAGTCCTGCCACGGCTTCCAGGCCTGGGGTTGGCCCCGAGGCTTCTCCTGGCGGCACGTCTGTGCCCAAGACCATGGGACGGACCTAACCCACCTCCTCTTCGCTCGCGTTTTCTCCTTCTCTGTGGTAGACAAGAGTGCGCATTGGCTCCATCCATTTAATTAAAGCTAATTAAAGTTATTTGCAGTGTAAGAAGATTTGAGCGCACAGAGCCTAGGTAACGGAGATAAATCACACGTGCATGTTCATTTAATGGATCATGTTGGCTCAGTTAAAACGCATGGAACGAATCGATTCCTCTTCAGGGTTATTCTCGACAGTTTTTCTTCCTTTCTACTGAACGTGGACAAGTTTTATTAGCTGGGGTTCTCTAGAGAAACACACCCCGCCGGATAGCAGGAAATACACACACATATGTACGTATGTCCGTACACGTACAAGGGCTCCTCCCCCGACCGGCATGAATTCCTTGTCGCAGCTCGTGGCAGCCATGAGCGTGACCATACGAGAGTCTGCGTCCCTGCTGCCAGGCTCGGGGTCACAATGAGAAGGGAACGCTGGGTCGCATGGCAGTCCTGTTGGCTTCTGAGGGCCCCCCCCAGCTGTGGCTCAGGCGTTCCCTCCCGGGGGCCGTGGGGGTCCCCTTCTCCATGGCTTTGCCCACACCTGCCACTCACGGGGGTTTGACAGCAGCCACCGTGGTGGCACGGAGTCCCTGGAGACGCACTCACACACTTGCCCCTGTCAGTGAGGTCCCACGCGCACACACACGTACTCACGCACTTCCCCTGCCGGCGTGGTCCCCCCTCCCACACACACGCACGACCTGCTGTGCCGGCGGCAGCTGAGGACTTCAGGACCCTCCTCCTGTGCCTCCCCACCCCGCCCTGCAGCCCCGGCCCCTGGCGTGGTCCACCGGCCTTCCCGCTCCCAGCTGGTCATTTCGAGTCCCTGTGTAGTGTGACGCCTGTCCTTCAAACAGCCTGTTCACGGTGTATGTGAGACACACCCTGCCTACCGCCACCCCTCGTGTGCTCCCAGGTCTGGCACCTGCCGCTGGCCTCCCTGGACCCACGCCTACCTGGAGAGGGAGACAGGTGCACAGAGGGACCCCGAGACCAGGGCTTATCACCCTCCTCTGTGGCCCCAGCAGATGCCTGCATTGGGCGGAAACTGCTGCCGGCCAGCTGCCTGCGGCCTGACCACCCGGGCTGACAGTCACCGGCCAGCTGCCTGCGGCCTGACCACCCGGGCTGACAGTCACCGGGGAGGTTCTCTGGGGTTTCTCTGACCTGCGAGCCCCTGACTAACAGCCGGGCGGTTTATATTCCCCCACACAGGCCAACGCTCCTGACGCTCAGCTGCTCAGCTCCACCTGGTGACCTTTCTTCACCGTTCTACGGAAACATTTTCCAAATTAAGCTTGAACGGAACACCCTCCTTGACCCCTTCACACCACAAAGGCCTCGCCCACCTTTAAGTTTCAAAGGCTGTTGGCTGCCAGCAGTGCCCCCCACGGTGTCCCATAAATGGGACGCAGCCCCCAGCAGACTGTGCCGTTTCTTACACCTGCATAAAACGTACAAATGCGTCCTGAGCATTTGAAGAGCAGCTACGGGATGGGGGGAGTGGTGACAGACATGTCAAGCCTGTCCCCAGAGGAGCGCCATGGGGAGGGAAGGGGAAGACCTGCAGCCCCCCAGGTATGACCGCAGGACAGAAAGCCTGGGGTCGGGAAGGTTGCGCGGAGGTCTCCTTGGAGCAGAATGAGCAGCGGGTTTCCAGGGAGGAAGTCTGAGGGACAGGCCAGGTGAAGGCGCTCAATGCTCCAGAGGCCAGGGCGAGGATGGGACAGATGCGGGGTGGAGCAGGTCGGCAAGGGTGAGTGTGGAGTGCTCACAGGGAGGGAAGACGCGAGGCTGGAGGCCCGCGCAGAGCAGAGGTCCAGGGTCTCAGAGTTTACACTCCGTCCCCCAGGGACGGAGAGCCTCTGGAAACCCAAAGACATGGCGACCACATATGCAACTTAAGAAATGAAACAGAAACAAGACTCTCAACTAGAGAGGGGAGGTGGGTATGGGGGTGGGGGAAGCAGGTGATGGGGATGAAGGTGCCCCTGTCGAGCGCGGGCTGGTGGACGGAGGAGCCGAAGCTCTCCATCGCACGCCGGAAACGGACACTATACTGGACACTAACTACCTGCAGCTCAACACGAAGACAAAGACCTTGCGGTGGTTCCCACTTCTAACCTCCCATTGGTCTAGAATGGTGTTTTTAAGACTCCATTTGGAGAGTTTCCGGACCAGAGAAGATGAGGAAACACGAAATACCGATCACATGCCCACCATGGTGACAATAACTAACACACTAAGGACTCGAAAACGTCCTGCAAAGTTCCACTCTGATATGGGATGTGTGTGACACACGTGCTTTGTTATCGGTTAAACGTTTCCTTCGATGTTTCTCTCAGAAACTACATGTCTCAGGGTCATGATTCTAAATCCCTGTGCACCGAGTGATGGAAATGCGGTGATCTTCACGGTGTCCCAGGCCGGCCCTCCTGGCTCTGGGTTGTGCACCCGACCCGATGCCCCCCCAGGCGTGTGTGGAAGGTGAGCATGCAGCCTGGAGGTGCTACAAGGTGACAACCCAGGTGAGGGCAGGTGAGGGCAGGTGAGGGCAGGTGAGGGCAGGTGAGGGCAGCGCTGTCAACACTTGCCCAATGTGGGAACGGGATTCGGCTCAGAACACAGCTGGAAAGCTAGTCTTCCTACAAAAAGGAGCAGAATTAATCCAGCCTGTCAGCACGGTCTACACCACTCATACGATCAACTCACTACACAGCAACACACACAGATGGAGGTTAAAGAATGTAACAGAGCCATGCTGCTGCTGAGAACAAGGAGGGAGCAAACCTCAGGGCTGCCTTCTACAAAACTCCACTCAGCATCCGTCCGAGCAGCTGTTCCTGCACAGACTGAGGCAGAGACGTTGACAGAGCAAAACAACATCCCAAAGTGCCAGCTGCAGGGGCACAGAGAGCAATGCCAAGGGCAGGAGTCACTCAAGCGGGTGCCCCAGCTTTCAGTCACGGCGAACCGGATTGAATAGATCCCATGGAGTCTCATTCCCTACCCGCCGCAGGTAGTGACGCGGAGGTTAGCTGCGCAGAGAGGCCCACGTGGGTCTATGTGCAAACACGCACACGTGTCTTCAGGTAGGTACCTCTCATTCAAAATGTCATGGACTGCCTTCACGAATTCTCCAGTAAAGAATCATCACGTTACAGAGAAATGTCTGGACTGGAGGACTTTACTTGACTAATGATACCAAGATTTTACCAGACAGAATGGATAAAAAACAGGCAATTGTACCCTAAAACTACATATTATACACACTGCCGTGGGTTTGTGTACGGGAAAAACTCAAACGTTTCTGTTGATCAAACTCAGGAAAGATGGGGGGATGCAGTCGTGCTTTCAAAGTACAGTAATCTGAGAAGCGGGGAACGGAAGAGAAACCAGACACTCTGGTGAAGTATTCTGCAACCTGAAGATGACAGGGCACAAATGTCTTAGAGAAACCCCTAAGGGATACGGGGCACCTGGGTGGCTCAGTGGGTTAAAGCCTCTGCCTTCGCCTCAGCTCATGATCCCAGGGTCCTGGGATCGAGCCCCGAGTCGGGCTCTCTGCTCAGCAGGGAGCCTGCTTCTTCCTCTCTCTCTGCTTGCCTCTCTGCCTACTGGTGATCTCTGTCTGTCAAATAAATAAATAAAATCCTTAAAAAAAAAAAAAAAAAAACTAAGGGATAAATTAGATTTGTGGTCATGTAAAGCCCACAAAGACCTATCACCAGTGGAGAGAGTTTCATAGCTCAAATCAAGATTGTCTATTAATTTTCTGAAAAGTAAAAATCTCCATTCTAGGTTGTACAACTTTGCTGAATTGTTTTAAAAAGGAATATTCTACTTTAAAGTATGTGAGATTAAATTTATTATCATAAGTCACCTTGCATGTAATTTTTGCAAGTTCTTTAGCTTTATCACCTAAGCTCTGTGAAACGGAGGTGGACGAGTCTTCCTCATTTATGAATGCACTCACCGAGCACCCACCATGCAGGTCCTGCAGATAAAAGCCAGCTGTCCTGTCAGAGAGGCCCGGCGTGACCGGACACAAATCACCACTGTGCGCGCTGGTCCAAGCAGCATTCAGAGCAGCCTGGCTACACGTGAAGAGGCACCTGCCCGGTTTAGGAAGAAGAATTTCTCAGAGGAACTCGCACCTGTGCTGAGCCAATAGGAGAGAGAAGCTGTCCAAGATGAGGGGAGGGGACACTACTCTCAGCAGTGTCCTCGTACAGAGTGACCGGCATGAATGACAATGTCACGAAGACTGTGGAGTGGCCACACGTGTGACAGTCGTCACGGACACCATCCTTTCCGAGTCTGGACTTGAAGCAGGTCAGCACTGACTCACAAAACACTGGTGGATACACACCTGAAGAGCTCGGATCGAGGAGCAAATCTGGAGCATGAGGGGCTTAGAGGGAAGAAGGTCAGCAGCAGAGCAACTGGCTGGAAGGACACAGTGATACGCCTGTCACCAGCACTAAGAAGAGGGAATAAACCTGATGGAATGAGGTCAAAGGTCGTATGTGGGGAAGAAGCCAAGAACACAGTGAATAGAAAAACCCCAGCGGGAAGGACCCTTCTCCTCAGCCTCCCCACGTGAATGCAAAAGAGGAAAGGGAGAGCATAGTGGAGACAGAGGTATGGACAGCCTCCGACGGGGGTTCTTCATGTGAGATCCGAGCGCATGTTGCTTGCGGACAGCAAACGAAGGAAGGAGACGGGGAGGCCACGGAAGAGAGTGGAGACCCAGAATCTCGCCGCAGGGAGAGATGGGGTGGGAAAATGGACAGGGGAGAGAGAAGAAAGTGCTGGTAACAATGCGGGTACAAACTGGAGACCAGCTAAGGGGCGGGGTTGAATTTAAACCAGCATTATCTACACAGATATATGGTTTTCCTTTGCAGAAATCATCTCGTGCAGGTACTGAGCAGTTCAGTTACGGAATTATCCTACGATTGGAATTTTGTCAAGGAGGAAAATGAGAGATTAGGAAGGGGGACGGTTGGGGAGGAGGTCTTGGCCAAAGTCATGGCCAAGGCCATGGCCAAAAACAACAGATTTGTGAGGGCCCTGAAAGACAAGATGGGGCAGACAGAGGGAGTTATCACAGGGGTCCAAGGTCTAGGGTCTTCAAATGGCACAGGGTCCCCAGAGCATGAAGAGGGGCTCACAAGACAAACCAACACTGGGGGAGAAAGCCCCTGCTCAGGGCGGGGGAGTTCTGGCAGGGAAAATCCCAGCAGCTTACTGACAGGCACCACCGGCTACTTGGATGTCCGTCCCTGAGTGCTCCCCGGTACCCCTCAGGCACAGCCTGCCATTTTGTGAACATTCCAACAACAGAACAGCCACTACCTCAGGGCTGGTGATCACGTAACCAGAAACTGCAAATTACTTCTGGGAGGGCAGAAGGTTCTCCACCAGCAACCAAGAGGGAAACAATTTATGTTTCTCTGCACATGTTCTTGCCCCTCAGTGAGTGAACTGATCAAGCCCAAACTGAAACCATCCTGGATTCCATCTGGGATCCCACATGAAATGTACTCAGGAGGCATCTATGTCTGTGTAAAATATTTAAAGTTAAATAATTAAACTATTGAGTTTTGTTTTTTTTTAACACACAACCTTGCTAGATTTGGTCAGTAAGGACACTGGAAGCCCCGCAATCTATTTATTTTAGCTTTAGTGAGGAAAATATGACATATAAAACTTTATATTATTAAGGTATAGAATGTGATGATTTGATATACGCACATACTTGTGAAATGATTAACACAACGCAGTTAACGAGCACATCAATCGCCTTGCTAACTCCGTGTGTGTGTGCGGTAAGAACACTGATGATTCCTCTCAGTGACATACCCACTGCCAACATGCTAAGAGAACTGAGGGAGAACCATAACTAAAGAAGTAAAGGCAGGTCTGATGACAATGCTGGAAGAAATAGAGAATAGGAATAAAGAGAAATTATTTTTTAAAACAGAAATTCTGGTGCTACAAAGTAAAATAATGAAAATAAAAATTTACCCGAAGAGCACAATAGCAGCTCTGTACTGGCAGAAGAAAGAAACACAGACTTGAAGACAGAGCGATAAAGATTATGCAAACTGAAGAAAACACAGTGACAGCCTCAGAAAGGTGAGACACTACCACGCCCACAAACACACACAGAACAGGACAGTCAGAAAGAGGTGAGAGGGAGGAAAAGATACTCAAAGAAATAATCACTGAAAACTTCCCAAACTTCTTCAGAAACAACATAGGCTGTTTCTACTCAATAATGCAGAATGGGAGTCCTAACTGGGACAAGTAGGCCACAAAAATCAAAGGCTCCCAGAATGGAAAGGAAGAAGATGCAAAACGAGCTTTTATTGCTGATGACATGATTGTGGGAGTGCTGAAAATACCGACTCCATCTCTGGCCCACCTTCTTGTTCATGTTTGCTCAACGACCTCTTTGGGGCCACATGTTCCAGTTCCCCCTGGTGATTAACACACACACTCTGGAAATGCCTGCCCAGGCCAGGACGGGAAGGCTTGTTTGGCTTCCCATGGATCTGTTGGCGGTAACACAGTACTCTCCCTGCTGCTGGAGAGGTGGTGCCTCAAGATTCAGGTAAAGGCTCGTCACTGAGATGAATGCAAGTCCTTGCAGCTGCATCTGAACCTCTCTGATCTCATGACAGTGCACCTCTGCGGGTCCTTTCATGCTCTAAAATCTGTGGACTGAGCTCTAGATTTTGTGGGGGATCCTTGCAGCTGTCATGGACCATCCCCACCCCATTAGCTGTCAGCAGTGACCCTGAGTGAAACTCTCCCCATCAGCTGTCAGCAGTGACCCTGAGTGAAACTCTCGGTCAACTGTTCGGAAAGGCCTCCTTCATTTCCCAGTCTCAAAGTGCCGCCCCGGTCGGGGGGTATTTCACTGTCCTTCCTCCACCTCCTAACACATGGTCCTGTATACAGTATATGCAAACAATGAATCTTGGAACACCACATCAAAAACTAATGATGTACTGTACGGTGACTAACATAATAAAAATAGTAATAAATGAAATAGTCTAAGATAAAAACTGAGATAAAAACAATTAGAATAAATGAGTTCACCAAAGTTGAAGGATACAAGATCAATATTAAAAAACCAATTATAATTCTATACACTTGAAGTGAACAATCTGCAAATAAAACCAAGGAAACAATTCCATTCACAATTGTATCAAGCAGAATAGAATACATCAGAATAAATTTAACAAAAGAAGTGAAAAACATAAGACTCTGAAAACTATAAAACACTGTGGAAAGAAATTAAATATCTAAGAAATGGGCAGACAGTCCATGCTCATGGGCAGAAGATGTCACACCATTAAGGTGCCAATACTCCTCAGACTTATGTATAGATTCAGTGCCTCTCAGAACCTAAGTAACTTCTCTGTAGAAATTAGCAAGGTGATTCTAAAATTCACATGGAATTGGAAGGGGCCCAGAATGGTCAAAACAGTCCTGAAAAATAACAAAGTAGAAGGACTCATGTCTGGATGTCTAAACTTACCACAAAACAGTAATAACCAATCCTGTGGCAAGGGCACGAGAACAGACCCGTGTAATACCCCTGACAATCGAGATGTTAACCCATGCATTTTATGGGCAACTGAGTTCCACCAAGAGCGCCCAAACCACCCAAAGCAGAAAGGAGACATCTCAACACAAGCACCGAATGGCTAGAGAGCCAGAGAATGAGGGGGGACCTGGACCTCACACCAGACACAGGTCAACTCAAAATGCGTGAGGGCTCAGCTGATACACCTGCCAGAAAGACGCGTAGTGGTCACACTTCCTGACTTTGGGTTTGGTGTTAACTGATGACAGAAAAGACCTAGAAATGGATGGTGGGGACAGCAGCACAGTAACACGAACGAACGCAATGTTAGAAATGGTGACACTGAAAACATGTTTTTATTTATTTATTTATTTACTTATTTATTTATTTTTATGATGTTATGTTAGTCACCATACAGTACATCATTAGTTTCTGATGCAGCATTTCATGATCCATTGAGTACAGGATCTGTACTCGAGGAACTACAGAACACGCATGAAAGAAATTGAAGAAGACAGAAAAACATGGAAGACCACTCCATGCTCATGGACTGGAAGAAAAAACATTGTTAAAATGTCTGTGCTGCCCAGAGCAATCTACACTTTCAGTGCCATCCTGATAAAAATTCCACTGGAATTTTTCCAAGTGCTGGAACAAACAATCCTAGAATTTATATGGAACCAGAAAAGGCCCGGAATTGTCAAGGAAAGGTTGAAAAAGAAAAAAACTGAGGGTACCACATTGCCTGATTTCAAGCTTTACTAAAAAGCTGTGATCACCAAGACAGCATGGTACTGGCATAAAAACAGACACATAGACCAGTGGAACAGAGTGGAGAGCTCAGATATGGGCCCTCAACTCTATGGTCAAATAATCTTTGACAAAGCAGGAAAAAATATACAGTGGAAAAAAGACAGTCTTTTAATAAATGGTGCCGGGAAAATTGGACAGCTATATGTAGAAGAATGAAACTGGACCATTCTCTTACACTGTACACAAAGATAGACTCAAAATGGGTGACAGGCCTCAATGTGAGGCAGGAATCCATCAGACTCCTAGAGGAGAATGTAGGAAGTAACCTCTTCAACATCAGCCACAGCAACTTCTTTCCAGATATGTGTCCAAAGGCAAAGGAAACAAAAGCGAAAATGAACTTTTGGGACTTCATCAAGATCAAAAGCTTCTGCATAGCAAAGGAAACAGTCAAGAAAACAAAGAGGCAACCCACGGAATGGGAGAAGATATTCGCAAATGACAGTACAGACAAAGGGCTGATATCCAAGATCTATGAAGCACTTCTCAGACTCAACACCCAAAAAACAGATAATCATGTCAAAAATGAGAAGACATGAACAGACACTTCTCCAAAGAAGACATACAAAAAAGACATGGAGGGACGCCTGGGTGGCTCCGTTGGTTGGACGACTGCCTTCGGCTCAGGTCATGATCCTGGAGTCCCGGGATCGAGTCCCGCATCGGGCTCCCAGCAACATGGGGAGTCTGCTTCTCTCTCTGACCTTCTCCTCGCTCATGTTCTCTCTCACTGTCTCTCTCTCAAATAAATAAATAAAATCTTTAAAAATATATACGGATATTAAAAACAAAAGACATGGAAACATGATTTTAAAGTTTATCTGGATGAAGAAACACATTGAGAAGAGGGATTACCCCGTCTGACATCACCAAACAGTCAGATGTGGCTGCAGCGAGGGAAGAAAAGTCTGAAGTAAAGCCAAGGGCGCTCGGAAACTCAGAGCTCGCTAACAGCTGCATCTACAGCTCGACTAAAAGGTGCACAGAAGACAGATTCCCGAGCTTGGGTGGGGTCCCGGAGAGCTGCTGGCAGAACACGGCGGGTCCCAGACCTGGTCCCTGCTCTGAGTACAGGTTCAGACCCAAGGACTCCTGTTTCTACCGGAAGGGACAGGATGATGCGTGGTACAGGTAGAAGCATCTCCTTCGTCGCAGATACGTAAAATCCAGAGTCGGATGAAGAAGAGGCCCGCGCGGACTCAGTCTTTGCTGCCACTGAACATTTTGGGGGAAACAAACGGGATTGTTGGGGGGCTTCTGTTTACTCTGAAGAATGAGAGGAAGAGACGTTTGGCCGTGGGGCTGGGTATGCTGCACTTACAGGCTTCAGAGCAGGGAGAACCGCCGCGGGGTGTGCCCGGGACCTGCTAGCCCCCCAGAGAGGCAGGCCTCAGAGCCCCAAGCTTGCCCAGTGCAGATGCAGGGGACAGACCTCCCATCCCCAGCCCGTCCTACAGCCCAGGCCCATCCCCTCTTGGCCCTGGCTGCGAGCACAAGGCACCAGGGCGAGGATATCGGTGGAGACAGCCCAGAGGCAGGGGGACGCCCCAGAATACACTGAGGGCGCTTCCAGAAATCCTTCACCAAAATGCCAGCGGGGCTGCGACAATCCCGAAGATAAAGAGAGCGCTGCTGTGAAGATGGGGCCCGGCGGGGGCAGGGACGTACGGTCTCCCAGTGTGAGGCCGGCCGCCGGGGAGCCAGGGAAGGGGAGGCAGCCGCATCTGCAGGGCAGAGGGATCCACGACGCACAGGCCGGGCTTGGGGGCTGACGCTGGAGGTCGTGGCCCGCCGGCCCCACCCGAGAGCAAGTCATAGCCCGAGTCGCGGGACACACGGCAGCCGTGGGAGCCCGCTGAGGCGCAGAGGCAGATGGTAAAACCCAGAAAGGTGGTGTGCATTCAGGGAAAAGGTGACAAAGCAGAAGGAAACCAGGGTCACCTCGTCCTAGGGAAGCCAGAGAGAAGGTATAAAGAAAGGCACGGTTTGGTAGACACCAAGTGTCCGCGCGGCCACTGAAGAATCCAGGCCCTAAGACACCAAGTGTCCGCGCGGCCACTGAAGAATCCAGGCCCTAAGACACCAAGTGTCCGCGCGGCCACTGAAGAATCCAGGCCCTAAGACACCAAGTGTCCGCGCGGCCACTGAAGAATCCAGGCCCTAAGACACCAAGTGTCCGCGCGGCCACTGAAGAATCCAGGCCCTAAGACACCAAGTGTCCGCGCGGCCACTGAAGAATCCAGGCCCTAAGACACCAAGTGTCCGCGTGGCCACTGAAGAATCCAAACAGGCCCTAGAGTTCCAGTTCCCACGTCCAATCCCAGCTTCATAAATTAGTCTTGACGAACTGCCCGGCTGGGGCGCAACCCTCTGTGCTGTGGAGGAAACCAGCAGACCCTGCTGTGTAGCCCCTTCCCGGGCCCAGCCTGGCCTCGGGCCATCCCGCACAGCGGGCGCCGCTGGGGGCCCCTCGGGCACGAGCAGAGGGGCTGCATCCTGACAGGGTGACCCAGCTTCCAGAATAACCTTCCACACCATCCAGCTTCCTGGACCGTTCTCGTCCCCTCATGTTCCAGCTTCCATTCAAAACGACATGTGCGCAATCATTAAGAAATCAAAGGAGGCTGTTCGTTTTCCCATTACGTGTCTTAAGTTCAACTTTCTCCTGCCACGGGCGTGGGAAGAGACGTGGGAAGAGACCTGGTGGTCTTGGGATAATTGAACACCCCGTGCTTCAGACATGCCTTTCTTCGTAGTGACTGTGACTGGCCAGCCCTTGCCACAGAACAACATCAAGAAGCATCTATTTCAGTGACTGCACTTCCGAGCTCTCACAGTGCAAATATAAAAGGCATTGTCTTCTGCTAAAGAGGGAAACTGCCGCACCGCCTCAGAGAGAACCATCTGGGAAGGGGACGGCGTCGGGGAGGGCATCGCTTCCCTGAGCAAGAGTGGGGGTGGGACGTCGGGGGGGGGTGCGTAGGGGGGTTTTCGAGGGGGGGGTGCGTCGGGGGGCCCGTAATCCCGCTGTAGCCGGGCTGAGAGCTTTCGAGAAACCGGTCAACAAGGAAGGGCAGGTCCGGCGACTCCCAGGCTCGCAGGAACTAGCAGGCGTGGCTTACTGGGAACAAAAGGGGAAAATAATAAACGGTCCAGAATTATGCAAAGCTGCACACGGACACACAGCAAGAAGAGGAGCGTCCGAGGGCCCTCAGGGTAGAGAAGAGGATGCCAGCCGCTGGCGGGACCTGGGAGAGCAGGTGTGGGCAGGGCCCGCCTCCGGGCTTCGAGCGTCCGGTCGGCTGACGGGGATGTCTGCAGAGAAACGGGGCCTCCTTTTCTGCTGACCAAAGCCAGACCAAATAGTCATCAGACTTTCCTAAGGGGGGAACTTCCTTTCCTCAAGTTCTCCTGTGTCACGCTGAGCACAGAGGACCCAAGTACCAGGAAGCTTCGCAGCAGGAAACCAAGTGAACCCACACTCACACACCATTTCCAGACAGTCCGACACACCCAGTCCACGGTCGCCTTCTCTCTAGGCCTTCCTGACCCGGGGTGGCATCGGACCCACGAGCATTCCACCCAGAGGAGGGACACACCGTTCACAGGCATGATTACAAGCCGGTGGGCTGAATGCGTGCCAGATGTCCGAAGCCGACACACACGTCCTCGGGGACCAGCTAACACCCCGAAGAGGCCGACAGTTGTACTATTTCCGAAGCCTTCCTTTAAAATCGCCTTCCGAAAGCACAGCACATCTCTCGGACTCCCCACCGTGGTGCCAACCTTCACGCTGTCCTGCTGATTTGATGCGAAGCTAACTCAGAGTGCCGGCGCCCCCGGGCCGGGACCTGGGGCTCCCTGCTCTACGCTGCTGCGCCACACGGGGGGCTTCCTGCCATGGGGAAGGCGCGCCATTTCTCCGCCGGGAAAGGACTTCGGAGTCGCGGTTACTAGATACTCGGAATCAAACATCGGAACAGATGTATGTGGTCTTCCCAGTGCGAGGGTCCCACATCTGAACCCCCGACACCCCCCAGAGAGAAGCGACCCCCCTGCTGAAGCGTGAGTCCCTGGGACACACACTCACATGTGTCACGCCTCAAGACACATGCAAATAAAGCTTTTCAGTATAAATGAAAACCACTTCTCTCCCTTAAACGCCTTTTTCTCACGTTATCCTTAAGGCTTGCTATACTCCCTAAATATAAATAGCAAAGGAATAAATATGAAAGTTGTTAAATTAGCTGGAAATAAAACATATAACCATCTTGAAAACTGATACCTTTAAATAACCTATAAGTATTTATTACATGTGGAGTAATGGACACAGGATGGGTGCAATTTATAAGAAATTTTAAAAACAAACTTAAATTTTTTTTATTTATTTACTTAAGAAAGAGAGAGAGAGAGTGCCTGAGAGGGGAGAGGGTCAGAGGAAGAAGCAGGGAGCCCGATGTGGGACTCGATCCCAGGACTCCAGGATCATGACCTGAGCTGCAGGCAATTGCTTAACCAACTGAGCCACCCAGGCGCCCCTAAACTTAAAATGTTAAACTTATCTTGCTAGATGCTAACTCTTTTGAAATGAGTATAAAATTAATAAAAGTGTCACAAGGGAGTAAATATGTTCAAAATAAATAAAGACACACCAAAATGTATCATTTACTTAAATAGTGCTGGACTCACATCTGAAAATTCTGAGCTCAGATCCTCGAATTTTATTTAAAACAGAATTACTCCAAGCTTCGTTTTCCCCTTGAGAACCCAGAGTGCACAGAGCTCGCAAGCTGGAAAATCTCAGACAGCCACCTCCACGTAAAGCCTAGATGACAAGGTAAGGTAGCATCTCACATAAATAATACGAAACTACAGACAATACTGGATGATTTATTCAGAATCATTAAAGCCCACATCCGAAATTGTGCACAGTTGTGTATATCACTAAAGATTACTGTCACCAGCCTCAGTTCGATTTTAGAACAGAAAAATCCATGGGACATAACTGTAAAAATACTGTCCTCTTGCTGCCACGTAATCTAGACATCAGAATGAAGTAGCATCATAACAAGACTCAGACCTTCCTCCTCCAACTGTTCCTTCAACTTCCCACCAAATGAGAAAAATAGGAACTTAGGAGCTAACGTTTGCTAATGAAAACTATCCGAGGCATAAAGTTTTGATAATTACACAGACCTGAACTCCACATATTCCAACATAAAACTATTTAAAAAAAAATGCTTTGCATGTGGGAAACACAACATAAAATGAAATGTTTCTCTCCCATGAAACAAACCCAGCTTTGGTAGACAAAGATAAAATTTAATTTGCAATTCTGCCTTTCCACCCAGAAGTCAACTGTCTCTTTATCAATGGTGACAGCAGGTAGACAGGCATGATTACAGAGTTAACGATTCCTGCACGGCAGCAGTCTGATCCAGCAGGGAGAACACCCTCCTGTTGCAGAGGAAAACAAGCAGTACACAAAGAAGCCATGACAGCGCCAGACCAAGGAGATCATGACAACTATAGGGACGTGCTTCCCCCGAAGCAACAGGGGAAAAATCACCCCTGAGCAACGTCTTCCCAGAAGTGGCACAGGACAAGGTTAACATCCAGAAGAAGGAAGATCAGCAGATGCTAGGTTAATTCACGCTCTAGAAATGAATGGGATTTATTAATTTGATGCTCACAGCTAACAATGCGTGGGAAAAAATATTTAGAACCCACAGTCATGATTGTCAGAACATACAACAGGTTCTCTCAGAACAAGTCACAGCCAGCAAAATGCCCCTGTTCAGACAGGCTGATTCGTAAAACTCCATTTCCGTGGGCATAAAGAAGATCGTCAGGGCTGGGGTCTCGGGCAGACAAGCCCTGTTAGAACTCACGGACAAGGCAGGTCTCAGAGAAGTGGGTTCATCAGAAGATGAGGGGTTGGGGACCCCCCCTTATGTGGCTGGAAATTAAAAACTATAACATATTTAACGACAAGACTAGACCGATGGGGCCACTGCCTCGGACCTGTGCAGGACCTTCCTGAGCTTTCCACGCTCACAGGTGTGCTGTCCGCCTGGAGCCCTCCCTGGATGCCCCCTGGACACGGGTGGCAGGGGTGGGATCCAAGTTAGCGGCGAGCCGGGGCCAGCATTAGCACCGCTGGTAAGAGCCAGAGCGCGAGGCTCCAGGACGACATTTAAAAAGTTTAGAACAGCAGAGGATGAGAAGCCTCATCAGACGCGTGCGACCAGTCAGACAGGGCCGAGAGGGATGGGGCGTTCTCCCCCAAGAAGGGAGCAGTACTGCAGGTGCGGTGCATCCTGCCCAGGCCTAAAACCAAGCAATTCAACAAACGTTCCACACCCCAAAACTCTGTCTTAAGACCCGACTTTTATTCTATATACAAATTAAGAAGAAACCCATGAACGTCACTGGACTGGAAGATTCTGCCCTACCAAACACTCCCCGTGACCTACTGCTCATGTGGCTTGAGCAGGGAGGACCAGGAATTTTTAAGCTGTCCTGGTTTTAAGGGATTGAATTAGACAGCTATCCCCCGCCGTGTGCGCACGGACTGCACCTCTCCTGCGGGAGCTCACGGAGGAGCTGCACTGGGGAAAGAGCAGGGAAAGCAGACACGGGGCACCCAAAGCCACACGGAAGTGAGCCAGCAGCGAGCTTTGTGGAAAGAGAAGGCAGCCCAGGTAGGCCAGCTGTTACTGTGATTATAAAGCCCTATTTAAGCACAGACTTCATCTTTCCCCCACAAATAAATCCCACATAAAAATGCATGGGGGGCCGGTAAGCAGATGCGGACAGTTAGGGAGGGAGAGTCAAGGGAGGGCTATGGACCACAGAGCTCACACGCTGTGTCCAGATGACCCCTGGCCTGGGGTGTATCAGAGCATCAGATCAATATAGAAAAGTGTGACGCTTAAAAGTGGTCTGGACAGGGGACTGTTAGTGCAAATCAAGATGAGCCTCAGAAGTCTAACTATAAAGTACCATCTTAACACCAATCTTCCCGGCCAGAAGCTAATGTCGAAGCATGAGGCTAGGGGCAGGAGCTCTCAGCATTTAGCAGCGGGAACAACTCTCCAGTACCCTTCTGTGCTGCCGGCCTCCAGCGGGGACAGCCAGGCGAGCCACACGGGGACATTTCTGTCCCCCAAGCTAGCGGACATGCAGACCTTACAGCAGCACACGAATTGAGGGCAAAAGTGAACATGGGACCTTGAAGAGGCTCTAGTTACCCAAAAGACAGCGAGGTTGGGCGCCAGAGGGAGAGGGCCCTCACCCACTGGAGGGGGACAGACTGAAAACTGCCAATTCCAGATGTGAGAATGAATGCCAGGCAATGCTATTTAGAACAGATTCAGATTTTCAACAAGTTCACATTTGAGATCCCTAAACCCACTTTCCAACTTTCCTACATCTGGGAATACAACGTAAAATTTCAAAAGGGGAAAGAAGTGTTAAAAAATCCAGGTGTAAACTTTTTTTTTTCAGCATAACAGTATTCATTGTTTTTGCACCACACCCAGTGCTCCATGCAATCCGCGCCCTCTCCAATACCCACCACCTGGTACCCCAACCTCCCACCCCCGCCCCCTTCAAAACCCTCAGGTTGTTTTTCAGAGTCCATAGTCTCTCATGGTTCACCTCCCCTTCCAATTTACCCCAATTCCCTTCTCTCTAACTCCCCATGTCCTCCATGCTATTTGTTATGCTCCACAAGTAAGTGAAACCATACGATAATTGACTCTCTCTGCTTGACTTATTTCACTCAGCATAATCTCTTCCAGTCCTGTCCATGTTGCTACAAAAGTTGGGTATTCGTCCTTTCTGATGGAGGCATAATACTCCATAGTGTATATGGACCACATCTTCCTTATCCATTCATCTGTTGAAGGGTATCTTGGTTCTTTCCACAGTTTGGCGACCATGACCATTGCTGCTATAAACAATGGGGTACAGATGGCCCTTCTTTTCACTCTATATGTATCCTTGGGATAAATACCCAGGAGTGCAATTGCAGGATCATAGGGAAGCTCTATTTTTAATTTCTTGAGTAATCCCCACTCTGTTCCCCAAAGAGGCTGCACCAACTTGCATTTCCACCAACAGTGGAAGAGGGTTCCCCTTTCTCCACATCCCCTCCAACACATGTTGTTTCCTGTCTTGCTAATTTTGGCCATTCTAACCGGTGTAAGGTGGTATCTCAATGTGGTTTTAATTTGAATCTCCCTGATGGCTAGTGATGATGAACATTTTTTCATGTGTCTGTTAGCCATTTGTATGTCTTCATTGGAGAAGTGTCTGTTCATGTCTTCTGCCCATTTTTTGATATGATTGTCTGTTTTGTGTGTGTTGAGTGTGAGGAGTTCTTTATAGATCCTGGATATCAACCTTTTGTCTGTCCTGTCATTTGCAAATATCTTCTCCCATTCCGTGGGTTGCCTCTTTGTTTTCTTGACTGTTTCCTTTGCTGTGCAGAAACTTCTGATTTTGATGAAGTCCCAGAAGTTCATTTCCGCTTTTGTTTCCTTTGCCTTTGGAGACGTATCTTGAAAGAAGTTGCTGTGGCTGATATCAAAGAGGTTACTGCCTATGTTCTCCTCTAGGATTCTGATGGATTCCTGTCTCACGTTGATGTCTTTTAACCATTTTGAGTTTATCTTTGTGGACGGTGTAAGAGAATAGTAGAGTTTCATTCTTCTACATATAGCTGCCCATTTTTCCCAGCACCATTTATTGAAGAGACTGTCTTTTTTCCACTGTATATTTTTTCCTGTTTTGTCGAAGATTATTTGCCCATAGAGTTGAGGGTCCATATCTGGGCTCTCTACTCTGTTCCACTGGTGTATGTGTCTGTTTTTATGCCAGTACCATGCTGTCTTGGTGATCACAGCTTTTTAGTAAAGCTTGAAATCAGGTAACATGATGCCCCCAGTTTTATTTTTGTTTTTCAACATTTCCTTAGCAATTCAGGGTCTTGAACTACAGAACACTCATGAAAGACATTGAAGAAGAAACAAAAAGATGGAAGATCATTCCATGGTCTTGGATCGGAAGAATAAACATTGTTAGAATGTCTATACTGCCTAGAGCAATCTATACTTTTAATGCCATTTCGTTCAAAATTCTACCAGTATTTTTCAAAGAGCAGGTGTAAACTTTTGCATCGACATGGACGGGACTGGAGGAGATTCTGCTGAGTGAAATCAGTCAAGCAGAGAGTCAATTATCACATGATTTCACTTATTTGTGGAGCAGAAGGAATAACACAGAGGACGTGGGGAGATGGAGAGGAGAAGGGAGCTGGGGGTATTGGAGGGGGAGGCGAACCATGAGAGACTGTGGACTCTGAAACAAACTGAGGGTTTTGGAGGGGTGGGTGTGGGGGATGGGTGAGCTTGGTGGTGGGTATTATGGAGGGCACGGATTGCATGGAGCACTGGGTGTGGTGCATAAACAATGAATTCTGGAACACTGAAAAGAAATTTAAAAAATAAATAAAAATTAAAAAATAATCCAGGTGTATCATTTATCTTATTACCATAAATGACAACAACATTGGCTAATATAAATGTTAACTTTAGTTTAAAATGCCTGACTACAAGCCCATATCTTATCGTGCTTTGCCATATCACACTTTCTAGATGTTGCTTTTTGGGCAAACAGAAGATCTGTGGCAACCCCATGTTGAGCTGGGCCATCGGCATTGGCTCCCTTCAAGTCCCTGCATCACTCTCTGGTAACAGGCACAATACTCCGAGCTCTGTCGTTATGGTTGTGTTCATTATGGTGATCTGTGACCAGTGACCTTTGCTGTTCTCCTGTAAGTGCTTTGGGGCACGGCAAGCGGCATCCCACACACAGCCAATTCAATCAGTCTGTGTGTGTTCTGACGGCTCCGCCCGCAGGCCTCCCTGACCCCCTCCCCCACCCGACGCAATAAGGTGGAAATCAGGCCAGTGAATAACCTACACGGGCCTCTACATGCCCAGCTGAGAGGAAGAAGCTCGCGCCCCCACTTGAAATCCAGAGCTGGCGCGATGGAGCTCAGCGGGGGCTGTGCTGGGAGCAGAGCCAGGCTGAGAGCGAGGCTCTTGCAGCAGAGAGCTGGCCCCACTGTGAAGGCAGAGGAGAGTTCTGGAAGGTCATGAAAGGGCGGCTCCAGAGAACACGTGGACAAGAACAAAGGGAAACGGGTTGGGTTTACCGCTGATACGGAGAAAGCCTGAGTGGTCTGGATGGAACACACTCCCCTGAGCCAAAGCCTGATCCAGAGCAAGGCCCGAATTCTCAGTTCTGTGAAGGCTGAGGCAGGCGGGGAAGCTGCAGAGGGAAAGTCTGCAGCCTGTGGAGGTTAGTTGGTGGGATTCAGGGAAGCAGCCGTCTCCATGACGTGAAGGACCAGGTGAGGCCACAGGTGCCCATGGAGACGCTGCAGCAAGTCACCCAGGAGGTCCAGCTCAGAGAACAATGGACTACACTCAAATGGACTGCCAGTGTAGACCAAACAGCCTTCTGTCGGGAGACGACGCCATCTCGGACTTGCACAGCCAGAGACAAGTCAATGCCCGGCTCCAGAGCTGCGAAGGACAGGCCGGCTCCCCTGTGAGGGGCTGATGCAGCCGGTGACTCTAAGTGGAACCCAGCGCGCACGTCCCATTCTGAAAATCCTAGTGTCCTTTGGCATCGCGCTCCATCTACTCTGCCTGGGCCCTACACACGGAACGACACGGCCTGGATGATGGTGCGTCTGTCTACAACACGGTTCACTGAGTACGGTAAACCCACCTTTGGGGCCAAATGCTCAGAGAACAAGATTTCTTTCAAAACACTGCTGCTCGCTGACAAGGCACCCGGTCACCCAAGAGCTCTGACGGAGACGGACCGTGAGAGTGACGTGGTTTTCACGCCGCTAATGCAGCGTCCGTCCTGCAGCCCGTGATCAAGGAGTCATTTCAACTCTCAAGTCTTCTCGCCGAAGGAATGCGTTTCATAAGGTCACAGCTGCCGTAGATGCTGATTCCTCTCAGGGATCTGGGCAGAGTAAAAACCGTCCAGAAACGACTCACCATTCTAGATGCCACTGAGAACATCTGTGATTCCTGGGAAGAGATCAGAACATCGGCACAAAGAGGAGGTTGGAAGAAGGGATCCAACCCGCATGGATGACTTGGAGGGTCCGAGACTCGGTGGAGGAGGGACCCACAGACGGGGCGGAAGGGGCCGGAGAATGGGCATCCGAAGAGGAGCCTGCAGACGGGGCTGCACCGCTGTGCTCTCGGGGTCACACTCGGACAGACGAGGAGCTGCTTCTCGCGCAGGAGCCCAGAAAGTGGGCTCCTGAGATGGACTCCATTCCTGGTGAAGATGCTGGGAAGACTGTTGAAATGACGACCGAGGATTTAGAACATTCCGTAAACGTAGCTGATAAGCCAGCGGCAGGGTTTGAAGGTCTGATTGCAGTTTGAAAGAAGTCCTACTGTGTATGAAATGCCACCTCATTGCACTGCGCATGGCAGAGAAGCCTCTCCAGAAAGGAAGAGTCCATCGAGGCACCAAACCTCCTTGTTGTCTTAAGAAACGGGGGCAAGTGCCCCACCCTCAGCACCCACGCCCCGATCCGCCGGCAGCTGCCAACATGGAGGCAAGACTGTCTACCGGCAAAGAGCGACAACTTCCTGAAAGCTCAGATGACAGTTAGCATTTTTGAGCAATAAAGTACTTTTTAATCAAGGCATGTACACTTTTGAGACGTAACCCTAATGCACATGTAACAGGCCACAGTATCGCACACACAGATTTCAGATGCACTGTGCAACCACAGAGCCCCTGGACCCCTTCCCTGCAGTACTTGCTTCACTGGGACGGTGTGGTGTGCAGCGCCAGCATCTCCGGTGCAACATGTCCCAGGTGTTCCATTTCAAATAATCTCTTTATATTTAGAAGCAAACTCTCCATATTCGTGCCAAACTTGGCCATTTGTCATTAAATGCCCTGAGCTCCCAAACACATTTTAACACTCCACATTTTATGATTATACAATATTTACTGAAAGGAATATTGTTTGACTGCATCCCTGAATGTTACATTTTGTCATCCTGAACTCCCAGTGGGCAGAAACACATCAATTTCATCAAAATTAAGTTAGAATTATGTATCAAAGCATCTTTACAAATGACCAGAGAGTTTCTCTTGCAGCCACTAGATCAACCCTCATCTATTTTTTTTTTTATTTTATTATGTTAGTCACCATACAACATGGTCAGGAGTGGAGAAAATCACGCTAATTGAAATAAGTCAAGCCGACAAAGTCACGTATCATATGGTGTTACTTACTTGTGGAACAAACCTCATCTCTTTTTCTAGCTTTGGAGATATTCCAGACCCCTGAGACTTTACCTCCAGGAGATACGGACACCATCAGAGCGCTGGAACACAACCCAATGTGGGACTATCTACACTGGAAAGACAGTAAGAACTTACTCTTTCATCGTGAGCCAAGGTCACCACATCTTAAATACTAGGAATTTAATCATTATTTGTTGTGCATGTCAATCAAGCGTCAGTGACATGGGAACTCGTGTGGAACTGAGCCACTCAAGCCGGAGAGAAAACGTGCCACTGGCACTAACACATCCGTGGGGCATCCCCAGCCCCCATGGAGAGGGGAGGGTGACGCCATGCTTGTCCTTCACTCCCAGCCCAATACCATCCCACTGGTGAATTACACCAGCCACTTAGCTGTTCTGGGAGCAAGAGGAACGACACACAGCAAACAAGGCTCACAGGAGTCGCACGCTCAAGTGTGACGGCACACAAACACCGCGTCGTGAACAAACAAAGCAGATATATACCTGCCATCAGCGTCGCAGCCTTTTTCCTATCTGGCTTGGACACTCAGATGACCGTATTCTCTGCAACAACGGAAAAGTACTTTGACTGTTTCCCTGATTCTATCAATTAGGTATGCTCACAAGAAAAATATAAAATAATGCCAAGACCAGTGACCACTCACAGTCTTGGATCAGTGAGTGTGCCCACACCAGACTTCTGCAAACTAGCAAAATCAAAACCTCAAAAACCAAGGCTTCAAATTAAATGTGGACTCGGAAACAGGCCGGCTGCAGTTGATTCTGAGTCTTACTTCATACACAAGACACTGAGGAACAGACAGCAGTAAGCAGATTCCCTAGGGCAAGGCCACTACGTCCAGGAGTAAAACTGCAGCCCAACACCCCTGGTGTCCTGCGCTCCCTCCAGGATGCCTGCAGAAAGGGCCATCGGCCACAGGACACGGTGCTTGCTGCCTGGGTCAGAGCGCCAGAGGGGACGTCCTGCACGTATCTCTTCCTCTAGTCCGGACGCAGTCTTCTCCTGTCTACAACACCCTGCTCTGTCCTCAGCTGCTTGCTCTGACAGTACACGGAGGCGAGCGAGTTAATTTCTCAACACCCACATATCAATCGTTCCCATAGCTCAGGCAGTATTCGAAGGAGAGGTTTTCATTGATTCCAAATTCAATTATACTTGGGTCTACTAGAAGAGCCACAATCATGATAGGTTCAGGAAGCTGTGAAATGATTGTTTCTACATATATTTTAGAAGAATTATAGAAAACTGTGTTGAAAACACTGATGCAGGAGGTTGGAATTTCTTTCAAAAATCTCTTAATTTAAGCAGTTGGTGGCATGAGAATTTATGCATAACTGCCTTTTGAAATAATTTCCTAATGATTTCAAAGAAGATAATTTGCATTTATTTACACTGAGCCAAACAGTATTATCTGAGGGATAAAATGACATGTGAATTATCAGCAGAGAATAATGTTTCAGCAAAACAGCAAAGCATCCACCAGGAAACGCATCTCCACTGGAGTGTGGGCCGCCCTACTGCTCCTGTGACACGGACATGGAGCAGGTGTCATTCTGTCCTGAACCAGGCCTCACAGAGCACTTACCCAGCTTGCTACATCAATACTTTTAATAAATGGTTGCTATGGGTAAGACTGTCAAATACATTTCTTATAATCTTCTGAATAATTCTCCAGCGTGTTTGCAATTTTATATTCAACTTCATATTAAATGGTGCTAAGTTTACAAAATTCCTATTTAGAATAAAATGAGTCCAGCTGTCTTTGAATTTATTTATCATTCTTTCATTCAACCATACCTATCGTACGGCAATAACAACGCTAGGAACTAGAGATACAAGAAATGCCCAAAGTAGGATGCCTGGGTGGCTCAGTGGGTTGGGCCTCTGCCTTCAGCTCAGGCCATGATCTCAGGGTCCTGGAATAGAGCCCCGCATCGGGCTCTCTGCTCAGCAGGGAGCCTGCTTCCCCTCTCTCTCTGCCTGCCTCTCTCTGTCAAAAAATTAATAAAATCTTCAAAAAAAAAAAGTCTAAAGAGGATTTGGAGTTAAGCTTCAAACTTCTTACAGGAGTATCTGGAAACACCACGGCAAGTGTGAGGAGCAAAGCATTCAAGTCCAAGCTCTAAGTTTAGAGTACGAGTGACAGTGACAAAATCAAGGACCACATCCAAGTTTTCTTTCATTTTCAGTTCCTTTATAATCAGTTCTGAGCATTAGGATTGGTTCAGTCAAAAAAAAAAAAAATTAAAAAAAAAAAAGATGACTTTGGTCATAAATGTTGCCTCCAGAAGACTGAGATAACTCTAGTACCAGGAACTCCCATCCACAATAGCACAAAAGAACAGATGGCCAAGTTCTTCTTCCCAATTATCTATGTACTAACTGAAAATGAAAAAAAAAAAAAAACCTTCTGTACAACAAAAAAAATTAACAGACTTCAAAATCAATATAAAAATGTGAAAACAAAGAGATAAAATTTATTTCACAGATAAAATAAGCCATATAAAAAATCTAAGAGAATCTACTAACAAACTAAGATGCATGTATTGCTGGGCACTAGGTCAGTAATAAAAATTTGGTGGCATACATAACACAGAGGAGTAACCAAGTACAATAGGCAAGAGTGTTTTTAAATCCCCTTTAGGAGCTAAAACTATAAGATACTTTCCTAAGTGTAAATCTAATCAAAGTTGCCCCAAATTGAAGTGGAATAAATAATATTTCGAACATGAAAGAAATCCTGAATATATGGGCACATATATCCATAAATATTATAAAGCTACAAGTTTTCCATTTTAACCTATAAATTCAAAATGATTTGAATCAAAATCTCAATATGTTTTGGAAAACGTAAAGAGCAGTTTTCATGTGGATAAGTAAGTGGTTTAAGATAATTAAAATAATTTCTGAAATAACAATGGGGAGATTCACTCTATCAAGTATTCTGTTTTGAAGATGTAGTAATTAAGAAAGGGAATCATATCCATAGTTTTAATAAATAGACCAAGGAAACAAAAGAGAAAGCCCAGGAAGAGACCTATTGCTGTGTGAAAAACTGACATGTAATGGTGATATATTTCAGACCAATGAGAAATTGATTTATCCAGAAAAAACAGATTACCCATTTTGAAGAATAAAGTTTGATCTATCAACCCATACCCAAAAACCCAATTCTAGGTAAATTAAGTATGTAACAGTGTGAGATGTGAACTTTAAAACCTCTAGAAGAAAAAAAGCACTGGAATCTTTTATCATATCAAGGTATGGAAGTCATTCTAAAGCAAATTTAAAAAACAAAAACTGCAAAAGAGAAAGAAGTAGGTTTTAAATTTTAACTGAAATTAACATTTTTTAATGGATGACAATAGATACTATAAAAGAGGTTACTAAAGAAGTCATAGATGGCAAGGATTAGTATCTCAAATAATAAAGAACATCTATACATTAATCATAAAAAGACAAACCAATAGAAAAATGAGCCAAGGGTAAGAAGAGGCAATTAACATAAAAGGAAATATGAAGAGTCAATAAACCTCAGAAAAATACATGCAAGCTCATTAGTAATCAGGAATTTAGAAACAAACAGAAAAACACAATGAGAGACTATTCCACAAGATCAGGATGCCAAAATATTAAAGTCTTAAAACAGCAATTGTTGAATGAAAATGCAAAACAAAAGGAATTATCCTACAATGACAATGATGGAACACCACATTTTACATCAAACTAAAAGTAAAATTAAACTGGAGATTTTCTTACCCTATAAAACTCAGAAGTTCTTTCTATTCCAATATATATTCTAGATCAGGTTCTCAGACTTTAGCTTGGATCAGAATCATTGGGGGGCTTGTTAAAACCCAGATTTCTGGGCCTCAAAAGCAAAGGTTTTGATTCTGGGGCGGGGCTCAATAATTTGCAATTCTAATACGTTCTCAGGTGATGCTGATGGTGCTGGAACAGGGACCCCATTTTAAGAACCACTGCCTAGAGTGGACAGTGTCTTCTCGACCTGGGAGCTATTCATTGCAGCTCAGTCCCGCAATACTGAAACTCTGGAAACAATTTCCATCCCCTCAATCACAATGAGGAAGGATAATCAGAGTCATTCAGGAACACAATAACCATGCAGCACTTTAACATTTAAGGCTAAACACAGCCGTACAAATAGATCTCCACCTGAAAACACCTTCAGAACAACTCTGCATATTATTTATGGACGTACAAAGATGTCATCTAGAAAAAAACACATGCCTGGGAATATATACACCAGATGCATGACAGAGACCAGCTCCAGTGTGGGAACACAGTAATGGGATTGAAGAAAGTAAAATGGATCCCCAAAGAACCACATGCTCAGTGCTTAGAAAAAGTATGAAACACACTTGGAATGGCATTAAGATTTAATAAATAAAAGGAGTAGTACAGGGGCAAATATTATATTGTTCTCTCTTCATAGGTGTGCCCTTGAAACGGTATATAATTAAATGAGGAAAACAGTATATTAACATAAACTAGTTAAGAATTAAATGCACGTAGGTAGATGAATGCCTTATAAAACCATTGTATTTGGATAAAACCTGTCAGAACACCAATCCTTTGGCCGTTGCAGCTAATAAAGAGCTTCTCAACTAGCGATTCCCTCATCTGATCAACAGCTAGATGTCTGCTGTCTGCCAGTCCTGGGCACCTGGTCCTCGGGGAACTCAGCTGTGCCCAGAGCCACATGCACTGGCTGTCCTGGCAGGGATATGGGGTAAGAACTGGGGCATACATATAAAGACAAGCTTTTAGTTGAACCTTATAAAAGAGGGGAGATTTGTCAGGTCCAAAAGAGAGCAATCTCTACTAGCAGAAGAGACATACCATGTGAAGCAGTGAGGGACGGGGGCATTGTTCCCCTGGAAGCCAGGTTCTGATCCAGGGGCCACTGGGAGAGGAGACAGCAGATGACACAGCAAACTGATGAATAAGGACAATCACCACCAACTCAGATGCCAGGTCAAAAATCCCCAAAGTCACCCATGATTTCCTGTTTTCCGTCACACTCACATCTAATTAACTCATCATGCAATTCTGTTGGCTCTACTGTCAAGTGAACCTAGAAACCCTGTTTCCCACGTCCTCCACCCACACCAGCTGTCCACCATCACCCCTCCTCTGGATTGGCACAGGCTGCTGTCTGGTCCCTGGGCTCACTCTGCTACAGTCTCTACTCTTCAGAAAACAGCAGAAAGATGCTGCCAAATGTAAATTAGACCATGCTCCCCGCCCAAAGCGAGCCAAAAGCTGCCCCTCAAAATGAAAGCGAGACTCAGCATTGTTCCTGTGTCCCGGGAAGCCCTGGGCCATTTGGCCTGGGCCACCTCCCCCATCATTCCCTCTGTTCCAGCTGGTCTCTGGCCACATCACACGGTGCCACCTCAGGGCCTTTGCACCTGTGGCTCCCTCTGTTTGCAATATTCATCTACCATGAAAGACCTGCAGGCTCTCACCCAAGTCTCAGCTCAATGTCACCTCTGCTCAGTGAAAGAGGCATTTCTACCTATGCCACCCTCACTGCTCTCTTTACCCTCCTCCTATGTTATCCTATCTTGACAGAAATTACTGTTTTGTTTATTATTTCATTATCGGTTTACTTATTCTTTGTCTCAACAAGTGGACTTTAAGCAGGGATTTACCTGCCTGGTCCTCATCACCAGGAAGCATGCATGGGACATATGTGAGACAAGGAAGTATTTGTGGAATAAATGAGAGAATGAACATTCATTATGTTTACATTTTTGCAAAGAAATAAAAGAAGAAATGACTTAACCCTGGGTGATGAGTTACGGATTGGATAAAGAAGGAAGAATACATATTTACCTTAGCTAAATCCCTGAGTGGGCATCCTGTAAAAAGTTCAGTGAAAAATACAGGCCCTTACAGGTTCACTACAAGCCTTACAAAGCTATTTACTCCAGGACAAGTAATATTCATTCCATTGGGATGGAAAAGCCATGGTGATAAACAGATGGAGAATCCTGGAGATGTCTTTGAAGCTGAGGACTCTCTTTATTTTTAAACCACAGCAAATAAGTCCAGAAGACCTGTCATTTGATGGTATCAGTGGAGTTCATAGCGGCAATGAGTTGCTGGTAATTAAAGTGATTCTTCAGCAAAACCTGGGAAGTTATCCCAGAACCCCGTTCTAATTTCTAAGCCGAGGATTTAAAAATTTACGTAAGAGAGGTCATACTTGAAATGCTGTGACGAGGGCTACTTCAAGAACACTAGAAAAGTCCTATGAGTCATTATAGAATCTGCATCAAAGCAGAAAAGAAAAATCAAGAAATATTTACCCTTCCTGATTTCTTTCTTTAATTGGAAAAAAATAGTCAAAAATAAAAACCAATTTAGTATGCAAAAAATCACCTTGGCTACAATAACTTTACTTTTATCACATTAATGCTAAGAAACTGAAAAAAAAAAAAAAGGCACAATCTCAATATTAGAAATGCTCTGAGGGGCGCCCAGGTGACTCAGTCGGTTAAGGGTCTAACCTCGAGTCATGACCTCACGGTCATGAATGCCGCCTCGCGTCATGCTCCACACCCAGCAGAGAGTCTGCTTGAGATTCTCTCCTTCTCTGCTCCTGTGCTGCTTGCGCATGTGCTCTCTCTGTCTCTCTCAATAAATAAATAAATCTTTAAAAAACCAAGAACTACTCTGAGAAGCATCTTTGAAGCCCTACCTTCCCCGTGTTTGTGCGTGTGATGTAACCAGGTCCTCATACTGGCTGTGTGTGCTCCTTTCTGCCCCGATGTCCCTCTCCTGCCGGGGCTGGGAAGGAACCCTGTCACCCCAGCTGCTGAACACCCAGAACCCTGGATAAAATCACAGACAGGAACGAACATGGGGGAAACCCTGGGATCCTGCCACTACCTTAGACTTCTCAACACCGTTGTCACAGGGGCAGTCAGGTGCCCTGATGCCAAGAACCCCCACACCAGATTCACACAGGAAGTAACTTGGGGTTGGGTCAGGAGGCTCAAATCCCCCACAGGGATTCCGTGCGGCCCACGTGTGCTGAGCTCTGTGGTCAGACACCCTTGGTTCAAACCCAAAGATCTGCCACTAACCAGCTCTTCTTTTAAAGGTACAGCAAAGACACATAGACCAGTGGAACCGAGTAGAGAGCCCAGATATGGACCCTCAACTCTATGGGCAAATAATCTTCGACAAAACAGGAAAAAATATACAGTGGAAAAAAGACAGTCTCTTCAATAAATGGTGCTGGGAAAACTCGGCAGCTATATGTAGAAGAATGAAACTCGACTATTCTCTTACACCGTCCACAAAGATAAACTCAAAATGGATAAAAGACCTCAACGTGAGACAGGAATCCATCAGAATCCTAGAGGACAACATAGGCAGTAATCTCTTCGATATCAGCCACAGCAACTTCTTTCAAGATATGTCTCCAAAGGCAAAGGAAACAAAAGCAAAAATAAACTTTGGGGACTTCATCAAAATCAAAAGCTTCTGCACAGAAAAGGAAACAGTCAAGAAAACAAAGAGGCAACCCACAGAATGGGAGAAGATATTTGCAAATGACAGTACAGACAAAAGGTTGACATCCAGGATCTATAATGAACTCCTCAAACTCAACACACATGAAACAGGCAAACATATCAAAAAATGGGAAGAAGATATGAACAGACACTTTTCCCATCAAGACATTTGAGGGTTTTGAAGTGGCAGGGGGTGGGAGGTTAGGGTACCAGGTGGTGGGTATTATAGAATGCACAGATTGCATGGAGCACTGGGTGTGGTACAAAAATAATGAATACTGTTATGCTGAAAATAAATAAAAATAAATAAATAAAATCAGTAAGAAAAAATAAAAAAGAAATACAAATGGCTATCAGACACATGAAAAAATGTTCATCATCATTAGCCCTCAGGGAGATTCAAATTAAAACCACATTGAGATATCACCTTACACCAGTTAGAATGGCCAAAATTAACAAAACAGGAAACAACATGTGTTGGAGGGGATGTGGAGAAAGGGGAACCCTCTTCCACTGTTGGTGGGAACGCAAGTTGGTGCAGCCTCTTTGGAGAACAGTGTAGAGATTCCTCAAGAAATTAAAAATAGAACTTCCCTATGACCCTGCAATTGCACTCCTGGGTATTGACCCCAAAGATACAGATGGAGTGAAAAGAAGGGCCGTCTGTACCCCAATGTTTATAGCAGCAATGGCCACGGTCGCCAAACTGTGAAAAGAACCAAGATGCCCTTCAACGGATGAATGGATAAGGAAGATGTGGTCCATACACACTATGGAGTATGATGCCTCCATCAGAAAGGATGAATACCCAACTTTTGTAGCAACATGGACGGGACTGGAAGAGATTATGCTGAGTGAAATAAGTCAGGCAGAGAGAGTCAATTATCATATGGTTTCGCTTATTTGTGGAGCATAACAAATAGCATGGAGGACGTAGGGAGATGGAGAGGAGAAGGGAGTTGGGGGAAATTGGAAGGGGAGGTGAATCATGAGAGACTATGGATTCCGTAAAACAATCTGAGGGGTTTGAAGGGGCGGGGGGTGGGAAGTTGGGGGAACAGGTGGTGGGTATTGGAGAGGGCACGGATTGCATGGAGCACTGGGTGTGGTGAAAAAATAAGGAATACTGTTTTTCTGAAAATAAATAAATTGAAAAAAATTTTAAAAATAGCAAAAAAAAAAAAAGGTACAGCAAAAAAAAAATAAAGTGTGCAAATCAAACTTTTTAAGAAGAACAATCGTTAGAGCAGTGTCAGGGTTATAAAAAAAAGTACAGAGTTCTCATAGAATGCTTCCTCACCTGTCTTCTGGTTCCCCTTCAATGAACATTTGATACACATTAGTATGTTGGTCTTGACTCAAGTCCACAGTTTACATCAGGGTCTCTCCTGCTGCTACACATCTTATGGGTTTAGACAAACGGATAATGATATTATCATATCCGAGTAAGACAGACAGTATCACACAGTATCCGACAGAGAAGTTTCACTGTCCTAAAAGCCCTGTGTGCCCCCATTTTCATCCCTCCCTCTTGCAACACAGGCAACCACTCAACTTTTACTGTCTGTGTAGTTCTGCCTTTTCCATAAGGTCACATGGTCGCATTCCTACAGGATGCGGCCTTTCTAGACAGACGTCTTTGACTTAATAATATGCATGAAGGTTCTGCCATGTCTTTCCAAGGCTTGAGGGGTCCTTTCTATTTATTGCTGAACAACAGTCCATCGTCTAGACAGACAACAGTGTATTGTTTATTTCCCCATTCACCTACTAAAGGACTCATCAGTTGCTTCCAAGTTTGGAATCATGAATAAAACTGCTATAAAAATCTAGGCACAAATTCTTCTTTGAACACATGCTTTCAACTCCTGTAGGTAAATACTGAAGAGTGCGGTTGTGGGAGCAAATGGTAGAGTATATTCAGTTCTTCACGATGTTGTTACGCTGTCTGAAGTGGGCGCTCCTCCTGTATTCTCACCCGCAGTGAGGGAGGGTCTCTGGTCCCCACATCCTCTCTGACACTTGGTGCGGTGGTGATCTGGATGGTGGCCATCTCGCTGGTGTATGGTGACATCTCCTCATTTTAACTTGCATTTCCCTGAGGATGTATGACGTCGACCTGCTCTTCATACATTTATCTACCATCTGTATACAGATGTTTACTTGATTTTTAGCAATCTATTTCTTTTCTGATGATATACCCATTCAAACCTTCAGCCAATTTTTTGAGAGAGAGAGAGAGAGACCTCAAGTGGGAAGGAAAAGGGAGAGAGAGAGTCTCAAGCAGGCTCCACACCCACCACAGCCACCACAACCTGAGACTCAATCTCATGAACCTGAGGTCATGAGCTGAGGCAAAATCCAGAGTCAGATATGCCTAAGTGAATGAGCCACTCAGGTACCCACCCCTCCTTTGCCCATTTTTAAACTGAATTATTTATTGCCAAGTTTTAAGAATTTTTTGTATGTTTTAAATACTAATTCTTAGCAGCTGTGTCTTTGGCAAATATTATCTCCCAGTCTATGGACAGTCTTTTCATCCACTTGACACTGTCACATAGCAGAAGTTGTTGTGTTTTTTTTTGTTGTTGTTGTTTTGTTTTGTTTTTAATGAAGTCCAGTTTATCAGTGAGTTCTTTCGTGAATTACATACCTTTGATGTTGTGTCTAAGATAATCATCAACATAACAAAAGTCATCCAGATTCTCCTAGGTGTTTTTTGGTTTTACATTTTACATTTATTTATTATTTATTTCATTTTTTTAGGTCTGTGTCCATTTTGAGATAATTCCTTTTTTTTTTAAGATTTATTTATTTGTCAGAGAGAGAGCGAGCGAGAGCGAGCACAGGCAGACAGAGTGGAAGGCAGAGGCAGAGGGAGAAGCAGGCTCCCTGCGGAGCAAGGAGCCCGATGTGGGACTCGATCCCAGGACGCTGGGATCATGACCTGAGCCGAAGGCAGCTGCTTAACCAACTGAGCCACCCAGGCGTCCCGAGATAATTCTTGTAAAGGATGTAAGTGTGTATCTAAATTTATTTTTCTGCACGGGGACGTCCAACTGTCCAGCCCCATTTGCTGAAAAGACCATCTTTGCTCCATCGTATCACTCCTGCCCCTTTGTCACAATCGGTTAAGTGTATTTATCTGGGTCTCTTCTGGGCTCTCCATTCTGGTCCACTGATCCATTGGTCTACACATTCACCAAGACCATACTCTCTCGATTACCGTAAGCTGTATCTTTAATAAGTCTTGGAGTTGGCAGAGCCCGTCCTGTGATGTTGCTCTCCTCCTTCGTTATTGCACTGGCTATTCTGGGTCTTACGTTTTTCCACTTAAACCTCCGAGTCAGTTGTTTCTACCCACAGAGTAACTTGCTGGTATTTTCATTAAGGTGGCAATGAATCGACAGATAAAGCCGTGGAAAACTGCCATCATACCAACACCAGGTCTTCCTATCCATGAACGTAATGCAGCAGCATCAGTCCATTATTTTGTTCTTTCACTTATTTCACAAAGGTTCTGTAGTTATCTCCAAATAGATCTTACATACAGGTCATTAGATTTTTTTCAAAGATTTTATTTATTTATTTATTTATATGACAGAGAGAGAGAGGAGATCACAAGTAGGCAGAGAGGCAGGCAGAGAGAGAGGGAGAAGCAGACTCTCCATGGAGCCGAGAGCCTGATGTGGGCTCGATTCCAGGACGCTGGGATCATGACCTGAGCCGAAGGCAGAGGTTTAACCCACTGAGCCACCCAGAGCCCTAGTTCATTAGATTTTTATGTAAGATTTTTTTTAAATTTCAAATTCCAATTTTTCATTGCTGGTACATAAGAAAGCAATTGCCTTTTTCATATTATCCTTATATCCTGCAACCTTGCTATAATTACTTTTTAGTTCTGAAAGTGTTTTTTGTTTTTTTTTTATTTTCTACATCAAGAATCATGCATGTCAAAACAGTTTTATTCCATCCTTCCCAATATGTATACCTCTTTCCCTTTTCTTGTCTTATTGCATTGTCCAAGAATTCTACTACAAAGGTAAAAGTGGAGAGAGGAGGCATCCTTCCCTTGCTCTTGATCTTAGAGGAAAAGACTCTACTTTGTCACCATTACATATGATGTCAGTTGTGGTGTTTTTGCAGATTTTCTTTATCTTGTGAAGAAGCTCCTGTATTACCAGTGTGTTCTGAGTTTTTATCATGATTAGATGTTAGATTTTGTGAAGTGCTTTTTCTACAATTGCTGATGTGATTATATGACTTTTCTTATTTGATGTATTGATGTGATGGATTCCACTAGTCAATTTTCAAATGCTAAACCAGTCTCCCATATGTGAAATAAACCTTCAGCTTGTTCCATGTGCTTCAGAAATTAGTAACTTAAGTCCTTCTGCCATTGTCATTGCTTCCCCAATCAAATGAAATCTGAGTTTCCTTTGGGCACCAGAAACCTACCTGGAACCTTTATAGCACCAACGCCACACACTTTGCATTATCCTCCTCTTGATGTGTCTTTAATATCAGGCACTAATACGCATCCCTATGTCCTTGAAACTTATCTCCTGCCCTCCCCAATATGTCAACATCCTGGTTCTCCTTTCACTTCTCTGGTCGCTCCTTGTTGCTGATTTATTCATTCAACAAACATTTCTGGAGTTCATACTAGATTCTCACCCATGTTAAGTGTTAGGCCTATAGTTCTGTCCCAAACATACACACCTTGCTAGCAGAGCACTCGAGTCAGTGGAGAACAGAGGCATCGTAGAGAAAATGCTCATAACATGGTATTATGGGTGACATGCCCCTCACCACCAAAAGTATAATGAAGTTTTAACCTCTAATACTTCAGAATGTGATACTATTTGGACACAGGGTCTTCACAAAGATAGTCAAGTTTAAGTAAGGGTGAACCCTAATTCAGGATGACTGGAGTCCTTAAAAAAAGAGGGGGGCATTTGAACACAGAGACAGACAGGCACATGGGGAACAAGGAGCGAAGAGACACAGAAGAAGCCATCTACAAGCAAAGGAGAACCTCCCTCCTCGTCCTTAAAGGGACCGCCCTGATGGCACTTTGACCTTGACTGCCAGCCTCCAGGACTGTGAAACAATACATTCTGGTTGTTTATACCACTAACTGTGAGGCACGTTGTCAGACCAGCCCCGACAAACCAACACACATGAAGAAAAGCACTGCACAGACTGATAAGAAAGTGCTGAGTCCTGAGGCCAAAGTGGGCTTGTCACTGTCACCCAACACAAGTGCCTGTGCTCAGGGATGGAGGACAGGGCAGTGGATAATAAGACAGCACATTAGGTGTTTTAGGCCACAGTAGAATATCCTTCTGCTCTGATACAGCCTAGCCATGAGTACGACTGTCCCCGAGTCCTTCCGCCAAGGCACTGAAGCAGGGGATGGTCTTGGGGACCCAACACAGTTGGATGAAGTGCTCCACTCCAGCTTCTCACTCTGCTGCTGTGACGGCTCTAAGCTCTGAACTTCCTCTTGACAGCACCTACCTACATGTTTCAAGCATCAGCCCTATGCCACCTCCCCCAGATTTTCGTACCACATCTCATCTGCATCGGGCGACCTGGCGTCCAGCACCAAGTCTGTACACAGCAAACATGGGACAAGGTCCACCAGGGTCTGCAGCAGGAATCCCTGAATCTATCTGCAGATTCATGAGTGCAAACAGCATGTGATGAAGTGAAGCCTTTTGTAAAGCCACAGGAGATGCACGTGAAGGAAGAGGAGCCCCTCACGGTACACGTGCAGTGTTCTGGTTTCCCCAGGAAAGGCTCACAAAAGACACAAAGCCTCACTGGACTCTGATGGGGAGTCTATCGTTGACAGAACTGTGGAAGCGGCAAAGATGCTAACATGACAGTAGATACTATAATCAGTACAAACCCTGTTTGCTGAGAACGTAATTCTGTCGGCAATTTATATTAAAGCCTAGGAAGCAGAAGTGTTTGATTTGCTCATTCACTGTAGGCAGACAATCAATTAAGCTGGTGGGAGAAAGAAGAAAATGACCCAACAGAATCTTAAGTAGAATGAAGCTGATAATTCACTAAAATTTACAGCCAATAAACAGATAGAAGCCAGAGAAAAGTATGATGGTTTGATTGGATTTGCCATTAGTCTTACCTTCTTGTGAGAAAGCTAATGACTGAGGGAGAAAAGCCCATCCAAGATTCCTGGCAGGAGGTCATGGTGACCTCATTACATGCAAGAGAGAGGCAAGAGAAGCAGGTGACAAGCCCCAGATCCCATCAACAGTGCGTCCTATTTAAACTTGGAGACCCAAGGACAAGGAATGGAGAGGAATGTGTCCAACCAGACAGAGCAGGCTGGGAGAGAAAGGTGATTCCATCATCCCATCAAATCAGACCCCCAAACCATAGAATGTTGCGATGGGCTGTCATTGAACCCGCTCCCAGCACAGGCCAGCAAGAGGGGAGCACCTCTTCCAGCCCTCACAGAACACTGCAGCGGGCATCATCTACCCATCGGCACAGCGGCGGGGAGCTCCTGCTGGAGCCAGGCCCACCTGCCCCAAATCACAGCTCCCCACACCTGCATGGAGTGGCCTGAAGAAAGTGATGGAACCTTCCTGAGACTCAGTGTCCTTGGTAACAACAGAGGGAGAGCAGTAAAGACCCCTGTGGGTGCGCACACAGGGTCACCAGCAAACAGGAAGCCTGGGCCGGACAGTGAGCACCTGCGGCTCCCGGCACAGCCCGGGGTCTGCTGGTGTGTGACGGCGGCCTGCATTCAATACGCTTTGTCCCATGAATGGGGGAATCCAGACACCCACCCATCCGCTGCCATGGACACCGCACAACATCCGCAAACCTCCGAGTCTTTGGATAGACGGTTGAGGAAAGACCATGTGCTCCTACAACAGGGTGCGGGGCTCACTGTCCTGCAGAGCCCACAGACCCTATCAGAAGACTGTCCGCAAAGGCACGTGACAAAACACACACAAGACAGTCACAGTGAAGTAGTCAAACATGTGTAATCGTGATGCACTGATGATACAGGAGGTACATTAGCACGTCCGACGATCCCACAGCAGGAGTGACCCTGACACCGATTTCAACACGTGGAGGAACTCACTCCTTCGCGCAGACGCGCCAGCCCCGATGCCATGTGAGCCGCCCTCCACCCCTCTTGGGGAGAGGCCACGGCGTTCCTACCTATGCCGCGGCGGCCTCCGCCGGTGCGCATCGGAAGTGTAAGCTCCCACCAGAAGCTACTGGAACAAGGACAGGGTTTCTCCTGTTCAAGCCCATGGTCGCGAGTCATCTATCGACCTGGGACGTCCGTGCAGCCCGGGTACAAACCCCTGCTCTAAATAAAGCACCATGTCTTCATGTTCCTGGAAACATCTCAAGGGCCGTGAACACGTGGTTTTGTGTCTCAGCTACCTTCCCGTCTTCCGTTAACATTACCACGGTGTCGTGTGGCTCAGCCAGGGCCCCATGACTCACAGGAACCGTCCAGGCAATGACTCGGAAAGGGGTGGGCAGCAAGAATAGAGCAGCAGAGGCGGGGTCGAGCCGGGACAGTGACTGGCCCCGGCCTGGGACCAGAGTGGCCACAGGTAGTCCCTCTCAGATGCCTTATGTGCAAACAGAGAGACTAACTGAGCTGGAGTACACGGGGTGAGCACCACACGGCACTCCCCAGAGGACGTCCTGGACAAGGTGACAACAGCCTCAGTGACCCGTCATGTCTCACCACACGTTTTAGAAGATGATCTGAATTCTCTGGGTGACACGCAAACCGATCAGACACACAGGATGTCAGGGTAAGATTCCGAAGACACGCCTGCTGCACAAACCCCTGATGACAGGCTGTGCCCCGAAAGGATGACCTGGAGCCCGGACTCCTGGGAAGGTTCTCTATATTAGAACTAACAAAGTACCACCACAGCACCCAACAAACTAGTGGCGCTCACTCAATGAAAACAGGATTTCATAAACTCAGAGGCGCCTGGGCAGCTCCGTTGTTAAGCCTCTGCCTTCAGCTCTGGTCATGGTCCCAGGGTCCTGGGAGCGCATCAGGCTCTGCTCAGTGGGGAGCCTGCTTCCCCCTCTGCAGCTCCCTCTCCTGTATGCTATCTGACAAGCAAATAAATCTTTCAAAGAATAAAAAAAAAACAAAACTATACCTAGCCAAGGCCCTCAAACTCTACTGAAGTTCAGAACACCCATCCCTTTGAGAAATTACTGTCCATCCTAACACATATCCTGATGATTCCCACCAAGGCAGGACATTTGGCAAAACCAGCTGCTCCCCTGAGTATCGCTATTAACAAAAATAAGAGGCAGCTAGTGAGTTACAAACAAAAATTAGTGCTCTAAAAAGAACTTTCTAAGTATTTGTAAATTTGCTAAAGACACCAAAGCAAATGACACTGGACGGTGGTTATCTGCTCAGACGCACGGTCCGTACCAAGGGAGGGCTGCCGGCTCCATCTCCTAAGAGCAGTCACAAAGCCGCCCAAAGCAGAAGACTCCTCATCCCCAAGGCAGCACTGTTGTCCTGGGCTGTGGCCAAATGCAACAAATAAATACTTGTGACTCAACTTGACTCTTCACTTAAGGGGGTGGCAGGAAGGTGGCTGTGGTACCGGCAGGGACGGACTCCCACCATCTGTGAAAGTAAAACCTTGGCCGGGTCACCAAGATTAGTTTTAATATATGCATTTACACTTGCCTGCAGTGGAAAGTCACTGCTGTGTGACAATTTCCACCGTATTGATTTTTTTTTTTTATTAAAGCAAGGATAAAGGTTAGTAAAACATAAGTCCCCGAAATGTATACTGAGAACCAAACCTACACCTGAAAGAAACAAAAACAAACACCCTTTGGGCTCAAGCACAGTAGGAGAATTTTAAAAGCTCTTTCATTAGGATTCCTTCAAATGCAAACATCTGCTGCACAGAGATACAAAGAAATCGATTCTAAAAAATGTTGTTTTGATAGAGAAACCCCTTCTGGAATCTAGAAAGTGTATCTTCCATCATCTGCTTCAACCCCCCCAAACTTAGTAACATGACTCTGTAAATGCTCTCTTCACACAACTGTTTTAATGGTATAAAGCTCGGGTATTTCAAGGAGGAGGGAAGAGTAAAAGATGCGTGAGAAGAAAATTGTTAACAAATGTTGTCGACTTATCTCCAAATGTTTTTTGAAAGATTTTATTTATTTATTTGACAGGGAGAGATCACAAGTAGGCAGAGAGGCAGGCAGAGAGAGAGGAGGAAGCAGGCTCCCTGCTGAGCAGAGAGCCCGATGCGGGGCTTGATCCCAGGACCCTGAGATCATGACCTGAGCTGAAGGCAGCGGCTTTTTAACCCACTGAACCACCCAGGCACCCCAATCTCCAAATTTTTTAAAGTGGAAAAAAAAAAAAGAATTTTAACTCTCACTTCAGTATTACCCAAGACAGGTTTTGTTCATCGCTAAATCCTACCATCCCACAGCACTGGCCAGAGGGTTTTGGTATTATTCTAATAGGGACCGAGAGACGCACAATCAAGTTCATGCTGTTGTAAAATAATTTTCAAAATAGATAAAGCCCAACGATGCACGTGTTGGATTCTGGTGGAGTCTCAATTCATTACTTGTGTTCCATAAAAAGGCCATCATTTACCTGGGTTATAAAACGACAAACATGCTTTACATGCGCACACACCCCATCATATACGCGTATACGCGAATGCCAAAACATTCAAATATTAGCTTCTTGCTCTAATATATTCTTAAATATTTATCTTGTGCTTTCTGGGAAACAGCAAAAAATGGTAAAAAGTTCAATGGGCTTCCTTTCTAAAGTAAGTTAGAAAATAAAACTGAATAAAGGGAAATGATTCTTTCAGGATGACAGTAGCAACCTTTGACTTCTACCAGCAACAGATGAAAAGTTTAAAGAAATGGCTGACCCAAATTCTTCATCCCAGCTCCTCCTACGAAACCAACCCAAACTGGAGAAATAAGACAGTTTGATACCAGGAATATCCGACAGACAGACGATACCAAGCCCCTGAGAGAGTGACTGACGTGAGTGACTGTCCCACATTCCTGCCGCAGTATTACACCTGCTCACAGGAAATTCTCATGGGCTCCTCACTGGCAGGACCACTGCTCCACTAAACACAGAGGAAGGGTTTACAGTGGAGGAGAGCCTGCACCAGCAGTAGGGGACAGAACACGGAAGGTTAGTGAGCAAGGAGCATCCCAACCACTGCCCGCCCTGCGCCCTCCTGCTGGAGCATCCAATCAGGCGGACAGCGACCTGCCACCTGCCCTCTGGCACTCAGGCTTCATTCTCAACTGGAACTCCCTGGAGGACTGAGATCCCACATCCCGAGACAAGAAAACATCAGAATACACAGGAAACATCCTGCTGTAGGAGTCACCTCAAAGACTCCAGGCAGTGAAGTAAAACGACAAAGAGCCAACATGGGGGGGGGGCAGGGGTTTCAGTGGGCAGGTGTGGCCCTCAGGAGATCGAACATTAATACTGATGATGATGACGACATGTGTGTGAGGAACAAGGTCACTGTATAGAGAAGCTTGACTAGATCATGATGCCCAAGAAGGAAGAATGAACATAGCGTTTTAACAAGAACGCATCTGAATGCCAAGATAAATGGAACTAAATATCCACTCGCTGGTTTTACTACAAAGAAACAAACGGGTGTGCTTCTTCCGGGCAGCATCCGTCTGTTCCCAAGGGACAATTACATTCTCCCTACTCCATCCTCCCCCTGAAAGCCGAAAGGGAATGAGATTCGAGATGAGCGGATGCTGCGAAAGCGGGGACTGCTTAAAAACAGACAGGCTCAGCCTGGAGCGGGTCACGCACGACGCACCAGCAGGGTCTGAGGATGTAATGGAGACCAGTTGTAACAAAAGATTTATTCCAAAAGGACAAATTAGCCAAATCTCCTAGGAGCTCAGCGCACAGACCCAGTCCCTGTCTCCTAGGAGATGAAACCTCCAAATAGTCCTCCTACTTACAATAAAAGGCTTTTTTAAGATTTATTTATTTATTTCAGAGAACATGAGAGAGCAATGTGCACAGGAGCAGACGGGGAGAGAGGGGGGAAGCAAGAATCCAGGCAGAGTACAAGCAGAGCCCAGAGACCAGCACGGGCTCAATCTCATGACCCTGAGATCATGAACTGAGCCAAAACCAACAGTCAGACGCTTAACTGACTAAGCCTCCAGGCGTCCAATAATGGAAGTTTTTAAAGGAACATACATTTTTGGTAATATCACAGAGCAGGTCAATAAGTCATGAGAAATACAGGATTCCAACCCTTTAAAATAAAATACCATATTCCTTGTCATGTTCCTGATCCCAAAGGGAAGGCTGTCAGCTTCTTCCCATTGAGGATGACCTTTCAGTAACGTGGCATGTTACAAAATCAATGTACAGAAATCAGTTGCTTTCTTACAGACTAACAATGAAAACACAGAAAAAGAAATTAGAGAATCGATTCCATTTACTATAGCACCAAGAACCATAAGATACCGGGGAAGAAACCTAACCAAAGAGGTAAAGGATCTGTACTTGAGGAACTAAGAACACTCATAAAAGAAATCAAAGAAGACACAAAAAGAGGGAAGACCATTCCATGCTCTTGGATCAGAAGAATAAACATTGTTAAAATGTCTGTACTGCCTAGAGCAATCTATACTTCTAATGCCATTCCGATCAAGATCCCACCGGTATTCTTCAAGGAGCTGGAGCAAATAATCCAAAAATTTGTATGGAACCAGAAGAGACCCCGAATTGCTAAGGAAATATTGAAAAACAAAAATAAAACAGGCGGCATCATGTTACCTGATTTCAAACTTTACTACAAAGCTATGATCACCAAGACAGCATGGTACTGGCATAAAAACAGACACATAGACCAGTGGAACAGAGTAGAGAGCCCAGATATGGACCCTCAACTCTATGGTCAAATAATCTTCGACAAAACAGGAAGAAATATACAGCGGTAAAAAGACAATCTCTTCAATAAATGGTGCTGGGAAAACTGGACAGCTATATGTAGAAGAATGAAATTCGACCATTCTCTTACACCATACACAAAAATAAACTCAAAATGGATAAAAGACCTCAACGTGAGACAGGAATCCATCAGAATCCTAGAGGAGATCATAGGAAGTAACTTCTTCGATATCAGCCACAGCAACTTCTTTCAAGATATGTCTTCAAAGGCAAAGGAAACAAAAGCAAAATGAACTTTTGGGACTTGATCAAGATCAAAAGCTTCTGCACAGCAAAGGAAACAGTCAACAAAACAACGAGGCAACCCACGGAATGGGAGAAGAAATTTGCAAATGACAGTACAGACAAAAGGCTGATATCCAAGATCTATAAAGAACGTCTCAAACTCAAAACACACAAAACAGACAATCACATCAAAAAATGGGCAGAAGACATGAATAGACACTTTTCCAATTAAAACATAAAAAAGGCTGCCAGACACATGAAAAAATGTTCATCGTCACTAGCCATCAGGGAGATTCAAATCAAAACCACATTGAGGTACCACCTTACACCAGTTAGAATGGCCAGAATTAGCAAGACAGGAAACAAAGTGTGTTGGAGAGGATGTGGAGAAAGGGGAACCCTCTTCCACTGTTGGTGGGAATGCAAATTGGTCCAGCCTCTTTGGAGAACAGTGTGGAGATTCCTCAAGAAATTAAAAAAAATAGACTCAAAATGGATGAAGGACCTCAATGTACGAAAGGAATCCATCAAAATCCTTGAGGAGAACACGGGCAGCAACCTCTTCGACCTCTGCCGCAGCAACATCTTCCTAGGAACAACGCAAAAGGCAAGGGAAGCAAGGGCAAAAATGAACTATTGGGATTTCATCAAGATCAAAAGCTTTTGCACAGCAAAGGAAACAGTTAACAAAATCAAAAGACAACTGACAGAATGGGAGAAGATATTTGCAAACGACATATCAGATAAAGGACTAGTGTCCAGAATCTATAAAGAACTTAGCAAACTCAACACCCAAAGAACAAATAATCCAATCAAGAAATGGGCAGAGGACATGAATAGACATTTCTGCAAAGAAGACATCCAGATGGCCAACAGACACATGAAAAAGTGCTCCATATCACTCGGCATCAGGGAAATACAAATCAAAACCACAATGAGATATCACCTCACACCAGTCAGAATGGCTAAAATCAACAAGTCAGGAAATGACAGATGCTGGCGAGGATGCGGAGAAAGGAGAACCCTCCTACACTGTTGGTGGGAATGCAAGCTGGTGCAGCCACTCTGGAAAACAGCATGGAGGTTCCTCAAAATGTTGAAAATAGAACTGCCCTATGACCCAGCAATTGCACTATTGGGTATTTACCCTAAAGATACAAATGTAGTGATCGAAAGGGGCACATGCACCCGAATGTTTATAGCAGCAATGTCCACAATAGCCAAACTATGGAAAGAACCTAGATGTCCATCAACAGATGAATGGATCAAGAAGATGTGGTATATATACACAATGGAATACTATGCAGCCATCAAAAGAAATGAAATCTTGCCATTTGCGACAACATGGATGGAACTAGAGGGTATCATGCTTAGCGAAATAAGTCAAGCAGAGAAAGACAACTATCATATGATCTCCCTGATATGAGGAAGTGGTGATGCAACATGGAGGCTTAAGTGGGTAGAAGAAGAATAAATGAAACAAGATGGGATTGGGAGGGAGACAAACCATAAGTGACTCTTAATCTCACAAAACAAACTGAGGGTTTCTGGGGGGAGGGGGTTTGGGAGAAGGGGGTGGGATTATGGACATTGGGGAGGGTATGTGATTTGGTGAGTGCTGTGAAGTGTGTAAACCTGGTGATTCACAGACCTGTACCCCTGGGGATAAAAATATGTTTATAAAAAATAAAAAAAAATTAAAAGAAAAAAAAAAAAGAGAGCTTCCCTATGACCCTGCCATTGCACTACTGGGTATTGACCCCAAAGATACAGATGGAGTGAAAAGAAGGGCCATCTGTACCCCAATGTTTATAGCAGCAATGGCCACAGTCGCCAAACTGTGGAAAGAACCAAGATGCCCTTCAATGGATGAGTGGATAAGGAAGATGTGGTCCATATACACTATGGAGTATTATGCCTCCATCAGAAAGGACGAATACCCAACTTTTGTAGCAACATGGACGGGACTGGAAGAGATTATGCTGAGTGAAATAAGTCAAGCAGAGAGAGTCAATTATCGTATGGTTTCACTTATTTGTGGAGCATAAGAATAGCATGGAGGACATGGGGAGATGAAGAGGAGAAGGGAGTTGGGGGAAATTGGAAGGGGAGGTGAACCATGAGAGACTATGGACTCTGAAAAACAACCTGAAGGTTTGGGAGGGGCGACGGGTTGGGAGGTTGGGGTACCAGGTTGTGAGTATTGGAGAGGGCATGGACTGCATGGGGCACTGGGTGTGGTGCATAAACAATGAATTCTGTTACACTGAAAAGAAATTAAATTTAAAAAAATCAAAAAGAAAAAGAAAAAATATACCATATTCCTGGAAATAAAACTAAGTCTTAAAAAAATATCTAGAACCACATGAAAACTAGGGGCCTTGGGGTCCAATGATACAAAGGAGATCACTACATTTTATAAGAGGGACTCCCGCAGCTGGATGGCCATGGCTGTACCCGAACTGTTCTAATCAACAGCAGCATTTCCCCCGTACCCAAAACCAATGTTCCAGTCCCTGCCATGCAGGCTCGTGGTAGACAGGATGCCTCCGTACAGGGTCTGGAAAGACTGTGACCCTGGTAACGGTTGTAGGGGCGTACATCCCAAGATTATAATGTTATGAACCTAGAATACTTAAGAGGAAGCATGATTTTCTTAAAATGTTTAATTGAAAGTATAATGCTTTACAGTAACTTAAAATACCAGGGTTTTACTTGTTTTATAATCCCTGTGGTATTTTGTCTGTGTTCACCAGTAGGCTCACCTTAGGAGAAGGAAGAATGAACTTGAATGTTTTTAAGTGCCTGGATGCATCTTAATTGATATTTCACTGTTCATAAACTTCTGGCAAAACCCACTATGGAGTAACTAACCATGCATACAATCTCCAAACATGTAAGGAAAGGCAGCCTATGTGCCGTTAAAATAAAAATTAATTATTTAATAAATGCACAAGATTCGTTGAATAAGCAAAATAAAAACTGAGTAAGTATTCTCCCTGAAAACCTCCTGCAACACCAAAGAACCCATGAGGAATTCATAAATCTTCTCTTCAGACTCTGACCAGCTAGACACTGTTACTACATCCACACTACAAACATACATTTAGGATAAAGTAACTCTGAGAGTATTTTAAAATACACTGATGTGGTGAAAAATATTTTTAAAGATAAAAAAGTGATTGATATGCAATAATAAAAGCCTTAACATATCCTGTATCTTACCAAAAAAATCAAAAGTAGTAAAAAAAAAAAAAAAACTATAAAACTTTTTGAAGAGATCACAGGACACGGTCCTGGTGGCCCTGGGGCAGGCAGAGTTCTTAGAAGAACCCTAAAAGCAGAATCCACAAAAGATAAAAATGACAGACTGCACATTGTTAAAATTAAAATATTCTGTTGTTCAAAAGACACTGTTGAGAACAAACCAGACAATTTACACCTGGGAGACCAGATTTGCACATCACAGGCCTGACAAAAGACGTGTACCCAGACTATGCACGGAAACATTAACATACAAACAGCCCATTTGTCTCAAATATTTGAAGCCACGTCATCAGAGAACAAAGATCGAGCGTAAACACATGAACAGAGGCTCAGTGACATTAGTTACTGGGGCAGTTCAGTGACAAGCTGAAGGGAGACACCGTGAGAAAACTACACACACGCACACATAGTGCGCACTGACCCAGCGTGCAGAGCGGGCAGGGACCCACGCCAGGGCGCCTGTCGCCCTGCAGACGCACAGGCACCGAGGAAGGCGGCCTGGCGGTTCACGGGCAGCCACACGCACACCTGCCGTTCCACCGGCCATCCTTCCGCCGGATGCAACGCGTGCGAGGTGAAGAGCCACGTTCACTCGAGCCTGCACGCGACACCTACAGCAGCTTTGTTCGTGACTGCCCGAAGCCGGGAGCAGCTCACATGTCCTTCTCCCGCAGAACTGACAGAGAGGTGAGTGCATCCACACAACGGACTACTACTGAGTTTTCTTTAAAGGAACGGGGTGCACACGGCAGCGTGCGTCAATCTCAGAGGCATTCTGCAAAGTGAGGGGTGCCAGGACCAGAAGGCAACATAGCAGATAACCGCCCTGCACAGCATTCTGGAGAAAGCAAGCACACGGCACAGAAGACACCAGCGGGCGGTGCCTGCAGGGGCAAAACACTCCGAATGGGGGCATACCGGACACAACCAAAACATCTTAAAGGAGGGTTCTACCCCTCAAATAGTCATATTAAGTAGTAAAAGGAGCATATAAACAAGCTAACCATCCAACCACAACAGCTCCAAGGTGAAAGGCAGAAGACAGCATAACAGAAATTACACAGGAAAAAAGTGCACAACAGAGATGATCCAACAACAGCAAAAGGCTAGTTCGTGAGAAATTCCAGCCAGAATTATATAGAATAAAAGAAAGAGTCAGTAAGTTATATCTCAACGGATCTGTTATTATTGGTCTTAATTATGAAAAAAGTAAAGGCACTAAAAGCCAGTATCAGTGAAAAGAACAGAACTAAAAATGACACAAAGATCAAACATCATAAGAGACACTAAAATTCTGTCAACAAATTTGAAAACTAAGCTGAGACAGGTAAGTGTCAATAAACACAGTTCCCCTGAAGTGTCTCAAGAAGAAGTAGAAGCCCTGAGTATTACTAAAATCATTATAGTTATTGTCCATGGTTTTAAACCTAAGGAAACTCCAGGCCCACGTGGTCTCAAGCACAAGTTTTACCAAATATCTCAGGTCAAAGAATTCCAGGAGGAGAGGGAAGTTGAGAGAGGGACAGAGGACCCTTGAATTCACCTAGATAGCCATCAAATCCTTCTGGGCACCTATGAATTCATCCTGGGATCTAAGAGAACTGCTGGGGTTCTACAAACAGAAAATAAATGGCTTTGTGCACGGCAGGAGGCGCAGAGGAGCGAAGGTGAGAGGATACACTGGAAGATAAACCGTGGGAGAGGGAGCCTCCGGCAGCCAGCACCCAGCAAGCGGTGCAGCAGATCGCAAACCCGGAACTTCAGAGGTCTGCTGAGGATGCCCCTGCCGGATAGGTGCTCGGGGGGCAAAGCGGGGCAAATCCTAGCTGCGACAGTGTCTTGGGATCCCTGGGGTCACAGAAAGAACAGTGGTGCCTGAGGGCAGCAGAGCTCCCAGGCACTAGAGCAGGGAAGCCGGCTGCAATCAGTGAGCCCAGGAGTGGGCTTTCAGCTCGGTGTTGCCATAGACCATGACCCACGGCAGGACCCGGCGACTGCTCTCCAAGCAGAAGCCCAGGACATGACAGAAGCACCGAGTCCCTGCTCCTTCCCAGGAGGAGTGGCGCAGGTGTGCACAGCATTGGCAGCGGCTCCCGGAGCAGGGCCCCAGAAAGCAGGGGTGCAGCAGTGAGACCCCCACTCCCACTCCCCTGGGAGGACTGCTGCGAGGAGCACGCAGGAGTCTGGAGACTTCCACACACACAGAAGTGACTGCTTTTCCCTGAGGACACACTGAAAGGGAGGCCACAACGGCTCACCTCCAGGGCTGGAGATTGGCCACAGCTACTTTTATTATTATTTTTTCATCCTCTAAAGCAGCACAAAACGCCTTCAAGGAACAAAAGCCACCCAGAGCAACCAGAAGCAGCTCACAACAAGGCCAGCCCCCTGCAAGGAGTGGTGCCATTCCCCCTCAGCCCAGATACCTAGAATCAGGGCCACAGACCCCTCCCCCAGAGGCCCAGCAGGAATATCAGGCAAAACCATGTTTATGATCACGCAGAACTGAAAAACTCCTACTCCAGGGAAAACGGTGTATAGACTTCAAGGTTTTTTCTCATGAATCCTCAGTCTTCCCGTTTAAAATTTTCTTTTTCTTTTTTTTTTCTTTATTCCCTTTCAACTAGCTTCTTATTTTGTCAAATCTTTTTTTAAGTCTTTTTTACACTTTTACATTTACATTTTCTATATTCTTCATTTTGGCTACTTTCACTGTATTCAATTTTATTTTCATATATACATAAATTTTTCTTTCTTTACAGTTTTGGGATCAAGTGTCTTCTAACAAATAGACCATAATACACTCAGAACCAAGCATATTGCCATATCTGTACATCTCTTTGATTATATTCTCTGTTTATTCCCTTTTTATTTTCCCTTTTTTGTTTGTTTGTTTGTTTCTGATTGCTTCTGACTGCCCTAGTGTATATTTCACTGAGGTCCTGGTCAAGATTTTTATTTCTGTTTTTTTCTCTTATTCATCCATTCTTCTCTCGACAAAATGACCAGACAGAAAAATTACTAGAAAAAAAAAAAAGAACAAAAGGCAATACTCTCTACCAGAGACTTAAATATGGATATTGGTTGAATGATGGAGCTAGAATTCAGAACAACAATTATAAGAGATACTAGCTGGCCTGGAAAAAAAAAAACAAAACAAAACATAGAAGACACCAGAGAATCCCTTTCTGGAGAAATAGAAGAACTATGATCTAATCCGGTTGAAATCAAGAAGAGTGTTATTGAGATACAGTCAACAATGGAAACTCTATTGTTAGGATAAATGAGCCAGAAAAGAGAATAAGTGATAGAGAAGATAACATTATAGAGAACAAAGAAACTGACCAAAGAGAGATAAACAATTACTGGACCATGAAGGGAGGATTTGAGAGATCAGCAATACAATAAAATGAAACAAAATTAGAATAATCGGGATCCCAGAGGAAGAAGGGAGAGGGAGGGAGAGAGACTGAAAGAGGAGTGAGTAGGGGGCAGAAGGTATATTTGAACAAATTATAGCTGAGAACTTTCCTAATCTGGGCAAAGAAACAGGCATTCAAGCCAGAGGCACAGAGAACCCCCTCAAAATCAATAAAAATAGATGAATACCCCAACATATAATAGTAAAGCTTGCAAATTTCAGAGATAAAGAGAAAATCCTGAGAGCAGCTGGAGACGGGAGGTTCTTGACCTGTAAGGGTAGGAATATTAGACTGGCAGCAGACCTATCCACAGAGAACTGGCAGGCCAGAAAGGGTTGGCATGATATATTCAGGATGCTAAATGAGAATAATACGCAGCCAAGAATACTTTGCCCGGCTAGGATGTCATTCAGAATGGAAGGAGAGATAAAGAGCTTCCAGGACAAATAGAAACTAAAAGAATTTGCATTCACTAAACCAGCCCTGCAAAAAATATTAAAGGTGATCCTCTAAATGGAGAGATACCAAAAGTATTATAGATCAGAAAGGAACAGAGACAATATACAGAAACATGGACTTTACAGGTAATACGTTGGCACTAAATTCGTATCTTTTAATGATTACCCTGAATGTAAATGGGCTAAATAACCCAATCAAAAAACACAGGGTGTCAGATTGGATTAAAACTAAACAAAACAAAACCCAAGACCCTCCCATATGCTGTCTAGAAGAGACTCATTTTAGACCCAAAGACATCCCCAGACTGAAAGTGAGGGGGTGGAGAACAATTTATCATGTTAATGGACATCAAAAGAAAGATGAGGTCACAATCCTTATATCAGACAAATTAGATTTTAAACCAAAGATTCTCGTAAGGGATTAAGGGGGACATGATATCATATTTAAAGGGTCTATCCAACAAGAAGATCTAAAAATTATAAATATCTATGCTCCAAGTATGGGAGTAGTCAATTATATAAACCAATAACAAAATCAAAGAAACACAGGTAAAAAATACAATAATAGTAGGGGACTTCAACAGCCCACTCAGCAATGAACAGATCATCTAAGCAGAAGTTCAACAAGCCAACAAGGGCTTTGAATGACACCTTGGACCAGATGGACATCACAGATATATACAGAGCATTCCATTCTAAAGCAAAAAAATACACATTCTTTTTGAATGCACATGGAACATTCTCCAGAAGAGATCACATTATGGGTCACAATTCAGGTCTCAACTAGTAACAAAAGATTGGGATTATTTCATGCATATTTTTAGACCACAATCCTCTGATGCTAGAACTCAATCACAAGAGGAAATTTGGAAGGAACTCAAATACTTGGAAGTTAAAGAGCATTTTACCAGGGGTGCCTGGATGGCTCAGTGGTTTAAGCCTCTGCCTTCAGCTCAGGTCATGATCTCAGGGTCCTGGGATCAAGCCCAGCATTGGGCTCTCCACTCAGCGGGGAGCCTGCTTCCCCCTTTCTCTTTGCCTGCCTCTCTGCCCACTTGTGATCTCTCTCTCTGTCAAATAAATAAATAAAATCTTTTTTTTAAAAAAAGAGCATTTTACCAAAGAATGAATGAATCAACCAGTAAATTAAAGAGAAATTAAAAAAATTCATGTAAGCAAAGAAAATGAAAACACAACTGTTCAAAACCTTTGGGATGCAGCAAAGGCAGTCTTAAGAGGAAAGTATATAATAATATAAGCCTTTCTTAAGAAACAAGAGTCTCAAATACATAAGCTAATTTTATAAATAAAGGAGATGGAGAAAAAAACAGCAAACAGAGCCTAAAACAAGCAGGAGAAGAGAAATTAGAAAGATTAAAGCAGAAATCAATGAAACAGAAACCAAAAGAACAGTAGAACTAATCAATGAAACTAGAAGCTTGTTCTTTGAAGGAATTAATAAGATCGATAAACCCCTAGCCATTTATCAAAAAGAAAAGAGAAAGGATACAAATTAATAAAATCATGAAGAGGTGAGATTATAATTAACACCAAGGAAATAAAATGAATTTTAAGAACATGTTATGAGCAACTATATGCCAACAAATTTGACAATCTAGAAGAAATGGATGTATTCATAGAGACATACAAACTACCAAAACTAACAGGAAGAAATAGAAAACCTGAACAGATCCATAACCAGCAAGGAAATTGAAGCAGCAGTCAAAAATCTCCCAACAAACAAAAGCCCAGGACCAGGAGGCTTCCCAGAGGAAGTCTACCAAGCATTTAAAGGAGAACTAAGGGGTGCCTAGGTGGCTCAGTTGGTTAAAGCCTCTGCCTTCAGCTCAGGTCCTGATCCCAGGGTCCTGGGATTGAGCCCTGCATCGGGCTTTCTACTCAGTGGAGAACCTGCTTCCCCCTCTCTGCCTGCCTCTCTGCCTACTTGTGATCAAATAAATAAATAAAATCTTTAAAAAATAGGAGAACTAATACCTGTTCTTCTGAATCTGTTTCCAAAAAAAAAAAAAATAGAAATATAGAGAAAACATCCAAACTCTATGAGGCCAGCATTACCCTGATCCAAAAATCAGACAGAGACCCCACCAAAAAGGAGAATCACAGGCCAATATTCCCATGAATATGGATGCCAAAATACTCACCAAAATACTACCCAAGCGGATCCAACAAAACCTTAAAAGGATTATTCACCATGACCAAGTGGGATTTATTCCTCGGATGCAAGGCTGGTTCAACACTCAAGTCAAACAACATGATAAATCACATTAATCAAAGAAGAGACAAAAACCAAATGATCCCCTCAACATATGCAGAAAAAGCATTTGACAAAATACAGCCTGATTAAAACACTTCAAATATAGGGATAGAGGGTACATGCCTCAACATCATAAAAGTGTCTATGAAAAACCCAAAGCAATTATCATTCTCAGTGGGGAAAAACTGAGAGCTTTTCCACTAAGGCCAGGAACACGACAAGGATGCCCACTCTCACCGCTCTTGTTCAACATAGTACTAGAAGTCCTAGCAGCAGCATTCTGACAACAAAGAGAAATAAAAGGCATTCAAAAAGGCAAAGAAGTCAAACTCTTCTCTTTTCACAGAGGACATGATACTTTATGTGGAAAGCTCAAAAAGACTCCACTCCCAAGTTACTAGTTCTCATACAGCAATTCAGCAATGTGACAAGATACAAAATCAATGCACAGAAATCAGTTGAATTTCTAAACACTAACAATGAGAGAGAAGAAAGGGACATTAAGGTATCAATCCCATTTACAATAGCACCAAAACCCGTAAGATTCCTCGGAATAACCCTAACCAAAGAGGTAAAGGATCTGTACTCTAGAAACTACAGAACACTCATGAAAGAAATGGAGGAGGAAGATACAATGAGATGGAAAAACATTCCACGCTCATACACTGGAAGAATAAACCCTGTTAAAACGTTTATGCTGACCTGGGAACAAAGCAGGTGGGAACGGGGTATGTTCACTTACACACAGGTTTTTTCCAATAAATAAGGTACTTCATTGTAAATGTATTTTCTCTATTTCATGGTTTTCTTCGTGACATTTTATTTTCTCTAGCTTACATTATTATAAGAATGCAATACATAATACACATCACATACAAAATACATGTTAATCAACCACTGATGTGATCAGTAAGGCTTCTGGTGAACAATCTGCTAAGAGCAGTTAAGCTTTAGGGGAGTCAGAAGTTCTATGTGGGTTTCTGACTGTGTGGAGGGCCAGTGTCTCAGTACCCACACTGGTCAAGAGTCATCTGTATGATGATTTCAACAGATGAACAAAAAACACTTGTAAAAATTTAAAATCCATTCATGATTTTTTGAAGTACTTAGTAAATTAGAAACAGAAAGGAACTGTCAAAGAAACATTTTATGGTGATGAGAAACCATACAAATGTGTCCATTGGCAACACTTCTTTCCACTAAAATAACAAAAATGAACAAAAAGGTTAAGCATTAGTTAAAAATCTAAAGTTTAGAGGCAAAACTGTAAAGCTTCAGAAGATAACAGGACAGATGTTTGGCTGTTCTGTGTATGTGAGGCCCACACACCCCCATCGGAGCCCCCTGCCCTGGAGCTGGACTTTGAGGGCTCTACCTACACACTGCCTGCCCCTCCATCCAGCAAACCTGAGTTTAATCATGTGATAGGAACATTACATTACCTACAAGTGTCTTTCCAGCATACTAAAAGAATGCAGCAAAATACAAATTTAGCAAAAGAAAAGGGAAAGTTTTCAACTTAGAGTGTGAGACTACCCTCCTTCTAGTCTGGCCACTTGGTTTCTCTCTCCCAATAGCAGGACTTGCCAAGATACAGCCCAGATTGTTAATCATGTCACCAGCATGTTTACAAACACATTTTAAATGCATTCGTAACAAAAGTGCAAGTTAAATACACAAAAAATATTCCTTATTCAGCCTGGTGTAGTAGACACAAGAGTTACAGACTCGGGGGTGGGGCCGCCTGGGGGCTCTGTCCGGGAAGTGTCTGCCCGCTTCGGGCTCCCTGCTCAGCTGCGAGCCTCCATCTCCCCCTCCCCTTGCTCCTCCTCCCCTTGCTCAGGCTCTCTGTCTGTCAAATAAATAAATAAAATCTTTTTTAAAAAAAGAAAGCAAGAAAACAAAGAAGAATTACAGAATCAGGAAAACCTGTGGTGAGCCCAGAAGGAAGGCACTGGCTCCTCTCTCCAGGCCGCTCGTGGGCGTCGTGACTGTGGCAGAGCCATTGCGAGGGTTAAGGTAATACACCAGCCCCGGCCCGAGAACAGCTCCCTGCTGCCCGAGATAAAAACAGGAATTCCCCAAGCTCTGCTCCTCGGGTGACACTGGGACCCGGTGCGAATGTAGCAGTTACTATCACCTGCCGTGTAAGTGATGAGCTCACTGTTCTCTGATCCAGTGACACATCTTCCGCTAGATCTCTGGCACACTAGCCATTTGTGAGGAAGGGAGAGCCAATGCCAGATCCAACACTGTGATTCGAGGCAACGTGCCTGACCGTCATGGCTAATTTCCTGGCCCATAAAACTGAGAAAATGTTGCATAAATCATACACGTTCCATGTCGTGATGGAGAACATGCAAGCATGAGTACCAGAGAGCTCCTGTGCTAGTTAAAATAATGCTTCTGGCTTGAAAGTATGACTTTTCAGAGTAAACAGACACATCCTTTATCAAATCAACTGCAGAATGAGAGCAGATATAAATGAAAAAAGCTAAAAAGAAAAAAATGAGAAGAAAACCTAGGAGGTCATATTAGGGCCTGGAGTAAGAAGACACTTATTAAGTAACATAAAAAATACTGTTTGCATACAAAAATGATAATTATGATAAAATTGAAAATAACAGTAAAAATGTATCACTTGGGAAGTGAAAATCACAGTGGAAAAATAACTGGAATCAAAGCTGAATTTACAGAATATGGAAACTATTGCTACGTGTGTTTTCTAAAAACTGTAAGGATGACAACTCATTAGAAAAATGGGTAGAACCTTTGAATAAGCATCTTGAAAATGAGTCAAGTGGCCAAAACACATACATAAAGGCGTGTCATTAGTCAACAAAGAATGCAAACGTCAATTAAAACCACAATAAAATACCACTGTAAGCTCTGCAGGATGCTTGAAACGAAAAGCCTGGAAGATACCAAGTCTGCGAAAATATGGAGCAGCAGGAATTACCAAACACGGCAGATAGAAGCATACACCAGTAAAACCACTCTGGAAAACCAGAAATTTCTATTCAACCTGAACACAGACAAACCTAGGAACTGGGCCATTCCAAGTATATACCCGAAGAAATACAATCATATGATCAGCAATGAACACACAAAGCCATGTTCAAAGCAGCACCACCCACAACAGGAAGCCTGTAAACTAAATGTGCACCAACAAGAGAATGGATGAATTGTGGTAAAATCACACAGCAGAAACTACACAGCAATGACGACACAGATAAATGTCAAGTGGAAAAAGAAAATAAAAGGGAACACATTCTAGGTTTATCCTCAGAACACAGGTTTGGTTCAACATGTGCAATTAAATAATGTAACTTACCATATCATTAGAATAAAAGACCAAAACACACAATCATCTCAAAGGACATCTGACAAAATTCAACATTCTTCATTTTAAAAACACTCAACAAACTAGGTAAAGAAGCTAATTCCCTCAACCTGGTAAAGGGAAGTTATGAAAAACACACAGCAAACTCACACTCAGAAGACAGGCTTTCCCCATTAAAATCAAGAACAAGACAGGTGTGTCTGTTCTCACCACTTCTATTCAACATAATACTGGAGGTTCTAGTCAGAAAAATAAATTAAAAAAAAAAAAAAGAAATATACACATTGGAAAGGAAAGACTTAAAAAAAACTATCTCTGTAAGTAAGGAATATGATTTCTATACAAAGAAATACCTAAGAAATCCATTTTTCAAAAAATTAGAACAAATGAGTTCAGTAAGGTTGCAGGATACAAGATAAGTCCACAAAAATCTACTGGCAATGAAGAAGTCAAACTCTCTCTCTTCACGATGACATGATACATTGTATGGAAAACCCAAAAGACTCTACCCCCAAACTACTAGAACTCATACCGCAATTCAGTAATGTGGCAGGATACAAAGTCAATGTACAGAAATCAGTGGCTTTCTTATACACAAACAAGGAAAACACAGAAAGGGATATTAGAGAACCGATTCCATTTACTATAGCAACAAGAACCATAAAATACCTGGGAATAAACCAAACCAAAGAGGTAAAGGATCTGTACTCAAGGAACTACAGAACACTCATGAAAGAAATTGAAGAAGACACAAAAAGATGGAAGACCATTCCATGCTCTTGGATCAGAAGAATAAACATTGTTAAAATGTCTGTACTGCCTAGAGCAATCTATACTTTTAATGCCATTCCAATCAAAATTCCACCAGTATTCTTCAAAGAGCTGGAGCAAATAATCCAAAAATTTGTATGGAATCAGAAGAGACCCTGAATCACTAAGGAAATGTTGAAAAACAAAAATAAAACGGGGGGCATCACATTACCTGATTTCAAGCTTTACGACAAAGCTGTGATCACCAAGACAGCATGGTACTGGCATAAAAACAGACACATACACCAGTGGAACAGAGTAGAGAGCCCAGATATGGACCCTCAACTCTATGGGCAAATAATCTTCGACAAAACAGGAAAAAATATACAGTGGAAAAAAGACAGTCTCTTCAATAAATGGTGCTGGGAAAACTGGGCAGCTATAAATAGAAGAATGAAACTCGACCATTCTCTTACACCATACACAAAGATAAACTCAAAATGGATAAAAGACCTCAACGTGAGACAGGAATCCATCAGAATCCTAGAGGAGAACATAGGCAGTAATCTCTTCGATATCAGCCACAGATCCTTTACCTCTTTGGTTAGGTTTATTCCCAGGTATCTTATGGTTCTTGGTGCTATAGTAAATGGAATCGATTCTCTAATTTCCCTTTCTGTATTTTCATTGTTAGTGTATAGGAAAGCCACTGATTTCTGTACATTGACTTTGTATCCTGCCACGTTGCTGAATTGCTGTATGAGTTCTAGTAGTTTGGGGGTGGAGTCTTTTGGGTTTTCCATATAAAGAATCATGTCTTCTGCAAAGAGAGAGAGTTTGACTTTTTCATTACCAATTTGGATACCTTTTATTTCCCTTTGTTGTCTGATTGCTGTTGCTAGGACTTCTAATACTATGTTGAACAAGAGTGGTGAGAGTGGGCATCCTTGTCGTGTTCCTGATCTCAACGGGAAGGCTGCAAGCTTTTTCCCATTGAGGATGATATTTGCTGTGGGTCTTTCATAGATAGATTTGATGATATCAGCCACAGCAACTTCTTTCAAGATATGTCTCCAAAGGCAAAGGAAACAAAAGCCAAAATAAAATTCTGGGACTTCATCAAAATCAAAAGCTTCTGCACAGCAAAGGAAACAGTCAACAAAACAAAGAGGCAACCCACGGAATGGGAGAAGATATTTGCAAATGACAGTACAGACAAAAGGTTGATATCCAGGGGCACCTGGGTGGCTCAGTGGGTTAAAGCCTCTGCCTTCGGTTCAGGTCATGATCCCAGGGTCCTGGGATTGATCCCCGCATCGGGCTCTCCACTCAGCGGGGAGCCTGCTTCCCCCTTTCTCTCTGCCTGCCTCACTGCCTACTTGGGATCTCTCTCTCTGTGTCAAATAAGTAAATAAAATCTTTAAAAAAAAAAAAAGGTTGATATCCAGGATCTACGAAGAACTCCTCAACCTCAACACACACAAAACAGACAATCATATCAAAAAATGGGCAGAAGATATGAACAGACACTTCTCCAATGAAGACATACAAATGGCTATCAGACACATGAAAAAATGTTCATCATCACTAGCCATCAGGGAGATGCAAATTAAAACCACATTGAGATATCACCTTACACCAGTTAGAATGGCCAAAATTAGCAAGACAGGAAACAACATGTGTTGGAGAGGATGTGGAGAAAGGGGAACCCTCTTCCACTGTTGGTGGGAATGCAAGTTGGTGCAGCCTCTTTGGAGAACAGTGTGGAGATTCCTCAAGAAATTAAGAAGAGAGCTTCCCTATGACCCTGCCATTGCACTCCTGGGTATTTACCCCAAAGATACAGATGGAGTGAAAAGAAGGGCCATCTGTATCCCAATGTTTATAGCAGCAATGGCCATGGTCGCCAAACTGTGGAAAGAACCAAGATGCCCTTCAATGGATGAATGGATAAGGAAGATGAGGTCCATATACACTATGGAGTATGATGCCTCCATCAGAAAGGACGAATATCCAAATTTTGTAGCAACATGGATGGGACTGGAAGAGATTATGCTGAGTGAAATAAGTCAAGCAGAGAGTCAATTATCATATGGTTATGCTTACTTGTGGAGCATAACAAAAAGCATGGAGGACATGGGGAGTTAGGAGAAGGGAGTTGGGGGAAATTGGAAGGGGAGGTGAACCATCAGAGACTATGGACTCTGAAAAACAATCTGAAGGGTTTGAAGGGGCGGCGGGTGGGAGGTTGGGAGAACCAGGTGGTGGGTATTATAGAGGGCACGGATTGCATGGAGCACTGGGTGTGGTGCAAAAACAATGAATACTGTTATGCTGAAAATAAATTTTTAGAAATGATTAAAAAATTTTAAAGAAAAGAAAATGGTATTTACAATAGCATCCAAACAAATAAAACATTTGGGAAAAAAATTAACAAAAGCACAAAACTTTTACTCTTAAACTACAAATCATTGTTGAAAGAAAGCAAAAACACACATCAACAGAAAGGCATCTTACGTTTGCACATCAGAAGACCTAATATTTATAAGATGGAAATTGATCTACATTTTCCATGGCACCTCTGTCAAAATCTGAGGTGACTTCTTTGCAAAAACTGATTAACTGATCTTAAAATTCATATCAAATTCAGCATGACTCAAGTAGCCAAAACAATCTTGAAATTAAAGCTGGAAGACTCACATAGCCCTTTTTTGCCCTAAATTTTTCTTTCTTTAGAGAGAAAGAGACAGCGAGAGCACAAGTTGGGGGAAGGGGCAGGGTGAGAGAAAATGAAGCAGGCTCCAAGCTGAGCATGGAGCCCAATGCGGGGCTTGGCCTCCCGACCCTGAGATCATGCCCTGAGACAAAATGAAGAGTCGGCGCTCAGCTGACTGAGCCACCAAAGCAGCCTCACATTACTGTGAAGTCCCATTACGTCCTCAAGACAGTACAGAGCTAGCGTAAGACAGACTTACAGATAAATAGAATAAAACTGAGAATCCAGAAGCAAACCCGTATGTTTGTGGCCAACTGTTTTCAACGAAGGTTCTAAGATAATTCAGTAAGAAAAAAAGTATTTTCAAGAACGGGGCCAATGGGTCTCCACAAGCAGAAGACTAAGGCTGGACCCTATGCAGCATACAGAAATTAACGCAAGATGGGTCCAAGACCTAAAGGCAAAAGCAAAAATAATAAATAAATTAAACTCTTAAGAGAAAACACAGTATAAATCTTCACAGTCTTCACTAGGCAATGTCTTCTTCCATATGACAGCAAAAGCACAAGCAACCAAAGAAGAAATAGATAAACTGGACATTACCAAAATAAGAACTTTTATATCTCAAAGGACACATCAAAAAAGCAAAAAGATGATCCACAGAAATGAGGCAGAAATTTGACAATCATACATCTGATAAGAAACTTGTTTCCAAAATATATGAAAAGCCCTTTCACCTCAAAATCTGAGAAATAACCTAGTTTAAAAACGGGCAAATGACATGGATTTTCCACCAAAGACGGACAGATGGCCGCCAGGCACGTGGAAAGCCGCTCAACCCCGTCAGCCACGGCAAAGCCGCAGGTGCGAACCCAGAGGCGAGTGTCCGGAGGACGCAGGGAAGCCGGGACCCCGCTCTCTGACGGCGGGAAGGCCAAGGCGGGCGGCGGCTCTGGAGCGCGGCCCCAAGCCCTCCACGCGTGGGACTCACCCCCGACCCAGCAGGGCCGCTGTCCGGTGCACGCCCGAGAGCACAAAACCGTCAGTGCGCACAAAGCATCTCGACACGCAGGGCGAGAGCAGAACCGTTCGTAACAGCCACGATCTGGACACGGTGAACACGGGGTGAGGGAGGCGGTGCAGCCAGGCCACCGAACGCCGGCCGCGAGCGAGAGGAAAGCAGCTGCGGGCCACCCCGCGGTCCACCTGGAGAACACCGCGCCCGGCAAAAGTGGCACGAAGTCCACACCTCATGAATCCACCTTCACAGGAAGCGTGCGACAGGGACGTCCCCGAAGACAGATGCAGGTCGGCAGCCGCGTGGTGCTGGAGCGCGGGCGGGAACGGCCGGCGGGAAGCCTGGGGGCACGCGGTGTCTTTTCTGGGTAGAATCTGTCCTAAACTTGCATGTGGTGATGGGGCGCATCAGCACGAATGCACGAGAAGCCGGGGACCCGTGGGTTTAAGAGCTCCGTTGTACACTCTGCAGAGTGTCTGAACACGGTTGCTAACGAAACATCACACACACGGGAGAATTCCATTCACGGAAGGTCGAATACGAGCAAGACCCGCGTGTGTTGCCGGAAGCCGGCGCAGGGTGGGCCCCGGGGGGAGAGCAGGCGCGGGGAACCCCAGCCCGCTGCCGTCTGGGAACGTTTCCAGCTGCGGCTGTGAAGGGCTCACTCCCTTCCCGAAGCTTCCGGGGCTATAAACTTAAGGATGCACAATTTTCTCAAGGCATGCTATATTTCTATTAAAAGTTTCTTCTTAGGGCACTGGGGGTTGGGCGGGGGAAGTGTCTGCCTTCAGCTCAGTTCATGATCCCAGGGTCCTGAGATTGAGTCCCAAGGGGGATCCCTGCTCAGCAAGAAGCCTGCTTCTCCCGCTCCCTCTGCCCTCCCTGGCTTGGGTTCTCTCTTGCACGCTGTCTCTCAAATAAATAAAAACTTTTTTTTTTTTAAGTTTCTTTTTAGAAAAGTAAGCTGACTTATACGTGAGCCAGTCCTGTTTCTGTTCAGTCTCTTCCCGACCTACAGACACACCTTCCTTCTAGTTCTCTGATCTCCATGGAGAGGCCGAAGATGCAGCAGCGCTCACGCCGAGCCGTGAAGTGCGCCAAGTAAATGAGAACTAGGGACGAGGACTCGGCATCAAATACTTACATCAACAGGAGCCGGCAACCATCAGGCCCTCTTTAAAATCACTTGCATCCGGCATGCTGCCACTCGATACCTTTGCTGTACAGCAGCTCACCTACCGAATAACCCGTCACGATACGGGTCTAACACAAGCCAGGGAAACACCAACATTTAAATATATCTTTCAAATAAAGTCACAAATACTGAAAGCACTCATTTGTTTGTAAAAGAATTCATATGAAAGAAATGTAAAGACAAAACAGAGCAAGGAGATAAGGGACTGAAAACGTCACAAGGTTTTCATTTTTAAGACTTCTATAGGGGGGCGCCTGGGGGGCTCAGTGGGTTAAGCCTCTGCCTTCGGCTCAGGTCATGATCTCAGGGTCCTGGGATCGAGCCCCGCACAGAGAGCCCGCTTCCTCCTCTCTCTCTCTGCCTGCCTCTCTGCCTTGTGATCTCTGTCTGTCAAATAAATAAATAAAATCTTTAAAAAAAAAAAAAAAGGACTTCTATAAAAAAACATATTAAGACCCCATTAAAAATAGATGTTTGGGGGGCACCTGGGTGGCTCAGTCGGTTAAGTGGCTGCCTTCGGCTCGGGTCATGGTCCTGGGGTCCTGGGATCGAGCCCCGCGTCGGGCTCTCGGCTCGGTGGAGAGCCTGTTTCTCCCTCTCCCTGCCTCTCTGCCTACTTGTGTTCTGTCAAATAAATGAATAGAATCTTTAAAAAAAAAAAAAAAATAGATGTTTGGGATATCATAAACACAATAGCACCAACAGCACAACTTTCTACCTCCCCAAACAACAACAAAAAAAAACGCATCAAAAGGTGCAAAGCAGCAAGTTATTCATGAAGGCTACGTGCTAGCAAACTCGAGGAGGAGGCAGCCCATGAAGCCCAAAACCCGAAGAAGGTCAGAGCAACCACATGGCACCCTGTATGTGGGCATAGGAAGGAGCCAGTGAGCGCTCCTGCAAACGCCGCAGGCCAGCCCGAGCACACGGGTGCTGCCCCAAGGGGGTTCGCCCAGCCTGACAGCCAGCAAGCACAGAGACCTCAGGAAACAGCCCCCGGGACTCTTGAGCACGGTTGCACAGCCTCCCTTCTGGGACAGAGCTCCACAGTCACAGCTCAGCAGCACAGCGACACTGAGGCTAAGGGAATAAAAGGTAAAGATAAAACTGGGGAACGGAAACAGAGCCAAGAAATCTCAGAAATCATGCTGCCATATTTTTAACTCCACACGCAAACAACAGCAGGGAGAGCTCACAGAGAGAAAAGCCTTCTGCAAAGTGTTCAGCAAAAGCCAGGTGACACAAAGATGAGCAGCGGAAAAGCATCAAGGTCAAGTCTGACTACGTTATTACAAGAAACAAAAGAGCAATATCCCAGTAAGGCTGAAAAAAGAATTGTTTTAAAGGAGCAGAATGATATCCGCCCACCGTGAGAGCACCAGAAACACAGGTCCACACAGAACCTCACCCCGGCACCCGCTACTCTAAACACGTGCAAGACACTGAGAAAGTGAGGCAAGATGTCAAAGAACAAACCAAAACTGGAAGAAGTCAGGAACAAGCTGGCGGACCTTGGGAACTAAAGGACAGCTCATTTCGGAAAGGAGGCATCCGCTAGAAGAAACCACGTGTGGAGCGGGGGGGGGGGGTTAAAAAAAGAAACTTTGAAACAAACAGGAGGTGCCAACTATTAAAGGCAGGCAAAGAAAATGCAAAAGAGAGAGAACAGGAGTCTGCAAGCGTGAAAACTAAAGTGGTGGGACAGACGTAATTCATGAGATGCTGACTGAATTTCACAAAAAACAGGTTTGGCAACACAAGTGAAAGAACCAGAGAAACCAACTCAGAGAAAATGACGCCATGACCTAAAATCCCATCACTGAACATGGAGAAAATAAAGCGCGCTGGCATCACCTGGAAAGGGAAGTGACCGGTCCAGGAAGTGCACAGCCTGCCCGCGGCGGCCAGCAGCACCGTGTCTCCGCGAGGAGCCCGGACGTGATCCAGGATGAAGGGCTCGGGGCAAACGCTATGAACGCACACGTGCTCGAGGATCGGGGTCTCCGATCCTTTCTTCTGCAGAAACTACGAGATAGCACACTCTGCAAGTCATGACAAGGGGGTGCCGCCAAGACCAGAGAACGGAGACTAGATGTGAACAGGACAAGTACCAAATTCAGTGCACAAACATGCCAACAGTCCGAGCCGTGATCCGAAATGGAGAACAGTGAGAACTCAGGAAGAAGACTCTCCGTGGCTTCCGGCAGTCATTCCGGTGGTCTTCACCTTGTTATGCTAAGACTGCCGGAAGCCAGGACGCACGGCGTGGGACAGAGAAGACACCTGGCCATCCGGCGTTCCGACTGCTATCTCCTGCGCGCTTGGAAGTCGGGATTTCCAGCATGGAACGAACAGAGACAAATGCAACCAGAAGAGGCATGGTGAGGAGTCCAGAGTCCTGAATTTGAGTATCGCTATGAATGCATAAAGCAGTCTGTCTAAAAACTCACGTGTGCGTCCAGCTGAAGTCTAGACCCAGCGACTGACCCGCAGCAACAGCGTCCTGAGAAACAAGACTGTCTTCTCCAGATACCACTTTCACTAAATAAATCAAGTCTCCTCAGACACTGGCTAATTCCAGGTCTGGGACAGAAAACGGATGGCGTGGACATCAGAGACCCTAGAGTCAGCCGCTTACCCAGAGAATACAGAAACAGTGATGCCGAGGGGCACAAGCACCCCGCGGTAGCAGCACCATCAACAGCAGCGACTGTATGGCCAGCGCCCGAACGTTCATCGGTTGATGAACGGAAGTGGATGATGCGGCGCACGTGCCTGACACGGTGTCCCTCAGCCATCGAGAAGAATGAAATCTCATCATTTGCAAAGACACGGATGCAGCTAGAGAGTGTGATGCTAAATGAGACAAATACCGTGACTCCACTCACAGACAGGACGTAAGAAACAAAACTAACGAGCAAAGGCGATATAAAAGAGAAACAGAGAGCAACAAACCAAGAAACAGACTCAACTACAGAAACACGCAGAGGGGCCGGGGGGTGCAGGACGGAGGGAAACAGGTGACGGGGGTGCGGGAGGCGCCCGCCGTGATGAGCGCGGAGTGGTGTGCGGGAGAGAGGAGTCGCTGTATTGTACGCCGGAAACCAGTGTGACACTGTATGTTAACTGTACTGGAACTCAAATGAAAACTTAAAAATAAGTGAATAGACTCCAGACTTGTGTCACGGGCTCAGAGCCCAAGTCGGAAGCGGCCCCACACACCCCAGCCAAGATGGGCTCGTCAGCACCACGAAAGCAAGTAACCACACACTGAAACACACCACGGGTATTTAATCCCTGCCATTATATTACTTTCTAATGATGGGAATTCATTCATTAACTGGGGGACTCTGGGTGGCTCAGTCGGTGAAGTGTCTGCCTTCTGCTCGGGTCATGATGCAGGGTCCTGGGATCCAGCCCCGCATGGGGCTCCTGCTCCACGGGGGTCGGCTTCTGCTCCTTTCTCTGCCTGCCTCTCTGCCTACTTGTGCTCTTTTAAATAAATAAATCTTTAAAAATAATTCATTTATCTTGTCTTTCCTACATGAACTGTTGCATCGCATAATGAAATAGAATGTTTCAACACAGACAATCCCAAATTACAGCTGATAAAGACTAAAATATTATCTTTTTTCATCTCCAGCAAATTAATGGACCTAAGCACTGACCACATACTGCCACTGAAACCATGGAGAGCAGCAGACGTGACGGGACCCCGTTGCCGGAACACACCAGAACCCCCCATCTTGCCGCAGGAAGGCACATGAGCCTGACCCAGCCTCTGGACCCAGCTGCAGGACCCAGAACGTACAGCAGACAGAGGAACACGCCTGTGTACCACGTGAGCACATGCGGCAGGATGTGGACTCCAGGACGCTGTCTGGGCTGAAGGGCCCCAGGAGAGAAGGTGCTGTGTACTAAGAGGGACGTACAAACACCTCCGGAGAGACAAATGGCCAGGACTCAGCCACAGAGTCGAGGATACGCAGGAGCGGACGGACCCGAGGGGTCCCGGGCAGAATGTCAGCAGCCGGGCCAGAGGGGTGGGCTGCCGTAGGGGGCACAGCAGGCTCTGGAACAGGCTCTTGACCAAAGGGACAGTGACAAGGGGGTCGCCACAGGAGAATTTACGAGACCTTGTTTGTATGTTCGTCTTTCTGGGCGCGGGACTCACCAGGTTCAAACACCAAATGCGATGGGTCGATGGACAGAGGAATATGCGTCACCGCGAGCTTATCGAACATCGTCTACTGCAGGTTAAATGCGAGTCCTAAAGACCACCACGTTATGTGTGTGCAGGGCTGGCTCACAAGCCCAGCTGTGCTCTAGAATTTTCTAGAAGCGTCCAACACTCAGATGCCTGGACCCCACCCCAAGACGAGGGAACCGGAATCTGAGAGTTTCCTGCTCTGGCCGTGGGACTCCTGAACACGACAGGTCTGAGCTTGGACAACACTGAAATGGGAAAGTACCTGGCCCACACAGCGTTTAAAAAAGAAAGAATTACTATAAAGTAATAACCATAATTCACAGCAGGCTTCCGTTCACGGATTTCAGGGCTCTGAACTCTAGTTAGGGAGGGACAAGGAGGCGCAGCATGAACCAGCAAGGCTTTCCCAGATCCGTCAGGCGTCCCTGTGGGAATCCGCGTGCACCCGGGGTCCGTCTGGGGTCTGTGCTAGGGTCCGCACGCACCCGGGGTCCATCTGGGGTCTGTGCTAGGGTCCACACGCACTCAGGGTCCATCTGGGGTCTGTACTAGGTCCGCGTGCACCCGGGGTCCGTCTGGGGTCTGTGCTAGGGTCCACACGCACTCAGGGTCCATCTGGGGTCTGTGCTAGGTCCGCGTGCACCCGGGGTCCGTCTGGGGTCTGTGCTAGGGTCCGCACGCACTCAGGGTCCATCTGGGGTCTGTGCTAGGTCCGCGTGCACCCGGGGTCCGTCTGGGGTCTGTGCTAGGGTCCGCACGCACTCAGGGTCCATCTGGGGTCTGTGCTAGGTCCGCGTGCACCCGGGGTCCGTCTGGGGTCTGTGCTAGGGTCCGCACGCACTCAGGGTCCATCTGGGGTCTGTGCTAGGTCCGCGTGCACCCGGGGTCCGTCTGGGGTCTGTGCTAGGGTCCGCACGCACTCAGGGTCCATCTGGGGTCTGTGCTAGGGTCCACACGCACTCAGGGTCCATCTGGGGTCTGTACTAGGTCCGCGTGCACCCGGGGTCCGTCTGGGGTCTGTGCTAGGGTCCGCACGCACCCAGGGTCCATCTGGGGTCTGTGCTAGGTCCGCGTGCACCCGGGGTCCGTCTGGGGTCTGTACTAGGGTCCGCACGCACTCAGGGTCCATCTGGGGTCTGTGCTAGGTCCGCGTGCACCCGGGGTCCGTCTGGGGTCTGTACTAGGGTCCGCACGCACCCAGGGTCCATCTGGGGTCTGTACTAGGTCCGCGTGCACCCAGGGTCCGTCTGGGGTCTGTGCTAGGGTCCGCACGCACTCAGGGTCCATCTGGGGTCTGTGCTAGGTCCGCGTGCACCCGGGGTCCATCTGGGGTCTGTACTAGGGTCCGCACGCACTCAGGGTCCATCTGGGGTCTGTGCTAGGTCCGCGTGCACCCAGGGTCCGTCTGGGGTCTGTGCTAGGGTCCGCACGCACTCAGGGTCCATCTGGGGTCTGTGCTAGGTCCGCGTGCACCCAGGGTCCGTCTGGGGTCTGTGCTAGGGTCCGCACGCACTCAGGGTCCATCTGGGGTCTGTGCTAGGTCCGCACGCACCCGGGGTCCATCTGGGGTCTGTACTAGGGTCCGCACGCACCCGGGGTCCATCTGGTGTCTGTACTAGGGTCCGCGTGCACCCGGGGTCCGTCTGGGGTCTGTACTAGGTCCGCGTGCACCCAGGGTCCATCTGGGGTCTGTGCTAGGGTCCGCACGCACTCAGGGTCCATCTGGGGTCTGTGCTAGGGTCCGCACGCACCCGGGGTCCGTCTGGGGTCTGTGCTAGGGTCCGCGTGCACCCGGGGTCCGTCTGGGGTCTGTACTAGGTCCGCGTGCACCCAGGGTCCATCTGGGGTCTGTGCTAGGGTCCGCACGCACTCAGGGTCCATCTGGGGTCTGTGCTAGGGTCCGCACGCACCCGGGGTCCATCTGGGGTCTGTGCTAGGGTCCGCACGCACCCGGGGTCCGTCTGGGGTCTGTGCTAGGGTCCGCACGCACTCAGGGTCCATCTGGGGTCTGTGCTAGGTCCGCGTGCACCCGGGGTCCGTCTGGGGTCTGTGCTAGGGTCCGCACGCACTCAGGGTCCATCTGGGGTCTGTGCTAGGTCCGCGTGCACCCGGGGTCCGTCTGGGGTCTGTGCTAGGGTCCACACGCACTCAGGGTCCATCTGGGGTCTGTGCTAGGGTCCACACGCACTCAGGGTCCATCTGGGGTCTGTACTAGGTCCGCACGCACCCGGGGTCCATCTGGGGTCTGTGCTAGGTCCGCGTGCACCCAGGGTCCATCTGGGGTCTGTGCTAGGGTCCGCACGCACTCAGGGTCCATCTGGGGTCTGTGCTAGGTCCGCGTGCACCCGGGGTCCGTCTGGGTTTGTGCTAGGGTCCGCACGCACTCAGGGTCCATCTGGGGTCTGTGCTAGGGTCCACACGCACTCAGGGTCCATCTGGGGTCTGTACTAGGTCCGCGTGCACCCGGGGTCCGTCTGGGGTCTGTACTAGGTCCGCACGCACCCGGGGTCCATCTGGGGTCTGTGCTAGGTCCGCACGCACCCGGGGTCCATCTGGGGTCTGTGCTAGGTCCGCACGCACTCAGGGTCCATCTGGGGTCTGTGCTAGGTCCGCGTGCACCCGGGGTCCGTCTGGGGTCTGTGCTAGGGTCCGCACGCACTCAGGGTCCATCTGGGGTCTGTACTAGGTCCGCGTGCACCCAGGGTCCGTCTGGGGTCTGTACTAGGTCCGCGTGCACCCAGGGTCCGTCTGGGGTCTGTACTAGGTCCGCACGCACCCGGGGTCCATCTGGGGTCTGTGCTAGGTCCGCACGCACCCGGGGTCCATCTGGGGTCTGTACTAGGTCCGCACGCACTCAGGGTCCATCTGGGGTCTGTACTAGGTCCGCACGCACCCGGGGTCCATCTGGGGTCTGTGCTAGGTCCGCGTGCACCCAGGGTCCATCTGGGGTCTGTGCTAGGGTCCGCACGCACTCAGGGTCCATCTGGGGTCTGTGCTAGGTCCGCGTGCACCCGGGGTCCGTCTGGGGTCTGTGCTAGGGTCCGCACGCACTCAGGGTCCATCTGGGGTCTGTGCTAGGTCCGCGTGCACCCGGGGTCCGTCTGGGGTCTGTGCTAGGGTCCGCGTGCACCCAGGGTCCGTCTGGGGTCTGTACTAGGTCCGCACGCACCCGGGGTCCATCTGGGGTCTGTACTAGGTCCGCACGCACTCAGGGTCCATCTGGGGTCTGTGCTAGGGTCCACACGCACCCGGGGTCCATCTGGGGTCTGTACTAGGTCCGCGTGCACTCAGGGTCCATCTGGGGTCTGTGCTAGGTCCGCGTGCACTCAGGGTCCGTCTGGGGTCTGTGCTAGGTCCGCACGCACCCAGGGTCCATCTGGGGTCTGTACTAGGTCCGCGTGCACCCAGGGTCCTTCTGGGGTCTGTGCTAGGGTCCACACACACCCAGGGTCCGTCTGGGGTCCATCCAGGGTCTGCGCCAGGGTCTGCGCACACCCAGGGACTGTGCTGGGGTCTGCGCGCGCCCAGGGTCTGTCTGGGGTATGTGCTGGGGTCCTCGCACGGCCAGGGCAGCTTCTAGCACCCTCCACTTTGCCGTGTCCACAAGAGGGACGGGCTCCTAACACGTGCTCAACGCACACACTGAATTCCCGCCGGGTGTCCAGCTCCATCTGTGGCTGGGGAAGCAAGGCACACCGGGGAGACGGGGCTCAACCTCAAGCCAAGAGGGAAAGTGACGCTCACCCCACAGCGTCCCACACTGTGATGCAGTCAGGGAGGCGGGTGATGGCCGCGGCAGGCATCCGAAGAGAGCCCTCGGAGGGGAAGGTTTACTCTTCTGTTCCCTGGCCGCTTCGGGGACGTGGAGCTGCTAGTCTTGGTGGAACCTGGTTTCATCAGTTCAGCAAGCCGACACGTCAGGCTCCGGAGTGCCAAAAACAGACACCGTCAGACCCGCCTGCTGCCTCCGGCGAGCCTGCCCGGCCGGTCCACGGCAAGCTCCGCAGGAGCCACAGGACGAGCCGGCAAAGCCTCCTCAAGGAACGTCATGACGAGCGCGGCCGCCGTCCTCCGGTCACCGCCGCGGGAGGGGCGGCCCCTCACAGCTGCGGGCGCACGGAGTCCCCCACGAGCGATGCCCGCGTCTCCCTGTCACCGCAGAGGGTGCCGAGACACAGATGGGGCCGGGGACTCTGGCGCCACAAGGCGCACTTTCAAAGCCGGCCTCGCCCTTCCAAGAAGAGGAAAGCGCTCCCCGGTGGGGCGGGGACAGGACACCCCAGCACGTGCGCAGCTGCGGCGGCTGAGCAGAGACGGAGCACCGCGACGAGGAGAGGCAGAAAGCAACAGGGAAGTGAGCAGACGTTCGGACCCTCACTCAGGGGAGGGGACACGAGAAACACAACACATCCCTCGGGGCCATCCTTAGAGCCAGAGCCGGTGAACGTGCACTCGTCGGAAGGTGGCTGGAGGCCAGAACCACCCCCCAGGTCCGTCCAGGTCACACCGAGCTGCACTTCACGCTCCGGGAAGCTTGCTACCACCTGACAGGGGCCGCGATCTCCTCCGTGGAACATCGCTCTAGGTGAGAGGCAAACCCACCAGGAGCTCATTTAACCAGCCTCCACCATTCCCGGTCCCCGCTGTCCCCTGGGCCTCTGCCATCCCCTGGGCCCCTGCTGTCCCCTGGGTCCCCACTGTCCCCTGGGCCTCCCGCTCTCCCCTGGGCCTCCTGCTGTCCCCTGGGTCCCCGCTGTCCCCTGGGTCCCCGCTGTCCCCTGGGTCCCCACTGTCCCCTGGGCCCCTGCTGTCCCCTGGGCCTCCTGCTGTCCCCTGGGTCCCCGCTGTCCCCTGGGTCCCTGCTGTCCCCTGGGCCTCCTGCTGTCCCCTGGGTCCCCGCTGTCCCCTGGGTCCCCGCTGTCCCCTGGGTCCCCGCTGTCCCCTGGGTCCCTGCTGTCCCCTGGGCCTCCTGCTGTCCCCTGGGTGCCCATCCTGAGTCCCAATGCCATGTGGGCTCTGCAGGGGCATGCGGAGGGGTGCTGTGCCCTCTGAGGACATCCCTCCAGATAGACCATCCTTCAAACCCAGCATTCATGTGGGACAGGTCCTCCGGCCCACCAATGCCCCTCGAGACTCTTGGGGAGCCTCCCTTCGGAGACCCCAGGGCAAGCCTGTGTCTCCCCTCTGATGCAGAGACAAGATGCTTCCCGCGCCCACGGTGCTGGGTCAACAACGAAGTGACGGGCTTGTTCCGCTCGTCGTCCCGGCCCCGTTCTTACTCCATCCGGCTCCTTAGAATTAGGTCAACAACAGTATTTGTCACGTGGTCTCGGTAAACTGCCTCCAGAAAGCTCTTTTCCGTAACAGAGAAAGGTTCCCAGCCACCAGAGAGGAGTGGATGCTCACAGCCTAGCCCACAGTGGCCAAAAGACACGTCCACACGGGTCTCAGAGCACCAACCGCGCTCCAAATGTCCCTCATCACCATGACCGTGATGCTGACAAGATGCACAAAGTCTGAACCCGTCCAGGCCATTCAGGAGATTTTCAACACCCTCACTTATGGGAAACTCCTGTCTGTTTGCCCCAACTCTCAAAAGCAGTGACCACTCTGAGAATCTGGGGCCAGAACACACCAACGTGGTCTCATCACGTGAATCCACGACATGGTCTCCGGCAAACCAGTCCACCGTCTCCACGGGGAGCCTTCCTCCACAGCACACTGGGCTGGTCCTTCATCCATTTATGCCCGTGACCTCCACGGATGGCCGTCCACCAGCCAAGGACAGGGCCCGAGAGACCGCACCCACACCCGAATCGTGGACAGCAGACGGCACATTCTAGTTGTTGGAGTCCCTGCTCTGTGGCCGCTCGTCATGACGGCCCAAGGTGACAGACATGGAGAGCACGCCTGGGGGGAATCACATATGTTCATCCTTAAATTACCTCAGCCACACGCAGGCCCCACGTTCCTGCCTGATCCAGAAGGAGCCGCTCACACGTCACCAAGGAGCTGTTCCCGCCACCGGCCTCAGCGGCCTTCGAAGCATGACGGCCGGGCTTGGCAGGTGACGGCCCGTCCCAGAAGGGCTCTGCGGGGCCTCCTCCCACAGCGCAGACCAACCTACAAGAAACAGGCCTGGCAGCAAGCCTGCGAACCCGTCTGCATGTCTGCCATTCCGCACTGAGCTTCAGGCAAGACCTCATCAAAGGAGGCTCCGTGCGAAGCTGCGACCCACAGACTCTTCCAAAATTCCACCAACTGGGACGCCTTGCTGGCTCCGTTGGCTGAGCATCGGACTCTTGCTGGCTCCGTTGGCTGAGCATCTGACTCTTGCTCTGGGCTCATGGTATGATCTTGGAGTCAAGGGGCTGAGCCCGCATCAGGCTCGCTGCTCCAGAGCCCGCTGGCGCCTTCCTCCTCCACCCCTGCCGGTGGCCTGTGCGTGCCCATCTCTCTCTCTCTCTCTCTCTTGCTCGCTCTCTCTCTCAAATAAACACATCTTTAAAAAGAACTCTAACTGGCCATCTACACTGCAGCAGACACATTTACCAATTCAAACACGAGTGTATGGTGACCGGCTAGAGCCCAGACGTTTCACAAGAGGAAACCCCCAAATCGCTACCACGCCGACTGTGTTGTACCAGGGGTCGGAAGGCGCACCCTGCAGTGCTGTGGGTCTGCCGAGATGGCAGGACAGGAGGACAGGTGTATCACGCGCCGGCGATTCCAGCAGAGGCAGCCTGTCTGCTTCGAGAACTGTGGGCACCAGAAGCATGAGGAAACCGTGACATTTAGCTAAGAAACCGAGCTACCGCCAAGAACTGCCGGCCCGGCTTCTGCCGCGCGCTCTCCCTTTCCTCCCCGACAGTGTCTGTGGGATCCATGTGTCTAAATTTAAGACCAGAGAAAAAAGTTCTTAAGAACAACACAGCTGTTGTGTTACTGTTATGTTCTGTTGTTGCAGATGGTTCTTTAAATCTAGGTGTTTATTTTGTTACGTAAGGAGGGATCCATTCGTCCTGGGAGCGAAAGTCGTCAGAGGAAGGAAGCGGGTCTGCACACCCTGGAGGAAGGTCTGCGTCGAACACACTCACGCAGCAGGTGCACACGTGTTCCAGAGTGGGGACCGTGCAGCGGGGATCTGGGCGTCGCCTGCAGCAGGGGACACACTGGAGGGTGGCCGCTGTGGGGAGCAGGCCCCAGCCAGCCGGTGCACAGGCCGGCTTGAGAGAGAACGGCAGGTGCACAGGCCGACTTGAGAGAGAACGGCCACCATCACAGACACACCGATTATCATTCTCTAAGCAGCTCATGGGTCTGGCAACTCAACCCAGCGTGGAGGAAGGAGAAATTGTAATTCCAGGCTCACATGAGGGACGCTGAGGCTCGTGGGAAGAGCTGGCTGGACGCACCCGGAAACTGCACAGAATGCCGACGCCCAAGGGGCCGCCGCCCGCTCCGCAGAGCCACTAGACGTGCTGCCCGGCCATGGGCAGGCACGCCGGGGAGGCGAGTGTGACGACGCCCAAGGGGGCGCCGCCGCCCGCTCCGCAGAGCCACTAGACGTGCTGCCCGGCCATGGGCAGGCACGCCGGGGAGGCGAGTGTGAACGCCACGACCAGCACGGCTCTGCGTGCCGGCTACCTGTGCTAGGGAGGGGCGAGGGGCCGCGGGGGGAGGGCAGCCGGGAGAGCAGACGCGGACCCGAGAGCCAGGCCCGGCCGCCCTTCAACGAGGCTTTGACTTTCCACGGATTTCTCCCCGGATGTGCCCAACCCCAGACGCTGGCTCCTAGATTTAAGAAGTAATATTTAAACAGAAGCAGGAGACATTCTAAGGAGCTAAAGAAAAACTGAAATATTTAAAATAGTGGCTAATCTCTTAAGCCAGTTCCTTATGTCATTTAACTATTCAGTTGCGCTGTGAACCAAGTTCAGCGTGGGCTCTCGGCCTGATCAGAGAGCTGGTCCTCCTCGGGGTGCATGTGCGCCCGCACGCACACACCAGACACACAACCAAGTACACACTCACACAAGCACCCAGAGACACCGTGAGACACATACAAACACACCTGCTCAGAGATACTCACACTCATACACACCCCCAATACACACAGGACACACAGGCACCATCCTGCTCCCAGGATTACGCTCACACAAACACACACAGACACACAGACACTCTCACACAGACACAGACACACTCACAGACACACATGGACACACTCGCGCACACACACACAAGGAACACTGAACATCACGGCCATGTTTGACTTTATGAAGTCTCAGTCTCAAAGTTAAGTGTTTTGAGAACTAAAGCAGAGCACATTTGCACACTTGGGAAGACACTACAAATACAACCATCGGGATAAGAGCGGTCTACCCTGTGCAGCTGGGAAACGCAGGCAACAGCGGCGACATGACCCCAACGCTGTTTCTGGAACCTGCTCTTTCTTTACAGAGATTTGGTCGAGAAGGACAAATCTTTTTTTTTATTTTTTTTTTTAAGGCAAAAAGATCCAACTCCCCGAAAGAAATATAAGTTAAAATGCAGGTAAACTGTCCACAGTGAGGGAACGGACAACTGTCCTTTTATGTTGTTTTAAACTAGAAATAGTTGGTTCCCACAACAATGTCCTGAATACCAGGTTCGCGGTGCTGGGAAACAAGACACGTACTCCTCAGCCTGGATCCGCCCCAAATCTCTTCGGAGATTCTTCCCGAGACAGGAGCGCTTTGTCCTGTCCTGTCCATCTTTTCTCCAGCTCGTCTGTTTGCCTTCAGAGCGCGCACACCGAAGCACTGGGCCCCGCACCTGCTGGGCTCTGTGTCTAAACCCTTCTCGTGTCCCGCACGCAGCGCTCGACCGACAGCGTTCCTGCCCCTTCCTCCGCCTGGGCTCCTGGATTCCAGCCGAGACGGAGCTCTTTGGGGGCACAGGTTCAAAACGACTGCATACAACGGCACCCTGAGACGGTGCTTGTGTCCTCGCCAGCCTGAGTGTCTGCAGGTGGTTAATTCTCGCTGGAACTTCACACTCATGATTCCTATCCTTCCGCTATTCAGTTCCTAACGAGGACGACATCTTAATTGTGTGTATATGTGTCACTGTGCGGAAATTAAGATTACGCATCCAGATCCTACTGAGGAATCATCAGCTTCAATAAACAATTTTTTCCACTGCTTTAAAAATGGTAAAGGAGCTAAGCCTGTGACATTCTGAAAATCGACATAGATAAAATACACAGATAAAAGAGGAAAAACTTACACTTTGCAACGTTTTCCTGGAAATGTAGAAATTTTGTTCAAATTCATGTAAAACAAACTCTCCAATGATGAGAGCCAAGCATTAGATTACACGACACGTCCATATTGTGGCGACACAGTGATGGCCCCCGCGATGCCCATAGTCAAACCCAGAATTTGCCAACGCAGCACCTCGAATGGAAAAGGGACTTTGCCTGTGGGATTAAGGGCTCTGGTGCAGGGACCATCCCGAGATAACATGCGTCCACGAGAGCAGAGACGGTTTCCTGGCTCCCAGGACCACAGACGAGGGTGCCGCCAACAGCCACGGACTGGGGAACACGTGGGCCTCTATGGGAGCTGGGAAAGGCCAGGAGCCACCAGAAGGAACCAGCGCTGCAGACCTCTCGACGTCAGCCCAGTGAGACTGTGCTCGACGCCTGACCGACCTAGGTCAGGTCTTTTGGCTCTACGACCAAAAATTCATGTTGTTTAAGCCAATACGTTTGTGGTCATTTGTTACAGAAACAAAGTTGAATTCTCTCAGGACAAGGGCCCAGGATGCCTCTGCTAGCACTATGCCTCCCCGAAACTTCTATGAGTGATCTGGCCACATCAACGCTCCTGACATCACCAGAGATCAGCACTCATTGCATACGTGTCACAGGAAAACGGCGACGCATCGTCAACGCCGTAAGAAGTACCAGCGCCCGTACCCGGCGCACCCGTACCAGTCCTGCTGACGGCAGCTAGAGCACGCCGGTCCAACATGTGACTGGTCTTGCGTCCACGCGGACTTCGAAGTCAGATTAACACACTCATTACAACGGTGTGCAATGGTGGACTGAGCGGCTGTCATTCAAGGAACGGACGTCAGGGGGAGGCCCATGTCCGGGAGACCGTCCTGTGCCCACTCCTCCACCCTCAATGATCACCCAGCACTTCCACGGTGGCACTCTTCCCGAAAGCTAAGCCAGGCACCACCCTCCAGGGACCGTGCACAACTCTACCTCCCCCAGGATACATTTGCACACAGACGAGCCACAATCATACAGAAAATATAAAAAGCGAACATTGTTAGGTGTGCAGTCCACGTGTGAGGACCAACTTTTTGTAAAACCTGTACTGAAATGTGTGCTGAAAATCCTTAAAATCTTCCCCTCTTTTAAAACATTTTAAGCTCACAAATGTGTTCTAATAGAGTAATTAGCTGAACAGAGGTGACCTGTCCAGGCGTCATTCACATTAACAGAGAAGGGGACATCACCGGCACCTGATGCCCATACCATGGTAGACTCCACCGCTATAAAAATATCTAATAATATTTTAATAATATTTAAATATTATTAGATATTTTTATAGACAAGGAGAGTTGTCCTAATATTCTGCAGTGATTTGTTAAAACATCTGTTATAAAAATAATTGGTATAATAATTTTATTAATACAAATCGTGTGTATCTACAGATAAGGACCTAGGAAAATAGGAAAACAAAACCAAAATGTCAATAATGACCATCTCTGAATCTTTTATTTATGCTCATTTTCCATGGTAAGATATGTCATTCGAATGGTTTTTAAAAAGCCGACAAATAAAAGATTGTACGATCATAGGAGCACCTGGGTAGCTCAGTCACTGGGCATCTGCCTTCAGCTGAGATCATGACCCGGGACCCTGGGATGGAGCCCCGCATCATTCCTGCTCAGCAGGAAGCCTGCTTCTCCCTCTCCCACTCCCCCTGCTTGTGTCCCCCCTCTCGCTGTCTCTGTCAAATAAATAAATAAAATCTTTTTTAAAAATTTGCAGTTTCGGTGTTCACAATTTCTACAAGTAAATCTCTGAATTAGCTAGCTAGAAGGTAGTCTCAAAAATAATTTGTACAATTTATCCTTAATACATAGGTAGTTGGTTAACTAAAAAAGTTGAAGTATTTACTAACACAATCACTAGCTACTCATCATGCATGTCCGAAGTCCCTGCAGGTAAACGTGATCTGACCGCGAGAAGGGAGACACGGGCTTACGACCCACACCCCGCACGGGAAGACGGCGAAGGGAGAAAGGAGAGGAACACGCTCTGCTGCGGTCAAGGGAGAGTCACAGACGAATCACAGCCAGAACCCAGGTTTCCAACTGCCAGGCAGGTGCGGGACACCCGTTCACGCCAGGCCTCCATGCACCCCGCAAGGCCAGGAACTGGATTCTCCACCAACAGACAGGCGATATGAGGACCCCTGGCATTCTGGCTAGTTAGGGAGAAAGGAAAGGAAGCACCAGTAGGTTTAGTTCGTAAGAAATTAAACCAAATTGAATTCACACATTTAATAAAGAAAAAAGCGTTTGGGTTTGTCAAAGTTAACGAGAACCTGCACTAAAAACCAATGACGCGGCCCAGCGAAAAGGAATCGGCTTTACAAGGGGCTGCTTCTGGTGTCGGCAGACAGGCGCACACGTGGTGCTGCTCTGTTCCTCACCCTGTGTAAAGTTCACCTCGGAGCGACGCAGACCTGTTCACCGTTACCCGGAGGAGAGGGAATACTCCTTCGCAAAATAACCCGGATTTCCACATTCCAAATTACTGTGGCTTGATGCAGCAGCAACACTACGAACACTTTCTACAATTTCTCTTATTGTCAACGAGACAAATCTCAAAATGCAGCCTGTTCTCGTCCTTGTCTGAGCACCAGAGAACCATGAATTCTGTTCGGAGTCGGGCCTGAGGGCAGCACCACGGCCAGAACTGGGTCCTGTGCACGGAGCCACGGCATCGGCGAAAAGATCAGCATCGGGACGATTCCAGTGGGCTGCTTCAGAAACATCCCGCCATTCCAAACAATCCAACGTGCGTTTTCCATATGATCCAGATGAACGAGTCTGCATGCAGACCATTGCCTGTCCTAAGGGCTCCTGTGCAGAAACTCCTCCTACCAAAGAGGAACCGTTTATCGAGATCATATCATCACGTTGGCCTGTGTGCTCAGACCCTCGAGGATGCGGAAGGACAACAGAGTACATCATGAGAGCAAAGCGAGCTTCCTCGACCTCGGCTCCTGACATGTGGCCTGTGTCACTCCTCGGGGCGGGGCGGGCTGAGTAGTGGGATCATGGCCTCGACCCACCAGATGCCGGCAGAGCCCTCATGCAGCTGTACAAACAAATGAGAAACTGTCTGGACCTTCTAACACCCACTGGCTACGGGGGCAAACCGCCCCCTGGAGAAGGAGTGATATGAAGTGGACAGAAGACCTCCCAGGGAGGTGACCCACGTCTCTCCACGGACAGAACAGAGAAGCTGAGGGAGACGGGATCCAGGTGGACCTTGAGAGTCTGCCTTCGGCTCAGGTCATGATCCCGGGGTCCTGGGATGGAGCCCCACGTTGGGCTCCCTGCTCAGCGGGACGCCTGCTGCTCTGCCTACTTGTGCTCTCCTGTCTAATACCTGAATAAGATCTTTTAAAAGAGAGAGAGAGACGGAATCCAGGTGGAAAAGGCATCATCCTTTGGCTCCCTTTCCTTCCCCAAATCCATATAAAGGTCCGTGGTGGGAGAGAAGGGAGTACATCCCCAACACAGCAGGAAAACAAGAACACCCTCCTACAGCAATATCATTACGGGGACTCTGAGAGAAGACGACGGAGGGACCCGAGTGACCGAGTGGAGGCCGAGCACGGCTAGTCGGGCAGCCCGTCCTGGCCAGTGCAGGGCCAGTCCCACGGAGGGGACCGGGGAAGAAGGGCCTCTGACAGCTCCTACCCCACGGAGCCCGAAGGAAGGACTGTGTTCTTCCCAGGAATTAACCACCTCAAGACTGTTTATGGAAACACAAAAATCTCCTGCACCCAACAAGGCAGAATGCCTGGGGACACTCAGATCCTTAAACACACGCCCGTTCGAGAGGGAGGCGTCTCGGGCAGCCGCCTGCATCTCTGGCTGCTAGAAAACATGAATCGAGGCAAATCAACACCAAAGTAAGGGGAAGACAGGAAATAATCAGACCCAAACAGGTATCAGAGAGACAGAATAAAAACAACACCGATAATCCATGACAACAAAATCTGGTTCAGGTTGATCATTAAAATCGACAAACCTGACTAATGAGGAAAAAAGGAGAGAAAATTCAAATTCAGGGCATCCAGACCAGAGAAACAGGTCCTTGGATCCTGAAAGCTAAGGGGTTTCTGAGCAACTGGAAAATGTCACGTGTTTCTGAGTGCGGTGGGCGGGGACGAGCTTCCCGCCAGCGACCCTTGGCAGCCACGGCCAGGAGACACGGCCGGGCTCACGGGGGAGGGACGGCCCATTCCGGAGGCCGGAGGTGGGGGAAGCGGCGGAATGTCCCCCACACCCAGGACCGCCCGGCCCCCAAGGATTAGGCAGTTCAGAACTGAGGGACACCTTCCCCACGGCTCCCCAAAAGGAGAGTTCTGCCCTCCTGAGGCAGAACCCGACAGGGGCCTCCAGGTGCCTCTGCTGCCAGCCGTGGGCGCCAGGCCCGTGACAGAGGCGGCGGCAGGAGGGGTCCCGGGGGAGGCCGGAGCCATGGCTGCTCCCTCAGCTCTGCAGGCCCCTTCGGGATCAAGCATCTTCCCATTATGGGGAGCTGCATCTCGTAGGGGGACCTGGGGGTGTGGGCGGGCGGCTGGCAGGCTCCGGTGACGGCCTCCCTGGGGGGGCTGCCCTGCACCTCAGCCACTCGCCACGTGGTGAAAGACTCCTCCCCAAGGACAAACACCCAACTGTCACCACTGACACACTGTCCCCAGAGCTGCCCCAACCGTGGAGGGGAGAGGCAGTGGTCTGTCCCTGGCGCCCGGCAGTCTGCCTGAGCTCCAGGCCGGGAAGCGGCCTCAGGGGTGGGCTCCGCTGACGCAGCGCCTAGGGGGACTGTAACAGAGAAAGCCAGGCTGGCTCGGTCAGACGGGCCCGGGACTCTCGCTCTCAGAGTCACAGGTCAAGCCCCACGCTGGGTAGAGACTTAAATCAATAAGTAAACTTAAAAAAAAAAAAAAACACTAAAAGTTAAGACAATTAAAAATTAAACAAAAGGGACAGTTTGTCTTCTGCCTCCCCAAAGGCTCTTACATAGACGGACGTCCAGCGAAGGGCAACCGTGTTCCCGGCTGTGGGGAAGTCAGTGCCACCTCCTGAGAAGACCAAGGAGGCCGAGCAAGTGTCGGCGAACAGAGATGTGCACGTGTGAGGGGCCGCGAGGGACACACCAGGGGACGCAGGAGACAGAGCAGCTCTGAAGGGTCCACGTGAAATCTTACCACGTTCATCCACACAAACCTGTCCCGGAGATACGAGAACTCCGGACGTGTCCTCTGTCACCCGTGAACCACTGGAGCAAAGGCATCCGTGTGTAGGGGCTGCGGCACCGGGAGGGGAGGTCACAGCCTGCGACACTGGTGTTCGCACACAGGGAGCGGGGTCCCAGCCCGCGGGGCCTTCCTGAGCACCCAGCTCTGGGTGTTCCGGGAACGTGCAGCAGTGACATGTGCGCGTCCCTGCTCCGCTGTGAGCGGCTCCGCGTCCCCAGCTCGCATGCTCCCACCCCGACGCCACATGACAGCCTCCGAAGGCCACCGTAACGGAACAAGAGCACAGCCACTCCGCTCGGCGGTTTCCGTCCTAGCCTCCACGGGCCCGTGCACACACTGGGCACACCCCCCACGGCCGGCGGCCAGCGGCGGAGACCCCGCCGACCCCCTGGCCCCCGCCATGTCCTCCAGCACGGCAGAGCCATAGGCATGGTGCCTCCGAGCGGTCAGCGCGGCGTCCAGACGCCAGAGCCCCTCCCCGCCCGCGTCCCACCGCCGGCCCGCGGGACATGGGGAGCACAGAAGGGACATTACCTGAGCAGTCCCCATCGTGGCTGGGCTGGGACAGGCCGAGGGTGTCCAGCGGCAGGTGCTGTGAAGCCGCACGGGGCTCAGGGTCGTGCCTCACGTGGTGCCAGAGCCTACGGTGAGGAATGGACAGAAATGGGGAAGATATGATAAAAAAAAATGATAATAATAAGCAACCTCCCCCCATGGAAGAGAAAACACGTGGAATGTAGACAGAAAACATGAGTCCGCATGATATTAGAGCCACTGGGAGCCGGGCTTTGGCAGAGGCACCGTCTGCACCAAGCAAGGCCAGGTCGGTTTAACACCCTGAAACATGGTGTCTATTCGCGCAGACCTATGTGCCCGGGGCAGGAAAGAGGTCACTTCTGCAGCAGGGCAGGATGAGGCGAGACATCACCTCCCACCTTCAGACCCCGGAACCGGAGAGAAGTGCAAGCAGTGACTCTGAGCCAGGGCTGCGGCTTCCCGGAGAGGCCGCGCGTGGGGCGGTATTCGTGGCCAGGGCCGGCCCTGCGGTCCGGGAACCCAGGGCGGCACCAGGCTGTGAGCTCGCTCTGCGTGCAGGGTAGACCGCACGGGAGGCTGCGGAAACGCGGTGGAGGGGTGGTGCCAGGCCATCGTCCTGACCGTCCTAAGCCTCCAGGGAAGCCGGCACCCAGCACGGCACCCCGTCAGCCACGTGCGGCGGGAGGTCTCCTCCAGGAGACGGCTGGTGGCATCAGGCGGGGAAGACGTGACACGCTTTGTTCCGACGGGGCAGCGGCCGTCCCAGAACGCGACCCCAGTCCGTTCACGCGCCCTCGGAAACCGCCCTCGGGCTCAGCAACTTTCCGCGAAGGCCTAAGTCCCCCGCGCAGCGCTGGGCTGCCGGAACGCCCTCCGTCCCCAGAGTCTCTGGCCAGCCCCGTCACCGGAGGCCACACACGTCCTTTCAAACGCACGAGCCTCCTAAGGTAGGGCAGCAGCTGGGTCTCCCGTGGGCGAGCGGGCGCCGCAGCCCTGACGGTGAGGCACACAGCCCCGGACGGCGCTCGCCGGTTCCCGACCCCGACAGCGACCTGCCGCAACGGCCACCTACGCTGCGGGTGTGTTTCCAGGCACGTCCTCCCGGAACACCCAGAGCAACAGCCACCTGCTCACTGGCATGACTCCCAGCCGGAACCAGGACTGCTCCTGCGTCTCCCTCCTGAAGGCTCACGCGGACCCTGCAAACCCCTTCCTGGCGGGCACCCGGGTTGTCTCCGGTTCTTCCCGACGCCTGAGAACTCCGCACATTTCCGTATGTTTCTCAGTGAGTTTGTGCAGAGCACACTTGTGGGAGTGGCCGTAGCGGTCCCAGGACATGCGTGTGCACCGCACCCACCGGCTCTGCGGTGGGTCCGCACTGGAAGGAGTGTCCCCACTGTTCTCGCGGATCCGGAGGGGCTCGCCGTAGGACTCCCGACCAGATGTGCTCGCACGCAGACCGCCTGTCCCACACGCGTGTCTGCTTCTTTGGGGGACTTTCTAATGACTGTGTAGCACCCCGTATACACTCCAGACCCGTCTGCGGCGTCCGCTGCCACCCTCCTCCTGCTTCCCATGCCCTTACGTCCTCAGTGGTGGCTCTCAGCAAGTCAGATGGGCTTAGTAGGATTCATGTGCGAATCGATCACTCCCTTCTTTAAGGGCTTCTGTTAGTAGAACCACCTTCCCCATCCCACAATTCAAAAAATACATTCAAGGGGCGCCTGGGTGGCTCAGTGGGTTAAAGCCTCTGCCTTCGGCTCAGGTCATGATCCCAGGGGGTCTGTTTCCCCACCCCCCTCTGCCTGCCTCTCTGCCTGCTTGTGATCTCTGTGTCAAATAAATAAATAAAATCTTAAAAAAATGCATTTAACTAAATTTTGTTATACCATTCGTACAACTATTTCTAATGACAAATCTGTAAATTTGAGTTGAAAGTAGAAATTTTCCCTCCAATGGCTAACCGACTGTCCCAATAAATAGGTTTGCTGAATAATCCATTTTTTCCACCAATCTGAAAATGCCATTCGTGCAGAAAATACTGCGCTACGGGTCACTTTACCTCCAGGAGCACAGGGACACCTGCTTCTCTCTAGGAGACCAGAACTGTCATCGTTCAGGCTGTCTTCAAAACTTTCTTGTTTTATTTGTATTTATGTATTTGACAGACAGAGATCACACGTAGGCAGAGAGGCAGGCAGAGTGAAAGGGGTCTCTCCAGCCCTCCCCAGCACTCGGTAACGTTTTCTGCCCCTTACAAAAATCCCATCGTTTGGGGGTTTCTCTCCTATAGACTTTATCCTGTTTTCTCCCACAGTGTCCTGTAGGGCTCCCTCCTCCTGAGAATGAACGCGTTTGGCCGTCACATACGGGACAGTTCATGATATTTATTCACTGACCTTCTACTTGTTCTATGTCTCCATGTTCCTACTTACCCAGTAGACTTTGCATGGCCTCTTCCTTTTTCCACTGGACATTTCTAACATCTCCTGTCTTTTACTTTCCCACGTAACCTTAACTGGAGACCCCAGAATCACAGGGGCCAGCGGTGAGCACGCTGGTGTCGCCACTGTGATCCACAGTTTAGCACCCCCGGCCACGACTCTGCTTGCTGTGGGGTTTCTGGTTAGATGCCGAAGCCTGGTCAGGAAGTGCCCTGCCGTGACGCGTAGACGTTCAGCCTAAGCCGCGGCTCTGGAGCTTAGGACGCTCAGGGTGTCCCGACACAAGCATGTGTGTGCTGTTCTCCCAACGGGCTCATCTTACCCTAACTACAACAGAGGCTGTTCCTGAACCTCTTCCACTTACGGACAAAGCCCATGTGCTTATGTTAAACACAACTAGATGCAATTTGCTAGGATTTGGTTTATGGAATTTATATTTACATTCTTAAGTGAAATCAGCCTTTTTTCCTGCTCTAATAACAAGTTTGGGAATTACTCATTAAAAGAGAGTGATGGTTAAACACTGAAATAGTTTGGATAACGCACAATCATCAACTCAGAAATTGGTGCAGAATTTACCAATAAAACTGATCCTGTAGCTTTCATAAAAGTACATATCAGAAAATTTTTAATTTTCTCATGGTTACTGAAACGTTCATATATTCTAGCTTTTGTTGGATCAACTTATGTCACTTACATTCACCAAAAAAACGAATCATCTCATCTCCATTTTCAAATCTCTCGGTAAAGATGCCTGCAGATTATACAGCCCTTTTAGCCACTTGTGATTCTATCACAAACTTTATCCCTAATTCTTTCTTTTTAATTTTTTATTTTTTATAAACATATATTTTTATCCCCAGGGGTACAGGTCTGTGAATCACCAGGTTTACACACTTCACAGCACTCACCAAAGCGCATACCCTCCCCAATGTCCATAACCCCACCCCCCTTCTCCCAATCCCCCCTACCCCCCGCAACCCTCAGTTTGTTTTGTGACATTAAGAGTCACTTATGGTTTGTCTCCCCCCCCCCATCCCATCTTGTTTCATTGATTCTTCTCCTACCCACTTAAGCCCCCATGTTGCATCCCCACTTCCTCATATCAGGGAGATCATATGATAGTTGTCTTTCTCTGCTTGACTTATTTCGCTAAGCATGATACGCTCTAGTTCCATCCACGTTGTCGCAAATGGCAAGATTTCATTTCTTTTGCATAGTATTCCATTGTGTATATATACCACATCTTCTTTATCTACTCATCTGTTGATGGACATCTAGGTTCTTCCCATAGTTTGGCTATTGTGGACAATGCTGCTATAAACATTCGGGTGCACGTGCCCCTTCGGATCACTACGTTTGTATCTTTAGGGTAAATACCCAGTAGTGCAATTGCTGGGTCATAGGGCAGTTCTATTTTCAACACTTTGAGGAACCTCCATGCTGTTTTCCAGAGTGGCTGCACCAGCTTGCATTCCCACCAACAGTGTAGGAGGGTTCCCCTTTCTCCGCATCCTCGCCAGCATCTGTCATTTCCTGACTTGTTGATTTTAGCCATTCTGACTGGTGTGAGGTGATATCTCATTGTGGTTTTGATTTGTATTTCCCTGATGCCGAGTGATGTGGAGCACATTTTCATGTGTCTGTTGGCCATCTGGATGTCTTCTTTGCATAAATGTCTGTTCATGTCTTCTGCCCATTTCTTGATTGGATTTTTTGTTTTTGGATGTTGAGTTTGAGAAGTTCTTTATAGATTTTTGGATACTAGCCTATATCTCACAAGTCATGTGGGAATATCTTCTCCCACTCTGTCAGTTGTCTTTTGGTTTTGTTAACTGTTTCCTTTGTTGTGCAAAAGCTTTGATCTTGATGAAGTCACAATAGTTCATTTTGCCCTTGCTTCCCTTGACTTTGGTGATGTTTCTAGGAAGAAGTTGCTGCAGCTGAGGTCAAAGAGGTTGCTGCCTGTGTTCTTCTCAAGGATTTTGATAGATTCCTTTCGCACATTGAGGTCCTTCATCCATTTTGAGTCTATTTTCGTGTGTGGTGTAAAGAAATGGTCCAATTTCATTTTTCTGCATGTGGCTGTCCAATGTTCCCAACACCATTTATTGAAGAGGCTGTCTTTTTTCCATTGGACATTCTTTCCTGCTTTGTCCAAGATTAGTTGACCGTAGAGTTGAGGGTCTATTTCTGGGCTCTCTATTCTGTTCCATTGATCTATGTGTCTGTTTTTATGTCAGTACCATACTGTCTTGATGATGACAGCTTTGTAATAGAGCTTGAAGTCCGGAATTGTGATGCCACCAACTCTGGCTTTCTTTTTCAATATCCCTTTGGCTATTCGAGGTCTTTTCTGGTTCCATATAAATTTTAGAATTATTTGTTCCATTTCTTTGAAAAAGATGGATGGTACTTTGATAGGAATTGCATTAAATGTGTAGATTGCTTTAGGTTGCATAGACATTTTCACAATATTTATTCTTCCAATCCAGGAGCATGGAACATTTTTCCATTTCTTTGTGTCTTTCTCAATTTCTTTCATGAGTATTTTATAGTTTTCTGAGTATAGATTCTGTGCCTCTTTGGTTAGGTTTATTCCTAGGTATCTTATGGTTTAGGGTGCAATTGTAAATGGGATTGACTCCTTAATTTCTCTTTCTTCTGTCTTGTTGTTGGTGTAGAGAAATGCAACTGATTTTCTGTGCATTGATTTTATATCCTGACACTTTACTGAATTCCTGTACAAGTTCTAGCAGTTTTGGAGTGGAGTCTTTTGGGTTTTCCACATATAGTATCATATCATCTGCGAAGAGTGATAATTTGACTTCTTCTTTGCCGATTTGGATGCCTTTAATTTCCTTTTGTTGTCTGATTGCTGAGGCTAGGACTTCTAGTACTATGTTGAATAGCAGTGGTGATAATGGACATCCCTGCCGTGTTCCTGACCTTAGGGAAAAGCTTTCAGCTTTTCTCCATTGAGAATATTTGCGGTGGGTTTTTCATAGATGGCTTTGATGATATTGAGGTATGTGCCCTCTTTCCCTACACTTTGAAGAGTTCTGATCAGGAAGGGATGCTGTACTTTATCAAATGCTTTTTCAGCATCTATTGAGAGTATCATATGGTTCTTGTTCTTTCTTTTATTGATGTGTTGTATCACACTGACTGATTTGCGGATGTTGAACCAACCTTGCAGCCCTGGAATAAATCCCACTTGGTCGTGGTGAATAATCCTTTTAATGTCCTAATTCTTTACATTCTTAAATTTTCTCTTCATTGTCTTTACGAGGCTTCCACAATTTGGCTATCTGCAAGACATTTTTTAATGTTGTTTGTGGTTGTTGTTGAATACTGAATCCTTTGTTATATGTTTTATGGGAGTGTAATTAACATATGTTCTTTTAAACATGAAGAATCGACGTTGTATCTAATCTGACCTGAATAAACAGAGGATTTGTTTTTATGTCTGAGTTTCGCCCACCTATGTTTATTGTGATTACTGAAAAACTAGGACTTCCATTGCCCTGAGAGTTCACATTTAATGCTGTTCTTTGTACTTTTTTATTCCTCACTGCCTTATATAGGATTTTTCACTAGATAGGATTTTTCCTTAAATAGGATTTTTTGGTGCCTATATTTTATTTCTCCCTCAACAGTTTTAACATATGCAAGTATACACATATTTTCCTAGCAAAGCTATTAATCAATATGTCTAATATACTCTTGAAGACAAGAATTTGGGATGCTCACACGCACCTCCAAGTCCACAGCGCCCTCCCCACATACTTATAAATAAATGTGTCCTTGATCTCTTGACTAGCATCCTTCTGGGTTCATTATTCCTCGTGCTCAAAAATATCATGTTTTTCATTTGACATGGTTTCTGTGTGGTAAACTGTCAAGCTCTTTGAATGTCTGAAAAGGTCCTTCTTTTGCTTTCAATGCTGAATGACAGAAAAGGTAAAGAATCCAAAAAAATCCAACAGACAGCCTCAGGGACATATTGTTACTTTGAGCAATTTCTCATTAGTCTATAAGCAATTCCTGTTCTCTTCATAGACTGCTCAGCATTCTGTCTTTACCCGGGTCCCGCTGTGTTGTACAAGTATGGGTCAGATGGGCCTCTTATCTTCACTCTGGCCTAGCAGCAGGTAATAGAATGTTTCTGTACCGACCTTTTTTACTTGAGTTTTTACTTAAATTCCAGTCAGTTAATATACAGTGTAATATTAGTTTCATATGTACAATACAGTGAATCAACACTTCCGAGCATCACCTGGTGCTCAGCAGGACAGGTACCCTCCTTCGTCCCCACCACCACCACCCCCCACCTCACCTCTGGGACCATCAGTGTATTCTCTGTAGTTAAGAATATGTTTCTTACGCCTTTTTTTCCTTGCGCTCATTTCTTTCTTTTTTTAAAATTTTTTTTAAATTTATTTTCAGCGTAACTTTATTCATTGTTTTTGCACCACACCCAGTGCTCCATGCAATCCGTGCCCTCTCCAATACCCACCACCTGCTTCCCCCAACCTCCCAACCCCTGCCCCTTCAAAACCCTCAGATTGTTTTTCAGAGTCCATAGTCTCTCATGGTTCACCTCCCCTTCCAATTTCCCTCAACTCCCTTCTCCTCTCCATCTCCCCATGTCCTCCATGCTATTTGTTATGCTCCACAAATAAGTGAAACCATATGATAATTGGCTCTCTCTGCTTGACTTACTTCACTCAGCATAATCTCTTCCAGTCCCGTCCATGTTGCTACAAAAGTTGGGTATTCGTCCTTTCTGATGGAGGCATAATACTCCATAGTGTATATGGACCACATCTTCCTTATCCATTCGTCCTTTGAAGGGCATCTTGGTTCTTTCCACAGTTGGTCGACCGTGGCCATTGCTGCTATAAACACTGGGGTACAGATGGCCCTTCTTTTCACTCCATCTGTATCTTTGGGGTAAATACCCAGGAGTGCAATGGCAGGGTCATAGGGAAGCTCTCTTCTTAATTTCTTGAGGAATCTGCACACTGTTCTCCAAAGTGGCTGCACCAACTTGCGTTCCCACGAACAGTGGAAGAGGGTTCCCCTTTCTCCACATCCCCTCCAACACATGTTCTTTCCTGTCTTGCTAATTTTGGCCATTCTAAGTTGTATAAGGTGATATCTCAATGTGGTTTTAATTTGAATCTCCTTGAGGGCTAGTGATGATGAACATTTTTTCATGTGTCTCATAGCCATTTGTATGTCTTCATTGGAGAAGTATCTGTTCATATCTTCTGCCCATTGTTTGATATTATTGTCTGTTTTGTGTGTGTTGAGTTTCAGGAGTTCTTTATACATCCTGGAAATCAACCTTTTGTCTGTCCTGTCATTTGCAAATATCTTCTCCCATTCCGTGGGTTGCCTCTCTGTTTACTTGACTGTTTCCTTTGCTGTGCAGAAGCTTTTGATTTTGATGAAGTCCCAGAAGTTCATTTTCGCTTTTGTTTCCTTTGCCTTTGGAGACATATCTTGAAAGAAGTTGCTGTGGCTGATATCGAAGAGGTTACTGCCTATGTTCTCCTCTAGGATTCTGATGGATTCCTGTCTCATGTTGAGGTCTTCTATGGTTCAACATTCGCAAATCAATCAATGTGATAGAACAAATTACTTTGAGAAGAGAGAGGAACCACATGGTCCTCTCAATCGATGCAGAAAAAGCATTTGACAAAATCCAGCATCCGTTCCTGATTAAAACGCTTCAAAGTATAGGGATAGAGGGAACATTCCTGAACCTTTCATAAATCTATCTATGAAAGACCCACAGCAAATATCATCCTCAATGGGAAAAAGCTTGCAGCCTTCCCGTTGAGATCAGGAACACGACAAGAATGCCCTCTCTCACCACTCTTGTTCAACATAGTATTAGAAGTCCTAGTAACAGCAATCAGACAACAAAGAGAAATAAAACATATCCAAATTGGCAATGAAGAAGCCAAACTCTCTCTCTTAGCAGATGACATGATTCTTTATATGGAAAACCCAAAAGACTCCACCCCTAAACTACTAGAACTCATACAGCAATTCAGCAATGTGGCAGGATACAAAGTCAATGTACAGAAATCAGTGGCTTTCTTATACACTAACAATGAAAATACAGAAAGCGAAATTAGAGAATTGATTCCATTTACTATAGCACCAAGAACCATAAGATACCTGGGAATAAACCGAACCAAAGGAACTCGAGGAAATTGAAGAAGACACAAAAAGATGGAAGACCATTCCAGGGTGAGTACTTTATAGTTTTCTGAGTACAGATTCTTTCCCTCTTTGGTTAGATTTATTCCTAGGTATCTTATGGTTTGGGGTACCATTGTAAATGGGATTGACTCCTTAATTTCTCTTTCTTCTGTCTTGTTGGTGTATAGAAATGCAACTGATTTCTGTGCATTCATTTTATATCCTGACACTTAACTGAATTCCTGTCTGAGTTCTAGCAGTTTTGGAGTGGAGTGTGTGCCTCCTCTGGCCAGGGACTGGGAGGCTGCCATCTTCATTCCCGTCCTCCAAAGCTCTATGAAAAGCCCTCAGGGAACAAAAGCTCTGAGAGTGAACCTGAAGAGATTACTTAGCCGGGTTCCTGGCAAGGGCAGTGCAATTCCGCCTCATGCAAAGACACTTGAGACTTGGCAACAGGCCCCTCCCCCAGAGGATCAGCAAGAACATCCAGCCAAGGCCAAGCTCACTGATCAAGAACAGCGGAATTCCCTATGACCCTGACATTGCACTACTGGGTATTTACCCCAAAGATACAGATGGAGTGAAAAGAAGGGCCATCTGTACCCCAGTGTTCATAGCAGCAATGGCCACGGTCGCCAAACTGTGGAAAGAACCAAGATGCCCTTCAACAGACGAATGGATAAGGAAGATGTGGTCCATATACACTATGGAGTATGATGCCTCCATCAGAAAGGATGAATACCCAACTTTTGTAGCAACATGGACGGGACTGGAAGAGATTATGCTGAGTGAAATAAGTCAAGCAGAGAGAGTCAATTATCATATGGTTTCACTTATTTGTGGAGCATAACAAATAGCATGGAGGACATGGGGAGATGGAGAGGAGAAGGGAGTTGAGGGAAATTGGAAGGGGAGGTGAACCATGAGAGACTATGGACTCTGAAAAACAATCTGAGGGTTTTGAAGGGGCAGGGGTTGGGAGGTTGGGGGAACCAGGTGGTGGGTATTGGAGAGGGCACGGATTGCATGGAGCACTGGGTGTGGTACAAAAACAATGAATACTGTTATGCTGAAGAAAATAAATAAATTTTTTTTAAAAAGGAAAAAAAAAAAAAAAAAAGAACAACGGAATTCCAGAGGAGGGGAAAGCAAAGCATGAAATTTATGGCTTTGTCCCCATGATTCTTTAATCTTGCAAAATTATTTAAATTTTTAAAATTTTGCTTCTTTTCTTATTCTAATTTTTTAACTTTTCCTCTTCCCTCTTTTAACGTTTTTTAACTAGTTTATCTTAACAATACCTTTCTTTAAAAAAAATCTTTAAACCTTCATTATTAGAATTATACTCTATCCTTCATTGTATCTAATTAAATTTTTGTATACATATAGGGTTTTTTCTCCTAAAAAATTCTGGGATACAACTTCTTCTAATAGATAAAAATATACTCTAAATCTAGCACAGGGCTTGGTTCTAGTCTCCAGCCTAAGCAAACTCTCTCCACTTTCTTTTTCTTTCTTTTACTAACCAAACTATCTTATCAATTCCTTTTTTGGAATTTTTTTAAAATTTTCATCTTTACAGTCCAACGACCCCATCAAAAAAGAGAATTACAGACCAATATCCTTGATGAACACCAATGCAAAAATTCTCACCAAAATACTAGACAATAGGATCCAACAGTACATTACAAGGATTATTCACCACAACCAGTGGGATTTATTCCAGGGCGGCAAGGTTGGTTCAATACTAAGAAATTTCTTCAGCTTCATCTTCTAGTTCACAAATCTTTTTTCTGCTACATCTGATCTGCGTATGTCCACTAAGCTTTCATTTCAAGGGTTCCAATTTTTATACTATTTCTAAGCACACTCCCTCCTACGCTAGCTGCACAGGTGTCCCCCATAGCACACAGGCTGCGAACAGGGATGCATGAAGGGTGCTGCCTCCGGGATCCAGGCTTCATTAGTGACACGCCTCTGAGCGAAGGTTCCGTAACCACAGATGATGGTCCATAACATGCAAAGTGGAGATGACCGGACTCCCCTCACAAGGCAGTTGTGAGGATTAAGTGGGTTATTCATGTAAAGTCCTCAGAACATTGGTGGGAACGTCCTAAGACTCAACACATGTTGCAAACATATGTTTTTGCAAACGTGGGAAAAGGGTTAGCCCACAGAGTTTATGACCCATGCAATGTGGCCAATTAATTCAGTTATACTACCTGGTGTTGGCAATGTCTATTCTAATTCTCACTGCTCCTAATTTTAAGGAGAAAGAAAACTAGATTCCCATTGTAAATCTCTGCCTTTTTCATGACATCCCACTCATATTTTGCGGATGAGATTGGGGGCCTTTTTCTGAGTGTTCCTCTGGTCTACCCTTTAAATGTACTTTACTAGGAGCCTGCCCTCGATAATTCAGCCTGTTTTGTCTTTCAAGTCATATGTACACTTGGATGGCCTACTTTTCCTCAGCTCTGTCCCCTCATCTCTCACACTGAAAGCAGCCATGAAGCCTGTTTCTGGGGCTCCAGAAAGTTGAGGGGCAGGATGAGAAGCAACTCCTTCCTGCTTAGCCAGAAAAATGCAGACTCTCCCATCAGTGAAGAAAGGAGAGACCTCAGACTCTTTGGCTCTTCTGAGTATGCAGAGCTGGGGGAGGGAGAAAGGAGTGCTCCCCAGCTCCAAGGGAGAACACTCAGGTCAAGAGAGAACGCCCCTTGGTGAGGGTCCAATCGGCAGCACCTCTAAGCTTTGTAGACCCTCAAACCTCCTTTAGACTTGCACTGTATAATTGTAATATAAATTTAACTTTCCATTTTTATTCTTCCCTGCTGAAAAGAAAAGAATAGGTTTTAAGAAATCAACACACACACACACACACACACACACAGGCTTCAAGAATGGAAAGTAGAGCATGGTTTATATTTATATTTTATACACAAGGTGTTTTCCCTAATAAAAAGAAATAACATGAATATGGGAATCTACTTTCCAAATCGTAAAATATTTTCCCAATTACAGCATACATACATGCATATATAGCTATCACACCAAATATTACCTACCTAACTTCTAATATCCAAAAATATTTTAACTGACCTTCCCAAGATATCTCAGGTACTTTTTAGTTTTTGAAAAAGAATATGAGGGCACGTGGCAGGCTCAGCTGGTTGAACATCCACCTCTTGATTTCGGCTCAGGGCGTGATCTCAGGGTCGCGAAACTAAGCCCCATGTCAGGCTCCGTGCTCAGGAGGGAGTCTGCTTGAGATCCTCTCTCCCACTCTGCCTCTGCCCCTCCCCCTTCCTCTCTAAAAAATAAGTAAACTTTTTTTTAAAAGGCTTATGAATCACATCCCTTCCTCAAGTACCTGCTTCCTCCTCTCTCCTCCACTGTCCCATCTTCACTCTGACTGCTCTGCAGGGAGAGAGCAGTGTCCCTGCAAGGCTGGAGGTGCACCGAGCGCCACGGGACAGGGATGCACACCGCCGCTTGGAACAAAATCACGTCCAAGGGCTGAGGCTTCATCCACGAGCCTTTGCCCCGGCACAGAAGCAGCCTGTGCCGGGGTCTCCAGCCTCTGCTGTCACGGGAACCAACTCCCTGAAATCAATATCCCTAGACAGAGACAGAAGCGAAGATACACAACCGATCAGTTCTGTGTCTTGGAGGGCCTTGACCATATGCATCTTAGTAGCAATCACATGGTGCTTGGTGGCAGGTAACAGAAAAATGAGCTCAAACCCGCCTAATAAGAAAGGCTGTTTACCAGCTCGTGTGGATGCCAAGTGAGCTCAAACCCGCCTAATAAGAAAGGCTGTTTACCAGGTCGTGTGGATGCCAAGTGCAGAGCCTCGAGTTGCTCTGATTCCTAGCTCCATGATGCCAAGTACGTGGGAGTCCTGTCTTCTTTATCTTATGATCACACCTTCAACCCAAAGCCAGTGACTCCTCACAGTGGCAGGACAGCTGCTCAGAACCCCCACAGATTTTTTGCTCACCTCCAGGGTGAGAGTATGAGTTCTATAAGCAACCTTAGAAACAAGGAAACCTCTTGATCAGAAACCCCTTTCCAATGTCGGAGGCTTGAGTCAGGTTACATGCCCACTGGAACACAAACCCACGGCCATGTGCATAGCTGCGCCCCCCAAAGCTCCTAGGCTGCACTGGGACTTGGGGGTGTGGCAGCGGTGAAGCTGCGGGCATTCCAGCAGAGACAGGGTCCTGACGTCGCAAGAGAACAGAGGATCCGTCCCAGCCCACGCCTGCAGCCTCCCCACAAGTTCTCACTTTTCCACAAGTATTAAAGCAGGACAGCCAAGTCGGCAGCTACCCAGAGCTATGCCACTAATCACAACACCCCGTCCTAGTAAGTCTGGCTATTGCATTGAAGTGTGTCCCTGAGTAACACAAGTGCGCTTCTAGATACTTACCTGGCAGGGGAGATACCATGATCACAAGTGCGCTTCTAAACGCTGGAAATGTGTCAGAGGAGGACTGAGTGCTACACGGTTGGTACAGTGAGTGAACCGACACGGGACAACATGAAGACATCAATCCACAAACCCCTGTGAACCACTCCTCTTCTGTCTTCAGTTTAGAAAATCATTAATAAATTGGGCAAGAAAATTCATACCTTTGCAGATTCTCAAGTTGAAAATGGTACTAAATTTGGTTAGTAAACAAGATTATGGGAAACCGTGATGTGGCACATGCCGTAAACTGGAACTGTGGAAAAGGATTCGCAGTGTGATGAGGCTCATTTATGGAACGGGCTTCAAATACCGTAGTTGGCAACGGGCTGTGTGGGAAATCCAATTACCAGAGCACTGCACGTTTCTATCGTCATATCTGCAATCGTTTTATAATCGTATTGCCATTAGCATAACATGTGTAATGGTGTGTGCCAGAGAAGTCGCTCTATGTTTTGCTTAATATTTTAACTAATGACTAAATAGATAATAAGCAGAATTTCATTATAAAATGCATTTTGAACAATCTGAATGATCACGTGTTGCAAGAACCAGGAGACTTGGAGGGATGAAAAGACAGAGGTCAGAGATGGAGACATAAGCCACACTGCGTTCATGTGACGCCCACACGCTGCACAGGGAGAAGGCAGACCTGATGTCTTCCGGATCGTGAACAGTGACAATAAGACGGTTTCTTTAGGAGGAGGTCACGGTAACCCCAGTGCCACGGAAGGATGCATCCCCCTCTGAGAAAAAGGGGTTGAGCCCAAATCACCACCTGCAGGTCAGGGCTCTCCGTGGCGGCCCCCCGACTGTGGCCCAGGGCTCCTCGAGGGCATCACAGACCAAGGACAAACTGGCACAAGTGACCATTTCTCTGGTGAGTCCGAAGGACCACAAGCCGGTACTTCCCGTGACAAAGTCTGTTGCAGGAAACAGGACAGTCAGAGACATCCTACCCACCACTCCTCGTGCTTGAGGAATGATGGTCTCCATCCTGTCGCGCCCTCCATGACACCAGGGATGAGGCCGTCAGCCCGGCCGCGTACTGCTGACAGATCTACTCACATGAAAATAAGCTGATTTTTTTTCTGAATTCAGTCAAGTCGCTTACATTGGTAGACACATTCTAATTTGTAACACAAGGAAGAACTTTTGTGGGTGCCTGGGTGGCTCAGTGGGTTAAGCCGCTGCCTTCGGCTCAGGTCATGATCTCAGGGTCCTGGGATCGAGTCCCGCATCCGGGCTCTCTGCTCAGCAGGGAGCCTGCTTCCCTCTCTCTCTCTGTCTTCCTCTCTGTGTGCTTATGATCTCTTTCTGTCAAATAAATAAATAAAATCTTAAAAAAAAAAAAAAGAACTTTTGTCCATAATCCTATCTTTTTTCCAAAAAAAAAGAAAAAAAAAAGCTTACAATCGGGTAAATCAGGCACTCATTGACCTAGGGCAGGGTAATAGCCACTGCGAACCTGCGGCAGGTCGTCAGCTGGTAGTTGCCCTGGGGGTACCCTGCGCACCTCTGCTTCGGAGAAGCACCGTCTCTTACCCCGTCGTGCGCCTACGCGGACAGAGGCCCTGCGTGGTGCTCACGGACGCGCCTGAGGGTCCCACCTTGGGGCAGCTCATGCGTCCCTCTCCCCGGAGGCACAGGTCCCAGTCGGCAGCTCCCTACTGTTCCGGGGAGGGGGGCCATTCCCAGTCCTCCTGGTGCTAGAACTCTCTCCCAGGGGCCCGGTCCCTCCCGTGGGAGAGAGGGGGCTTCTCCGGGTCTCCGCAGACCCAGGAACAAATCCTGAAAATCAAGAGAGGTGACTGTGACCCCTGCCTCTCAGACTCCGGGCCCGCCGTCTTCCGTGAAAGACACCGTCGCTTATTGGCCACCCGCAGGCCCTTCCTTTAACATCTGTCCGCACAAACCCGAGTCACACCCTCGCCACCCAGTCCCCGCCCCACACGCGCATCCCAAGACGACATCCGGGCGGACATCCCATCCGTGGACCCCGAGATGCGCTCGCGGAGGACCTCCCCGCACGGCACCCCCCGGAACACCTTCCCACCCTTAAGCTCACACCAGCCACGACCCGCGCCCGTGAGTGGGTCAGCGTGCACCACACCGCTTACAGGGGCCACGGCCGGGACTCCGTCTCAGACCGGACTTCAAGGTCAGTCATTGACAATCCGAATGACCTACGTCCCCCGTGGGCTCTGCGTTTAAAAGTACAACAAACGCAGTTGCTAGCGTCCCCCGAGCTTCTCCTCCGGCTGTCTCTGCCTCCCCGGTCCTCTGCCGCTCCTCACCTCCCGCTTCCCCTCCATTCCCGTGGGCCACGGTCCTCCTCATCTCAAAGGCAGCTTCATGTTCAAAGGGAAAGAGGTGCCGGTGAGCAGAGACAGCCAAGAAACTGCCTTTCAGATTTGGGGACAGGGATCAGATTGTACAGCAAACAGACGTATCTTAACTGGAATCTCATTCTCCCGGCTTCCAGCGAGCAGGAAACAGGAGGCGGAGAGCTTCGTGTTTACAGAGAAGACACAAACACTCCATGCTTCCGGCCCGTCAGGAAAACCCAAGGTCACCAAAGACCGTCACAGAGGAGGGAAAAGTCCAAGAACAGGACGCTTATGAAGTGCATGCCACCTGAAAAAGGTGCCAAAATTCTGGGCGACAAATTATTTGAGGTCCTCTGCCCGAGCCAGGAGAGGTAGGAGACAGCGTACAGGTTATAAGGGAGGCACCGGCACTGTGGGGAACACTGGGGTTTGCACACCCCAAATCTCGCAGCAGGGGTCAGTAAGAATCTCCGCTGACCCCTCCTTTCAGCCCGGCTCTTCTGTGTCCTGGCTGCTTTGTAATGAGAATAATCTGGTATCCTTCCTTGTACATAGCACTGATTTAGAAAACCTCCTTAGTGAGAAGAGGGGCATGACCTTTAAACCGTAAGTGGGTAGGAAAGCCGGCTGCCTCACCGGCCAGTGGCCACAGGCCTGAAGCTGCCTCGTCGACGGTGCTTTCTCTGAGCTGTGTGAGAAACGGCTCAGAGAAAGGAAACAGAGGTCTGGCTTCCAACTCAAGCACCTAAAATTCCAGCAAGTCCGCAATGAACAAGGTCAAAGGCCCCGTGCTTGTGTCTGATCTCTCTGCCTGGGGGGTGCCTGGCCCTCCTGCAGGACCACCTCCCTCTCAATCCACATGGGCACGTGCCCCACGCCAGGGATGGGCCCACGATCCTGCCCCACACGTGGCAGCGAGTCCAGAGGTGCACACGCCACTCAGGGGCCAAAGGAGGGTCGCTGCTGTGGTTTTTGCTGGAACAAATGGGAATGACTGTTGGGGTGAGGTCAGGCTGCAGCTACCATGGGCTGCCAGGTGGAAGCCACCTAAGAGAAGGCATGGGGGCATCAGGAAGGTCTCAGAGCACCCACACCCTAATGACATCATCTGAGTCCTAAGGTCCGGCTTCCATGATCCTATATGCAAGCCCCATGCACACCCGGTGTGTTTGCAAACCATAGTGACCCAAGTATCTGTCACTTGTAACAAAATAACCCTACCTAATTGAGTAAGCTACAATTCTATCGTAGCAAACTATTGGCTGGCTTCTTCTGGTTCTAAGATCTTACCTTATGCCCAATTTTCCAGTGGGGTTTCCAAATGGTCTTGGCAAAGGAAATTAGCAAAATATAGCATCCCGTCTTTTCTACCTTCAAAATGGAAGGGCGGAGAGGGGAAACCCAGCGAGAACTAACAATCCAGGCTGAAATCTCGATTATGTAGTTGCCCACGGAAATGTAATTATAAGTGTTGGTTAGGTTCCCAGCTTTGTTCGTGTCCAAACAAACGAGAAAAGACTAACTCACAGGATATATAGGACATGGAAAACTATAGCTTAAACATCAGAGTGCAGACCCTTCTGGAACCTTAGACACTGCAGGTGGTTAGCACCAAGGATGCCGTGGAACACGGCTCTCCTGACTCCTGGGAGCCACCAGAATTTGGGAATGCATTCCCGGAAAGAGCATTGCAGAGAGTGCGGGCGAGTGAGGCATGGGACGAGAGGCATCCCAGTCCCAGCGGCTCCTCCTCAGGCAGACTCGCAGCTTTGTGGGCAATCGTGAGGCCTGGGAAAGGAGCCTGGCGGAGGGAGGGAGGCTGGGGCAGGACCCTGGAGGAAAGCAGGAGCGGCCATGTCTAGAGACCTGCACCTGTACGGCTCCAGCAAGAGGGTTATCCTGGGCATCGTGAAAGGGGAGAAGTAACTTCTGACAACTGCAGTTCACTTGGGGAGCAGATCCCACCCACTCCTAATTCCCGGAGTGTCGGAAGCTGTAGGAAAAGGAGGGGGAGTTGGTGGTATAAATCGGTGTAGGACAAGCAGTGCCCTGGTTGGGTAGCTTAAGCTGAATTAGAGTGAAAACATCATAAAAAGTTTCAAGTATCCCAAGGGATGAGGAAGGCAGTAACTCTGCACCTCCAAATACACTTGTGTTAGAATTTCCCTGCAAAAACTCAAGGCTGCCGAACCCGTGTTACTTTCTTCAGTGGACGGCACATTGGAAATTGCAGAATGCAGGACCAACCACCACACGTCCCACCGCTCCCGCTGTCACCACAGTCCCCGTATTTACTCCAAAAGGGAAAGACATGGATGGCTGTGGAACCGGGTCTAGAGGCCCCACAGAAACCACGACCTCACTGATGAACAAGCCCCAGGGCCAGTGTCTGTGGAAATGGAGCCACGCAGAGTCCCTGACGCCACCTTCCTGCAGGCGCACGTGGGAGTTGGGGAGAACTAGAGACACATCGGAGACAAAGAGGAAAGAGGTTCCCTGAAAAATCCCAGAACCGTGGAACTGAAACGGACTTCAAGGAACCTTCGGAATAGCCCTGCCTTCTGGAAATTTAACAACCCACTGTTAAATACGAGGCTTCCCTTTTTTTAAAAGATTTCTATGGCAAGAACTCTGCACAGTCTGTCGCGGACACGTTCAATCCCCTACAGCAGAGAGACGCCTGCCTTGTCTTCTGAAGCAAGAGCTATCCACAACTTAACCTCCAATTTCTCTTGAAAGCCCGTGGGTTGTATTTCCTTCCCAGAGTTCGGAAAGTGTTCTTTCCCATCAACAGCGCAGGGCAGACAGAATGGGCTCGTTCCCGACGCTCGCACGTTCAGCGTGAGTACCGTCAAGTGGGAACGGGAAATTCGTGGGGAAGCACACTTCCGGGGCTCCAGCAGGGGTCCCTCCGGCCCACGTGGTTCTGTTTCCCAGGAAAGGCTCGACGACTGGGACGGCCTCTAGACACCACGTGTATAGCGGGACTGGGCTTGTATGGTCGGACAGCAGCAAGCCGAGCTCTGAAGGCGCAGGTTCCATGACCCCCGTCCGCCTCCGCCAGGCAGTCCCTCCATCAGGTCTGGTTCTGGAGCTGTCCCTGGGCCTTGCCAGGTCCTCCCCTCTGCAGCCCGCTGATGGACACCTCGGAGGGCCCGCGCACCTTCCACTGGTAACCGTGGGACACGTGCACGTCCCACATGGTTTATACAGACTTTCCAGTCCGCACAGCGAGGAACAAAGCAGGAGCAGAAACAGCGATGCTGCTGGGAGTGCACCCTGACCGTAAGGGGAGAGAAGGGGTCCCGTGGAGCGTGAATCCCAGCCTGGGAGAGATCATTCCGCGCTGGAAACACGGGACCTTCTGTGTGCAAGACGGGACATTAGAGCCAAACCTGCGGGGACCTGAACAGGACAGGCGCCGGGGCAGAGCACTGACCCTGGGGCACAAGGACCAGCTGGGACAACATAGGCTCAGTGGATGGTGCAGGAAGATTTCTGTGGGGTCCAGACGTTGGCAAAGGCCAGGAAAGCCAAACTCATTTCAGGCCAGAGGGGACCCCGGGATGTCAGGGACCATGTGTGGGACAGCCGAGGCCATCGTGGGAGTGAGGGTCAGCACGGGGGTCAGCACCGGACTCAGTGCAGGGCCAGCATCAAGCATCCGCATTGGGAGGGAGGCCTGGATGCCAGAAGCCCGCACTGGCCATGACCTCGGCCAGCCTGGAAGGTCAGTATGAGGCCGACAGCCGCTGGTGCCCCCACATTCCTCCAAGGGTCCAGCAGTGAGTGGGAGCCGCGGGGGCTAATGGCTCTGGAGCAGCGCTGCTGCTTCTGGGTCTGTGGTCACACCACATGGGGCCACACCCTCTCGCGCCCTGGGGACTGACGCCCCCAGCGAGGGCCCAGATGCCGCAAGAGCCGGGATACAATGCTGAGGCCGTCACACCACGAGCTCGCGAGACACCTGAGGACCCTCGCGCAGGCTGTCCTCGTCCCCACAGTCTCTGCCTCTCTCACGCCCTTGCCCCTCCAGAGGACTCGAGGCCCTGGAGAACGCCCCACGCCTCTCCCTTGATGCCTTCTGACCTCCTTAATTCAATAAAGATATAGTAATAAAAATTGCTGTTTAATGGCTGCTTTCTATGGGTCAGAACACCGCACACGCACAACCAAGCCCATGCCCAGGGTTCTGGGAAGGGAGGAGGAAAGGCCCCAGAGAGACGGTGACAAGGTCGCACTGGTCACAGTTATTTGGGCCGTCGGTCTACAGGCAAGAACGCACAGGGTCTGTGTGGGGAACGGCCACCTGGGAAAGGGATCAGGAAGTCACAGTCACGACCCAGCCTGAGGGACGTCAGGGTTCGGGTGGGTGACAAGACGACAGAGGTCACTGGGAAGAGAGTGTGGTGCAGCAAAGCAGAGAGGGGGCTGCCGGCAGGGGCGCGGTGCACTCCGGGGGCCACGTAGCAGGAGCAGGAAACAAGCCCCCTCGGGCCGGCCGGGACTGTTCACCTCACACTTCCCAACACACGTCACCAAGGCACAGCCCCTGCGAGAACACACGTGGGCATTCACACACACCTGGATGGGCGCACACAGATGTGCATACACAGACCTCCATGGGTGAGTGCACACACACACGCACACACACACGCCTGTGTGTGTATGCGCCCACGTGTGCCCTGCACGCCTGCATGGGAGTGTGCTGACATGCGTGAACACACGTGCGTGCACACACGTGCACGCCCACACACACGGGCACAGGTAGCGGTGCGAGCCTTCTCTGGTGCACACACACACACACGGGCCTCTACTGTGGACACCGAGCGCCTCGTCATGGCACCGCGATGCTGCGCAGCCGGACAGGGCCCCCCACCGGCTGGAAGGTCCAGGCCTCTGTTCCCGGCACACGGATGCGGTAGGTGCAAGCAACGCGGGGGTCCTTTCTGGCGGCTTCATGGTTGTGTACAAGTGTGCAAACAGTGTGCAAACAGCTCCCAGTCCAGCTGATCCCCTTCAAGTGTCAGTACTACGCCGACATCACAGGGCTTCTCAGCAGGCTCTCCAACTAACCACCTTGTTGTCTGTAAAGCAGCTCGGCCCCGAACTTCGCTAACAAGTTCGACGACTCAGGAACGCTGGGAATGCCGCGCACGGCAGCCCTCACACGGTGTGGGGCCCCTGCAGCGTCTCGTGTCTGGGAACAAGGTGGTCTGCAGGGGGTCAGTCTGGGTGCCGGCACAGACTAGCTCCAGCAGACCTGAAGAGCCGGGTGTGGCAGTTTCCCGTACAAGCGGCCCTTCTTTCAACAATTACGAAACGTTCCCCAGAAGCACAATCTTCCCCGTGCATTTCTTCTGTGTAACTGCAGCATTCATTAAGACAAGCAGAAATGCTTACCCAGCTACTGTAATTACAACATTAATTCACCACACTTCAGTGCTTTTAATAATCCAAAGTGAGTTCAGTTAATATCAACTATTTGACACGCATCATTAGTAAAATGCGTTTTTGCAAAACGTGCCTTGTCATCTCATGGGCCACATCAGGTGCGCGGAGCCAGCCCCCCGCCCCACATGAAGCCGGATCTGACAGCGTCCCACCACCGTCCCAGTGTCAGGTCCCCTTTGCCCCGGGGCCCCTCCGTCCTGCTTCCTCCAGGCGGGCAGCCCCAGCACGTCCCACTGGGAGACAGTGACAGCTGCATCTGGGGAAGGGACCGAGAAGTGGGCTCGGGAGGAAGTGGGGGAGTGAGGCTTCGGTGTCGGCCCCCCAGGGAAGCTGCTTCCACCAGCAATCTGCAGCACAGGCCCACGGGAGATGTGCCACGTGGGGCACCTCCAGGAGCCTCAGACCCAACGCACATCCAGCCCCCTCTGGTCACTTGAAGTCCAAGGTGAGATCGCACAAGCAGCCCCAAAGTTCTGGGGAAAGCACCCGTGGGAAGCCGATCGCAAGTGTGGACCCTCAGTGTGGACGGGCACAAGCACCTGCTGTCTGCTCAGTGCTGGGCACACAGCCCCAGGAGTGCGAGGACAGTGCTGGCAACGCAGTCGGAACGCTCAGAACAGACACCAACCTGTGGACCCCAGACAGGGCCCCGGGAACAGGGAGAGTCACACAATCTCACAGCACAGCTGTGGTGGGAGGGGCCTGGAGTCCCCGTCCCACTGGGGAGGGTTTAAACAGGACACCCTGACGGGGCTGTGCTCCGAGGGACCTTCTGGCATCTCGAGAGCCTAGAGCAGGGGGCTCGGAGGACAGGGCAGCCATCCACGTGGACTGCAGCAGTGACCAGCGAACACCAGCGGGGTCCGAACGAAGCAGCCCCAGCACGACCAGACCGCCTCTTCCTCGTCTCCCCTCTGCACCCCAGACATCGCAACAGAGAAGAACACCAGAGCCAGGACAGAAGCCCCTCAGCAACACATATCTTGAGCGTTTCCTGGAAAGCAGAGCCCCCAACACTGACGGGCCGCGACGCAACCACTCCCGGGACGGGCCAAGGAGAGTGCACACTGGAGACAGGAGTGCAGACACCAGGGGTCCTGGGCTGCCAGAGTGCAGCCACGTTGTCAGGGTCCGTGCACCTGCCGCACTCACCCACGCCCCAGTCAATGCGCACACGACGGCCACCTGCACAGAGTGACCAAAACCGCGGATCCTTCAATGCAGTCGACCCGTCGCAGAGAAGATGCGCATGTTAGGGGAGCTCCGTGCAGGCATGGGGCCCCACCCACGCGGCACCTGAGATGACTGTAAACGAGCACCTTGTGCACGAGGCCATGTGTCGTCGACTGGTTGAGGAAATGGGACCGAAGGCTCCCGGGCACCTGGGCCGTGTTCCCCGGGGAGCCGTGGTTCAGCCGGAACAGAGGTCCAGGGCCCTTGTACGCACACGCCCCCAGGGACGAGAACCGGCCATGCCCAGACGCTGAAACGAGAACGTGCTTGAGGCTCCAAAGTGTCGGCCCTCCCCCAAGAGCGGCGCTGTGCTAAGTCACAGGAGGTGCCACAGGACCTCACACAGGACGCAACAGAGTGGCCCCTTTGCCACTGTCACCCAAGACTGGGGAGAGCCCCCCCGACACCACCCATGACGGCTGACTCCAACCCCTCAGACCACTGGGAATGAACGCACAGAAACCAGCAGAGGTCGCAGGCCGCTGCGGGAAGAGCGCGGCCGCCACGGGACAGAACGTGCGGTGATGCGCTGCAGAAGTCAGCCTGCGAGACCCGCGGGGGGACTCGACTAGGAAACGGTGCGAAACTGCACAAAATGCAAGGACTTCACAGAAGCTGAGACGAGAGGACACGGCAGGAGCTCCAGAACGTGCCCCGAGAGCTCCGGAAGGAAAACCCGAGAATGCAGAGGACAGAGAAGAAAACCCCCAAGTAAAGGAGAAGCAGGCCTGAGGGTCGGAGCCTGCTGGGCACCAGGAGGCGCGAACGGGAAGCGAAACATACCAACACAGACACAGCTTCCCGTGGAGATGCATCCTGTGACACCCCTTGGGCGGGGAGGAGGGGCGGGGCGGCGACCCCCACGCGGTGAAGGGGACTCCCCGCTAATGGCCCCAGGGAGTGCGGTCACCGGTTTCTAGGAAGGTGGTTCTGAGCTTTGATCCCAGTAAAATCGGATTTCACGTGGGAACAGACGTATTCTCAGTCACCAAAGACTCTACAAGCTTCCCTGCTCACAGACGCGAACAAAGACTCCTCGGGGAAGAGGAACAGAAGCGAAGGAGAGGTCATGGGCTGGAGCCGGTGTGGGTCATGCCCAGGCAGGGCCAGCGCTGAGCCACGAACCCGTGTGCACAGCCCCAGGCAGAGGGTGCCCGCGGAGGGGGACGGACGGGATGACGCTGTCCCCCTTACAAGAGTAAGACGGCGACAGAAAAGTGTGACTCAAACATGTTCGACTTAAAGACTCCACCCAGCACACAAAAGTGCAAACATTAGCAAACTGATTCCTGCCGCATATCCAAACAACATGGCCAAACTAGGAAACAGAAGAAGGGCCAGCATTAGAATATTTACTATTTCCTTCAAAATGTCCTGAAGAAGGCAGACGGGAGCCCATTCACACAGACGCCGGACGCGCACGAGACTGATTCCGACGCCATCCGTGATTCTGTACGTGACTTCTTTTCCTTGAGTCTCCCAGTGACTGTTTCACATCTAACTCCATGCTACCTGTCTGAGACATTCACCAAAACAGAAAAGTAGGAATAAAACGGTGGGAGGGAAAAATAAAATGAGCACTTAGAATTTATCTACGTAGAAAACCCAAGCTGACAACCTATTAGCAGCCCTTTAATAAGGAAAGGAACACAAGAGCACAATCTAAAAACTGAGGGAAAAAATAGGGAACTGTCACTTGTTAAATAATACCTAACCATCCTACACTAACATCCAACAAAATTATATTTGTGCAAGTCTCTAGGAATCTCGGAATTTTAACCCACTGAGCCACCCAGGCGCCCCTAGTAATCTCAGAATTTTAAAGAGAACCGTGGTGTGTTACCTCTTCATCAGAGGGATGACACGGAAGGTCGCTATCATCTGCACAGATAAATACGGCGTCTCCCCAGATCCACACGACTACTCACCGGCTCCGCAATTACACGTAGTTAGAAAGAGACGTGTGCAGCAAAGACTATTACAGCATCACTTATTCTAGAAAAAAACCCAGCTATGCACGCATCGACGGGGGACGGTTACCCAGACGACGCTGCGTCCTCCCCGAAACCCAGGTGCATGTGAGACAGCGAACCGGGGGACCCAGGGCCGTCGTCGACCCCAGTGGACCCCAGCGGACATGACATAAAGACATGATCAGGTCAACGACGTCAGATATGCCAGTAAAGGAGACCCACACCCCGTCTCGGTGTTTGGTTTCCGGGTGACAAGGCCAGAGGACTACAGCCCTTCCCACGGGCTTGGGAACATGCACCCCCGAACGCGGAGGGGAGCACACCCACACACACAGGCGGTCCTCCGTGGGGTCCCGAGAACAGCCCGTGCGCAGCCGCTGCGTGTGAAGGGGCAGGGACGCAAGCGGGCGGTACTGCCAGCCGCGGAGCAAGTGGCGGAGTATGGGTGCCCGCTGCGGGCACGACTCTCGAGACCTGCCTGAGGCGTGAACGAGTCGCAAAGAGGACGTCTGTAAAAGAAAGTGAGTAGACGTCAATACACACACGTTGAATTAAACGATCTATCTGGCACATCAAGTGAAGAAAGTACCACAGAGCCCTGCGGCCTGATCTCCGTGACGCCGGAAACCTACACGGGACTCGGCTGCATCCACGCACAGAAACACCCACGTCTCGCCCAGCTACAGCCAGGGAGGACCGGAACCTGCAGGCCTGCAATTCTGCATTCAACTGTGAATCATCTGGAACATTCTAAGTGTTTCAAAAAACCACTCTCCTTATTTAAATTGTTTCCACTTGGTACTACGGGCAGGAAGGGAGCAGGGACAGAGATTTTGAGGGCAAGTCCTCAGCCTCGAACGCCCTGGCCTCTCAGCATGGGAAATAAGCAGGCCATCTCACCAACCCAGGCCACGCCTGTCACTCAGAAAACAGGACAAAATACCACATATGACTTTCTTTCTTTTATTTTTCGATACCCTCTGAACTTCCGACTAGGTGCTCCTCTCTTTCCAAACTTGGAAGAGTAACATAAAGTAAGTCCCGCTTGCTTGATACACTAAACCACCCCATGTTAGCAGTCAGGAATGGTGGTTGGACAGCACCTGTCCGATGCGGCGGAAGAGGTGGGGAGAGCGCGTGCTCTGTTTCCCAGACAGAAGCAGAGGAGTGGGAAAGAAGCCGTGTCCCACCTGCACAGACCAAACGGACTCAGCTGCAAGCAAAGCCGCAGTCTGGTGTTGGGACAACCCATCGTCCCAACCGCTGGTGCCCCCTTTCTCCAGGTGTAACCCCTCAGACAGGCGCCCACGCAGCCAGGTCTGTGCCCCAGCCCTTATCCAGGCCTCTCCCAAGTGCAATCCATGAAGGAAAACGGGGAAGAGTCCAAGCAGACGCAGGGGTTGGGGGAGGGACACACACAGGACCCGAGACGCCCTCCTTGTCACTTGGCTCAACCTGTCCCCAGCATCACGTGACCTTAATGTGGCTCCAGCTTCCTCACGTCCCAGCGAACCCCTGCCTGCTCCCTTGAAACACACAGGGCCCCAACAGCTTCCGGGCCCGCTGTCCAACATCCTTGCCCTCCTCAGAGCCGTCCCCCAGCTCTGTGTCCAGGCGGATCTGACTCCTCCACGGGCCTGGGACGGGGACCCTCCCCCCTCCAGCTTCCTCTGTCTCTGTGGCTCTGAGGAGGACAGAGAACGGGCTCCCCACACCAACGCACACGTGAGGCCACTGGTCCACAATGAGCCCCCTGAGTGAGCCACAGACCCCAACACCCCAAGAGAATGGAACCACACACTGTGCACAGCAGCTCAGCAGGGAGCAAGGAGTCTTTCTGGGAGACTGTCCGTGCTCCGGATCCGTGACCATGCGGGACCGCTCACCCGGGATACCCACATTCAACAGAGACCCAGGAGCACAGCCATGGGCCACGAAAGCAGCCCCACGACCAGCCCCATCCCTGCAGGGCCTAAGGCTGAGACACGTTTGACATGGCAGAGCCCTGGCCTCCCAAAGGGCTGCATGCAGTGAACCGGGGAGCAGGGGGCGAGCGCTCATGTGACCCCGCTGTACAGAGGGGCAGGCAGACAGAGACATGGCCTCCTCCGAGGAACGCACGCTCCGTGTGCACTGCCCGGAATCCTGAGCCGCCGGCTTCTGGGTGTCAGGGTCACGGCGTCACCAGAGCTGAGCCGCGACCAGCTGTCACACGTGATCAGGCCGACTCTGGTCCCTCAGCCCCCAGCGTCACTGCACGCATGTCCCTCAGGTGGCACGCGCCAACCCCCCAGGCACGCGTGTCCTGCTCATGGGTCTCGTGTGCAGAAATTCTCCTGCAGGCCGAGTCCATTCTGCGTGAGTCGCCTTGTCTCCTAGGACCCCCTTCTCACAGCCCTGGAGGCTGGAGCCCAGGACCCAGGTGCTGGTGAGGGCCCCCTTCCCGGCGGCGGCCCCACCTAGGTGCTGTGCCCTCCCGAGGCAGACAGGGTTTCTGCGGGGTCATCTTATGGGGGCACTGACCCCACTGTGGGGCCCAAACCTCAGGATGTCACCCAATCTTCCCTCCAATGACACCCATTCCCAACACCATCACACTGGGGTCAGGGCGGCAACACGTGAATTTTGTGGGGACCGAACATCCAGTCCATAGAAAGCCCCCCAGAAAGTAACCTGCAGCATGGGGACTGAGCACCTGGGGAAGCAGGGCCCAGAGCAGCCGGGAACGCGGGCTCCCAGCCAGGCCGGTGAGGGGACCCCCGGCGTGGACGGGCTCCCAGCCAGGCCGGCAGGTGCGGCTCCTGGGAACCACTCCATGGCTCCAGCTTCCCCGAATGAGGGGACGGGAACCAGGAGCAGAAGTGTCGGTGGGAACACCTGTCCCATGTCTGAAAACCTGCTCCAGCTGAAGGGCCACCGACTGGGACCAACCAGCAGGAACGCTGCTGCAGCACAGAAAGCTCGCCAGACGGAGGGACAGGAGACGCGGACTCCCATCAGGACGCTGACGGCGTCACAGATCCTACAGCAACTACAGCCCAGACATGGGCAACTTCAAAGAAAAGGCACAAAAGATTTTCAAAGGGAAGAAGAATCCACTCGTGCAAACTGTGTAAAAACCGTATCAGGCAGGACAGGAAGCCACAGGTCAGGAGGTTCACTTCATGAAGGAAAACTCAGCCAAGGAGCTTCAAGAACTTGTTATCCAAGATAACACCCACGTTCTGCAGCTACTTCGTTACAACAACAGAACAGCAAGAAGGGGAGGGGAAGCTGAAGGGAAAGGCATTATTTGCACTTACGATCCGACAAAGAGATCCCGAAACACGTCCTCCACCTTCGGCTGCAAACAGCTCAGGGAACAGAGCATCCCTCCTCCAGAGCGGGGGCCGGTCCGGCTACAGGGCTGCAGAGCCCAGAGGCCGAGGGGGCGCCTCCCACACACCAGCACTCCCTCTGAGAAGCTAGTTCTCATTGGCAAAAACTAAGACGAGTTTTACGGTTCCTCAAAATCAGCCCCTTGGGAGTAAGCTGAGCCTGAGGAGATGCTCCCTGTGGCCCATCTCGGAGCCCCGCGTGCCCCAGCTGACCTGCCACTCAGAATCCGTCCCTGCAGCCCGCGGAGCGTCCCATTCCTGAGAACTATTCATGGGTGTCGCACCCACGGGCTCACAGCCGCCTCTTGGGGCCTCGGAGCCACCCCAGGTGCTCGGAAAGCTCCCACACGCGCAGGTGCACGCTGGCCGGCGTCTACCGTGCGGAGCTGGTGGGGGAATGGCTGGGACAGTTTCTAAACGTTCCGCTGACTCTTCTCTCCAGATCATTCTTCCAAGAATCCTGGATTCTGACAACACGCTGACAAGGACAGGCTGTAAGACCCTGGAAAGAGCCTTAAAACTCAGACAACGGGAGCCGCAGGGACGGGGTCAGCGCCACTCAGCATCCACCTCGCTGAGCACAGTGTCGGCACAGAGAGGTCTCCCAGGCAGGCGTGGCCAACGTGGCGGGGGAGACAGGTGAGCCCCATGGATGGCCAGCCATGAGCAGCACGTTCCAGAGAAGCGTCACGCCATTGTGAGAAGCCTCCAGCTCTGAACTCAGTCCCTCCCCGCGTCCGCGCATCCTCACTGAGCAGGGAAGGGAGCAAGGAGGCCAGTGCAGGGGAGAGGTGTGGCGGGACACACAGACGTGAGTGCAGAAGGGTCCGGGCAGAGTCGACGGGGAGGGCTCCACCCAGCAGACAGAGGGCTCTGCCTTTCAAAAGAGCTCACAGAGGGCCTTGAGGACAGCAGAGTGATGACATCGTCCCGACACCTGCACCTGCCTCTCACGTTCCCCCGACACAGGACCGACACGGTGCCCACGTCAGTCACGACGCCACGGCAGCCACGGGATCAAGGTGCACAGACAGCACTGGTCTGCAAAGACACGCAGCACGGGTCTTGGCAGGATTCCAGAAACCTCGTCCATGTACACATAGCCACGTTTCTACAATGACCCCGAAATCCTTCTCTGTGCGTGTAACAGCGGCAAGTGACATAAAATGTGGTATGACTTCTGTTGAACTTTTGAAGTCACAATTACGTCCTCTCCTCTCGCACGCACCAACGGGAGTACAAACCCACACCACCCTCACGGCAACTGCTGCTCGCGGGAAACGGGAACAAGTTCCTCTTCGGCGGCTGAAATGTGACGTTCTGCACTTTGTCCTCAGATCCTGATTTCCATTCCACCTCCCCTCACAGACTTGTATCCTCCCGTGATGCTTTCAGACTTCTGTGTACACACATACACATGCATGTGCATACACACACGTACGTACATGCGATCGGAATCGTAGTTTCAACTTTCTGTGATCCTCTAAATGGTAAAAAATTCTATCGGATTAAATTATCGTTACTCTGAAAGTTACATAATTGAGCCTAAAATATAAACACACCAAAATGTCTGATAAGTATTAAACACTAAAATTTAACCGGCAACGCATCTCTCAGTGAGACGGAGAGAGATCACGGGTCACTGTCCCAGTAGTGAGGAGGACAGCCGAGCAAGGACTGCTGGACACTGTTGGCCCCAAGACACTTAGACCGGGACGATGGTGACACGTCCGGTCACGGCAAGAACTCTCGATGGCTGCACGTCCTTCGGAAAGCGGCACCTTTCACCAACAAGCATTTTTATTAATTGTCCTATTTCAGTTATGTTGAAAGTTAGAAACTAGAAACCAGAAATTGTTACAGCCATTGCTTTTCTTCGGCAGCAAGTCTGACACGAGCACTGCCCCTTCCTCTGAGAGCGGCTTCTTCCCGGGCAGCGCAAGACAGCAAGGTGGCGGTGGGAGGGTGGGGGCCCCGCGCGTTCCGGGAAGCAGGGGAGGGCCGGGTGAGAGCTGAGAACTCAGACGCTGAGGGTACTAGGTGTCATAAGATCAGGGGATTAATGCCCTTGAAAGATCCCGCATCATGTGTTCCTGAAAAGGTGTGACGCTTTGGAAGGATCAGCACTGAGCCCTGAAGACACCTGTCCAGACAAAACAGGAAAACAGAGGCCCTTTCGTGCGCAAAATATCAAGAAATTCCATGTCTTCTGTACCCATTTTGTTAAGCTCAGGAAACGGTCACACGCAAGCGAATTTTCCCACGCACACAAGACTGTGACATGACTTCCAAAACACAGACACAAAGACGGAACCAAGACAGATGGACGTTCATGTGCATTTTCATTCCTTTAACTGTGTTCTCGCTGCAACAAGGTTCCCAGGAGCCATGTGGACACAAACCACCTTCCGCGGCGGTTCTGAGCCATGAAACGTGCCTGATTTTCACCCGCGTAGCAGCTGCCGACCCACACCCACCAACACACACCCACAGGGATCCGGGGTATCTCGGCAGGTGGGAAGTTAGAGGGGACATCGGCGAGCATGCGGTGCTACAGCCTGCCTTCATCACTGTCTCGTGATGTCCCAGAGAAGGCGGACTCCGCAGTGGACCTCTGTGAACTAGAGCAGCCCTCCCGCTCACCAGAAACGGAAGCCCCCCCGACGGATGCCGGCGTCACGCGGAGCTTGCTCTCCCTTCTGGAAAACGGCAGCGGAGGTGATCAGCGTCTCTGCTCCGAAGGTGTGCCCTGGGGTGTGGGGGCGGGTCCCTCATCCCTGGCCCCTGACAGCGGACACATCCTGAGAGCTGCAGGTATGCGGGGACCTCCAGAGGGTCCTGGAGGAGGATGACGTGCAAGACATACTTGTACCCTTGGAAGCGTCATGGAGGCACGTGATGGGCAGAGAGTATGTCCTTGTGAGTTAACACGCCGGACGCGGCACAAGTAAGCCAGCAGCCACCAACTGAGAAAAATCGTTGACGACGTCAGCACTCGGGATGCGCTGGCTCAGCCCTCAATCGCCGTGGCATGGAAACCATTCAGTCCAGGGTGCTAACGTGCTTGATCTGAATTTTCCGTAACAATAACTCAACCTCATCTCTCAACTCCCTTTATCAAGAACTAAAATGTTTTACGGAGGTGGTGTGTGGCGATCAAGCACGGAGGATGCTTAGCTTTAAAATATCAATCCACATGGAATAACAAAGTATCTTAAATTTCACCCCTTTGGTAAACACACGTTTACAAGTCTGACCAGACAGAACGTTACTTGTCATCGGTTCCAGAGACGGCCTGGGACCCACATGCTGCAAAGGGGACTCCACGTGACACGCCGATGCAGACATCACCAGTCCCTCCGAGTTAGGTGGGGCGGCCCCCAGAAGTGAGCAGACACCCTGCAGCCCCGTATCTTTTGGATGAGGGGGCATCATCTTCTAAGTGCATTCAACTTTTTAACACAAGAAACAAAGCCACAGCACAAGCGGCTGAAAGAGCCGCTGCCGCAGGGCACCCTAAGAACTCACCGGGAAGAGAGGGGCGGTGCCCACGGCGACAGCCACACAGGCCTGCAGCCGGGCGCCGCAGGGCTGATTCTGCGGCTCTGGGAGGTCGTGCCTTCACGTGTCCTCGACGTGTCTGACCGAAACTCTGGGTCCCACTGAATTCCCTCTTCCCGTGGGTGTTCATGATCTCAGGGCCCCATTCCTACCCTCGGGCTCCTTCCTTACGGTACTAACGTGGTCACGTGTCGGGGGCTGGAAGCACGGAGTCACTGACCACAGAACTTAGCCACGGCTGCACGGAGTCTCAGACACTTTCACGTCACCCCTCGGTGTCGGCACACTTCACCCCTTTCTCTCTCCCACACCTGGAGGAAACAGGAGTCACTCTGGGCCACCCTTCACCCTCCGGTGAGCACCGCTAGGCATCCAACTTACAAAAACACATGGTAGGTACTTCAATAACAATTTTATAAGGATTATAAATAATATGCTGAATTATACTGTCTTAAAGAAAATGTGCTACCAAACCTAATTTCCCCTGCTTATTCCTCCTTGCTTTCATGTGAGGCCTTGTGATTTTAAAATCAGTCAGTGCCTCCCACCCTACCTGTGCGGGGCACTGCGGGATGAGAGAACGCTCGCCATGGCCCGCACGGGCTCGGCTGGAAGGAGGGGGAAGCTTCTCTTGCTCTACGTACTGGGTGCAGTAAATGGGAATCCCTTCCCTAACTTCAAAACAAGATGATTTTTAAGAGAAAAATGGGTTTCAGAAGAGAAGTCTGTCTAATGCTGTGACAGACCCACAGAGGTGGCCAAGGCTGTCACAGGGCAAAATGGGCTGTGAGGCACAGTGGGAGCTGCTGTTACCACCACCACTAAACTACACGGTTTAGAGCGGGATGAACGCCCCTGGCCCCAGGCCTGGGGGTGACCCCAATAACCCACACATCTGGACATGAACCAGCGACAACCAGCAGATCCATTCCGAGCCTGGTTACTGGGGGCACCAGGCCTTGCGACCGTTAGACCGTCAGGTTTCTGGACGTGTCCTCCTCTACTTAAAAGGGAGACTGGCATGTCGTCCCGTGAAATGACTTGGGCCAGAGTTAGCAAACCCTGTCCATCCCCTCTGTGAGAAGCGCTTGCTGACCATGTGCATTTTAAAAAGTACACCTTTGAGGTTTTGGGTATTTGCACAATATCTGGGGGGAGCATGGCCAAGGAAATCTAATCAGAAAAGTAGAAAGACACATGACAAAGTCTTCAGATTTGGGGAAAATATAAGCAATCACGGATACAAATTACGGGATTTTGCAATTACTGCTCAATGTCGTCACTGACGCGAGAGCAGGACAGGACAGGACAGGACCAGCCTCTTCACCACAAAATGAGTAAAGATGCCACAGCGCGTGAAAGTCAGCTCAGGGGCGAGGATCAGAACTCACCCCCACACGTGCATAATCCCCTGCACCGGGTCAGTTTGTACTGCTTCCCCTGAGAATATGTTGTTGACTTTGTTCAAAGTCCCAAAATAAACAGACCACTGACAGGTAACATTTTACGATCTCAGCCGAGGAATGCCTTCCAAAAAACAGACCCAAATGTCCACGTGGAATGACCCGTTCCTGAGTTACCATGCTTTTTACAACGCATCCTAGTAAACCAAATTGGGCTTGTGAGGCTGGTGTGATGTCCTACGGTGGACAAGAGAAAGCAGTCCTCATCTGGTTGCACGACACCTGAACACAGGGACCACCACGGCCCCACCCGGGACCAGCCTTGACAGCGCATGTCCACAAAGCACGCAAGTCACCGAGCCTGTCACGCGTCCGTGTTCGCCAGAGCCAACTCGGCCAATGGAAGGACGTCACACAGACCAAGTCTTCATCGTCAAACGGAGATGGAGGTACAGGCCCAGCACATTTGCAGAGTCCACAGCAACTGCTGAGGCAGCACCCGGTGCAGCACAAAGTCAGCTGAGCAGAGGGCAGGATCCGGGCTGGGGCAGCCTGCAAGTCAGGGAGCGCAGGGCTTTCTGCACCCTGAACCCCAGCCTCGAAATTCCATTTCTGGGAAGACAGCCTCTTGGTCATCAGCCAGAGAATCCTGAGCTGTCGGCTCTACAGGCTCTACATGGGCTGTAACTAAAGAAGTCAGAAGAGCGACCTCCTTCTCCGGGTGGGGACACAGAGTGGGAGCCATTTCTCGGCAGCGGACAGCTGGCTTTGCACACCAGAGCTCGGCACGCACCGCACATACGCTGCGATCCGCCGCTTCCAGAGGAGCCACGTGGCTCCGCATTAACTCCATGACTCTAGACAGACCACTCAGCACCTTGTACTGGGGAAATTAACTGGAATAAATAGGAATAATGTATGTTTCTTATTTGTAAGATCATACAAAATACGTCACAGAATAATCCGGAAGATGTTGGAGGTACTGTGAGAAAATGTCCTGCTTCTCCTGTTAGAAAAATGACACATGACTCGACGGCGTCACCGTTCATCCCTACAAGCAGGCTTTCCTCCACCGTGTGCCGTTTGGACATGGAGAGCACTCTCCCTGTACAGAGCGGCTTTAATGCCTCGGCGAGCACACCCCCCCGCTGTGCAGAGACCCCAGCATCTCCCCGTGGCTCCCGCCGCAAGGCTTCACCGTGTCCACGGCGTTTTCGGCAACACGTCCAGAGGCTGCCGGCGGAACCTGGGGACACGTGGATCGGACCTCAGCTGCCTCACCTCTTCTGGGAAGAATTCCACTGAATGCAACAGGGCTTGTCCCGAAAGGACATGGAGTAGGAACAAGTCTTCTGTCCCTGGTCTGGACCACCCTCGAGCTCACGGGGCCACACAAACACCATCTGCAGAACCAGAGGCTCACGCTCCATGGAAATCATTCGGATTCTCCTCGTTTCCCTCTAGACATCAGCAACTCATCAAGATTCTGAGTATTACTTGAGAACTACTCTTCTCTTCCTCCCCAAACCTCATGAAGATTTACTCATAAATTTAAAAAAGACCAAAATCCACACTCGGAGGCTTACAGAGATTGTGTACGGTGTCACTTCACCAAACAAATGAGGTCCCAGTTTTCTTGGTTCGAGGTTAATGCGTAGAGCTTCCTGACCAGCTGCTACTCCCCGGGCAGGGCACCCTCTCGTGTGAGTGGCGCCCCTCTAACCGCCTGGGCACAAGCGCCCCTTCCAAACCCCTGCGGGATAGCAGTTCCAAAACTCCAGTTCCAGATGCAATTCCAGAAGCGAGCCTCCTTCCGGCTGAGGCCCAGGGCCACCAGCGCCCCAAGAATTTTCATATTTGTGCAATCTCCACTTCAAACTACCACACACCCCTCTTTGGGACTTTGCTGTTTATCATTATTCATTAACCGAAAAGATTTCTGTGCTGATTTCCTTTCTCTGGAGGGTCTAGAGAACAACACTTGCCGTCCCCAATACTGACTGATGGCTTCCTAGTGCCAGAGGCCGGACCTCGTCACCCATGCACCACCTCCTAATGATCAACAGTCCTTGGCCGTTGCCCCAGCTGGCAGGTGGGGCGGCTTCTCCAGAGAGGGATGCAGCCACGGCCCCGGCTACGAGTGCTCCTGGACGCCAGGGTTCAGACCTGAGGCCATGGCACTAGAAGCCACGGTTCTCTGCAGGCCCTGCAAACCCTTTCCTCCCACCCACACACAACCCAGCATATAAATAACAATACAGAATGATTCATGAATTTTATATTTTAAAACACCCTAATTTTAAATCTAAAGTTTTCAAATCCCCATAGCTTCTGAGCGGTTAGTGGTGTTAGGTGTGTAACGCTGTGTTGGCTTCGTAAGAGGTTAGACCAAGATTAATCAATCCCTGTCTCTTCTGGCTTCAGGAGCAAGGCACTATGAACCTACAAAGACTAGGAAAAACCTCAAGTCATTAACTGACCCAACAGCAGTGCTGTGCCTGCATGACAGTTCCCGCCCAAGGACGTCACTGATGCTACCCTAACAAAACAGTCCAGGAATGGGCCCCACAGAACACAGGCCCACGGGGAGACTCCAGGAGGGATCAGGGACACAAGTGCCTTCTGGAAGTACGTGGGGCAGACCATCCTCCTTTGTGTTACAAAACTCATGTCCATTCCACTTTCCCTAATCAAGTGACAATAAGAAGATCTCAAGTGCATTCAAACACGTCCGCTACTGACAGGGCACTGTAGCTTCAGTCCTTCTGGCCACGTTCCCGGAGCAAGAAGGAAACCAGAAAACAGAACCAACAGTGTACGACTGTCCTTCCTTCCCGTCCACCAAGTCCAGGCGGCAACGGGTAATTACAGATCAGATGAGCACCATTCTTCCAAAGGCATTACTCGTGGGTTGCTTCTTAAATTATAAAGAACAGCTTAAACATCCAGATGAAGAAACTGTTTATTACCACAGGGCACAAACAAAATGTCCTCCAGATGATCATGGTTCTGGGTATTTACCCCAAAGATACAGATGGAGTGAAAAGAAGGGCCATCTGTACCCCAGGGTTCATAGCAGCAATGGCCACGGTCGCCAAACTGTGGAAAGAACCAAGATGCCCTTCAACAGACGAATGGATAAGGAAGATGTGGTCCATATACACTATGGACTATTATGCCTCCATCAGAAAGGACGAATACCCAACTTTTGTAGCAACATGGACGGGACTGGAAGAGATGATGCTGAGTGAAATAAGTCAAGCAGAGAGAGTCAATTATCATGGTCTCACTTGTGTGTGGAGCATAACAAATAGCATGGAGGACAAGGGGAGATGGAGAGGAGAAGGGAGTTGGGGGAAATTGGAAGGGGAGGTGACCATGAGACTATGGACCCTGAAAAAAACCCTGAGGATTTTGAAGCAGCGGTGGTGGGAGTTGGTGGAAGGTTGGGGTACCAGGTGGTGGGTATTATGGAGGGCAGGTATGGCATGGAGCACTAGGTGTGATGCATAAACAATGAATTCTGTTACACTGAAAAAAAATTAATAAAAATAAATAAACAATTAAATAATTAAAAAACCATTCACCAACCACTCTCACCCAAAGTTCTGCTGCAGTCACAGAAAATGTCCTGTGAGTCTTGTGTTCTCAGTGTATAGTTTAAAAATGTTTTCCAATGTCTCTTTTTACACAAAGAATCGGTGGGCAAGCTTCTCACACGTACAAGAATTGAGTGACTAACCAATCGTCTATGTGCATTTCAGCCTCCCTGATGCCTGGCCTTACTCCAAGGACAAGGCTTGAACATGCTGGCATGTCCCTATTTCCCTGCTGGAAACGAATAAAGGTTTGTACAGAGAACACGCACAGTCAGTACCAGGAGCAGAGCGGCTGATGAGGTCCTGGCAGGGACACGTGTCCTTTTGGAAATACAGTGCACAAACAGGAACACCCACACAAAAAAGAAGAAATGCAGCCAACAGAAAGGACATGAAGAAGCTTCTTGAACTCAATTTCTCTTTTGTAGAAGTTAAGTGCTGGAGGAACTTTATTATCGACCCCCTCACCGCCCAGATTTGGTCTGGGAGCGCTGACACAACCCCAGTCGTGGTGCCAAGAGGAGGAAGGACTACTTCTCCTGCGTCACTGGTCTCGCACAGTCCCTCGCTACAGTCCACCCCAGTGCTCACACTTCACGACCAAGGCCATTTAACTCACTAATGAAACAGCACGTAAGTAAGTTCTCCAACGCCTTCAAGTGAGCAAGTGAGCCCGCAGGAGGAAGGGGCCCGTTGTGACAGCATCTGTGAGCTGCCGGAAAGCTAGCGGTGATTTCCAACATGACATGGTACTTTGGAGCTGGACTCTGGAAGGCCAGAATTTGGTTGGGGAATAAGTAAACTTCATTCTCTGTTGATGTGCAAGGTCTCCACCATCAACTGCAAGGACTGCTCCAAAACATCCTGCGTGGTTCCTCTCACCCAGAAGGAAGGATGTGCCTGGAAATGTCTACCCCAACAGTCTACACCCATGGGGTATGCAGACAAGAAAGAGGCTGAGACACCAGACGGTCATTAATCCACTGTCAAAATACCCCTGCTGGGCTAACCCAGGGTGTACCACAGTTCAGTCCTGGAGATAACAGACAGATGTACTGGTCAATGAGCGCCATGACTCACCCAGAAAAAGGTCTCCAATGTAAGCGCAGCTTTAACAGACCTGAGTGTGCACTACAGGGCCCAGCCCACACCACGAGACAGGTGAAAGGACCGGGAGGACTCTGTTGTACATCCCACACCACAGATGTGTGCGTGCGTGTGTGTGTGCGGCTATAGCCATGTGTGAAGGTGTGCGAGCTTGCAGGCATGGGACGGTGTGCTTGTGCGGGTGCATGTGCCAACATGCACACATGTGCCAGGAGTGAGGAGAACAGAAGGAACAGCCCTTCGCGTGTGTTCCCTCCCCTACAAGGTACCCTTCCCACTTCCCCAGCCTCCTCACCCTTCACAAGTACAGTACAAGCCCACCAGCCCTGAATGCAAAAGTCCAAAATTCAGAAGGTTCTGAAAATCACAAGTGTGTTGGCATCTCATGTGGCAACAAAGCCTCCCTTTTCTGCCCCTCCCAGAAAGGCCACAACCAGTATGCAATCATGTGAAATAACTCATCTCTCCTTACCCTGTTTTGTATGAATGTCACACATTCTACTGCAGAAATATTAATATATGGGGAACAGGACGCTGCCCCAGATCCCATGAGAGTGGCAGCACAGGCAGAACATAATAGTAGAAAGGAAGTACCCTCTGCGGGTGTAACTGAGGGTACCTTGACCCTTCCTCCTAAAGCAGCAGCCCCCTCTCTCTCAGGTTACTGCATTCCTGACTTTTTTGCTCATAGCATTTCCACTACCTGATATCATTTCTTTATCTGTTTACTTATTTATCATACGCTCCTGCAGAATATAAGCTCTGCGGGAACAGGAACGTCTGGTTCAGGCTGTAGTCCCAGAATTTACTGTTTGGCAAACACCACAACTTCAGAAATACCTGACAACAGTTTACTTAATCCAAAGATTTAAAGCTACACAATGTTGAAGCTACAGTATGCATTATCTAAAGAATTCAGAATATAGGAATAGATGTTGCCATGTGTATGAGGATGACTCTGAAAAAGAATAACTTCTCCTGTGTCCTGGTTCTACCAAATCTCAGCTGTGGACACCTGGAATGTCCCACGAATAACATGGTCCCTCGTTTATTCGTGTGTGAAACAGAGAGAGGAATTCCCATCACAGAGGGACGGAAGGACATTCCAAGCCTGAAGGCACTGCAGAAATACTACTCCGGTCATTTCTCTGATGGAGCTGAAGAGGAACATCCGTTTTTTGAAGTCTCAGGTGCTTAATTTCAGTATTTATTCCATACGTGGCGTTTCAGCCACCCAGGCAATGACAGTCTATTAATGCAGCCCAAACTGAGAGAAGGAAGCCAAGAAGACCAGGAGCAACCACAGCTGCCCAAACCTGGCCCGCAGAGCAGGGACCCCATGCAGAGAGGATCAGGCCACCCCACGCCCAGCTCTGCAGCTATGACTCATAGATTTTGTCCCAAGGGAGAGGCAGTCCATAAGAACAGAAAACCCCAATGCTCTCCCCAAAGGAAGTAGCTTTATTTGAAACATTACAATAAGTTTGAGCCCAAGAACACTCTCAAGACAATGGATTTTTAGGAGGAAACCAATGAAGATGAGGGTGGTGGCTCTATGAAAGTGCTAAGTTAGGCTCGAGGCAAACAAGGTTACCAGAAGGAAGCAGGGAAAGAAGAATCCTCCTGGATCAGACAAAATCCCAAAGACTGACCTCAAAAACTATCACTAAAACAGGGCCCAAATAAAATTGGTTCAGACTATCGCATATTATACCCCTGGACATTAGAGAAGACAATAGAGCAATGAGCTGACAATTAGTGAAGCCCATCAGCTATAATATCAAATGAAGCAGAAACGATACAAGAGAAAAAAAGAGGAAAAAAAAATAAAAGCAAGCACTGAAAACACTCTTCTCCAAGCAGCTACTCTAAAAAAACAGCTTAAAAATCTTCACACTATAGGGACATAGACTTCATGAAAATAGTCCAGCCAAGTATTCAAAAAACTAAACAAGAAAACAAACAAACAAACAAAAAACAAAACAAACATCAGCAAGCCCCAGAGGGAAGATGAATATTCAGGATTGCCACCTTCTCCAGATTCTAAGATAAAATGATACATGCAAAAAAAAGAAAGAAAGAAAGAAAGAAAAAGAAAAAAAAAAAACAGGCAACAGAAACTGCCTCTAAGAGACCCAGACATTAGATCTAACAAAGACATGAAGGCATGTATTACAAATGTGTTCAAGGAACTAAAGGAAGTCACACGTAGAGAATAACTGACAATATCTCATCAAATAGCATCAATAAAGGCAAAACAATTGTAGAAAAGAAACTAAGTGGAAATTCTTGACTTGAAAATTACAGTAATTGAAATGAAAAATTCACCTCAGTGTCTCAACAGCCAATTTGACTTGCAGAAAAACAAGCAACTTTGAGACAGGTCAATGGAGATTTTGCAATCTGATGAGTAGACAAAAAAAGGAAAAAATAAAATGAAGAAATCCTTTAAGAGATGTGGGACATCATTAAGTAAATCAACATATGTGTTATGGGAGTACCAGGAAGATAGAAGCAGAAAAGGTATAAGAAGAAATATTGGCTAAACACAAATTTCCAAATTTTGATGAAAAACATTACAAACACATCCAAAAAAGTTCAACAAAATTCAAGTAGGGAAAATGCAGAGATCCACATACAACTTGAGATAATTTCTTCAACAACAACAAAAAAAAATGATGGCAAGATTGGAAAACTTCATGGAAAAGAATAAAGGTGGACTTTTGCCTTATATCATATACAAAAATTAGCTCACCTTTTAGCTTACCTATATGTAAGACCTAAAACTATCAAACTCTTAGAATAAAAAATAGGTGAAAACCTTTATGACACTGCTTTTGACAAGATTTCTTGGATATGACACTAAAGGCACAGAAAACAAAAGCAAATATATATAAATGGAGTATGTGAAACTTGGTAGCAACTGAGATGTCATTCAGTAGCTGAGGATAAATAAACTGTCTACCCAGATAATGAATTATTATTCACTGATAAAAAGGAAATAAGCCATCATGCCCTAAGAAGGCACTGAGAAAACTTAAATTGCATATTATTAAGAGAAGGCCAATCTGAAGAGGCTGCATATGGTATGATCTCCACGACACAACATCCTAGAAAGGGCAAATCTATGAACAGGGTAACCACTATCAGTGGTGTCCAGGATTGGTCACAGGGGCCGGGGTTGGGGGTGGTGGAGGTGAATAGGCAGAGCACAGAGTGTTTTTAGGACAATCAAAATAGCTTTGTGATACTATAATGGTGAATACATGGGCTTTGGGCGATAAAGATATGTCAACATAAATTCATTAATTTTTTTAAATTTTTATTTATTTTTTTAATTTCTTTTCAGTGTTCCAGAATTCATTGTTTATCCACCACACCCAGTAATACTCTAGTAAGGATGATGATCATGGGGGAGGCTATGCATGTGTTGGAACAGTGGTTATATGGGAAATCTCTGTTCCTGCCCCTTAATTTTATTGTGAAAGTTAAGGTGGCCATAGAAAATTTTCTTAATTTATAAAAAATACTATTTTGATTTTAAAAAATAACTGTTCGACCTAATAAGTGAATTCAATAAGGTTTCAGAATACAAAATCAAGCACAAAAATCGGTTGTATGTCTATACTAGTAATTAACAAGCTGAAAAGGTAATAAAGAAAATAATTCCATTTACAATAGCATCAAAAAGAATAAAATAGGAATAAACTTCATCAAAAAGGCAAAAGACTAATACTCTGAAAACTAGAAAACACTGTGGAAAGAAATTAAGAGACTTAAGTAAACGTTAAGACATCCCATGTTCATGGAGTGAAAGACTACTGTTAAAATGACCATATCCACACCCAAAGTGATCTTTAGAGTCAATGCGATGTCAATCAAAATTCCAACGGTGGGATTTTTTTTTTTTTTTTGGCAGAAATAGATAGCCCCAGCCTACAATTTATATGGAGTCCTTGAGATCCTGAATAGCCGAAAGAATCTTGAAAATGAAGGACAAAGTTGGAGTTCACACACTTCCTGATTTCAAAACTTACTACAAAGCTACAGTAATAAAACAGTGTGATATTGGCGGAAGACATACAGACCAAGGGAAAAGAAAGTCCAAAAATCAACCCTCATGATATAATCAATTGATTTTCAACAAGGATATCATGACCATTCAATGGCGGAAACAATAGTCTTCTCAATATAAAACAGAAAAACAGAATATCCTTATGCAAAAAAAAAAAAAGAAGAAGAAGAAGAAAAGAAAAGAAAAAGAAATTGCACCCTCACTCTATGCCACATCCAAAACCTAACCAGAATGGATCAAAAAACTAGAGTTAAAAATGTAAAACTCTTAGAAGAAAACATACAGTCAAAATATAAAACTTTTCTCTATCAATATACAATATCAAAGGTGTGAAAAAGAACTCCACAGAATGGGAGAAAACATTTGCAAGTCATATATCTAATAAGGGATTAATATCTAGCATATATAAAGAACTCTCAAACTAAACAAAAAGATCACAAAATGACCCAAGGATTTAAATATCGATTTCTCCAAAGATGATCTACAAATGGAAAAACAAAACAAAACATGAAAAGATCCTTAACATCATTAGTCATTACAGAAATACAAATCAAAACACAATGAGATACCGGGGTGCCTCAGTGGCTCAGTGGGTTAAGCCTCTGCCTTCAGCTCAGGTCATGATCTCAGGGGCCTGATCTCAGGGGCCTGGGATTGAGCCCTGCATCGGGCTCTCTGCTCAGAGAGGAGCCTGCTTCTTCTCTCTCTCTCTCTCTGCCTGCCTCTCTGCCCACTGGTGATCTCTCTCTGTCAAGTAAATAAATAAAATATTAAAAAAAAAAAAAACAACCACAATGAGATACCACCTGACAGCTAGACGATGGTTGTTACCACTCCTGGTTACACACACTCTATCAGCATCCCCAGGTACACACCCTCAAGAATGGAAATCAGACACTCAGAGAAGCTTGTACACCCGTTATTTCACAGCCACATTATTGTCAAAAGCCAAAAGTGCCCATCAACAGATGAATAGATTAATAAAAATAGTAGGCACACAGAATGGATTATTTGTGTTAAAAAGGAATGTAGTGCTGATAGCTGCCACGGCAGGGGTGAGCCTGGGAGACATGCTCAGGGAGATGAGGCAGATGGGAGAGAACAAGTGTGACGTGACCGCGTTTGTAGCATGTACCCGGAACAGGTCAGCTCCAGGAGTCCAAGCGCAGAGCGATGGTTATCATGGGTGGGGAGGGGGCGGTGGGGGCAGAGAGAGTGTTTAATGGGATCCAGTTTCTGTTTGGAATAATTTTTTAAAGTTCTGAAAATGGATAGTGGGGAGGGTTGAAGAACATCATGGAAAGACATAATACCGTTGAACGGTACACTTAGAAAGGGCGAGAATGGTAAGTACTACGTTAGCTATACTTCACTGCAAAATCTAGAAAAGGAACACGGTGCTGACCCCTCCCTCATCTGGGGTGAAGTGTGAAGACCTCACGGCAGGTGAGAGGACCCATCCCAAAGGACCCTTCTATTTCTATGCAAAGTCCAGGGCAGAAAGCTCCAGAGAGACCAAAAGTACATTTGTGCTTCCCAGGGGATGTTGGGACGGAGTGACTGCCCATGGCTCAGAGCCTCTTTGGGAAGGGGGTGAAAATGTTCCCGAACTGACAATGGTGATGTGTGCATAACTTATGGACACATCTGTGGCATGGAGCTGTACGTTAAACAGGTGAATTGTATGGTACGTGACTTATGTCTCAAGAAAACTGTTATGTCTTTAAAAAGGAAAATGTGCCATACCTATCGCCAGTGTTTGCCTACACCCAGGACACCACCGTGTACGTGGTTTTGCCAGTCAGCTGAAAAGCAGAGAATTCTATCATAGTTAATAGTAGGGTATGAAGGTAAAATACGGAGTTAATCATATGTTCCTTGTAAAGTTGACATTTATACATTCCCGTTTCCCTTGATGATAAAATATCGCAGGACAAACAGTGCCTGAGCAGCGCTGGGCCTGCTTCTAGCTGCAGGTTTAGAAACAGTCCTCCTGTCGGGGGCCTGTGCTACCGTGGGAAGCCACCAGAGCTACATGCACTATGGGTTCCAGGGTGTGGGGAAGCCACTGAAAAATCTGTGACTAAGATTCCTAAACTATTTCACTGGACTCCAAGGAATAGACAACAACTTTTTTTTTTTAAATAAATGAGGAACAGGATTTCAAAGGCAACAGAAGACCCCCTACAGGGTCTACAGCACTGAACTGCCACGTCCCCGGAGGCTTGCCCGTGTTCAGATGAGCCGGCTACGGACACCTGACTTGAAGCACGCGTCCTGAAACCTGAAAGCATCCTTTTCACTAGAAATTCTTCCCTGTGTTCCAGTTACACTCAGCAGCTCTGTCTCCCTGCCACACCGCTGCTCTAGCCCCACACTGGGTCCCGAGCCTTCACCAGGGACGGACGCAAATTCACACGCTGACTCCAGGACCCCTGCGGACGGTGGGGGAAGCATCCTTTCAGAGGGGATTGGGTCTGGGGATGGAACCACCATCATGGGGCCCAAGCCCTTGCAGGAAGAGACCCCAAAAACCCCCTCACCCCTTCCTCCACCATATGAGGACACGGAGGAAGACACCACCCACCCCTGAAGTGGGGAGAGGGCCTCATGATGATCGCTGGCCCCTGACTTTTGGACGTCCAGCCTCCAGAACCACGGGAAATAAGCGTGTGCTGTTCGTGTCTGTGCCATCCTGTTAGAGTGGCCTGAAAGGACTCGGCCACCTTCCAGGGCACAATTACCCTCATTTCCAAAACCCGCCTCTCCTCCCTAACACGCAGTGTCGGTATTTGCTGAAAAACCAAATGCATGAATGAAAACTTTATTTCAAAATGAAAGATCTGCTGTGGGTGCCGGCACCAACGGCCCGCTTTCAGTGGGGCTCCGAGACGTGCTGAGAGCCGGGAGCTCCTTGCCCAGCCTGCTCCTCCCCGAGGACTGAGGGTACGTGCCCCAGCCCCTCTGGAACCCTGCGTCACGGCTACTCTGCCGGCTGAACCAGACCCTCCTTCGCAACAGAAGCTGTAAAGCTCAGCTTCTCAGGTCCCAAATAATTCTCAGAGGACCCTGAGAGGCTACGTCTCTCCTACAGAGCTGATGCTTCCCAAACGTGCTTTGTGCGGCCCAGGCCGTGGGCTGCCGGGGTCGTCTCAGCTGTCGGCCTCTCAGAAGAACATGGTGAATTCTGAATTCCCCGGGAGACAAGGCCTTCATGCGAGTACGTTTGCTGGCTCGGTGGCTGACTTCTCGGGGGATCCTCGTCCCCAGACACCTTCCACAGCAGGCGTGAGCACAGTGACTATAACCGTCTGTCCTCTCTGCTACATCTGGCTTCAGGGTGGGGGGCACTGAGGCACTGCCTCGAGGCCCACACGATCCCCCTCCTGGTCAGGAAATGTTCTGGGCTTTCTCCCCGGAACCAGCTCTGAAGAGGCCTTAAGAGCTTCTCTCAACCCCCCACCCACCTTTCTCGAGAGTCAGCTGTTGGCTCTAATGGGCCTCAAGTCCACTCCTCCCCCAGGGACTCTGGAGGGAGTTACAAGAACCCGCTCCCCCGCCCCAGGCAAGGTGGATCCCGGGGTCAGTGGCTGTCCTCCCCACCACCGTCCGCAGTTACGCTCCCCTTTCCTGCCCTTCTGCTCCCTCCTGGCTCATCCTGATTTCCCAGTTAGACTATCCACATGCTGCCCAGCATTTCCTGCCCTGAAATGGGGGTGAAGGGCAGCCCTTTATCCTCCAGGCTCCTAAGTCACAGGATCTGAATGAGAGCACAGACGGGCACTTAAAAAAAAGCAAAAACTGAGACAAAGGAAATCCAGAAGTAGACACACATGCCCAACAAACAGGAACTTCTCCCTGTAACTCTTGTTAGCTCTTGAGATTTGGAACTTCCCCCCGCCATTATGTGGTAACTAGAAGACCGCCCTCTAAAACGGTTCACAATGACTCAGCCAGTGGATGGGCAGAAGAGGAAGAGGGAGGGGCACCGTGCACCCTGCCATGGGACCTGAGGACGGGGGTGCCGGGAGAGGAGAAGCCCACGGGCCCAGACACGCTTCCGCTGCTGTCCGTCGAGCCTGCTAGAACTACAGGCACACTCCAGAGTCAACGTGCAGGATTTCTAGACTGGACTTCCAATCGATTTTTAATGTCAGACTCCTGAGATGTGGATGGCACTGAGCTATCACTTTGAATTCATGAATTTATTTTCATCATGCTTTGAAAAAATAAATATCCCAGGACGAATGCCTTCGAGCAGGATGCAATCCTGTTTTGTGCAAGAGTGACATCTCCAGCCTCTCCTGGCGTCACCTGAGCTGTGTTCTAGGAACGCTGCAAACTTCCTCCAGCCATCTGCATCATCTTACCTGTCTCTGTGGAAACCGACGACCTGTAGACGCGTCTCTTTTCTGTCATAAAGTCTGCAACACACCTACTCAGCAGGCACGGGCCGCGTGAGTGAACGCCCCAAAATAGCTCGGCTGTCCTTGCAAACATCGAAGCCTGCGGGGCTTGGAAGCCTGCGGGGCTTGGAGGTGCTGTCCGTGGTGCTGAGCCATCTCCTCACAGAACCGAGCTAGCCTTCCGGCATCGGCACCGGTCCGTCTTTCTGCTCACGCGTGGGCGCTTGGGACGACTCAGCTAACTCACCTAGAACACTATGCGCTGTGAAGATGACACATCGAACTACTACCCATGTGGAAGTCCAGCACCGTCGCCGATGCTCAGAATCAGCAAAGACGACCATGAGCACTGCACTTGCTTTTCTACAGCTGAACTGAGGAAGGACTTAAGTTGAAAATTTGCAAGGATGTTGTAAACAGCAGAGTGGACTGAACGGTGTGCACCCCCCATCCACATGGCGAAGCCCTAACCCCAGTGTGACTGTGTCTGGAGGGGAGGCCTTCCAGGAGGTAACTAAGATTCTAGGAGATCGTAAGGCTGAGACCGTAACTGAGGGGACTGCGGTCCCTAGAAAAAGAGGGAAAGATGTTAGGAGCAAGAGTGTGCAGAGGAAAGGCCGCGGGCAGACTCGGGGAGCAGGCAGCCATCTGGGATCCAGGAGGCCACCACCCCTGACCGGGATACCTCGACCTCAGAGCTTAGGAGAACAGAAATGCGTCCTGTGTGAGCCCCCATCCCAGGTCTTGGGACAGTGTCCCAAGCGGACTGACGCACTCCGATAAAATACACATGAATATGGACCCGTTTATGTAATGCCCCTCTGCAGGGGAAATCTGTGAAACATCCCGCTTCAGCCAGTTCCGTATTAAGAACAAGTGAGACTCAGGGGCGCCTGCGTGGCTCAGATGGTTAAGCCTCTGCCTTCAGCTCAGATCATGATCTCAGGGTCCTGGGCTCCCCAGCCCCCGCACGGGCTCCCTGCTCCGTGGGGAGCCTGCTTCTCCCTCTCCCTTTGCCTCTCCCCTGCTCCTGCTCTATCTCTCCGTCTCAAATGAATAAATAAAATCTTAAAAAAATGAAATTCAGAAAAATAAACAGAAACTGTAATTCAAAAAAATTATACATTTTACCTTGATTTTCTGAATTATTAGTTTATCCTCAAAAGAGGTAGAAGATCATTTGAAAAGAAACCTGTGTCCTTACTCTAGCTAATGCAGTTTTCCAGGAAGAACAACAATATTTTTACATCCGGATACAAAAGGACGAAGCCCATCGCTGAGCCCGCATCCTAGCCCCGAGGCTCTTTGCCTGTGCCAGCGGGAGCTGCGAGAACTTGCTTTTAGACCCTGGGGAGCGCCAGTCATCGCACTGGTCCCCTGCGAGACCTCGGACCACAGCATCCCTGAGCACAAAGCACTTGTACCCGAATCTCCGCTCAGCTATAGCCTGTCCCACAGCATGACCATCGGCCCTGCAGGCTTCGTCCTCTCCCTCAGTATCCCCAAGGTCATCACAGGGGAGAACAGATCATTTGTAAACAACGAGTTAGTATATGTTAGAAGTGAAAGGTAAGATTAGTATTTCTGAAGGGCGGCTTAATCCAAATGAAGGGACACACTCCTCAGCCCCTAACGATGATGATCACAGTGACTCGTGGACACTTTGCTCCTGCCGGAAGGAGAGAGGCATGGGACACACGGTGGGGAAGGCCGCTGCTAGCTCCTGACCATGGCGGCCCACGGACAGAGGGCCCTCCACGTCGCCTCCGACGGGCCGGAGGGTCAGACGTTCACTCAACTGTGTCCCATCCCCCAGCCTACCTCCTGGTCTGACCGGATAAAAGTCAGGAATAATTCAGAGCTAGAACGTCAGTTCTCACCTGGAATAAACGGTGTTTCATAATGTTCTAATACCCTATATCTAGGGAAAATAACTTGCATATCAGTTGTGTACCTGTTATATTGCACACCATTTTTTTAAGGTTTTATTTGCACGTAATCTCTATACCCAGCATGGGGCTCAAACTCACGACCCCAAGATCGAGAGTCACACGCTGCACCGACCAAGCCAGCCAGGCGCCCCGAGTATGTCACATCTGTAATGTAATTTCAACCTAAGAAGCTTCCATCAGGAGAGACAAAGTCGGACACCTTACCAGCATGTATGCAAGTAGGTCATTCACACACCTGAGGGCGTCACGGTCTTGAAGGTGAAAGACTGAACACACATTCTGAACACACCTCGTTCCCGCGTGGCTCTTCCTCGTCCTTCCCGTCCTTCCCCTCCTCCCCCAGCAGCACAGCACATACTGCCCCGGGGGCCCGGCGGACTCCTACCGTCCACAGGGGGATTAAAGAGAATGTAAACACGTGGTCACGACGAAAACGAAAACCATGTGCTGGCTCGCACGTGATCCGGAAACAGACTCAGCACTGGCCTGTCGGCAAACCTCAGGGAATACGGCAGGTGTCCCTGTGCGGGGTCCTGTGTACGGGGTCCTGTGCCCGTGAAGGGAGAGCCAGGTGGACGACAGGCCTGCGCGTGGGCCCGGGGCCTGCTCCGGGCACCGTACTGACGACCGAACGTGCAGCTCTGCTCTACTCTCACTGCAGCCTGCACAGTGAGTGGGGTGAGCGTCCCCTTGCAAGGAGGGAAACCCGCGTTCCGATTCCGTGACTTGGCCCAGGCTTACAGCAGTCATGGCAAGGTCAGAATTCCGACTCAGACTTACATGGCCTCACACCCAGGTCAACACGGCTATTCCAAAAGAGTCTGTAACACAAGCGGACACAGATGTGTCCCCAACCGAAACAAGTCTACAGACAAAGCACAAAACGCAAAACCCCAAGAGTCCCAGTTTCACAGGCTGGGACCGTGGAACGGCTGAAATCAGGACGTCTTCTGAGAAACGGTACAACCAGGACCAGTCTGGGAAGGGCTGAGGGGATCCACACAGGAACGGAGATGCTGGAAGGAGCTCATTCTCCATGTTAGGGCACAGATCCTTGGCCAGATCGGTTTTACTTTAGATAGAGAAAACGCCTGTGTGTAAGAATCGCCCACTCTACGTTCTCGAAGGCAACCTTCACATCCTGTGCTTTTGGTTTCAGAGGGGAGACGACCGTTCCCATTGGACGGCACGACACACCATCGTATGTGCTAGGTGTGCAATGTCCCTGTGATTCCAGGCAGCGAGAAGGACCTGCGAACCCACTTGCAGGGATATACATTTAATGTGTGAGGGCATATGATGACTCTCATGAGCCAAAGTTCTTACCGGTTACAAAGAGTACGTTTTTTTAAATTATGAGAGATGCTGTAGATCCCCGAAACGGGAACCCCTGCCCCAAAACTGCGAGATGACACTAAGAGAATTTGAGGAGTTCCAATGTGTCATCATGTATTCTAATCCTTTAAAACCCAAGACGTCATAGGACACATGAAGGGTTCCAATCACATAGCTTCTTCAAAAATCCGCACCTGTCATCAAAAACCCCCACAGTAGCTGTAAATGACAGGAGCAAGGCAGTATCTGCAAGAAAGAGAAGCGGTGCCGTGCCGGCTCCTCCGCGGTGGTCAAGGAGAGGACGTTACTCAGTGACATCGGACACTCAGCATCTCCCCAGGTGCTTCTTACTGTGGTAAAACACAAACAAGAACCACCATCTCTGCCTTTTTTTAATACATAATTTTACTTTAGTTTTTTATTGTGTTATGTTAGTCACCATACAGTACAGCACTCGTTTCCGGTGCGCTTCAGTGTTTTTAGGGAAGCTCCACACCCAGCGTGGGGCTTGAATTCGCCGTCCCGGGATCAGGAGCTGTGCGCTCCGGCAAGCCAGCTGGCCGGGGCCCCCAGTCTTCAGCTTGTTACAGCAAGCAGCCTCGCCCCAGCCTGCACCGTGTCCTTGCTGGGTCAAACCACTCACAGCGCAGAGGGGCAGCTCGCACGCAGCACCTCCGCCGGCATGAGAGCCCTGGGGCAGCGTCACCACAGGACCCGGGAGCCCGCTGGAGCACAGCCCCAGCCCCCACCGCTCTGGCCCATGGCCTCGCAGCCACAGGCACCAGGCCCGCCCATCCTGTGCTCGGCATCTCAGCACCAGCCACGCGGCCCTGAGACGCTGGAGAAGAGTCACCAGCAGGCAGCACTCAACTTCCTCCAAGTAGGGCAGGGTCAGGGCGTGGGGTTCCCAGCCAGCCTTGGCCCCCGCCCACACCGCAGTGTGCTTCCCCGGGCTGTCTGCGTGGCGCTGCCGCCCACTCTCCATGGCCGAGGGCCCGCCTCACCCCCAAGGTACATTCATCTGGGCACGTCTGATAGCACCACAGGGAGCCTGCTGCTCTCTGGGACCTGCTAACCCCGGTCATTCACTGTGCACTCAGGATGAGCACGGCCACATTCATGGGGACAGAGACACACTAGCAGGTGGTTTCCCACCCGAGGGCCCAGCAGCCCTGGGACGGCAGAGTCTGGGATAGCCTGACGCCCTGCGACTGGGACCCCAGCCCAGAAGGCTCTTCTCCCAGCCTTCCGCCAGAGACTCGACGGTCACAGCGCCATAGCGCAACACGTGTGCGCATGCTGATGTACTTCTCGGTCTGGTTCATCAGCACATTCTGCTCCTTGCACACTCACCACTCGCTGTTGGGGTTACAGCGAGAACAGTTAGACTCTGAACTCATTACTTCCAAGTGCATGACAGTTGCCATGCTAACTGCTTGTCTGTATGTGCAAAGAACCAGCTTTTTTCTTTTTTTGGAAGATTTTATTCATTTATTTGACACAGGAAGAGAGAGATCACAAGTAGGCAGAGAGGCAGGCAGAGAGAGAGGGGGAAGCAGGCTCCCTGTTGAGCAGAGAGCCCGATGCAGGGCTCGATCCCAGGATCCCGAGACCATGACCTGAGCTAAAGGGAAAGGCTTAACCCACTGAGCCACCCAGGCGCCCAAAGAACCAGCTTTTTATTTCATTGATTTCCTCTCCTGATGTTCAGTTTTTTCTGTACTTATCTGCACTCTAATCATTATCTTCCTCCTTCCGCTAACTCCAGGTTGAGTTTGCTATTCTGTTTCTGGTTTCTTAACATGCACAGTGAGAATCACCAGGGAAATGCAAATCAGAACCACAGTGAGATTCACCTGATACCTGCCAGAATACCTGAATAAAAAGGACAAGAAAAAACAAGTTTTGGTGACAATGTAGAGGAAAAGAAATCCTCCTACACTGTTGGTGGGAATGTAAGCTGGTGCAGCTACTATGGAAAACAGTGGGAGGTTCCTCAGATAATTAAAAATGCAATTACCATATGATCCAGTAGTTCCACTGCTCAGCATTTACCCTAAGAAAACAAAACGATACTTTGAAAGGTATATGTGCCCTTATGTTTACTGGAGCATTACTGACAACATCAAGATATGGAAGCAGCCCAAGTGTTCACCAAGAGATGAATAGATAAATAAGAAGTGAGATGGATGGATGGATGGATGGACGGACGGACACATAGAAAGATGGAAGACAGATGACAGATCATGGAAGGATGGATGGTTGGATGGAAGGAAGGAAGGATGGACAGATGGATAGATACATAGCTGGAAGACATGACAGATCATGGAAGGATGGTCAAATGGATGGAAGGAAGGATGCAGAGATGGACAGATCTATCTATGTGTACGCAAATGGGTTTGCACAGAGATAGATGGTCGATCATAGATCATGGAAGGATGAACGGATGGGTGGAAGGAAGGACGGATACATAGATATATGGAAGATAGATGACGGATCATAAATGGATGGAAGGAAGGACGGATAGATGGATAGAAACAGATGGAAGACATGATAGATCACAGATGGATGGATGGATGGATATAATGGAATACTACTCAGTCATAAAAAAGGATGAGATCTTGCCATTTGAGACAACATGGATGAACCTAGAAGGTATCCTGCTAAGTGAAATAAGTCAGAGAAAGACAAATATCAAATTATTTCATTTATATGTGAAATATAAAGCAAAACAAATGGATTTAAAAATGAAAGCAGAATCAGACCTATAAATATGAAGAACTGATGGCTGCCAGAGGGGAAGGGTAGGGGAGTTGGGTAAAATGGGTGAAGGTGAGTGGGACATACAGGCTTCCAGCAGGCAATGAAGAAGCCAGGGGATGAAAGGCACAACAAAGAGTTGGTGGTACTGTAGTAGCACTGTATGGTGACAGATGACAGCTACACTTATGGTGAGCTCAGACCTCTTGAATCACTAGGTTGTACACCTGAAAGTAATATAACAGTGTGTGTCAGCTATACTCAAAATATTTTTAAGATGCACAGTCAGGTTGCTGACTTGAGGTCCCTTTTTTTTTTTTAACGTAGGCATGTGAAGCTCCAAGTTCATCTCTGAGTACTGTACTTACCCACCACCCGGTGAGGTTTGGCGTATTGTGGTTTTGTATTCATTTGTCTCTGTTTTCTTATTTCCCTTGTATTCTCCCTCAACGCACGGTTTATTTAGGTATGCTGCTTAATTTCTACTGTGCTCTTTCCTCTGTTTTCCTTCCTTGACCGACTTCCAGTTTTATTCCTCTGTGGTCAGACGACACTTGCATTATTTCAATATTCTGAAATTTACTGACACTTGTTCAATGACTCTGCACATGACGTATTTGCAGAATGTCACACATACACCAGAAGAGTGTGTGTTCGCTGCTGGGTGGCGATTCAACATGTGTCTGACAGGTCTACTGGCTTTCAGTGCATTTGGGTCCTCTAGGTCCGTGCTGCCCTTGTGCGTGGCTGTTGTATTGAAAACAGGTTCCTGACATCTCCAAGTATTACTGAAAAACTGCTTATTTCTCCAGAACAAAATCTACTTTTAATTCTGTCACTGACAGAATACTTCATATACTTGGGATGTTCTGCCTCTGTGTTTATGATTGTTACACTTTTTTGATGGATTGAACCGCTTAATGGTATGTAATCCTTCTTTGACTCTAGAACACTGAGTTTTAACTGGACTCATGGCACTCTAGAACAGGGGCCAATGTCACAGTCTGTTTTATAGGACTCCCAAGCTGGAAATGTTTATATTGTTAAACAACTGAAAAAATATATATTACATGACTTGTGGAAATTACATGAAATTCAAATTTCACTGTCCATATTTTATTGAAATGTGAAGAAGCTTTTCATTCATGTGTGGTCTAGGGCTGCTGTCACAGGATGATGGCAGACATGCGTAGTGCAAAAGAGGCCGTATGACCCACAAAGCATAAAGTATTTATCAGCTGACCCCATACAGAAAAGGTGAGTATAGTCCTGCTCTAGGATAAAAACTGCCGCTCCCAGAATATGAGGAGAGGAATGGCCATTTGACTTAGTTTTGAATGGTTAAGATGTCAGCAGAAATCTTGTATATGACTCCTAAAATATGTGCTTAACAACAGGGAGTGAGCACATCTTTGTTTCTTCTTGCTGCTGGTAAAAAAGTGAACATGATGGCTGGATCTCCAGCAACCAACCCGGCCCGTGAGTTAAGACAAGGTCGAGATGGCAGAGCAACAAGACAGAAGCAGCCCAGACCCTTGATGATGTAGGAATTCCTACAGAGCCCAGGATGTCCTGAATGTGACCTTGCTTACATTACGGAAAAATCAATCACTGTCTTTAAGTCACTATCCTTTCGATATCTTTTCCAGAAGTTGTGTTAGAACCCAATACAGACTGATATTCACTTGCCCCATAAAGCTGGTTTATTTCAGTCAATGGCATGGCAATTAAGCCGAAGGTCATGTATTGGCAAGTGATTATTTTGATCCTAGCACAGAAGTCAACAGAAGTCACTCTATAACTGTGGGGCCCACACGGCCACAGGCCCTTGGTGAGGGCATCTTTCCTTTTTCCATCCACTGTGTAACAGACCTAAGAACACTGTCAACAACCTGTACACAAACAAAAGGAAAACAAGGTCTTCACCAAAAATCCACATGAAATTCATTTATTATCAAATCGTCTTAGTCCTAGAAGCGCACTTGAAAATCGTGTAGTTCATGCTACCACTTCTTTTTGCCATTGTATTACATTTCAAACAACCTCGTACACAAACAGCCCCATACCGAGAAGCTCACACGGGAATCTGGGGGGAGACAGCAGCCTCACCCACTGGAGCCCCTCCCAGTTAGAAAGTTGCTTGTGCAAGGCTCCGACTTGAACATTCTGTAAATGACGATTCGAACCTTCCCGTAAAGTCTGCTCATGACCCCGAGTCGCCACCTTGCCATATTAGTTACAGCCTCAAGCTTCAGTTGCATCTCCTCTGGCTCCTGAGAAACAGCTTTTCTTTCTAGACCTTCACTTTGCCTCAAATAGGTTAAATCACCAACTATCTGAATCTGTGAGTGGAAACTAGCACGAATCTTTTTTTTTTTACAGGGTCTGTGGTCTGCGTTGGTGATAGCGGAATGGCTCTCATCCAGGTCATGCTGCTGTTGCTGAGGGAATCTGTATGTTATAAGCGCGGCCTCACCGCTTAACAGGCAGCACCGGTCACTGACTTACTGCTACCAGAAGGGTGTGTGTCAGGGCCTTACCTCATGGTTCATATGGGACAGGTTGCCTTTGTGTAGAATTAGAAAAGCCGCTGGCCAGGAGCACCAGGAGCTTGATCACCTACCGTGCTAACGGCACCACCAGGACTCAGGTGGGAACACAGACCACAGCAGCTCCGAATAAATCCAAAGACCCCAACAGTTACTTCCTAGTCCTTCATCTGTCAGAAGACATGGTGATTACTTTCGAAAGAAACTGACAGTCCTTTTCAAGCACTGAAAGGGCATAAGTATATAGTACTTATGTGCATTTTTATGTCATTTCTTTCCCTGCATTGACGAATTCACAGGAAGTAAGGAAATTACTGAGTAAGGATTTAGAAGGCATAATGATTAGAAGTAATTCTCTAAACAGAAGCTAAAATAAAGATCTCACCCCGCACACTTGCTCGTTTTTCTGCAGGGAAAAGCCTTGCAACCCTGATTCCTCATGTCCACATCCCCAACCAGTCTTTGTCGAAATGACGCAAATGAATGGCAAGCAGGGGCTCAGCGCGACACACCCTGGAACTGTGTTTGGACAGAATGTCATGATTTCTGGAAGAAGGGATCATGGCTCAGTCACTCACCAGCAATACTTAACCATAAAAAGTAAATCTGGTTATGGACTAGGAGCTGTAAGACGCAAATGTCCTACCATAACGAACTCTCAGACTCTCCAAAGCGGAGCTTTCCTCTGAAGAGCTGGAAGCCTGGCCAGACACGGCATAAATCCTTGCACTCCGGAAACCACCTCACGCTCTTGCGAGACTGTCATTTCGGGGTCATTCTCAGTGTTGTTCTGAATAAGGAATTCACCAGCTAAGGTTTAATGCAATTAGGAAGATTCATTTCAGTTCCCCCGATTCTTCTTACTCTCTTTAAATCCAGCTAATGAGTCTTGAGTTCTCTCTCCTACAGGCACGCAAGCCATGGTGGTCGGCACGGATCTCCCCACCCGCGAGCACAGCCCTCCGGCTCTGGAAGGAACACAGCAAGCAACCTGTAAGTCGGGACTGCTCACACCCAGCCGGCCACGTACTCCCCCTCGAGACGCCACTGTGGGTCCTTCTCTCCCCGTGTTGGCTCCGTGAAGGACCTCTGACAGGACGGTGGCACAGGCAAGACGTCCGCCTGCACCGCGTCTGATTCAAGCTGTTTCTCATGGCAACACGTGAGCGAGGATCTTTTACCTTGACAACAGAAGGATCACTGAAGATGCTAACACTGCACTTTGCTTAAATAAGACACAACTCCTGGAAAACCAAGTTTCTCAATAAGTGTAACAACAGCACATAAGAAGAGCGGCGTCAGCCCCGGACTGGGGGTGGCGAGGCCGTTACCTCGGCTTCCCCATGACTCTTCATGTGCCTTTGTAGCCGCAGCTTCGTCCCCCGGTGGGACCCAATGTTCCCTTCTACCCTTACCCCCGGATTCCCGAAATCCCCAGATGCTGATTCCAGATTCCCTAAACGGGAGGCTCTTTCACTGAGTGGCCCTTTGAAGCCTTCTCAAGACCTACTAAACCACTGCAAGCGATTTAATTCCTCGAATACTGTAACTGCCATTTTAAGTAAAACTGGTACCTCATTCTTTTAAATGTGCTGGCTGGACAGGGGACAACCACACCCACAGGAGGCCATCCTCCGGGCCGAGACGCTCAGGTCACAAGGCAGACGGTGCCCCAGCAGGCAGCAAGGTAGCAACTGAACGAGCCATTAGAAGTGGTCCACTGTCACCTTTACTGCTCGACTCTCGCCCACTCCACTTACCCCAGAGAATCTCATCCTGAAGTCATCTATCTTGTGCAGGAAAGCTGGTCTTGACCACTGTCTCACCTGTGCCTACAACAAAGATATGGACCCGAGGGAGTTAAAATGCTTGACACCCTGTGAGCACGAGGTTCAAGGGTTTACACAGATAATGCAATTTTTTATTACTAATTTTAAACATAAAAGGTAAACGGTCACCACTTGTGGTGAGGGCAGAGCTTTTCTCAAAATGTGTCTTTGATAATAATAAAAACAAATAAAACTGCACTTCACCTCAAGAAGGGAGATGAGCAAAAAATTAAAATAAAAAATAAAATGTATCTTTGAAAAATATTCCCTCTTACTAGGCTGAAAGTAGGTTTAGCATCACTTCTAGACTATATTTTGGGTTTTTTAAAAATATTTTATTTATTTATTTGACAGACAGAGATCACAAGTAGGTAGAGAGGCAGGCAGAGAGAGAGGAGGAAGCAGGCTCCCTGCTGAGCAGAGAGCCCGATGCGGGGCTTGATCCCAGGACCCTGGGATCATGACCTGAGCCGAAGGCAGAGGCTTTAACCCACTGAGCCACCCAGGCTCCCGGTTTTGTTGTTTTTCTTTTTTTTTTAATAAACATGAGAAACCATCTTCACAGAGACAGTATCTTGTCACTCCAGAGACTGATTCCCATGACGTTACACACCAAGGCTCACAGAGACCCTTCCTCTGTTCCCAAGGACCCACCAGAGATAACGTGATTAGGTTCTCCTCCCGTTTTGTTGAAAACACAGAATTCAGAACACCCTGATACACACCAAGACACTGAGGGCTGTTCACCCGTCACTTCGCACACGGCTATTCGGGGCTTCCCTGAGACGGCCGTGCCCTCCCCTCCCCAGGCCTTCCCCAGCCAGGGCTCAGCAGCAGGAGCAAGAGGAGGAGGAGGAGAAGAGCCCTGTGAGGGGTCGGCCGCCTGCGCTCCTTCCCCAGCACTGCTTCTAAGGGGTGGGGGGGATGTGGGTCATGTTACATGTTTAGCTGTGTTCTGTCTTCTATAACACAGGGTCCTGCCCACATATAACACGTGTGCAGCCACACACGAAGGCTCTGCCCACCGTCCTCGCCAAAATGCCTGCTTTCAAGTACTAAAGTGAAACGCTCACCAGGACAGACAATCACACAGAGGACTTCCTACTTCTCCAGCCCTAAGCCATCAACACTCTGGTTTTTCAGTATGTCCATCCCCACCTGAGAAACACTGAAACCCATAGATTTGGTTTTTTTTAACAATGACATGGAAAAGCCAAGAAGAGGATAATCTTACAGAATTTTGGCCAATGTCATTTAAATAACAACAGAGAGTTAAAATACATTCCAAACAGAAAAGCCCAAATATTATAAAATGGTCTGTCTGATCCGGGGTGATTGAGTAATTAACTTGATTGAGCCCCTTTTCCATCAGAGACCCCACTGAGTAACCGTAGAGGAATCTGAAGAGAAAGGAATCCACAGAGATGAAGAGCAGGTGAGACCCAGCCACCTGCAACCACCCCCAGGCACTGGGAAGAGGTGACCAGAGCAGAGGAGCGGGAGCTGGATACGAAAGGAGTAAAGCAGGTCAGCTCGCCCACGGGAGCTCCAGGGTGTCAGGCCACGGGGCCGAGACAGACACAGACAATGCAGGGCAAATCGAGGAGAAGGGCAGTGAGAACACTGAATTAAAACAAAGGAAAAATGCCTTCTAATGTCTCTAGCAAAATTAGACTCTAGAATTCTATACCCAGCCAAACATTCACACATAAACAGGCAGACCGGCAAGATGGGAAAAGGTAGCCTCTACTCTTATTCTCTTAGTACATTAGTTGAAGTTACACATTAACCAAGGGAGGGTGAAAATCCACACCGACAAAGACAAGAAATGGAAAGAACAGTAAATCTAAGCCAGGAGGGAAAGGAAGAGACAAAGAGACCCAGGGCTGACCTTCCTGCCCCGAAGGCAGTGAGCTCGAGCAAACAGGGCCTCTGGAAGCAGCTCTTGTGCATGGGTCAGTCGATGGCAGAACGAGGAGGGTTTAGGTGAGAAATGCAGCATTTGGAACATAGCTGAGAGGCAGTGGAGAAAATGCATGAGAAGAAAAAGTCGTCAGAAACTTCAGGTGGAATGAACAGCTGCCTGAGAAAGAAAATAATCAACACGCACCAGGAAGGCAGCTCTGTCCTGTCTCTCACCGTGCAGACACTAGCACACACACCCCAACACGCACACATGTGCACACACCAACATGCACAAACGCACACATCAGCACATGCGCACACACATGCACACACACCAACACACACACGCACCAACACACACAGACACCAACACGCACACCTGTGCACACACCAACATGCACAAACGCACCACCAGCACATGCGCACGCACATGCACCAACACACACACACCAACAGACACACACACCAACACACACATGTGCACACACCAACACATACACGCACCAACACACACACCAACACGCACACATGTGCACACACCAACATGCACAAACGCACACATCAGCACATGCGCGCACACATGCACACACACCGACACACACACACACACACACGTGTATTTTCACTTTCAACCCTCTGGAAAGCACCAAGCGTGACCACAGTCACCAAGCACGACCGCATGGCATCAACAACGATGGGCGCCCTGGCAGGCAGCAGTGAACCGAGAAGGGAAGGAAGCTGGCAGGTGTTTCTGCTCCCACGGTAAATACGGTTATCGGGTGACACCGCCAGGAGCTGATGCAGTGAGAAGCAAAGGAGAGAACTGTGAATGAAGGTAACGAGTTAGCAAAGAGAAGGTTCCAGAAGCAGCGACTTCCTTATGCGGAAAGAAGGGTCGGATGCGAGTAGTTGGACGCGTCAACGGGGATTAGGGAGGAGACGAGGAAATCACCCGAGAAGTCCTGAAGACACAGGAACACACCCGGGCGAGTGACACAGTGAAGCCGCCGTGCTGACGCCACGACGCTGGGCGTGTGTCCAGCCCAGAGAACGCACCCCCGCAGGGGCCCCACCATGCACCGTGGACTCTGGGCAAGGAGCAGCGCAGGATCCCCAGCTCTGGCCAGTGTCGGTGACGGCAGAGTGGGCCACCGGCGGAGGCTAGAGGAAATCTCTGCCCTTCCCTCTGTTGGCGTGACCCTCAAGCCGCACTCAAAAACTGGGGTGACACATGTGATTCTCGGAAGGAGAGGAGCAAGACGCTGCGCTTTCTACTGTAATTCCTTCGGCATCATCCGATTACGGCCAACATTAATCTAAAACAGATGTGAAGACAGATAAGATGAAGGTTTTCCAGTCTTCCTAGTCAACAAGGAAACAAGTGTGCAGGGTTTTCTCCACCTAAGAAAGGTCTTCATTAGCATTATGCAGTTTATACGGAAAGTACAAATACACACTGATTTTCTAGAAGAAATACTAGGAAGGCTCTCCACACCACCAACCCCATCACAGCATCCGGCCTCCTCACCCGCCCCAGCACCGACGGACTCAGAGCCGGGCAGATCCCGTGCACCCCGACCAGCTCGGAACCCTCGGGCAGTTACCATCTGCGGCTTTGGTTCTCTCAGTTTAAAGCAGACTGATCATAGACCTACGGCCCACGGTTCTCTTGCCTGTGGGCCTGTGGCTGGCTTTGGTGCAAGGGTGATACTGGCCTCAAAAAGTGAGTTTGGAAGTGTTCCCTCTACTCCTCCCTTTGGGAAGAGTTTAAGGAGGATTGGTACTAATTCCTGTACAAATGTGCAGAAGAACTCAGACGTGAAGCCGTCGGGTCATGGGCTTCTCTTTGTTGAGAGGTGCTGATCACTTTCACTCTCCTTCTATGTTACTGGTCCACTGTGGCTTCCACTTCTGGACTCGGTCTTGACCGGCTCTGCATCTAGGAATGTATGCGTCTCCGCCAGGATCCCGGCGTGCTGGCGTACAATTACTTGTGACAGTCTACACAGTGCTCTTCTCGCCGGACATCCCGGACAGCGTCCCCTCCTTCGGCGGTGATTTTACTGCTCTGAGTCTGCTCTGTTTCTTCCTGTTGCTCCATCTAAGGCTGCGTCAACAGGAGACCCACGCCCGTGGCGGCCTCAGGGAACTCAGCGAGACACCACAGGGCCTCTAGCACCACACCCGCATGCTTGTTCAGGAAACACAGCTGAACCTCTATGATCTTTAATGATAAGAGCACAGCCGACCCTTTAAAACACAGTGGTTAGGACACCAGACCCCTGTGCAATCTAAAATTCACTTACAATTTCTGACTCCCCCAAAAGGTAACTACGAATAGCCTACTTTCGACCACAAGGAAGTTTTACCAATCACATGAACATGCCATTAACACATTCTGCAGGTTTTATATATCATATGCTGTATTCTTACAACAAAGTAGGCTGGAGAAAAGAAAAGGTTATGAAAACCATAAGAGAAAACAGATTTAGTTTTGTAAAAAAAAAAAAATAAATAACATGAGTGTGAAAGGGTCAAATATATAAATTAGATAAGATCTTACTGAACAGTTGAAAGTAGCGATGTTCAGAACTGAGAATAACTCCAGAAATCATCTATGTGGTTCTGCGCACTTGGAGGTGGGGCCCCCCAGCTAAGGCTGATGTGAGCGTCATCACGGCGGAGGGAAGGGGCAGGAGCAGAAGGAAGGGGAACTTAGTGCTGAAGTCAGCTCAGCAAAGCGGTCAGGGGACGCATGGGAGTCAGGTGACCCGCAAGGCAGAAGCACCAAGTGACTCAGATCCTGGGGGACGCCCCACAGGACTTCACCATGACTCAGAGACCCTGTGTGCTCAGCACCCCACAGGAGGGAGCACACCTGGGATCAGGTGTGGCTGCCCCCCCCCCCCCGGCAAAGAGAAGGTCCCATGACGACTGATCTGGAGGAAGCAGATACGGTGTGAGAGGCGAGCAGAGAAGCTGAGCCAGCCCCAAGCTGCCTGCATGTGGACGCAGGAAACCAGACACACAGCACTTGGGGTGACCTCTGAAGGCGAAGCCATCGAGACCAGAAACTGGGAAGAACCATGGAAGTATGGGCTTTTGGAGAATTTCCAGAAAAACCTGCAAATAATACTTCAGATGTGTCACACGAAAACTTGTGGCACCATATAATTCAATAAATACATTCACAGTCTATTTCAATCAGGAAAAATAAAACAGTCTCTCATAATGATTCCTGGATTGAAACAAACGAACAAACAAAACAGTTGAAAGGTAACTTTAAAATGCTTTTGCATTAATATGGGAGATGCAGTATCAGCTGCTGAGTATTGTAATTTCTAGGGTGAAAGGACTCTCACTACGTGCGCTCTCGGGGGCTCAGCAGGAGGCTCGGTGCTGGGGAACAGGGCAAAGCTCGGTCTAGCGCACAGCCACAGGAAGGGAACCCAAATGTCCAGCAGACTCTGTGGTCACCCAGCCCCAACCCCCAGCGGGTCATCCAGGCTCCCTGGACCCCGGGATCCTCAGTGTCCTGCTGCCCTCCATGCACAGGTGCAGCAGGGAATGACATCATTGTTTCTCCACCGATGAGATGACTGGCGCTCACAGACAGTCACAGCCATGTCCACTCAGCCAGGAGGTCAAGAAGTGGCAGAGCCACCCGGCCTCACGTGTTCTCCATCATGCCCCACAGACACCCCGCAACTGTGAAAACATACAGCTGAGGGCACACACATTTGAGAACACCTGGCAGAAATGCTCTGATGGCTTTTACATCCGCCAGAGAACAGACTCGGCCTCTGATAGCATAGAGAATCTGACACAGAGTTTCTGGGGAAAGGCATCCAGCTTCCCACCACTTTCAACACTAGCTGGGGTTCTGCTAAAACATGACTCTAAAATGGGAAAATCAAAGACACACAGTCTCTAAAGGAAAGACATCTGATCTTAGCTTCAATAGTGTAGGATTCTGAACTCCACCCGGCCCGTGGACCATGCATGTGGCCTGGGAGGCCAGCACCAGCTCCCAGTGGGCAGGCACAGCACAAGACACTGAAGGAGCACATTCCTGGGCCTCATCCTGAGGGGTGTTCTGGAATCTCCTGTCAGCCAGTAACACGTGACAGTAGCATCTCTTAAAACCGAGCAAGAAATAAACCAGTCTCATGGAACTACATCACTGTCAACACATAATGAGAACGATTTTTTTTTTTTTAAGATTTTATTTATTTGACAGACGGAGATCACAAGTAGCCGGAGAGGCAGGCAGAGAGAGAGAGAGAGAGAAGCAGGCTCCCTGCTGAGCAGAGAGCCCGATGTGGGACTCGATCCCAGGACCCTGAGATCATGACCCGAGCCGAAGGCAGCGGCCTAACCCACTGAGCCACCATGGTTTAAGGTATCTTGTATAGGACATCTTCTGAAGGTTATAAGCTAAACACAGAAATGCTGAAAGGAACCAGAGAGTAAAGGAATGGCCAGAGTTGGAGGAGGGAAGCATAGACCTTCTAGGATAAAAAGGGCTTCGGAGTTAGATAGGAAAGAGAAATGGACACAGATCGAAGAAGAAGTGTAGCACAAGAAACAGGCTGGTACAGAATTTTCCAGATGGGTGATATGACTTGTGCAAAGGCCCAGTGGCAGGCAACAGTAAACTGTGAGCAGGAATCCCGCATGAGCAGTGTTTGCTCCATAAAGCTTCATGGGGAGTACCCCAGGAAAGAGGATATTTTGCAGCAAGCTTTGAAAGCCAGAAGGGAGAAATCTGGATTTGACAAAAGGCAACAGAAAGCAGCATGCAGAGAAGTGACATGATAAAAATGGCCTTAGAAAGATTATCCCAGCAGCTGTGTGTAGGATGGTTTCAAGCCGAGGGAGACTGGAGGCGGAGGCCTGCTAAGCGAATGTTCTACTAATTCAAGCACCGTGGGGGGGGAGCGTTGTCGGGTGCAGAGCCTGGAGGAAGGGAAGAGCACTCCTACTGGGTGGAGGAGCTCTGGGGCCACCCCCAGTTTCCCCACCTATAAAATGCCAGGCTTGATCAGACACTTCTCTTTGAGCACCTGGGATCCCATAGATTCTAGATGATCCAAAAGATGATGGAGAAGATCTCCAGGTGAGCTGGATGTGAACAGAGATTGGGGAGAAGGAAAAGGAATAGCAAATCCCAAACCACACTTAAGAAATGAAACCTGGTTTTTGCAAACTAAAGTTCATGCATGTAGTATTCTCTTAAAATCCTCCTAAATATACAATTACATCCATATTACCTAAAAGCAGATTAGCAAACATTCCCAGGTAGCAGGTTAATGGTTCCAATCTCACTAGACCCTCAACACTGCCCAGAATGGCACCATCCAGCCCAGGCAGAAGCCTTGGGGAGCCCTGGATGCTCCCCATACAGCATTTCCTTGGGCCTGGAAGGCCATTACCTCCGCCCCAAACACTGCTCCTGACTCCTACTTGTTCTTCAGAACGCACCTGAAATGCCACCTGTGCCCCCACACTCCAGGCTGCCCGTCATCAGAGGACCACAGCGGACTTGTGATGATAGCTGGGATTTCACTTCTAGGAACTGGTGAGCATTTTCTTAATATTTATCTCCCTCCACAGACTCTTCCCCCAGCCAGGGCTATCCTGTTTCCTGAGCATACACGCCACCTCCCATGAATGAACAAACAGTAACGTCCTCGCTTGTGTCTACCAGACGGGGACCAATAGTACCTTCTGAAGGAGAGTGATCACCACATACCTAGAAATTCACCCAAAGTCACCCCGATGATTACCAGTTGCTAGGAAGGAGGCACCTGGGTCGACCTGACTCTCCTGTCCGGCTCAGGTCATGATCTCAGGGTAGTGCGGGGAGCCCCACATCAGGCTCCACACTCAGCATGGAGTCTGCTTGTGCCTCTCCCTCCACCCCTCTCTCTACACACTCTCTCTCCCACAAAAAAAAAATATTTTTTTTTTTTTAAATTGCTAGGAAGCTTTACCAGAGGGATGGAAAATGCATATCCTGGGGACAAGGCATGGGCGCCCTCCTAATGTCCACTCCATCTGCAGACGTCCAACAGCTGTGCATTCCTTCCTACGGGAACGGAGAATGCGAACCCCACAGGCCTTGCCTCTAACCTATGTTTACTCAGCCCTCCACGAAAGGCTTCGCACACAGAAGAAGAGTTGAGACACGCAGAAATCCACACTTCAAGTTTCTTAGGTGTGCGATCACCATCCTACTGGAAGTGTGATTCCCTACTGTTTAAGGAGACATCTGTCCCTTGGTTTAAGGTACAGCAGAAATTGTCAGAGTCCAGTGGAGCTGAATTCAGCAAACTCTAGAAGTGCTCCTAGATGGAGCTGGCGACTGGGTAGGGCAGACACCTCCAGGGGCCCCAGGGAGCCCAGGACAGGCTGGACATATCATTCAGACAGGGCTGGCTCTGGAATTCCCACGGGACAAGCCCAGCTTCTCTGGACACCTGCTCACCCTCACTCAGGACCACTTCCTCTTGGCAGGAGTGATTAATGGCAGTGGCTCACTGGGGCACTGAGGCCTCCCCCGAGAGAAAGGGCTAGAACCAATGAAGGGAGTTACCAGGGCATCACTTTAAACAGGGAACCAAAGACTATCCTGTCTTATTTCCACAGCTCTGACTCTCAAGGACCTTGAAATGCCTGACCTGTCGCAATTACACCAACAGAGCCATTATCCCTAATTGTGGCCGACTGCAAACTTACCAAGCTTTCTCTTTGCATTCATTTTTAAATACTGCAAGGAAAATAATGATTATTTATCTCATTTTATTATGTTGGATCATCTTAGGGGACAGGCATTCTGTTTAAAAACTGGTAAATCTCCATCTGGTTCACTGATAAATTCTTTATGCCTATGATATTTGAACAGATGAATAAAGAATTCAGAAAAGTTTCTGGGCTTGGAAACTGACTGCACCTACTATTACTTCTTCTACTTTCTCTCTATGACTGCCTTCAATTTTAAAGGCTCCTCCCTTACCCCTGCTTTCTCTGGGATGGCCTCACCTAGACCTTCTCGCTTCTCACAGATTTGCCTGTGATTTCTGAAGACCTTCAGTGATATCTGCCATCTCATAGAAACTTTCAGTTTTTCATTCCTAGAAGGAAATGTTTACAGGCAAACTTATGATTTAAATAGACTTCCTTCTTCCCAGTGACTGATTGTCCCCATTTCCCTACAAAGCTTCAGTATAAATAAACTGTGGCCATATTAGCCCAGAAGGAACATTAAAGAACACTGAGTCTCAAATCCAATAATACATTAAAAGGATCATTCGCCACAATCAAGTGAGATTATTCTGTGGTTGCAAGGATGGTTCAATATTCTTGAATCCACCAGTATGATATAATACATTAATAAATGATAAAAAAATCATATGACCACCTCAATGGATGCAGAAAAAACGCTGACAAAATTCAACATCTGTTCATGATTTAGAAAAAAAAAAAAAACTCAAAAAAATTGTTTAGAGAAAGCACAACTGAATGTAATAAAGGCCAAATATGAAAAACCCAGAACCAACATCTTCCTCAATCATGAAAACTGAAAGATTCTCCGCTAAGATCAGGAACAAGATAAGGATTCCCGTTTCCACCACTTCTATTCAACACAATATGAGAAGTTCCAACCATAGCAATTAGACAAGAAAAAAGAAATATAAGGCATCCAAATGGTAAGGAAAAGTTAAATTACCACTATTTGCAAATGACATAATACTATATTTAGAAAGCCCTAAATATGACACCAATAACTATTAGAAGTAATAAATGAATTCAGTAAAGCAGCAGGATACAAAATTAATGTACAGAAACTGGCTGTGTGTCTATACACTGATTATGAAGTAGCAGAAAGAGAAACCAATAGAACAATCTCCTTCACAACTGCACCACAAAATAAAATAAAATACCAGGAACAAACTTAACCAAGGACGTTAAACACCTTTGAAAACTATGAAGCAATGATGAAAGAAAATGAGGACCATACATATGGAAGATATTCCAGCTCACAGATGGAAGAACCAGTATTGTTAAAATGTCATACTGCCCAAAGCAATCTACAGAGTCAATGCAATCCCTATTGAAATACCCAAAGCATGGGACACTTGAATGGCTCAGTCGGTGAAGCATCTGCCTTTGGCTCAGGTCATGATCTCAGAGTCCTAAAATCGAGTCCCGCATAGGGCTCCCTGCTCAGCAGGGAATCTTCTTCTTGCTCTGCCTGCCAATCTGCCTACTTGTGCTTGCGTGCTCTCGCATTCTGTCAAATAAATACATAAAATCTTTAAAAAATAAAATACCAAAATCATTTTTTCACAGAATTGGAACCAATAATACTAATATTTGTATGGAACCACAAAACACCATAAATACCCAAAGCCAGGCTGTGAAGGTAAAACAAAAAGAAAATAATCCCATATTTCTTATTTATTTATTGATTGATTGATTTTCAGCCTAACAGTATTGCTTTTGCACCACAACCAGTGCTCCATGTAAGCCGTGCCCTCTCTAATATCCAGCACCTGGTTCCTGGTTCCCCCAACCTCCCCCCTTCCCCCACCCCCAGTCAATGATAATTGACTCTCTCTGCTTGACTTATTTTACTCAGCATAATCTCTTCCAGTCCCATCCATGTTGATACAAAAGTTGGGTATTCATCCCTTCTGATGGAGGCATAATACTCCATAGCGTATATGGACCACATCTTCCTTATCCATTCGTCCATTGAAGGGCATCTTGGTTCCTTCCACAGTTTGGCGACCGTGGCCATTGCTGCTATAAACATTGGGGTACAGATGGCCCTTCTTTTCACTCCATCTGTATCTTTGGGGTAAATACCCAGTAGTGCAATTGCAGGGTCATAGGGAAGCTCTCTTTTTAATTTCTTGAGGAATCTCCACACTGTTTTCCAAAGTGGCTGCACCAACTTGCATTCCCACCAACAGTGTAAGAGGGTTCCCCTTTCTCCACATCCCCTCCAACACATGTTGTTTCCTGTCTTGCTAATTTTGGCCATTCTAACTGGTATCTCAATGTGGTTTTAATTGGAATCTCCCTGATGGCTAGTGATGATGAACATTTTTTCATGTGTCTGATAGCCATTTGTATGTCTTCATTCGAGAAGTGTCTGTTCATATCTTCTGCCCATTTTTTGATATGGTTACCTGTTTTGTCTGTGTTGAGTTTGAGGAGTTCTTTATAGATCCTGGATATCAACCTTTTGTCTGTACTGTAATTTGCAAATATCTTCTCCCATTCCATGGGTTGCCTCTTTGTTTTCTTGACTGTTTCCTTTGCTGTGCAGAAGCTTTTGATTTTAATTTCAGACCAATATCACTGATGAATATGGATGCTAAGATTCTCACAAGATCCTAGCAAACAGGATCCAACAGCACATTAAAAAGATTATCCACCATGACCAGGTGGGATTCATCCCTGGGCTATGAGGATGGTTCAACATTCGCAAGTCAATCAATGTGATAGAAAAAATTAATATGAGAAGAGAGAAGAACCACATGGTCCTCTCAATCGATGCAGAAAAAGCATTTGACAAAATCCAGCATCCGTTCCTGATTAAAACGCCTCAAAGTATAGTGATAGAGGGAACATTCCTGAACTTCATCAAATCTATCTATGAAAGACCCACAGCAAATATCATCCTCAATGGGAAAAAGCTTGCAGCCTTCCCGTTGAGATCAGGAACACGACAAGGATGCCCACTCTCACCACTCTTGTTTAACATAGTATTAGAAGTCCTAGCAACAGCAATCAGACAACAAAGAGAAATAAAAGGTATCCAAATTGGCAATGAAGAAGTCAAACTCTCTCTCTTAGCAGATGACATGATTCTTTATATGGAAAACCCAAAAGACTCCACCCCCAAACTACTAGAATTCATACAGGAATTCAGTAACGTAGCAGGATACAAAGTCAATGTACAGAAATCAGTGGCTTTCTTATACACTAACAATGAAAATACAGAAAGGGAAATTACAGAATCGATTCCATTTACTATAGAAACAAGAACCATAAGATACCTGGGAATAAACCTAACCAAAGAGGTCAAGGATCTGTACTCAAGGAACTACAGAACACTCGTGAAAGAAATTGAAGAAGACACAAAAAGATGGAAGACAATTCCATACTCTTGGATTGGAAGAATAAACATTGTTAAAATGTCTATACTGCCTAGAGCAATCTATACTTTTAATGCCTTTCCAATCAAAATTTCACCGGTATTCTTCAAAGAGCTGGAACAAATGATCCTAATATTTGTATGGAATCAGAAGAGACCCCGAATCGCTAAGGAAATGTTGAAAAACAAAAATAAAACAGGTGGCATCACATTACCTGATTTCAAGCTTTACTACAAAGCTGTGATCACCAAGACAGCATGGTACTGGCATAAAAACAGACACATACACCAGTGGAACATAGTAGAGAGCCCAGATATGGACCCTCAGGTTTATGGGCAAATAATCTTCGACAAAACAGGAAAAAATATACAGTGGAAAAAAGACAGTCTCTTCAATAAATGGTGCTGGGAAAACTGGGCAGCTATATGTAGAAGAATGAAACTCGACCATTCCCTTACACCGTCCGCAAAGATAAACTCAAAATAATTCCATATTTCAAGAAATACTACAAAGCTGTAGTTATCAAGACAGCATGGTTCTGGCACAAAAAATAGTAACACGAATCAATAGAACAGAACAGAGAGCCCAGAAACAGACCCAAACTTCCACGGCCAAGTAATTTATAACACAGGGGGCCAGAACACACAATGGGGAAAAGCCTCCCTGTTCAACATGGTGTTGGGAACTGGACGGTATATGAAGGGAACAGAACCAGACCACTTTCTGACACCACACGCAGACTCAAAACGGATTAAAGACCTAAATGTGAGACCTGAAACCATAATGCTCCTGAAAGAGAGCACAGGCAGGAATTTCTTTGACATCAATTATAGAAATATTTTTCTAGATAAGTCTCCTCTGGCATGGGAAACAAAAGCAACCTTCAGCGACTGGGACTACACCCAAATCAAGCGCCTGCACAGCAACGGAAACCAGCAATAAAAAGGAACCTACTGAACAGGAGAAGATATTTGCAAATGAAACATCTGGCAAGGGGTTAATATTTAGAATATATAAGGAACTCCTACAACTCAATACCCCAAAATAATAATAGTAATCCAATTTAAAATGGGCAGAGAACCTAAAGGATTATTCTTCCAAAGAAGACAATCGATGGCCAACAGACATTATAAAAAAGACAACCAACATCACTAATTATTAGGGAAAAACAAATCAAAACCACAATGAGAAATAACCTCATACCTGTTAGGATGGCTGAAATAAAAAATATAAGAAACAACAGGTGTTGGCGAGGCTGCAGAGAAAGGGGAGCCTCCTCTTACCCGGCTGGTGGGAATGCAGGCTGGTGTGGCCGCTCTGGAAAACAGTATGGAGGTTCCTCAAAGTTGAAAATGGAGCTACCATATGATTCTGTAATTCCTTTACTTGGAATTTACTCAAAGAAAACAAAAACAATAATTTAAAATGATACACAACCCCTTGGTTTGGCCAAGATATGGAAGCAGCCAAGTGTCCATGAACAGACAAACGAATAAAGAAGGCATCTCACTCACACACACACACACACACACACACACGGATATAAAGAATGGAATATTACTCAGCCAATAAAAAAACAAAATCTTTGCCATTTGCAACAACACAGATGGACCCAAAGGGCATTATGCTGAGTGAAACAAGTCAGAGAAAGACAACTCTCACAAAATTTTATACATATAAGGAATCTAAAAAAAAGAAAAAGGAGTCATACAAAAAGCAGACTCACCCCATAAATACAGAGAAGAAACGGGTGGTTGTGGGAGGGCAGGTGTTGGGTGGCATGGGCACAGTGAGGAGGGGGAGTGGGATGTACAGACATCCGGGTATGGCATGAAGGTCAGGGGTGAGAGGCACAGCACAGGAAGACAGTGACACTGTAACACTGTGTGTCCCCTGACTCAGCTACACGCGTGAGCGCAGCAAAACCGTCCTAGCGCTATGTTGCACCCTGACACTAGTGTAACATCGTCAACTATCCGCAAAGAGAAAGAACCCTGAGCCTTCCTAACATGCCTAGTGTGACTACTGCTCCCAAGAGACATTTGTCACGGCCAGGCTCGGGGACGCAAGGGACACGGGACAGGGGACCACCGTCCTCCCGTCCCAGGAATCACAGGTGGACAGCGACGCCATTACTCCTGGCTTGTGTCCCACACTGTAGAGTCTTCTAAACTCTCAAGGCCACCGTTTGCATGTTTGCAAGAAAGAGAGGACAATACTTGACCCAAATAAGCTTGTAATCTGTGTTCTTCTAAGGTGGGGGTTTGGGACAAAACAATCATAGGAGAAGGACAGTAGCTTTTGCCGCATTTTTAAAAATAATTGAGAAATAAGATAAGCAGGAGCCTACTTGGGCGGACAAAGGAATAGAACAGTTGAGAGGAAGACGGCCCTGCGAGACCCAAGACAGCCAACCGTGGGGTGACTCCGGGCTGCTCCGGCAAAGGGACACGCCTCACCCCACTGCTCAGAGGCCTCGTCACAAGGGGCCACCAAACTCCACATCTGCCGGGCCCCGCAGGGTCCACTTTCAGAGCCTGGCTGGGTCTTCACCCACCCCACGCCTCTGGCCACCTTGGGCAGCCGGTCACTTGTACATTTCAGGGGATCCAGACCCCCTTACAGCGCATCGGCGGTGTTCAGAGCTGATGAACCGGCCTGGGGTGGGACAGCGGGAAGACTGACAGGACGCACGGCTCTGAGTCCCCACCTGCGGCTCAACCCCTGTTCCTGGATGGCCGAGTCAGACGCACCCAGACAGAGGCTAGCCAGGCCCCACGCACCCCTGTTCCCCTGGGTCCCGGGTCCACGTGTCCCCACATCAGCCACCACTTTAAGTGCCGGGCGAGGCCAACGGCTCGGTTCTGCCGTGTCCATGGCTCCCGCCAGACCAGGAACCTCTGGAGGGCAAGGACCGCCTGCCACTGTCCCTTCTGACCGCAGGGGGGACGGACACAGACCCTGTCACAAAGGAGAACCGGCGAGGCAGGCGCACAGAAAACAGAAGCTTGAGAACGTCGGGTGAGGCCTGAGCTAACGGCCAGGACTGGGAAGAGCGGCAGACCCAGGCAAGGGCGGGGGTCCCTTAAACCTCACAACTCGGCTGTTCAGTGTCTCCAAGAGAAAGCAGCGAGGACGGGCAGGGAGGACCCCGAGCCGGCAAGCGGAGGATGGGGACGGGGAGAGATGCGCCTGAGCAGTCATCGGAAACGCGACAGGAGCTTGTAACACGTCAGACAGCGATGGCACGGAGCGTCGGAGGCGGCGAGACCGCCAGGACACACGTGTCCGCGGGGAGCGTGATCCCGGCTGGGGCACTGCTCTCGGCACCCGTCCACCCACCCTGCGGCAGCTCGGGCAGCTCACCTTCTCCAGCCCCGTCGGACAGCTCAGGATGGGTCGGTTTTAGGACGGACAGTTTTCAGACACTACATTTAGCCCACTCGAATTCTTCTTAAACGCTAACCCGTTAAACCTTTCGGAAGAGGAAATCTGTATTTCATTATAAAGCCCAAGCGCCTGTGCTCTCTGGTCCGCTGGGAAGCGCAGGGGGAAGGAGCGTCAGGGAGGGCTCGCTGGCCGGTCCGAGGGCCTCGGGCGTGTTTTGGGAACATGGAGGGCATACAGGTGGCGGACTCGTGCTCAGATGTCTGATCATCAAATACGGAGAAGGGCGGCCGTTCATTATTTTTAAAATCATAACCTATTGTGTATGTTGAGAAAAGTGATTTTTAGTTTGCCTTTTTGTTACCTTTGATTAGTGATTCTGGCCATTCTCAGATGCTTATGGACCAAACTATGGATTCCTTCCTGAATTTCCTGGCTATTCCTTGTTCATTTCTATGCACTCGTGAGAATTCTCTTTGTCCATAAGGTCATCAACCTGTGGAAGGATAAGAACAAGCGCACCTCCAAGATCACCGCGCGCCGTCGGTCTCCGGGTGGGCCCAGAGAAGTTTCCCAGCGTTCCTTTCCTTTGCTCTGTGGCTCTTACACTCACAAACCCCGTCCTGGGCCACGATCAGTGCACACTTGTGCCCTTTCCTGGTCGTGGCGAGGGGGTCACAGAGCAAGCACTCACACGGTGCTGGTGGGGACGTCCTGCTCTGGAAGGAGCTTGGCAGCAGTTTCAAGTTCTAAGAACATTCATGCCCACGGGCTTGGGGACAGCCACTCCACTGCCTGGAACCCAGCAACCCGACCTTATTTGGGAAGGAGATCTCCGAGAGTCTAATTCAAGTAGGAACCCGGAGATGAGCCAACACTCCCAGGTCATCTGAGTGGGTCCCAGAGCCAATGACAAGAGAGCCTTGAAGAGAGAGACCGAAGACGGACAGCGGACACAGGCAAGAAGCCACGTGACGACGGAGGCAGAGACTGAGTGACGGAGCCACAGGAATCCCGCCCCCAGCCAGTCTCCTGAATGGCTGCAAAGATTCTGGTGAGCAACTGAACACTGAACCCTGCAGAAATGCTTGTTAGCAGCATATACTGGACGCTGTGCTTCGGTGAAATCCCGTCAAAGAGAATTCTGAAACGATGGGCACATTCTCAGAAACGAATATAAAGTGAAAAAAGAAACACGGTAGTTCACAACTTCGGTTTAAAAAGTAAGAATAAGATGGGACAGCAGCAATCAGAAGCAAGGATTGTTTCTAGGTCACGGAATTACTGGTGACTTTGCCGTCATTAATTTGTGCTTTTCTATAATTTCTAAATATTTAGCAGATCCAACAGCCGGAAAAAGAAAAAATATCTATGAATGTCACACAACTACCCCACAGTTTCTCTACCAGCTAAGGGAAAAGACAACCATTATCCCAGAAGTGAAGTTTGTAAAAGTGGAATACATGCAAGAGGTATTGGCCAGAAAGGACCCAGGAGCCAAGCACATGCATTACGGAGCTCGACAGTAAAACTCTGACCTCCGGGGTCTGCCTGTTCTTGTTCCCAGGGAAAACACAGCATACTTCTCTAAGAGTATTCTAGATCGAAAATAGAGGGAAATTCTAAAGGGTTGGAACAAAAGCTCACAGGCAGAGGCAGAGAATAGACTTCACCCTTCTGATCACTAGTAAGACGAGTGGTCCTTCGTGATGCTGTTAACTTTATAACACTGCGGACCCTTGTTCTACCCAACGTACCCGTGGAGATAGCTCCATACAACATACTAGGACATGCTCTAGGAGGATACAGGATTTGAGGCCCTCATCTTCCCCAGTTTGCACTCAATGACTTCACAGGGAAAAGGTCAGTAAGCGTCATCTCTTTAGGGCGTAGAACGAAAAAACACATTTGCCTGGCTGCTGTTCTGATGCTCCCCACCACCACCTCCCGCCCAGCCCCGCGTCCAGGTGCCCTGAAGGTGTCTGGATAAAGGAGCTAAGCCAGCTGCGTGATTCAATCCAGAGCAAAGCAAGGCTGAGATGCCCCAGGACAGGGTCCCACAGACCCTGCTAGTGACCTGTCACTATCAGCCTTGCAAGTGACAAGGTAGGTGACAGAGGCCAAGGGAAAAAAGTGGTCTGTGCCCCCAGACTCTGCCCCTCGGGGTCCTCCTGGCTCCTCCCTGTCCTGGCTGGGTGAGGACGGTGAGCACAGTGACCCTGGAAGGCTCGTGTGAGGATGGCAGAGCCGCAGACAAAAAGAATGTGGGTCCAGAAGGACCATTCTGGAGAACGCAGTCCCTGTCCCAGATAACAGCGTACCTGACCAGAGCTGGAAGCCAAGTTCTGCCTGTCCCATCCAGCGCCGCAGAGGGACCGCCCAGCAGCTAGCTGGCCCAGCGGAGGCCACTCCTCCTCCCCCAGCAGCTGTGCGCACACCTGGGAATAAAGGCCCAAGCGAGACAGCCACCTGCCCTGGGAGGGGCTAGACCAACCCAGGGAAGACCCAGTGCAGAACGGGGACAAACCAGGATCCCGGATGACATTCCACCCACCTCCCTTTATGACAAGAGCAACACATCCTGTTTCAGTCACTGTGTGTGGGACCATCCACGTTTCTGATAAAACAGAAACAAAGGACCAAAAGCTGGCCCTGTCCCAGCATTGCAGATGAGCTCTGTCAGTCCTCACCACTCGGCAAACACGGACTGAGCACCAAGGCCCAGCCGTTTTTAGGGCCTTGGGACACACCAGTGACCAAAATGCACATGTCCTTCCAGCTCACAGGGCTGCCGTTCCAGCCAGAGGCTCCTCTCTCCGGCTCTGCCAGACCACAGATGTGTCCCCAACACCGCCCCTCACCCGTCTCTCCTCATCTCCCCCTCCGCAATGTGCAGACCTCCCGGGGCTGCTGTGCAAGGGAAGAGCACGGCACTGGGCCTTACACACTCAGCAGCGTGCCTGCCGCCTGCAAGGGCTCCGTGTATGCGAGTGATCACAGGCAGGGAACAAACATCCAAAAATAAGGAAGTAAACCATTCAGTGCGTCAGACAGTAACCAGGGAGCTCGAGAGCGCGGGAGGCACGGGCCGGCCTCCCTGACAAAGTGCCAGTGTGGTGGCTCCACGCAGAGAGGGGTGACCGCTGTGTCCTGGGAGCACAGAGGCAGGGCTGGGAGCTGTGCAGAAGCCCAGTGCCAAGATGCGCCCCAGCCCCAAAAACAGCACAGGGAAAATCCAGGGTGAGCAGAGCATGTGAGGAGAGGGACTCAGACCGCTAACCAGGTCGGGTGCGGTCTGCTGTGTGGACCGCTGGAGGAAGCTGCCCTTCGCTCTGCGCGCTGGACAGGAGATGGGGACCAACAGGGTCCCCCGCCCCCGACTGCTGTGTCTCTCTGTCTCTCCTCCGTGCTCCATACGGAGAAGCTTCAGAGATTGGGGTGAGAATGTACTCTTTGTAATCTCGTCTTGTCCCTTAATGTGAGAGGAACACCTGTTTCATATGAAATACGTAACTTCCATCTGTTCAGTGGATGTGCACTTTTTTTTGTGAAGTGGCTATAACACAGTGAATTTATCTAATTTCTTATTGTTCCTATTTTCCAATATTTTAGTATAACATAAAACCGGAATGAACATCACTTCAGTAATTGCGCATAAATTCAAGACTATTTTCGTAGGGTACGTTCACAGAAGTGAAACTGCTGGGACGAGTTATACGCAAAAGTAGTTTTATTTTATATGAGTGGTAGGACTCTCAATAAAACATCATTAGAGAAACAAGCAAATAGATGAATTGAGGACAACAAAATGCCATTTGGTTGTTTTAATGAGCTACGTAGACCCTCTTTCGCAACAAAAATAAAATTTTAATCTAACTAGAGTGAAAATCTATCACATTTTATTGTAGACCCATGAATGTCATATCCTAAAATGGCCATATTAAGTTCAAAAAAACAACATTCAACTGTTAAAAGAAAATTGCTAAGCTGCCAATAGATTCACACCGCTTTTAAGAGTCAGAAAAGAGATGCTCAGAAATTTGTTCAGAAACTGTCAAATCACAAAGAATGTCAGAAAAATGGACATTTTTAAAAAGCCAAAAGTTTCATATTCTAGCAAAATTAAAAATGTACCCAAGCCCACTGATGCACGTGTCACAGCCCCCATCCCCAACATCCTCCCACACAACTGAGAAGCCACGCACGGAAGCTGGTCAACGAAGAGCCTCTCCCGCAGGACACCAGGGAGGGTGTCACTCAAGCATCTCCTGAGTTACATGACTTCAAACACTCCGACAGAATGGGGGGCTGGCCAGATCCAGCCCTCCACTGCTCCTCCTCCACACCGTGGACAGAGCTGGGCAGCGGGCACATGGAGGCATTAGCAGCCCAAATAATGGTCTTCCAGGGAACGTTCCCCAAGAAGGCACAGAGAAGCACAGGGATGACTTGCTTCCAGCACTGAAGGCCTGGGGAACCTGCCAACGGGGACATCACGGTGGAACACGGTCTGAAAGGACAAAGCAAGGAAAGCACGGAAGAGACGCAGTGGTTGCGTGTGGGCAGAAGCGTGGCGTCATTCCGCTCGTGGCCAAGTCAGGAAACAGGGAACAAAGCAGGGACAGGATCGGAGAGCAGAGCCTAGAACACCACAGAAGGAGCTGTGGGGACAAGGGAAGGGAACCAGACGTGAGGTCAGGGCTGCCAGGCTGAGCGTCTGCTCACTGCTCTCGTTCACACGCTGCAACAGACAGCGAGACAGACGGGGTCCAAGGATGCCCGAGGCCAGCACCTCCCCCAAATCCGTTGTTCTGAGACGGGGAGAGAAGGTAAGGGTCACCGCATGCACTGTGAGGGTTAGCACGCCAGTTGGCGCACTGTGAGGGTTAGCACACCGGTCGGCGCGCTGTGAGGGTTAGCACGCCAGTCGGCGCGCTGTGAGGGTTATCGAGCCGACCTTATGGGGTCAGGAAAGTGACTGTCATGGCTTCAGATCTCTTACTCCAAGCCTGAGTACTGCTCCCCAAAGCGTGGGTGGGAGACAGAGCCTAGACATGGCCTTGGGTTTGGAGAGCGTACCCATGAGGACACCATTCACCCAGGGTCACATTCAGACCACACAGCCACTCCTCCTCAGCCAAGACAGGTTCATCACCAAAAAACAAGCATGCAAAGTCCACCCTGAGAAGGTGATCAAGTCAGGGCCAAGATTTTGGGGGCCTCACGGACTTGGTGAACAGAAAATTCAGTCAAGTTTGACGCCCAAAGAATTATGTTAACCCCCCTGGCTGTCATACTTGTTTGCTCTGATTGTCCACCATTTTTAGCCTTGTCCTTTGTGGTTAAGTTGTGTCAAAATATTGGAAAGAGGAGGCAAAATAGATAAAACGAGTAAAAGATGACCAGAAGTAATAAATTCTTAAGGTTTATGGGAGTTCAGAACATTGCTTCATTACGCACAATAAAGGATGGCTCAGCCCGGTTCCCAGTTTACTGTGGGATCTGAAACAGTCGGCACTTACTGGGTGTTTACTGGACACACCGTCCTGTTTTACACCCATCAATTCCTTTAAACCTTGTGACAAGCCTACAAAACTCAATTGCATCCGTCCTGCTCTTAGTGACAGGGACTGAAGTATATGGAGGTCAAACCATCGGAGGCCCCCGGGCTGCCCCGCAGGTGTGACTCCAGAGCCCACACTCTGGTCACCGCCTGTGCTGCCAACATGGGTTCTGCTGCTCAGGGCTCTGCAAAATCAGAAGGCCAGATTTTCATGTAGCACAAGAGGATCGTTTTATTTTGCCCGCTTACAATGTATACTCCAGGGGCCCTGTGGGAATCATTTCAATATTTTTACTTTTGTGCAGAGTACAGTACACCTCATTGTAAAGACAATGACCAATTATATTTACAAAGTTACTCTTTAAAATATTTGCTGCGATTTTATGGATAAGCTGACTAATAATGCTTATTCCTCTTTGGAATGATTCTTTTATTCCCTGTGGCTACACACAAAAAGGTATATCGAACAAAAATATCACCTCAAGATGGATAAAACTTAGACCATGATGAGAGCTTTAATGTGGACATTCGGGAGGAGCTAAAACCCCTATATTCCACCTGACTCTCAGGGACAGAAAAGCCAGCTCAAACTGGGGGAGATTTCTTGGTTTACAGAAGCGAAATTCGAGCAGTAACGATGCTTCGGCACAACAAGGTCTCAGGACCCAGTGGTCTCCAACCACAGCGGAGCGCTAATGATGGGCACAGGTGACCGTCGGAAGGACATCAGCAGTCTCCTGGAAGGGCGAATTCGTGCTGCACGGGATGTTCAACAGAAGCCTAACAAGCTGGTCTAGAGAGTTCACCTCCTCGGAGACCCCCCCCAGCAATGACAAGAGCTCATGAACCAGCATGACCTGCACCCAGCAAGAAGACCTCCTGCAACCACTCGGGGAGGCACGTTCTCCGAGGCGCACGGGGTGGGGGGGAGCTGTCGGAACAGCCGGGGGGCTGGGCAGGCACCCCCCCAGGGCACCAAGTCCGGCCAAGACGGGGCCCACGAGAGGCTCACTGCCAGCAGCTTCTTCAGAAGCAGACGGAGCCAGGGCGCAGGGTAAGGGCGGGCAGGAACAACGGGGATTGCACATGGTGTCCGGGCACCTTTGGCAAGAAGCCGCAGGCGGACAGCAACGGGATCTGTCCCGGACTGGAGGAGGCCGGAAAGGCAGGTGCTCCGCCCCAAAGGTGCAGGACGCCCTACAAGCCCACCCTTTGGACCAAAGCCCCCAGGCCCAGCTCCCTGCGCAGGAGTGTTTCCGTCATGAGGAAACACGGGGCCCCCTGCTGATTCCATGTGTTCATGGCACCAGCAAAACGAGACCTCTGAAAGGCTGCGCATCAGCCAGGACAGGGTCCCAGGGTGCAAAGGGCTTGTGCATAAGACTGTGGGGGATGAAGAAGGAGCTTTAACTGCCTGAGATGTTTTGCCTACTAACTTCCTGCACAGTAGCCTGTGATGCTTTCAGAACCGGCATCCTGGCAGTGCTCTGGAGGACTCCCATCTGTCCGACGGCATGAATCAGATCTATTTTTATTGTACCCAATGAATGACCGCGGCACATCCTTTCCAAGGGTCAATACCTGATGCATTTGCTTATTTTCCCTTTACGATCTATATTCAAAGAGTACGTCCTTCAACTCCTTGGGTAATTCACCTAAATCACCAGTAACCCAAGCCATACAAAAATAGTGGTAAAAGAATGAATGTTTATTTCTGCCTCGGGCAGAACCACTTTGGACAACTCTACTATAAACGTGAAGTCTCTTGGATGGAAAGGGCATTAACAGAGTGAAAAGTTGGCTTAGCTCACTTATCTGAGAAAACATCTCCATGGGGAGAAAACTCTCATTTGGGGCACTTCGGCACTTTGGATGATTTGAGGTGGTATTCCTGTCGCTCACAGAGCTCGCCCTGTAACCTACAATTATCCTGCATTTGGGACAGGACCAGTCACTAGAGTAAGTTACCCAAGGCTTACTGACTTCTTCACGGAGAACAGAGATTTCTGGGGAGAGTTTATGAAGGGGTTAATCCCACCTTTCGGGACCTCCTCGTCGAGGACAGGACATTGCATTGACCTAGAAAAGGGCAGCAAGCTTTAGGACAGGACTTTCTCCCTGTTTTCCTTCATTAGGTCCCCACTCTGCCCAGATGTGCCTGAGCAGACAATATGCCCCCAGTCTGCTGTCGTGTTGCCAGATGTGGGGCATCAAATATTCCAATTTGTTCTCTTGCAAGCAGTGAAAAAGTCTTATCATCTAAAAGGAAACGGTACACACGCGCCACAATGAGTGCTGGAGCCAAGTCTGTGAGTCACCCAGTGCCTGCACAAGGCAATTTGGCTACTGGAAAATCCTGATTAATGAGTTTTTTTGAACACCAGAGTGACAACCTGACCTGCCAAAAAATCACTTTTTCTCATCAGTTCGTCATGTTTTGGTTACCTAGGACCCACCCAGAGAATGCGAAGGAAGAAAAATGAGAATGGTGTTGTAACGCACATGAACCTCAGAAGTCAGTGTTGCTTCTTGCAAGTTGTGGGGGACAGGGCGGGGGAGAGGTCCCCTGGACGTGCTACACAGCCTCCCGAAGGCTGTGCTGAGAGCCTGGGGATGTTCCAGTCCCTAACAGAACTAAGTCACCACCAGGTCAGCCAGGTCCCACCACACGCAGTGCTCCCCAAGGACACACAGCCAGCAAGTGCCCAGGACCCCAGGGAGAGTCCTTGTCTGAAGTCTTGCCCTGAGCTCTCCTGCCTCCGAGAGAACAGACCAATCCGCTCCAAAACTACGCCAGCCCTGTCCGGTAGCATTACCACCACCGAGGGAGAACTGGCCACCCATTCTTCACTTGTAATCAATACAAAACCAGGGCGCTGAGAAGTCTCCAATTCCCAATTTCGAGACCCAGCCCTAATCGCCATTGGTTTGGCAGAAGAGAACAGAGCAGCTGGAATCACAGCAGCTGACAAGTGTGCAAGAGTCACAGGAAGAGAGGCTGCTAGAGTTTCCCACGCCAATCTCCAGCCCCTGGGCATGTCTCTCCTCTGTCCGCCTGCGCCCGCCTGCGCCCCCTCCCACGTCCACCTGCGCCCTCTCCACCTGCAGATCTCCCTTCTCCACCTGTGCCCTCTCCCCTCAAAGAACCTCAGCACTCTCCATCCGCAGACCTCTCCTGCTGCCTCTTGGGCCCTATCCCTTCGCCACCAGCGCCCTCTCCCCTTGGCACGTGGGCCCTCTCTCCGCTCTCCACCTGCAGACCCTCTTGACCTCTGAGACTCCGCCTCCTCACCTCCTCGCCTCCTCGCCCCCTCCCGACCTCTCCTAACTCTTTCCCTTAACCGGCACCCCCAGGTTCCCTGTCCAGCTGGCTCCAAGGCTCCGGGCGCAGTGCGCGCAAGGAGGGCGGCCAGGGGGGCTGGGGGCACCGTCCTCCGCCCGGCCTCACCTGCTGGCGCACGCAGAGCCCGTGCCTGCCGCCCCCACCCCTGGCAGCGCAGGCTGCAATAATTACATCCTCATTATTTCTCTGCGATCGTTAGCGAGCGAGCCGAGAACAGCAACAGCCGCTGCCGGGGGAGGCTTGGTTACAAAACCCTGCGCCGGGAGCTCCGCGCTTAGCAACCACCCCGAAAAAAGCCGGGTGCTCGCGCTCCCACTTGAAGAGCGGGCGGCGGCCACCCCCTCCCCGCGCTGCAGCCGCCGCGACCCCGCAGAAGTGGCCCCTCCACCACCCCTGGCCCGCTCCCTCGCAGGCGCAGCCCCCGTTCCCGGCCCTCACTGCACCTCCCCAATCCCGGTCGGCCCACCTGCGCCCCCGTCCCCTCGCGGCTGCCCGGCGGGAGCCGGACACCGCCCCCTCCTCGGTCTCCGTCAGCTCCCCCAGCTCGCCGGCCGAGCGCCGCCTGTCCCGCCTCCGCGGCGCCCGCACCGCACCCAGAGCCCCAGAGCCCAGGGTCCGGGGACCCCCGGCCACGACCAGCGCTGCGCTCAGCCCGAGCGAAGGACGAGGCCGCCCGCGCAGCGTGGGACCCTGTGCCCAGGCTGCCCAGGGGTCCCTGCCCGCGCCCCACGCGCAGCCTAACCCCGCGCCCTGGCCCCGCGACCCCCCGGGGTTCGCACCTTCTTCAGCGCAGACATCCTCGGGCGCTCGGAGTTCAGAAGGTGCAGGGCGACATGGCGCGTGGCCAGTCCGTCCGCCCGTCCGTCAGTCCGCGGGGCCGCTGCCGCCGCCGCGCGCTCCAACCGCGCTCGAGCCCGGCGCACGGTCGGAGCTCACCGCCGGCGCCTGCGCACTGGGCGCCCGGGGAGGCCCGGCGCACTGGGGGGCGGCCGGCGCGCGGCGGCATCTGGGGAGGGGCCAGGCCCGCGCCCGGGGGCGCCCAGGCCTGCGCGTCGCGCCCCCGGTCGCCCCGCCCCGCCCCGCCCGCCGGCGCTCAAGCCACGCCCCGGACGCCACCTGTTGCGCGGGGCGCCGCGGGGCGCGGGAGACCGCGGGGAGCGCCGGGCGCCTGCAGCTCGCCGGGCGGTCCCGCGGTTCCAGGCTGCCCGCGCGAGCCGGAGCCCGAGCGCGCCGAAGTTAGCGCGCGGATCCCACACGTGCCGCAGCTCCTGGGAAGCAGCCCGCGCTCCGGATCCGGAGGAGCGACACGCGCACCCTAAGTCCGCTCCGGAGCCAGATGCTCTCCAGCCAAAGGGCAAGGGTGCGTGCGCCCGGCGCTGGCGAGGGAGTGTCACCGCAAAGGTGTCCCGCTTCTGTCCATCCTGCTGCCCAGCCTCCTCCTCCTCCCAGGGCCGCACTTTCCCGTAGAGGACGGGCGTGGTGTGCGCAGGGAAGGGTGCACTATGGCGGCGGGGGAACGGCCGTCCTTTCCACAGCAAACCTGCGCGCAGAGGCAGCGAGCGCCATCCGTGGGGTCTGGCCGCCTCCGTGCGTTTGCTCTCAGCAACACAGAGGACGCCGGCCAAGGAATTGAGTCAGGTTGCGTGGACCACCCGAGCGATCTGGACAACCGAGCCCACCGGGCCAGACTGGGATGCACCATCGTCAGATCCGTGGGAACGCCCTTCCAGGACCCACTGCCCGGGGAGCAGAGTTACCCGCCAGAGTGACGCCTGCTCCACTGGCACCGGACGCCTGGTGCTCTCATTCCGCTGTCCCCTCGCGGTCCTGGGCCCGGGGCAGGGCGGGGAGCCCACCTGTAATTTCCTGCAACACCAGGCTCTTTCCCAAGTCTCCGCCTGGGTTCTGGGGAGTCCAAGCCGGATAAAAGCCCCCGGAAGCTGCTGGCAAAAGTGAGGTCGCAGGACAAAGGTTTGTTTACAGCGAAGTGAGAGGGATTAGAATAGGAATCTGGTGATCAAAAGTATTTGGAATGGACAAGACGGATTTTTTCAGAAATTATAAGCCCTTTATTGTTAAGATTTTATTTATTTAATTCAGGAGAGAGAGAGAGAGTGAGAGCAAGTGCACGGACAGGGGGACGGCAGAGGCAGAGGGAGAAGCCGACTCCACGCTGAGCAGAGAGGCGAATGAATGCGGGGTGGAACTCAGGACCCAGGATCATGACCTCAACCTAAGGCAGCTGCTTAACCCCCTGAGCCATCCGGGTGCCCTCAGTAATTCCAAGGTCTTTGGACAAAAGTCTCCCTGAGAGTTCTTCACAAAACTGACCACTCTCGCGCATCAACCGCATTTTATTTGACAACGAAGTTCTAAATGCTGAGGGGAGTGGGTACAAAGTGAAGCACAGAAACTGTCCACGATCGCACTCTCTGTGGGACTGTCTGCAGAACAGTCCGGGGTTAATGACATCAGGAGGACTCCGAGTTGTACCTTGTGTTCAGTAAAATCTGATGTGGGGTTCTGAGCAGGGAAGCAGGTGTCCAACAGGGACAATCATGACGTTTGTGGACCGTTTCATGTCTTCCTTCCCGATCTGTACACCTTTTATTTCCTTGTTACTAGAGCCAGGACTTGCGCGGCCACGTGGGAAAGACTGGTGGGAGGAACAGCATGACCTGCGGGTCGACATGATGGTAGCTGGCCGGGTTTTGTAGGTCCCCTTAATCAAGCTGAAGTCCCCTCTGTTCCTAGTCTGATGACAGTTTTTGTCATGACAGTGTTGGGTTTCGTCGAATGTCTCTTCCGCATCTACCGCTATGTGCCCGCAATTTTGCATTTTAGCTTGAAAGTGACGGATTAACTTCACTGATTCTGAATGGCACTGAGATTTCTAAAAGACATTTTGGCCACAATGAGGAGAAGACCGGGAGGGGTGGGACTGAGGAAGCGCGAACGGACGTGGGGAGCTCAGTTCAACGTGCCTGGAGGAGGGGCGTCTGGGGGGCTCAGTGGCGACAGGTCTGCCTTTGGCTCAGGTCATGACCCTGGGGTCCTGGGATGGAGCCCCACGTCGGGCTCCTGGGTGTTGGGGCTCCCTGCTTAGTGGGGAGTCTGCTCCCTCTCCCTGTCCTGCTCTTTCTGGGTCAAATAAATAAATAAAATCTTTTTTTAAAATCCTGGAGGAATTCTAGTGGGCGACGAGGAAGGCAGCAGGGAGAACTCTGGTTCTTCTGAGCAGCTACAAGGGGGCGGGGGGGTGGGGGGACAGGAGGCACAGGGATCGCTGGCCAGGCTCTGCACCTGGGCAGGTGGCCCTTCTGGGCAGACAGCGGGTGGCAGGTGCACACTGGTCAGCCTGCCCTGGACCTGGGGATGTGAGGTCCTGTGACTCAGGGGCAGGTACCCGGAGGTCAGGTAGGAGACATGCTCCAGATGACAAGGTAGAGGCTGACTTTGCCGTCAATTCTTTCAAGTTCGGGTCTGATCGAGAGTCAGGACTTCGGGCAGGAGGAAACTCTGAGGTTTCTGGGAAGATTTTGTTGTGAAGCCGCCAAGTCCAGAGTGGGCTTGGACGCTGGGGGGGGTGAGGCAGAAGGGAAGGACAGGGCCAAGACACAGCCTCATCGAGGACATTAGTCCAGCGAGTACTCCCTCCTCTTGCATTAACATGTTTTACGTAACTTCCTAGAATGGTTTCAGGTTCACGGCAGAACTGAGGGGAAGGTGCGGAGACGTCACATACGCCGCCTGCCTCCCCCCCACACTCGGCCGCCATGGTCCACGTCCCCACCGATCGTACCTCTGCTACAACACTGAGCCCACAGTGACCCGTCATCACCCGGAGTCCAGCATGAATCCCATCCGGGCTCACTCTGGTCGCAGGAGAGTCTGTCGGTGTGAACAAGTGAGTGGTTATCGGACTCACGGTCCCCTGGGCTCTAAGTCCCGGTCCACTGTCGAATGGGCGCCTGTAGGTCCCTCCGGGTCCTGCAGGTCCCTCAACCTTCTCGGGGCGGGTCCCGCATGCCACCCCCAGGGGTGATCCTCTCAGGGCTTTCCATCTCCTCCGTGTGACTCCATCCCCTGGTTTCCAGAACACCGTGGACACAGGCCACACTTCTCTTCTTCAGAGCCTACCTGAGTCAACTTGAAAACCTCCTTTGCTTTGTCGTCAAATACATCCGAAATCCGAGGCTGCTTCCTACCACCTGGGAAGCCACCGTCCTGACGCTGGCCGCCAAGGTCTCTCTAGGTGCCAGGGACTCACCTGGTCTCCCCGCTTCCTCGAGGGACTTCTCTAAGATGGAGGTCAGAGAGGCTCGCTCCTCTGCACCGGCAGGCTGGTGACCTTCCATGGCTTAACCTCCTTTGGGCCCCTGCCCCAACAGGGAGGCCTGTCTCCTGCCTGACGGCATCCGTGCTTCTGCCCTCCCCGGTCCCGTGGCAGACACCGTCCCCCGGGAGCCTCAGGGGACACGTGCCTCCCGCTGCTGAGTGCTTCCTGCCCGTTATCCCCAAGCCTTGCTCCGTTTGCTGCTAGACTGGCCCTCAGGATGTTCCTGCGGAAACTTCCTGACCACCCGCCTCCCCACGCTCCTGTCCCATGGCCTGCTGTGTGTCCCCTCATTCCCCCCTTCTCCCGTCATCTGAGTGTTCACGACCTGTCCGCAGCACCCTGAACAGTGCCTGACACGGACAGTCTCTGGGCTCTGGGAAAATGTATTTTCCAAGAAGTAAATTCGAGAAAGGAGCAGACAAGAAGTCAAGGTCCCAGAGAAGGTGCCGAGGGGTTGGATGGGGCGCACAGGGAAGAACCCCCACCGGGGGACGTGGACCCGCAGGGAAAGGGACCGGGAGGGCGGTGGTCTTCGCCATGGCCATGGGCAGCCTCTCTTCTTCCCCTTGGGCTTCACACCGAGTTCTGGGGTCCCTTAGGACACCCAGTGCAGGGTGGGCGCTAAGCAGTCCCCTGCACTGCTCCACCCCTGCAGCTCCAGGGCTCCTGATGTGGGGCCCCAGAACCCTAGGTGACACCATGGGCGGTCACCTAGCCACCTGCTGGGCTGTGCCCTCCTGCTGCGCCTCCTCTCGCTGCGCCCCCTGCTGCGGACACCCTGCGGCTGACCCGGTCTCTGACTCCCTTTCCCTTGAACCCCTCCCTCTGACCCCCTCTGTGTGGCTCCGCCCACTACCCCCTCCCTTGAACCCCTCCCTCTGACCCCCTCTGTATGGCTCCGCCTACTACCCCTCCCTTGAACCCCTCCCTCTGACCCCCTCTGTATGGCTCCGCCCACTACCCCCTCCCTTGAACCCCTCCCTCTGACTCCCTCTGTATGGCTCCGCCCACTACCCCCTCCCTTGAACCCCTCCCTCTGACCCCCTCTGTATGGCTCCGCCCACTACCCCTCCCTTGAACCCCTCCCTCTGACCCCCTCTGTATGGCTCCGCCCACTACCCCTCCCTTGAACCCTCCCTCTGACCCCTTCTGTATGGCTCCGCCCACTACCCCCTCCCTTGAACCCCCCCTCTGACCCCCCCCCGCGCTGACCCTCTGCTGACTCCTCCCTCACAGTGCTGTATTTCAATTATGTGTCACTAAAACTGGGGAAAAAGTAAATGCTTCCCTTTCTGCATTTGAATGTTGATGAGGAAATGGTAATGAGGAGATGGGGTTTACTAGGGCTCCCAGGGGACGAGTTCCTGCACCTCCGGACTTTCTCCTAAGGACCAAAACCGAGAACCGGGCTACCCCGGGTCAGTCACTTCGCTCTGAGCATGCTCCAGGCACCCCCGGCCCCACCGCCCGAGGCCACGCCCACAGCCCCGTACACGCCAATCCGCATCCGCAGCGCGGCTGATTGGCATCCAGCGGGAAAGAAGCCGCGTCCCGGCTGGGCGCGGCCGCCGTTGTGGGCGGGCAGAGCGGGCCGGAACCCGGAAGCGTCTGTCCCTGCAGCGGCCGGCGGGGCCGAAGCCGGGCTCCCGGGATCGCCATGGCCACGCCGCGGCAGCACGGTACGCCGGTGGGGGTCCGGGGGCAAAGCCGGGCGGCGCAGGTGCGGGGCGAGACGCGCCCAGATTCTGCTCTAGGACCCAGTCCCCGGACCCCCGACCTCCTCTCGCCGGGACCCCAGAGCCCCGTCCACCTCCCCCCGGAGCCCAGAGCCCCGTCGCCCCCGGAGCTCAGAGCCCCGTCGCCCCCGGAGCTCAGAGCCCCGTCGCCCCCGGAGCTCAGAGCCCCGTCCACCTCCCCCCGGACCCCAGAGCCCCGTCGCCCCCGGAGCCCAGAGCCTTGTCTCCACTGTCTAGGGCTCCTGAACACCGGGGCTGGGAGTCCTGCCAGCCCACCCAGGTGGTCTCTCCGCGTCCCCAGCGCCAACGCTCGCCTGGGTCTGGGGTACCGGAGGGAGGTGGGCCAGGGTGCAGAGTCTGGAAGGGAGGTGGGCTCTGGGATCCAAGTGGGAGGTGGGCGGGGCCCTGGGGTCTGGGGGGACAGCCCGGGGTCCTGGGCTCCACATGGGAGGTGCACAGGGCTCTGGGGTCCAGTGGGTGTTGGGCCGGGGGTCCCGCACTCCATAAGTTAAGGCCACGTGTGTCCTTGTGGTGAGAACTTTAGGACTTTCTGCGAGACTTTCAAACAGCACAGGGCGTCATATGCTATGGTCCCCGGAATCACTGAAGCTACAGCTGGAAGTTTGTACTTTTGGCCACTTTCCTCCAGTTCCTCCCTCCACCCTCCCGGCTTCTGCTGACCACTGACCTGTTCTCTGTGCTAACGCAGGGGTTTGTAGATGCCTCGTAGAGGTGTTTGTCTTTGACCGATTCCATTTAGCTTAAGGCCCTCGAGGTCCAGCTGTGTGGTTGCAGATGGCAAGATTTCCTTCTTGTCTAGTTGCTGCGTGCACCGTCGTGTGAGCACACTGCCGCGCTCCGTCTGCTGTCCGCCCTGGGTGCACCCTTAGGCTGGCCGCGTCTTCGCTCTTGTAAGTAGTGCTGCGGTGAATGTGGGGGTGCAGACACCTCTTTGAGCTCCAGATTCCGTTTCCTCTGAAGGCACATTTCCAAGTGCAGTCCCTGGGTCATAGAGTAGCTGCATTTGTAACTTTCTGAGGACTGTCCGTGCTGCTCTCCGGAGTGGCTGCTGCACTTTGCCTGCCCATCCGCCGTGTGAGAGGGTCCCCTTGCTCGCATCTTGGCCAACACTTGCTATTTTTTGCCTTTTTGATGACTGCCATTCCAAGGGCTGTGAAGTGGTCTCCGGCTGTGGTTTGGATTTGCATTTCCCTGGTGATGAGTGACCGTCCCTCTGCCTGTCTGGTGGCCATCTGTCTGTCATCTGTGGAAGAATTCCTGTTAAGATCCTCTGCCCATCTTTTAATTAGCTTGGTGTTTTGCTGTTGAGCTGTGTACGGTCTCCATCCATTCTGGGCATGAACCCCTTTCAAATGCGTGACTCACAGGCACCATTTCCTGGTCCCCAGGCTTCCTCCTTGTGCCTGGGGGTTCCTCTCTTGTGCAGAAGCCTTTGGGTCTGATGTGCTCCTCTTGTGGATTTTCACTTTTGTTCCCTGTGCTTTAGGTTTCCTGTCCAAAAATTTATCACCAAGACCCATATCGAGAAGCTCTTTACCTATGTTTTCTTCTAGGAGCTTATGGTTTCAGGTAAAAGTGAAGGTTTTTGATACACATTTCTTATGTTACTTGGATTGGTTCAGCCCATGATTATTTATTTTTTCTTGTTTACATTTAAAATGGATGTGGATTCACCCTTTGAAATGAGAAGTCGAGTGTCCATTATAGTTAACAAGAGCTTGCTTGAAATAAGGAAAGGAAACTAATTTCCCAATAGGCACAGTGTGGAGAGCAGGAAATAGCATTCTCATCTCAGCGGCTTCCTTTGTAGGAGAACACTGCGGGGGCGCCTCCCCGCCGTTCTGCACCCCGCTGAGCCCTGACTTCTACCTGTGAGTTTTAAAAACAGATCATCACAGGTTAAAATGGCTTAATTTCTAAGGAGTCAAATGTTAGTCTCCGAAGTGAGCATTAAAACATCCGAATGCTCAGGCCGTTCTTCCACACGCTGGAGTCAGGAGCAAAGACCGTGGGCTTTCGAGCAGGCCCAGCCCAGGTGGCTGGCCTGGGTCTCCGCCACTGGCTGCCAGCCCGAGCGCCCTTCCCCGGCGCACCGGGGCTCCTTCCTGGACCGCACAGCGCTTTTTCCCTTCATCCCCTTCTCTCCAAGCCTGACACATCAGCGCTTCCCTCTGCTTGGAAGCAGACTCATCTGCGTGTACCCCGTCAACTTGACGGAACCCTCCCAGCTCACTGAATTGAGATAATGAAGCCTTGCCTTGCTTTCCTCAGTCGGGGACCTTCTTCTCTAGAAACAGCCTCCTTTGGCTATTGGACGGGTGATAGAATTGTCTGAGTGAGGTTTTACGGCATCGCGGTGGGAAGGTGGAGTAGTATGTCTCGGAAGTCTGCAACTGAAGTAGGAAACACAATAGTGGTTTTGTGAGTCCTTTTAACAAGCTCATGGAAGAGCTTGTCTCTGGGACAACACTTATGCTTCCAGAAACACCTATGGGGGCGATTGTAATTGGAAAGATGCTAAGCACTGACAACTTATGGAAGCCTCCCATTGGTGTGGCGGGCAGAGAAGGCCATGGCTGGTGCAGACTTGCCCCCCAGTTCTGTTCTCTCACTGCAGAGCCCCCTTCAGAGACCCGGGGTCGCCTGCAGAACTCTCACTTCACGCTTGCTCACACAGCGAATGTTCCGGAGTCTGCTGGCTGTGCGTGACACCTCGTTTGGTCCCAGAAATGCAGCAGGGAGTGGAACGCTTTCATTCTAGGCAGATTCCAGGCTCTTCCTTTGGGCCAGGGTCACAGTTGTGGCCGAGTCACATCCCAGGAGAACGTCCGCTCTGGTCCAGACCAGGAAGGTGCGACAGGGTGGGCTGGCCGGCAGTCTGCAGCCACGACTCGAGGGTGTTTGCTGAGGGCAGAGTGCTTCCGCTAGGTTGTGAATCCTCCTGAAGCCCAGTGTTCCCCCGAGACGGTTTGTAGCGAAACTCTGTGGGATTCATGGGGAGGGCGTTTGGCCTTTACAGCGATACAATTTGAGTAAGAAGCAAAATTTTTGTTTTTAATGTGCTTTTTTCTGTGGGGAGGTGTGTGAAGGGTACTAGCAGGTGTCTCCTGGGCCAGATTGCAGGCCTCTGGGGGTCACAGGCCCACCTGAGACAGACAGCTCTCTATAACTGAGCTGAAGCACAGAAAGGCCCCCAGGTCGTGAGTGGGGCTTCAGGTGGCTTCCTTTGTGCTGGGGGAGACCAAGTGACTCTCCGACACGTAATCACATGCCGAACGGGGTGGGGACCGGCTGGTTGCGGCGTGCGGTGCAGGAGGCAGCAGCCCGATGGCTGGGAACAGAGCCGGCCTCCAGGCGGATTGGGCGGTAGCTGCCAGGGTGCCAGGGTGGGGGTGGGAGGCTCTGGGGATGCAGCGGGGTGCGGGGTGTCCGTCCTCATCTCACATGGTGCTGGCCTCAGTAGCTGCACAGCGAACCCTTCACACAGTGACCGGGCGTGGTGCCCCGTCCCCCAACGTGACAGGTCCTTCCTGGCTTTCCAGACAGTGGCCTTGAGCGGAGCGTTGTGTTCCAGAGCTGCTCAGCTGTTCTGGGAGAACCTGACCGCATACATCTCTGTGGGGCCGGCTCGGCTGTTGGGCCGTGAGCGGTGAGGTGTCCCTCACCGGCCGCTCCTGTATCTCCAAGCAGAGTGGCGGGTGGAGAGGATTAAGAGAATTGAAGTCAAGAACGGGGCAGAACGCCTGTGCCTCAGCTCCTCTCTCACCCAGCATCCCCCCACCCTTTGGGCCAGTCGCTTTTTGTTCACCTGAGGATTTCTCATCCAGGGGAAGTGGTCGTCTCAGCCTCTCATGCTACCAGGGTTATGCGAGTGGCCAGGCCTTCCCGCCTCCACGCACATGCACGTTCCCCAGGATGATGAGCCCAGTCCTAACCTGTGTGCACCTGCCCCGCCGCCTGGGCCCCTCAGGCACACGCCCGGTGGGGAAAGGGTGTGTAATGCATGCGGTCCAGCTGCTTCTGGACAAGGCTTTGCTCCTGCCACGTCTGGTCTTCCCAGGAGGCGCCGCTCCTGCAAGCGTGTGGCCAGCCGAGGCTTTGGTGCCACAAGACCCTTATCCTCCAGGGACTCTCAGTGGACAAGAGCTGAACTGTAGGTGGCCTCCATCCCAGCTGGCCCAGCCTTCTTCCTCTTTCCCCTGTCCTTGCTTCTGAGAGAGGGCTGGCCGGCGCCAGGTGGGCTCTTGGAGCCCAGCTTCATCCTTGTGCCTATGAGGCTTCTGCAGTAGAAATAGCCTGGCTTTACTTACTCATCTAAGCTGCCCAGGCAGAGGCTGGAACAATGCCCCTACCCCAATGTTCCAGCTCCCCTGCACCCCCCATCACACACAGCGGCCCTCCGGCTTGTCACTACCAGGTTCCTGTCCGAATTCCTCTACTAGGCAGGCTTCCTGTGCTCAGCAAGCATTTCCTGAAAGAATGAGCCAGGGAACAGACAGGCAAACAAATGGCTCCAGCAGTCGGTGAATGTCAGTCCCCGCTGCCCAGAAGCAGCCGTGCTGGGGTAGGTAGGACCTGTGAGCTGGTATACGTTTCGAGCGCTGGGGCCGGGCGTGTTTGCCTCCATTAAAGACAAATCTGAAAATGGACAGGGTCATTGTGGGAAGGGGCAGGTCCAGCTTGTGGTTGCAGTTTTGTGGCGACAACAGGGAGTAAGGCAGCAGCCCTGGGGGACAGAAGTTTTCTGAGAAAACTGGACGTGGGGACTGAGATGCCTGGTGGGTGGTCACAGACTGCCGCCTTTGGGATTTGACACAGGCAGGTTGAGGTATGTGGATAGAGCGGGTTCTATCCCCTCAGACCAGTTGCTGCTGTTCCAAAGGAGGTGGGCCCCCTCTGTCCCCGGTAACCCTTAGTTGTCTTGTCCGTAGGCTGGGGGCCGCCCTGGGTTCTTTCACGATGCAGTGAGTCAGGTGCAGCTGGGGGGCACGGAGCAGAGGCTCCGGAAAACCACGGTCAGCATGCTCGTGGGTCCTAGAGAGGAAGGCTCGCCAGGCCACCCCCATGCTGGGCCCCCCCAGGGGAAGCACTAGGTCCAGAGGCAGGGGAACACTGAGACCATGAACTTCGGTGGGGTTTCCACGGGATGGGCAGGCAGGACAGGGCGAATGATTCGGGACGGGCTGCTTTGAGCAGTTTCGGTGGCTTCGGGCGATGGGGGTAGCAGCCTGGGCTGATCTAGGCAGAGGAACGCTGCTCCTGGCTCGGACGGTGGGAGGCTGGGCAGAGAGTGCTGGCCTGGTGTGGTGAGGGTGGGGGAGGCCAGGCTCTGAAGGGACTGGTTTGCATATCAAAGGGACTCTCTTGCTTTGCTGTCCCCTGGGAGTGGGCTGGCCCTTGGAGGGGAGTCTCTGCAGCCAGCAAGCTTGGACCTGGGTTTTTCCCATCAGTACAGTGTAGAAAATGTGTTTTTTCTTCCCTAGAATTTTCTTAGTGACGTTTCTTTTCTCTAGTTTCTGTTGTGAGAGTATACTACGTGATACACAGAACAGACAAAATAAGGGTCAGTGGATTGTTGATGTTACTGGTCAGGCTTCTTGCCGACAGTAGGCTATAGTGAAGTTTGGGAGTCAGAAGTTATACAGGGATGTTCCGCTGCACAGGGTTCTGTGCCCAAACCCTGCATTGCTCAGGGGCCGCCGCATACTGCAGACCAAGTACAGGTGGCTTGTGGTAATGTTGGCGCATCCAGATGATTCAGGTGGGAGAGGGGTAAAGTGTGAGGTCCAGGGGCACAGCCCAGCTGACAGGGACAGAGTGGCCAGGCCAGCAGCGTGGGAACAGGTCATGCAGGCGGAGGCCCCAGCGTGTCTGGCTTCGGGGCTGGAGAGCAGGTCGTAGCGCCCAGCCTCAAAGACACAGTAGCAGGAGGCCTGGTCCCTAAGTGGAGGTGGGTTTCAGGACAGCGAGGAGCAGGCACCTCCTAGTCTGTGTCCTCCCTGATCCCTCCCCAAGCAGGCGATTTGCTGAACCACTCCTGCAGGTGACCCGGCTGCCAGTCTTGTTTGCGTGCTATGGTGGAATCTGGGATCTGGTGGATGAAAAAGCCAACATTCATGAAACTGCACAAAATAAAAGTACTGGACTAGACATGCTCGGTTGTGCTGCGTATCTCCAGGATAGTAAAGCAAGTTTCTGCAGAGCCTGGGAGCCTCGTTGGGCCACGCTCGGGTCGCTCGGTGTGCTTAGTGAGGCCAGGAGATGTGGAGGCACCTGGCCCATGTCCCTGCTGTGTCCCCTGGTAGGAACAGTTGCGGCTGGGTCAGCTCTTCTGACAGCTGACGCAGTAAGTCAAGTTAGACAATCTGCAAGGAGATATTAAGGACAAGTTTTGGAATTTTTTTAAATGTGAGAGTTTGGGGAGAAAATGAATATTCGGTGTCCACGTAACCCTTCGATGGGAGAACACATCAGACTGGTCAGGGAGTAAGTTCCTTTTGTGGCCCCTTTGAGCACCATTTCTGGCTTTATTTGAACAGTGTTTCCTTCTTTTTTAAAAAATTTTTTTAAAGATTTTATTTATTTATTTGACAGACAGAGATCGCAAGTAGGCAGAGAGGCAGAGAGAGAGCGGACGAAGGGGGCTCCCCGCTGAGCAGAGAGCCCGATGCAGGGCTCGATCCCAGGACCCTGGATCATGACCTGAGCCAAAGGCAAAGGCTTTAACCCACTGAGCCACCCATTTTGAAAAACTATTTTTATTAACATATAACGTATTATTAGCCCCAGGGGTACAGGTCTGTGAATCGTCAGGCTTATATACTGAACAGCGCTCACCATACCACATACCCTCCCTAATGTCCATAACCCAACCACTGTCTCCCTGACCCCCTCCCCCCAGCAACCCTCAGTTTGCTTTGTGAGAGTAAGAGTCTCTTATGATTTGTCTCCCTCCCAATCCCATCTTGTTTCACTTTTCCTTCCCTACCCCCAGAACCCCCCACCCTGCCTCTCCAATTCCTCATATCAGTGAGATCATATCATAATTGTCTTTCTCTGATTGACTTACTTCGCTCAGTATAATACTCTCTAGTTCCATCCACGTCCTTGCAAATGGTAAGGTTTCATTTCTTTTGATGGCTGCATAGTATTCCATTGTGTGTGTGTGTGTGTGTGTGTGTGTGTGTGTGTATCACATCTTCTTTATCCATTCATCTGTTGATGGACATCTAGATCTTTCCATAGTTTGGCTATTATGGACATTGCTGCTATACACATTCGGGTGCACGTGCCCCTTTGGATCACTACATTTGTATCTTTAGGGTAAATACCCAGTAGTGCGATGCTGGGTCATAGGGTAGCTCTATTTTTGACTTTTTGAGGAAACTCCATGCTGTTTTCCCAAGTGGTTGCACCGGCTTGCATTCCCACCTACAGTGTAGGAGGGTTCCCCATTCTCCACATCCTCGCCAGGATCTGTCATTTCCTGACTTGTTAATTTTAGCCATTCTGACTGGTGTGAGGTGGTATCTCACTGTGGTTTTAATTTGTTTTTCCCTGATGCTGAGTGATGTGGAACACTTTTTCTTGTGTCTGTTGGCCATCTGGATGTCTTCTTTGCAGAAATGTCTGTTCGTGTCTTCTGCCCATTTCTTGATTGGATTATTTGTTCTTTGGGTGTTGAGTTTGATAAGTTCTTTATAGATTCTGGACACTAGTCCTTTATCTGATATGCCGTTTGCAAATATCTTCTCCCATTCTGTCAGTTGTCTTTTGGTTTTGTTGACTGTTTCCTTTGCTGTGTAAAAGCTTTTGATCTTGATGAAGTCCCAATAGTTCATTTTTGCCCTTGCTTCCCTTGCCTTTGGCGATGTTCCTAGGAAGTTGCTGTGGCTGAGGTCGAAGAGGTTGCTGCCTGTGTTCTCCTCAAGAATTTGGGTGGATTCCTGTCTCACATTGAGGCCTTTCATCCATTTTTAGTCTATTTTTGTGTGTGGTGTAAGGAAATGGTCCAGTTTCATTCTTCTGCATGTGGCTGTCCAATGTTCCCAACGCCATTTGTTGAAGAGACTGTCTTTTTCCCATTGGACATTCCTTCCTGCTTTGTTGAAGATTAGTTGACCATAGAGTTGAGGGTCTATTTCTGGGCTCTCTATTCTGTTCCACTGATCTGTGTGTCTATTTTTGTGCCAGTACCATACTATCTTGATGATGACAGCTTTGTAATAGAGCTGGAAGTCTGGAATTGTGATGCCACCAACTTTGGCTTTCCTTTTCAACATTCCTCTGGCTACTCAGGGTCTTTTGTGGTTCCATATAAATTTTAGGATTATTTGTTCCATATCTTTGAAAAAATTGATGGTATTTTGATAGGCATTGCATTAAACGTGTAGATTGCATTTTCATAATATTTGTCCTTCCAATCCATGAGCATGGAATGTTTTTCCATTTCTTTGTGTCTTCCTCAATTTCTTTCATGAGTACTTTATAGTTTTCTGAGTACAGATTCTTTACCTCTTTGGTTAGGTTTATATTCCTAAGTATCTTATGGTTTTGGGTGCCATTGTAAATGGGATTGACTCCTTAATTTCTCTCTCTTCTGTCTGATTGGTGTACAGAGATGCAACTGATTTCTGTACATTGATTTTATATCCTGACACTTTACTGAATTACTGTATGAGTTCTAGCAGTTTTGGAGTAGAGTCTTTTGGGTTTTCCACATAAAGTATCATATCATCTGCAAAGAGTGAGAGTTTGAGTTCTTTGCCAATTTGGATGATTTTAATTTCTTTTTGTTGTCTGATTGCTGAGGCTGGGACTTCCAGTACTATATTGAATAGCAGTGGTGAAAGTGGACATCCCTGCCGTGTTCCTGACCTTAGGGGAAAAAATGTCAGTTTCTCCCCTTTGAGAATGATATTTGCTGTGGGTTTTTCATAGATGGCTTTGATGATATTGAAGTATGTACCCTCTATCCCTACGCTGTGAAGAATTTTGATCAAGAAAGGATGCTGTGCTTTGTCAAATGCTTTTTCAGCGTCTACTCACCGTATCATATGGTTCTTGTTCTTTCTTTTATTAATGTATTTTATCACATTGATTGACTTGTGGTAGTTAAACCAGCCTTACAGCCCAGGAATAAATCCCACTTGGTCGTGGAGAATAATCCTTTTAATGTACTGTTGAATCCTATTGGCTAGTATTTTGGTGAGAATTTTTGCATCCATGTTCATCAACAAATTATTCTATAATTCTTCTTTTGGATGGAATCTTTGTCTGGTTTGGGGATCAAGGTAATGCTGGCCTCATAAAATGAGTTTGGAAGTTTTCCGTCCATTTCTATTTTTTGGAACAGTTTCAGGAGAATAGGTATTAATTCTTCTTTAAATGTTTGGTCGAATTCCCCTGGGAAGCTGTCTGGCCCGAGCTCTTGTTTGTTGGCAGATTTTTGATAACTGCATCAATCTCCTTACTGGTTATGGGTCTGTTCAGTTTTGGTGTTTATATGTCTCTAGGAATGCTTCCATTTCTTCCACATTGTCTAATTTGCTGGCATATAGTTGCTCATAATATGTTGTTACAATTGTTTGTATTTCCTTGGTGTTGGTTGTGATCTCTCCTCTTTCATTCATGATTTTATTAATTTGTGTCCTTTCTCTCTTCTTTTTGATAAGTCTGGCCAGGGGTTTATCAATCTTACTAATTCTTTCAAAGAACCAGCTCCTCGTTTCATTGATCTGTTCTACTATTCTTTTGGTTTCTATTTCATTGATTTCTGCTCTGATCTTTATGATTTCTCTTTTCCTGCTGGGTTTAGGCTTTTTTTGCTGTTCTTTCTCCAGCTCCTTTAGGTGTAGGTTTAGGTTATGTACCTGAGACCTTTCTTGCTTCTTGAGAAAGTCTTGTATCGCTATATACTTTCCTCTCAGAACCGCCTTTGTGGTGTCCCACAGATTTTTTTTTTTTAAGATTTTATTTATCTCTTTGACAGACAGATCATAAGCAGGCAGAGAGGCAGGCAGAGAGAGAGGGGGAAGCAGGCTCCTCACTGAGCAGAGAGCCCTTTGTGGGGCTCAATCCCAGGACCCTGGGATCATGACCTGAGCCGAAGGCAGAGGCCTTAACCACTGAGCCACCCAGGTGACCCTGTCCCACAGATTTTTGAACAGTTGTGTTTTCATTTTCATTTGTTTCCATGAATTTTTTCAATTCTTCTTTAATTTCCTGGTTGACCCATTCATTCTTTAGTAGGATGCTCTTTAGCTTCCATGTATTTGAGTTCTTTCTAACTTTACTCTTGTGATTGAGTTCTAGCTTCAGAGCATTGTGGTCTGAAAATATGCAGGGAATGATCCCAATCTTTTGGTACCAGTTAAGATGTGATTTGTGACCCAGGATGTGATCTATTCTGGAGAATGTTCCATGTGCACTAGAGAGGAATGTGTATTCTGTTGCTTTGCGATGGAATGTTCTGAATTTATCTGTGTTGTCCATCTGGTCTGGTGTGTCATTTAAGGCCTTTATTTCCTTGTTGATCTTCCGCTTGGATGATCAGTCCATTTCAGTGAGGGGGTGTTAAAGTCCCCTATTATTACTATTATTGTATTATTGTCAATGTGTTTCTCTGATTTTGTTATTAATTGGTTTATATAATTGGCTGCTCCCATGTTAGGGGCATAAATATTTAAAATCATTAGATCTTCTTGTTGGACATACCCTTTGAGTATGATATAGTGTCCTTCCTCATCTCTTATTATAGTCTTTGTTTTAAAATCTACTTTATCTGATATAAGGATTGCCACCCAGCTTTCTTTTGATATTCATTAGAATGGTAAATTGTTTTCCACATCCTCCCTTTAAATCTGGAGGTGTGTTTGGGTCTAAAATGAGTTTCTTGTAGATAGTATATCAATGGGTCTTGTTTTTTTATCCATTCTGATACCCTATGTCTTTTCATTGGGGCATTTAGCCCATTTACATTCAGGGTAACCATTGAAAGATAAGAATTTAGTGCCATTGTATTGCCCACGGTGACTGTTACTGTATATTGCCTCTGTTCCTTTCTGCGCTATTACTTTTAGGCTCTCTCTTTGCTTAGGGGACCCTTTTCAATATCTCCTTTAGAGCTCGTTTGCTGTTTGCAAATTCTTTCAATTTTTTTTTAAAAGATTTTATTTATTTATCAGAGAGGGGGGGGGGGGAGAGCGAGCACAGGCAGACAGAATGGCAGGCAGAGGCAGAGGGAGAAGCAGGCTCCCCGCCGAGCAAGGAGCCCGATGCGGGACTCGATCCCAGGACGCCGGGATCATGACCTGAGCCGAAGGCAGCTGCTTAACCAACTGAGCCACCCAGGCGTCCCAATTCTTTCAATTTTTGTTTGCCCTGGAAACTTTTTATCTCTCCTTCTGTTTTCTATGACAGTCTAGCTGGATATAGTATTCTTGGCTGCATATTTTCCTAGTTTAGTGCTCTAACTATATCATGCCGGTTCTTTCTGGCCTGCCAGGTCTCTGTGGATAGATTTGCTGCCAGTCTAATATTTCTACCATTGTATGTTACGGACCTCGTGTCCCGAGCTGCTTTCAGGATTTTCTCTTTGTCACTAAGACTTGTAAATTTTACTATTAGATGATGGGGTGTGGACCTATTTTTATTGATTTGAGGGTGTTCTCTGTGCCTCCTGGATTTTGATGCTTGTTCCCTTTGCCATATTAGGGGAATTTTCTACTATAATTAACTCCAATATACCTTCTGCCCATCTCTCTCTTCTTCTGGAATCCCAATTATTTTAATATTGTTTCATCTTATGGTATCACTCTCTCGAACTTTCCCTTCATGTTCCACTAGTTGTTTGTCTCTCTTTTGCTCAGCTTCTTTATGCTGTGACATTTGGTCTTTTGTAGCACTAATTCTCTTTTCTGCCTCATTTATCCTAGCAGTAAGAGCCTCCATTTTTTATTGCACCTCATTAATAGCTATTTTTATTTCAACTTCATTAGATTTTAGTTCTTTTATTTCTCCAGAAAAAAATTTATTTCTTGAGAAAAGGATTCTCTGATATCTTCCATGCCTTTCCCAATCCCAGCTAACACCTTGATAATGCGTCATTCTGAACTCTAGTTCTGACATATTACCAGTGTCCATATTTTTAGGTTCCTCTTTTGTTCTTTTTTTTTGAACGAAAGAATAAAATGCTAAAAGGGGGCAAAGATCCCAGAAAAATGTATGGTGACCAAATCAGAAGAGACCGAAAACTGGGTGGGGAGAAGAAAGGTGGGAAAAAAAAAAAATTAAAATATATATATATATATATTAGACTGGTGAGTATACCAGAATACACCCACTTGATTTGGGGTGTATTCTGATATCTGAGTAGAAACTACCTACCAAAATTTTAAAGAAAGAAAACATACATAGATATATATATATGCAAAAATAAGAGTAAACATGATGAAGGGATGGAATATGACTATAAAGATGAAAATTTTAAAATATTCTAAAGAAGGAATTGATAAGTTGGTTGGAAAAAGAAAAAAAAAAAGGAGAGAATATGATCAGGCTGTAGATTAGAACAATGCCATGTTCTATTAGAGGGAAGTATATCCCAAAATATTAAAGAAAAAAAAACCTATATGCAAACTAAAAATAAGTTTAAATACAATGAAGGGATAAAATATGAGTATGACAATGAAAATTTAAGATTTTTAAAAAGGTATTGATAAGATAAAATAGTTAAAATGTTAAGAGAGGAAAGAGGAAAAGATTAAAAAATAGAATAAGAAAAAAATAAAATTTAAAAAATTTAACTTCAAAAGGCTAAAGGATCATGGAAATAAGTTGTGAATTCTCTTTGTTGCTTTCCCTTGGCTCTGGAGTTCTGCAGATCGTGTGGATTGGTGAAGTTGGTCTTGGCTGGATGTTCTTGCTGATCTTCTGGGGGCGGGGCCCGTTGCTGTGATTCTTAAATGTCTTTGCGGGGGGCGGAACTGCGCCGCTCTTGCCGGGGGCGGGGCTACGTCATCCGCTCAGGTTCGCTTTCGGGAGCTTTTGTTCCCTGCGCGCTTTCCGTAGAGTCTGGAGGACGGGAACAAAGATGGCGGCCGCGCGGTCTCCGGCTGGAGGAGCCCAGGGGTCGGGGCCGCTCCTCAGTGCGCCGTCGGGGATGAGCCGTCAGTCCCTGCGGTCTCCCTGGTCTCCGGCCGGCTCCGGGCTCCCCCGGCTGTGACCGGGCGCCTCTGTCTCCGGCGCGCAAGCCCATTCGGAGCAGGTTCCTGCCGCGCTGCTCTTCCAAGGGGGTCCCCGATCTTGTGGGGTCCGCGTCCGAGAGCCGTGCCCTCACCGCGCCACGGCCCCAGCGGAGGGTGACCCCGGGCCGAGAGCGCACTCTTGGCTCCGTCTCTGCCCCCGGCTTCCGCACTGGGACACCGGCGAGCTCTGCGACACTCGGACGCCCCGTCCTTCTGTGACCCCGCGGGGCCCGCCCCCGCGCAGCCCCCGGAGCGCCGTCCCTCGGTGCAGCCCACCCTAGGGCTCGGGTCGGGCTCCTGCTCGCGCGCTGGTGGGCGCGGCGCCTGCGCTGGGCTCCGTCTTCCCGTCGCGGCGGACCGCGTCCCCGCACGTCCCCGCACGTCCGCCGTCCAGACTGTGGGTCTGGGTCCCGGGAACCGCGCTGCTCGGCTCTTCCGTCCGGCGAGCGGCGGGGCGCCGTGCGGCTGGTCTCCTGGGACCGCCGTGTCTCCGCCGCGGCCCCTCTGCCGTCCTGCTCGTCCAGCGCCGCTTCCCTCAGTCAGACCTTCAGGAAGCTTGCCGGCTCTTGCTTAACCCTTAGCGGGTCATTCTTTCCTTTATGATTCTATCATGAGGCTCGTTAAGAAACTACCATTCATTAAATTAGCGTGTTATCCTGAACGTTCCTTTCTTACGCAGTGGTAGAGTGCTACGATCCGTTTATTCCCAGATCATACACAGCGCTTAAATACCTTGCCTCGCTGTTGAGATAAAATGCAAAAAGTAAGATAGTGACTGTTGTTGAGAGAGCTGAGTGTCGGCTGGTAGGTGCTCAGCACATGTTCAAACACAGTCTGTCCTGAAGGAGAGAGTTCAAAATACCCGATTGCAAGAGTACAGACACCCTGGCCAATTCTAACTTACAGTGCGGACACCTGCGACATCCTCATCAGGATGCCAGCGGGGGTGACGTGGCCCAGGATTTGCTAAGGTGGAGGACGTCTCTGTTCCCGCTGAGATGAGTGTGCTTGCGTGTCTGTTGCTGGCATGCCCTGGAAGCTTTGCCCCTTGCTAAGGCATCGGTGAGGTATGGGCACCGTCAGTCAGCCACTAAGCTTCTATTAATATCGTTTTCCAGTCTTGGTTTTGTTTTTGTTTTTTAGGGTTTTTTTAAGATTTTATTTATTTATTTATTTGACTGAGAGAGACACAGCAAGGGAAGGAACACAAGCAGAGGGAGTAGGAGAGGGAGAAGCAGGGTCCCCGCTGAGCAGAGAGCCCGCCGGATGCAGGGCTCGAACCCAGAACCCTGTGATCATGACTTGAGCCAAAGGCAAACGCTTAATGACTGAGCCACCCAGGTGCCCCCAGGCCTGTTTTTGATAGCAATTTTCATTTAAATAAGGATTCGAAAATCCCAGCGACATCTATCCTCGATCATCACTTTTCCCCTTGTATGTCTGTTTACTGGAAACTCTGTAAAGGTGTGTCGTAAACCTGTTCCTGCGTTTTCCTCTCAACATTTTAACTATTTTTTTAAGATCTTATTTATTTATTTGACAGAGAAAGAGATTGCAAGCAGGCAGAGAGGCAGGCAGAGAGAGGAGGAAGCAGGCCCCTTGCTGACCGGAGAGCCTGACATGGGGCTCATTCCCAGGACCCCGACATCATGACCTGGGCTGAAGGCAGAGGCTCAACCCCCTGAGCCAACCAGGCACCCCCCTCAACATGTTTAAGGTTACATGTCACTACTTGGTGGACCCTCTTATTTTTGTGTCATTTCAGGAGTGTGGGTCCCATGGGTCTTACTCCTTCCCAGTGACATCCACCCTTAAAGGACAGCTCTGGAGCTGATTTCCTTCCTCACGCTCCCAGATCAGCTCTACACACGTTCTATTTGTCCTCTCCAAGTCCTGCTTTTCCAGACAGTGGTTTCTAGGGATAACGACAGAGGTTTTGATATAGTTTGATATAGTTTGATATAGTTGCCTAGAGAATCACAAATGAGAGAACATTTCTACCTCACCCGTTACAAGCTCTCCAAATGTACAGTGTGTATGTATAGAAATAGGGGTAGAGCGTTGCCCCCATTTTAAGTGAAGTATACTGTGTATACAAGTACTGAGGCAAATGCGTATTACTTTGTGATCAGACTGAACTTTTTTTTAAGAGGAAACCATTCCTGATGTCGATGGGATGCTTTTTCTATACCACATATTTGTACTTAACTTTTATGTTTTTCAGAGTGGGATATTACACAAGAAAAAGTTCGTATTTCCATTTCTTTTTCAGAAGAGCCTTTTCCAATGAAACACGAAGGCAGTTTGCCGCAGTCAGGAGATAGCCCAGCCAGCCCGTGTGGGAGCCCGCCCCCCGGCTTCCCTCCGGACGCGTGCTGCTCACCGGCACCGTCGCTGGCCTCTGAGGCGTAGCACGTGAGAGGGCCGTCCTTGCACCTTTAATGCCTTCGTTAAAAATGGAACCTGCTCGCCCTTTTCTGTACTCAACTGTTAGATTTCAGCCCAGTAACGGCGTTGAAAAGGAATTCACGTTCACTGTGCCCATCTCATGGTGGGAAGTGCTAGGGCTCAGCTCACCTTAACCCAGTGTCCTACCCAGCAGGGGCGGGATGGAACATTGGTCTCTGCCACGTAAGAACCACCCATAACTGCCGTTTCTAACCGAAACTCTGGAAACTTCCCTCCCTTACGTCGCTGAGTACCCCCACACGTTTCTTGTCAACGTCATGCAAACGGGCTGTTTGTCCCCACCGTCCCAGTTGGGTGACATTCCCAGGCACTTGCCTGGAACCTGTTCCACAGAAGGCAGTGGGAACATTGCCCCTCAGCAGATGGTGTCAGAAACACACTTTGTACTGGGTCCCCTGGTACCGATGATGCTGTAGAACATTCAACTCAATACGAGCGCATGAGGAATCTTGTATTGCTGTGATCCTAAATGCTGATGTCATTAGCATGGACCACTTTCCTTCACCCCAAGGAGCCCCCTGCTGCAGGCTCCCTGAGAGCCACCAGCTGCATTCCAGTGGGTTCTCTGAGGAGTCATCACTGTGGAGGGAGCCCTTTGGAATTTCGAAACCAAATTCTGTTCTTATGACTAGAGCGGGTCAATGGGCGTTATTCCTAGTCGGGACGCCTGCCACCTGGTAGTGGGGTGAAACAGGGACGCTGAGTGTCCCCACACCCCCAGCTGTGGTGGCACTGCACCGCCCACCAAGAATCGAGAGTCCCCAAGTGCTGGCTCCCAGCGTTCTGGTTTCTGCCGCTCGGCTGCCTGTCACCCTAGAGCGACTCTCCTGTTCTGTTAAGTCGTTTCTAAATGTACAAATTCATTCTATTAACCTTTCCCCTCGCCGCTTCCAGGATGCTGTTTTGAGATTCATGCCTGCCCCTTTCCATACTTCCATCAGGACAGAAATATTTATTCATTATGACAGCTTTTTTCCCCGTTAGAGCAGAATGCCGGCTAAACTAAACACGAGTGTGTGCAGGCCAAGCGTGTGTTACTGACTGCAGCCGCGAGCCCGTGCAGGTGTGCTGGAGCGAGCGGCCAGTGCTGCCTGTCTCCCGGTGCCGCACCTGGCCCTGGAGCCTGTTGTGGGAACTGCACGTGGACCGGCCCTGTCAGGGGACATGTCGTACCCAGTGCCTGAAACCCAAATTCAAAACTGGTTCATAGTCGGCACTTTACAGAGAAACTCAGAGAGATAAGAATGTTGGAGGGAAGAAAGACCACTTAGAAACCCACAAGTAAACCCCTGGGTTCATACTCCCCGCCATCCAGGCCTGCGGCCCTCTCTCCCCAGCCTGGCTCCTGTCCCCTGTGTCCACACCTGTGGGCATGCCAGGCTGCCAGGCCTGTGGGGAGGGGGTCCTCTGGGCCAAGCTGGGGGCCCCTGTTGGGAAGTGCAGGGGCCCTTGAAGGACCGTGCTGGAGATGTCCTCTAATGGATGGTCCCGGGGGTCCTCTGATGGACGGTCCTAGGGGTCCTTGGGAGACAGTTCTGGGGAGTCCTCTGATAGATGGTCCTGGAGCGATGGTGCTGGGGGTCCTCTGGGGGACAGTCCTGAGGGTCTCCTGAGGATAGTGCTGGGGGTCCTTGGGGAGACAGTGCTAGGCTGTCTTCCATTTCTCTGTGGTGGTAATGTCAGGCTGTGTCTCTGTTTCATACAAAATCTGCCTGTGACTTAAATTGCCATGAATAATTCTTCCTTCTCTTCTCTTCTCTTTGTTAACTGGCTGTAGTGTTTGTGGGGAAAGTGCTGAAGAGGCTTTTCCCTCGTGTTCCCTGCAGCCAAGAAAAGAGGGCACCTGTGACTCCAGCGTCTGACAAGCCAGCCGGGACAGTGGCCGCTGAGGAGGTCCCCAGTTTGACAGGTGAGGGGCTTGCGGTGTGGGGGCGGGGGGCGTCACCATTGGTTTCCTGGCGACAGGAGGCTCTGGCCTGACTCTGGGGGTGCTGAGCTCCAGGATGCCTGTGCCCACACATTCCAGTCCACTGCGCTCGGGGAGAGGAGCCAGGGCTGGGCCCTCCGTCAAAGACCAGTTCAGGACTCTGCTAGGTGCTTGAGTTCACTCACAAACCCTCCTCTGGTCCCAGAGACGACCAGTGAGCCCGCTGGCTTTGTCTGTCCTCTGCCACTGTCACTTTGTCCTGGCGCTGCCTGGCTGGCGTCCGCGCTGCGCGGGCTCCGGAGAGCTCTCCTGCTTTCGTCGCTCACCCACTGGTCTTTGCACGGGTCTGTCTGAGCTCCTCAAGCAGGACGAGGGTCTGCAGCGGAGCCTTGTGTTCTGCACATTCAGTGCAATTTGTATCAAAATCCAATCGCCTTTCCCCCCAGAAGTGCAGAAGCTGATCCTAAGATTCAAGTGGAATTGCAAGAGACCCTGACAGCTCAAACAGGCTTAAAAAAGAGCAAAGCGCGAAGAGTCTTACTTCCTGATTTCCAAACTTACTACCAAGCTGTAATTGATTGGGATGTGGGCACATATTCCACGTCCTACAAGTCGTCGGGCAGGAGTTCCCACGACCGGCAGTAGCATGCACGGCACAGGTCCAGGTCTGCACTGTCCAGGTCACCGCTGTCCAGGTGATCCTTCCGCTGTGTGGCTGAAGCCTGTCCTGGGCCCGTGAGCTCCTCTGCCAGCTCCTGGTGGTGGGCCCGCCCCCCTCACAGGCAGGCATGGTCACCTCAGGTCCGCTGTGGCCAGGCAGCCCAGTTGGCATAACTGGGTGAGTGTGTCCCAGCCACTGGTGCTGTGGCTCAAGACCTGCCGTCTGTCTTCCACTCAGATCACATTCCCAGGGTCCCGGGATAGAGCCACAGATCAGGCTCCCTGCTCCGTGGAAGCCTGCCTCTCCCCTTACTTGTGGGTGTGTGCGCTCATTCTCTCTCTCTCTATCTGACAAAAAAAAAAAAAAAAAAGACTGATGCCACCCAGTGTTGGAAAGAGCGTGGGAGAAGGCGATCCTATAGTTCCCCTTCTAGAGCGTGCGTCTCAAAAGCCAGCGAGAGGAACTTACCCTTCAGACAGTCCCGTCAGCAGGGATTTCTCTGAAGAACTCAGTGGTCAAGTGTGCAAAGTTAGCTTCGACAAGGACAGTCAGCAGCTGTTTGTGGATCAACCTCCACGCGTGAGATTTGGGACAATGGTTAAATTATAATTACATTATAATTTGCCAGACACATGGAATATTACGTAGCCATTAAAGAACTGCGTAGATGTAAATGTATTTTAACATACTATTCTGTCATGCACTCAGTTTTTTTTTTTTTTTTTAAAGATTTTATTTATTTACTTGACAGAGAGAAATCACAAGTAGATGGAGAGGCAGGCAGAGAGAGAGAGAGGGAAGCAGGCTCCCTGCTGAGCAGAGAGGCCCATGCGGGACTCGATCCCAGGACCCTGAGATCATGACCTGAGCCGAAGGCAGCGGCTTAACCCACTGAGCCACCCAGGCGCCCGATGCACTCAGTTTTGAGTGATATTATTTATGTAATGTACAGACGTATAATAATAAAATATGGGAAGAATGATCGCTTTAAGATGTGTGTATACACAACGTCTGCGGGTTGTTAGCACACATGGAAAGGAGGTTCCAGATTATGCACCAAAACGTTAAGAGATTCACAGGGCAATGATGAGAGGTATGCTATGTGGAATAGACTTTTGTCTGCTTCTTACTCATGACTTAAATTTTTCTATCATTTTGTAAAAATCCAAAGGCTAAATAATTACAGACGGTTCCTTTCTCCTGGCTGGACATAGAGCTGGTGCAACTCTGACAGGGCGCTTGGCCTGTTGGCCCTGTGCCAATGGCAAGCCTGGGTCTCACGAGCTGTTGGGTCTCACGAGCTGTTAGGTCTCATGTCTTCGGGGCGTGAGGTTGGGAAGGGTGCCAGGGCAGCAAATGTCTGGTCACATGATGCCATTTTCACTGTCCCCTTGTCTCCTGCAGATGAGGACACCCAGGTCCCACCTCGAAGGCGACTCTACACGGCAAGTTTGCCTCCTGAGGGGTATGTCCCTGCTCCGCCAGAGCCGCAGGGCAGCCCAGCTTCCGAGGACACGTCTGGCAGTGATGACACGGGAGGAGGGTGCCAGCTCCCAGGTGAGGTGTGGCTGCGTGGTTTCCCACTTGCACAGACGCACGGTGGGAGGGTCAGGTGAGCATTCCGCAGACAGCCCCACGCTGGGCTCAGCGTGTCTTGCAGTTCGTGAAGAATGACGGGCAGACAGACTAGGGTGTGAGGGGATCCCGCCAGAATGGGTCCGGGCTGCCATCGTCTGTGGACTAGGAGAAGTCTGCCATTAAACACAGCACAGTGTTAAAGGTACTTGTTTTGGTTTAAGTAGAACCCTTTTTTCTTGATTTTCCAATTTTTTCAGAATTTCTGAGATTGTGTACAAATTTTGTAATCAATGGACATAACTTCTTTTGCATCTGTTTTATGGAAGAACCGAAAGAGTATTTTGCTTTCATGGTTGAATGTCCTGTGAATGAGGGAGGGTAGAGCCTGCGTTGCTGTGTGCACTGGGATCACATGAAAGCAGAACAGAGAGGAATCGGGAGATGTCAAGTAAAAGTTTACCCAGATGGTTTTCTAACAAGTATAAACTAAGAAGCTCTGTACTCCAAACCTTAATTAATTTGAGTGTCAAGGAAATGTGGTTTCCTTGTACATTGATCTTCCCAAGTCCCTAATAAAAGGATCAGAAACCACAAAGCCAGAAAGGGGGTGGTGAAGGAATGATGTAGTCGTCTTTCCAAGCCCTGTTAAAAATCTTTAGAATGTAATTGTTAGATGAATAAATTATTTAATGAGAAACTTTAATGACAGTCTTCTGAAGATCAGTGACTTTGGTGAACATACTTTACGGGTACTTAGTGTATTCAGTAAGAACATGGGGGACTCAGTCCTGTGCCATGGGACATTGTTCTGCTTCCCAGCAGCAGCGCATGGTTAGCACTGCTGATGAGGCCAGCGAGGGCCCAGCTGCGTCCGGAACCCCCAGGTCAAACGCTCACATCTGTCCTGTGACCATAGGCCCTGAGCTGGAGTGACGCGCTCACAGGAGGGAGAGGGATGTTGGCACAATTGGGCGAGTGTGTCCCACCCAAAAGCTGCCCCCACACAGGCCAGCTGGCCCTGTGCTGTGCCTGGCCCGACAGCGGCCCACGGCTGCGAGCGAAACCGTGAAGACCACCTACTGGCGATGCGATGCACGGTTACCTGGCAAATTCCCTAGTGTGTTGAGTGACGTTGACTGCAACGTCGTTACAGGATACATGTCTGCGACTTGTTGGGCAGTCTTTCTGTTAATTGTCTCGTCCTCTGTTACCTGTTGGGGGCGTGGGTCTTCCTTTCCCAGAGTCTGTAACTGGGGAAGGGCCCGGTGGAGATGGGGGTGATGGCACTGCGTCCCTGGCCCGTCACCCTCTGAGGGGAGCGTGGGCAGGTCCAGCCCTGAGCTCAGTCTTATGCACCGTGCTCCGACCATTCTACCTCCGGACCCTGCGTGGCTGCCATGGTGCTCTCTCCCCAGCTGGCCGAGTCCGGCCTCCTCACTGGCCAGGGTCTGGGCTTGAGGACATGATTCTTTCCGGAGGCCCTGTGAGCTCGGCTTCCTAACTCAGTGCTGCTGGAATTGCTGCCCGCTCTTCCAGAAGAGCTTCGGTTAGCTCACCCCTCAGATCGCCGCTGGGAAGTCCGTGTCTTTCCCTTTCCCGCTCTCAGAACCCCTCTCTGTTCCCATCCACTCTGTTTACTGTTTATCAAATGGTCCCTTCTCCTTGTCAGCCCAGGAAGTGGGCCACTGCAGGGCCCTGGAGGCGGTAATGTTGGAGGAGTGTTCCCAGGCCTCCTACCAGTGGTCTCCAGTGTGAGCGAGCGTTCAGAAAGGCCCGTGCACCACGCTCCGCGCGGAGGGTGTGCAGGGGTGAGGTTGAGCGGCAGCCCGAAGCCTGAGCACGTGCCAGATGGGGGGGTGTGCAGACCAGGAAGCGGCATCGATCGCTGTGCCGTCGGAGAGAGCCTCACACAGGTCCTGCCCCGACCCGCAGTGAAGGCTTGCTGGGCACACCTTCCTCACTGGGACCTGCAGCAGTCCACAGTGTCCTTTGAGACATGCCCCACGAGGCCCCTCTGGCCCAACCTGGGATTCCTTCCTCATGTCTGTGCTCTGCCCACCAGTGTCTGCCCAGTGACGTCTCTGTCATCTTTCTCTCCCCTCTGGACTCACTTTCCTTGCCTGCCTAGTGGGGGTAACAACCCAGACATGTGCGCCTGGAATTAAGCCCAGCCATAGGGTTGATGAATCTTGGACAAAGGAGGTGAGAATATGGAATGGGAAGCAGTGTCTTCAGAATACAGCTGGGATAACTGAACAGCTACACGCAGAGCAATGACTCTGGGCCACTCTCTTATCTACACACAAACAAACTCGAAATGGATGAAAGTCCTAAATGGGAGACCAAAACCATAAAAATGCTAGAAGAAAACATGGAAGAAAAGCCCTTTGACGTAGTTCTTGTGAGTGATTTTTAAAATTTGACACCAAAAGCAGAGTCAAATAAGAGTAAAAAGTAAAATAACCTACTGGTTGGGCGCCTGGGTGGCTCAGTGGGTTAAGGCTCTGCCTTTGGCTCAGGTCATGATCTCAGGGTCCTAGGATCGAGCCCCGCATCGGGCTCTCTGCTCAGCAGGAAGCTGCTTCCTCCTCTCTCTCTGCCTGCCTCTCTGCCTACTTGTGATCTCTCTCTCTGTCAAATAAATAAATAAAACCTTTACCAAACCAAAGGTTTTGCACAGTGAAGGAACTAACAAAACTAAAAGGCAACCTACTGAATGGAAGAATATTTGCAGAGTATATATCCAATAAGGGGTTAATGTTCCAAATACAAAAAGAATTCATACAACAGTAGCCAGAAAACCGTCTGATTGGAAGATGAGCTGAAGACCTGAACAGACATTTCCGCAAAGAAGACATCCAGATGGCCAACAGACACATGAAACAGGGCTCCACATCACTCGGCATCAGGGAAATCAAAACCACAACGAGATCCCACCTCACACCAGTCAGAATGGCTAAAATGAACCAGTCAGGAAAGGACAGATGCTGGCGAGCATGCGGAGCAAGGGGAGCCTCCTGCACGGCTGGTGGGAATGTGAGCTGGTGCGGCCGCTCTGCAAAACAGCGTGGAGGTTCCTCAAACAATTTGAGAAGAACTTCCGTATGACCCAGCTCTTCACCGCCAGGCCCGTAACCACAGGGAATGGAATCGGGACCTCGGGCCGATGCCTGCCTCCACGTTCCCGGTGCGTTACTGACAATCCCGAGACACCGAAGCAGCCCTGCGTGTCCATGAAAGACCGTATGACATGCGCCCAGCAGGACGTGGTTCCGCCATGAGGAAGGGCGGGTCCTGCATTCGCAACCGTGTTGCTGGGCTTCCCGGGCGTTGTGCTGAATGGAGAGTCTGAGGGGAAAGTTAAATACATGGTTTCATGTATGTGGAATCTGAGAACAGAAGGCCGAGCCCTGGAATCAGAGCCTGGGCAAGTGGTTGTAGCGGTTGGGAGAAATACGGAGGTGAGCCGAGGGTCGGGTTTTAGCCGCATGATGCGTCACGTGTGGGTTGCCCGCCGCGCAGAGCTGGGGAGGGATGCCGTGGAGGGAGGGGCTCGCGCGGCACGTGTGGCAGTACTACTGAGAAGCGCCCCTGCCAGGATTCCCATGGAATGCTAAGGTTGCAGCCCGCAGCACATGCCGAGGTGTTCCCAGGGAGGACCGGGCACCCTGAGCTGCAGGCTTCGGGGCCGCACGTCCACAATGGCACCTGAGTAGGCCGCCGCCAGCTGTCAGCGCACCGGGCCACAGAGGCAGGCCCACGAGGAGCGTCCGTGCCGCACTCGGGTTCAGAGCCCTGCAGGTGCGTGGTCTCGCCTGACTGCGGTCCCCGTGCCTGGCTGTGCTCCGAGAGGTTTTGTGACAGGCCTCCATCAGCGGCACCGCACAAGAAAGAGCATCCCTGGGCGGCGAGCGGTGGGAGGGGCCAGGAGGAGCGGAGGAGGGGTGTGCGGGGTCTGAGACCTGTGTCTGAACCACCTGGTCTGCCAGGCTCCTCACCTGCTTGGGTTGCGTTTTTCTCATCTGTATAACCAGTGGTTTGAATAGACGGTTTTCTGAATTCTTTCCCAGTTTTACGGGTGAGTGCATTTAGATTTCCTTGAACTAATTGTCCTGAAAAGTGATAATGGGTAAAGAAGTTTCATGAAATTAATTCTAACGCCGCGTCTCTGAGCACCACCCCCCTCACCCCCCACCCCCGGTCTCGCAGTGAGTCAGCGACGCACACCGCAGGCTCGCCGGCCAGTGAGGGGGTGTGGCAAGCAAACTTGACACTGATTGGGGGAAGCAGGCTGTCCAGCAGACAGTGTGTTCCCAGGAGCACGGAGGCCGAGATGAGATGGGCCAAGCCCAGCAGGGCTACGCGTCGCTCTGCCCACAGTCACTGTGGACAGACAGCGGCCCACATCCAAGTCTGCTTTCCCCGCCGTGTCCCCACAGCCTGGCCTGACCGAAGTCGGCCAGAGAGACAGGAGTGTCTTGTGGTGCTTTCCGAAGGCGTCAGGGAGATGACAGGTGTACAGACCACATTCTCTCACTGTGGCTGGCGAGACCCTCCAGACTCCACACTCTGGGACTCCACGCGACCCATTCTCCCGTCGTCACACGGACACAAAGTGGGTTACCGGAGACCCCTGGTTTCATGTGGGATTTCACAAACTCTTCTGCAGGGCAATTTACATCTTCTTGTAAATTATCTAAGAAATAGGAAATGAAAAATACTGTAAACATGGGACAGGGGTGTGTGGTTCCTGCGGTCGGCTGTGGACACTGTACGAGAACAGTAATGTGGAATGAATTCTACTAAGCCTCTGCTGTACCCCGAAATAATGAGGTAGTGCCAGAACTCCATGAATTGTGTGCGTAAATCCCACTGCATTCCCACACTTGGTCCTGTTCTGAATCTCCGCATCCTCAGAGCCTCTAAGAACACAAGTTTGCCCCAAACCAGTCATTGTGAAGCAGTAGGTGTCCATGCATGAGCCCGTGGTGGGTCTCTACTTCCGGCTGGCACACCTCATGAGGGAGGCCTCACAGCCAGCGTCCCCCAGGCCACCTCGTCTCTGGTGACATCTCTGAGAGCTTCCCAAAGCCACCGGGGTCCCAGCCATCCAGGACCCTACATGAGCTTTCTGGTAACCCAAGGAACCCCATTAGGAAACAGGGAACTCAGATCTCCTCCACATTCATCCCAATCAGTCCGATAGGGAGAGAGAATCCCTGCATTAAGAGGGTGTCTTTCTGGTTGTGTGGCTAACAAGGAGGAACTCTGAGGATCCTGCAGTCTAAGTGGACCACAAGTCGCTGTATTTCTGGTTCCAAAAGACAGTTGGTGCCCATTTGTGGAGAAGAGGAATTAGCAACATTTGCTGTAGACGTCAGAGCATGAGGAGCTCTGCACAGTCTCGTGGTTGGATCTGAAACACCAGCTCTTGACTGAGAACCTAGTATGTCGAACAGAGAAACAGAAGGGGCTGAAACGCAGCCCTCAGAGCTCACAGGTGAGTAACAAAGCTGATAACAGGTCTTCTGTCCCTGCATGGTTGCGAGGTTCTGGGGGAAGGAGAGCCCTCGGGACGGAGGAAGCAGGTCTGAGCTGGGCTTGGCAGGAAGCGAAGGCGTAAACAGGAACAAGTTAGTTTTAGGAATGAAGAGTCCTAAGAAGGTCTGGCATGTTCGTGTGAAAAGTGTTGTAAAGGGTCAGGTGTATCATTTCAGCATATTTTTGTAAGTTATTTTACGTTACTAGGAGTTCTGCGTATAACCCAGCCACACGGCTGCGTTCTGTCCTGCTGCTACACCTGGTTACGTTCGTTTGTGTGTAGACATTGCTCAAGGGACATGCGTGGTCTACAGGTTGTTCTAAGTGTTAGCACTTACACATGTGGATCTTCATGTTGACTGTGCTGCCTGCGTATCAGATCTCATTACTGACACACGTTGCTGTTCTTCAAGAGCAGGGTTGAACCACATGTGGGTCAAGCTAGGTTGAATCAAGAGGTTATCCTTCGGGCAACAGTCACTAAGCCCCTGGTGGCCGTGCCAGATGTCCCAGGGCAGGAGGTAGGCAGTCCAGCAGCACGTGATCTGGGACCAGAGAGCACACTTGGCATCTGGCTAGCGGTCGGCCTGTCCTGTCTGCAGAGAACGGGTTCACACAAGGAAAATGTGTGCTTGGGCACCTTGAGTAATCGTGCGAAGCCGCCGGTGCCGTGGGTCTGGAGGACAGGGTGGACCGTGCACCGTGTGTGAGGCTGCCTCCACCACGCAGCGCGGGGCCATGGTGGGAGAGGGTTGGTGTGTCCACACTGGCCGTCCACATGCAGTGCCCAGCGGCCAGCCCAGGCACCCTCCTTGCTCCTTGCTACACATCTTGGGAGGTGAGAGGCGAGGCACAGGTGCCCGGTGTCCCCACACCTCTAGCTCAGGGAGTCTGGGACACAGACGCACCCGCCCAGCACACAGCGAGTCCACTCGGCCTGTGACTTCCTCGTCTCTGGGCCGTCTTGTTCCTGGAGGACATAGTGACTCCGTGTACTCTTCTCTAGCTCTGTTATCCATTGAAGAACTTCAGTGTCCTTTACTCTCACTGTTTTCATTCCTTTCCTGGTGTGCACATTCTCTAGAAGAAATTCCTCTTCACCTAATCGAACTTTCATGCGTTGTGTCGTGGTTTTAACATTTTATCAAACGGATTTGGGATTTTATTGGCATATATTAAGCCACTTATGTTATTAATTCAAAGCTTTCACCAGTTTTATGGTCATTTGATTGGAAGGTATCGCTGAGAATTACTCTAAGGACGGATTGTTTTGAGAAGCCGTATCTGAGTGTTCTCGGGGTGGCGCGCCATCCAATTATTCTCTAAGCACCTGTCTCTCCGTTTTCAAGACTTAAGTTTTATTTTCCAAAAACATAGAATCCAAGCCTATTCAAACTAACATAGAGAACTGGGTGGTGACTTCAACGTCAAACCTGTTTCAGAAGTGAAGGCGGGAAGTGATGAGGCTGGAGACTAGTCTCGCTCGCTGACCACGTGTTCGTCACCTTCGTGTGGCAACAGCTCAGAGCCACTGTCCGAAGTGCTTCTCGAAGCCAAGTGACCTGACAGCCGCCGGGCACACAGCCTGACAGAGGAAGAGTTTGTTATCTGGACTGTGGTGTCGTGGCTTTGGTCTTGAAAGGAAGAGTCGGAGAGAGCCTGGATCTCAAGCCCGCCCCCTGCGGAGCGCGGAGCCCTGTCCCGGGACCCTGAGGTCACCCCTGGAGTGGAAATCCATAGTCCGACACTTGACCGTGGAGCCGCCCTGGGCCCCCCAATTGTAGTGTGAAACCACGCGCTCTTTTCCATGGCATGAAGGTCCCGTGTGTTCTTCCGATGCTATTTGGAATTAAAACCCTAATTACCCCTTGGAGCTGAAGCAAAGCTCAGACACACCTGTCGCGGCCGCTGCCCCGTCTTGCTCTCTTTTCCAGAACCAGCTGAGCAGAAGAGCGAGCAAATCCGTTTTTCAAAGGTGCAGCCTCCGCTGCCCTCTGTGCAGGCTGGGCTGCAGGCCGGCCCCGGCCTGGCTCTCTCGTGTCCCCGTCCTCACAGTCCCTGGTGGGGGAGGGCCGGCCCAGGAGCCAAGCAGCCACATCCCAGTGAAACAGGGACACGTCTCCCCACCCACAGCCCATTCTCCCCTTGCTGAATGTGTGCAGTCGGCGCCTGTCACTGGCCAATACTGTCCTGAATTTGAGGCAGTTCCAGGGACACCGGGGGGCTCAGGTCACAATCTCCCCGTCCTGGGATCGAGTCCCACCCCACCGGGAGTCTGCTTCTCCCTCCCCTCTGTCACTCTCTCTCAAATATATAAAAAATCTTTAGGGGCACCTGGGTGGCTCAGTGGGTTAAGCTGCTGCCTTCGGCTCAGGTCATGATCTCAGGGTCCTGGGATCGAGTCCCGCATCGGGCTCTCTGCTCGGCAGGGAGCCTGCTTCCTCCTCTCTCTCTCTCTCTCTGCCTGCCTCTCTGCCTACTTGTGATCTCTCTCTGTCAAATAAATAAATAAAATTAAAAAAAAAAATCTTTAAAAACAAGAGAAAGTCCTTCGAAGCACCCCGTGTCTTCCTATTTTCACAAGGGCTGTCGTGTACGGGTTAGATCGACGCTGACTGTGAGCTTATGGCTTCACGCTTAGCACCAGGACAGCATTGAGGCCTGAAGGGTCATCACCACATGCATTCGTAGCCTTAGCTTTGAGTCTAGAATGAAACTCGCATTTTCTGTCAAATACTTAGCTTTTTGGGGGCACCTGGGTGGCTCGGTTGTTGGGCGTCTGCCTTCAGCTCGGCTCTTGACCCCAGGATCCTGGGATCAAGTCCCACGTTGGGCTCCCTGCTCCGTGGGAAGCCTGCTTCTCCCTCTCCCACTCCGGCTTCTGTTCCCGCTGGGCCTCTCTGTCACAAACAAACAAACAAATGAAACACTTAGCTTTTTTCTGATGCAGCATGGGGCCGCTGTGAGAACCGGACTTAGCCGGTTCGACTGGGACTATTTTGGTCCTGACTATTTCCACCACAGCGGCTCCTTGGAAAGCCTGGAGGCGCCAAGCGGTAGCTGAGGTAACTTGGACACATTGTGATTATTTTTAAGATTAGCATTTCTGAAAGGTATGTTTTGGGGATGGCGGCTTTTCAAAATTAGTGTGTTTCTCAGACTATAAATAGGCCCCTGGTTCCCTAATATAGATGTTTCCATAGCTTTTACTGTGCGCGAGGGTTTGAAGAAGGCAAGATTGCAGGTGTGCCCTGGGCCCGTGAAGACGGAACATTCTAGACTGTGGAGGAGCATGTGTTTGGACAAAGTCCCTTCACAGAGCTGCAGCCCAGCGTCTCTTGTGAGATGGAAGGTCAGGGTAGCAGAAGTCACAGAAAACTAGCATTTAAGGTACCTTCCAATGTGGAAGAACCTTGTTTTCGAAGGGCAGGGAGCTTGCAGGATGGAAGAGAAAGACACAGCTCCAGGCAAAACAGGAGCTTCCCATCATCACACCGGTTTCGTTTTCCACCTGCCTTGTCCGTCCATCCAGCCCACCCCGCAGATGGCTGCCAACCCAAGCTGCTCACGGGTTCGCAGTGGAAACAGCGCGCCCTTGTGAGGTTACTGCCTGGGGACAGGGCGAGGGTCCTGAGACAGAGATGAAGAGAGACAGAGAGAGATGCAGAGACTGAGAGAGACAGACAGAGACAGAGACTGAGAGGGACTGTGACAAAGACAGACAGACAGAGACACAGAGAATGAGGCAGCTCCTGACTGATGGAGCACAGCCCCGAGCCGTCCCTGCTACCCCGTGCTCAAGGCCTGGACGTAGGGTGAGCCTGTCACGGCCCCTGGCCTCTGGGTAGCCCGCAGTGGCCACTGTGTGTAGGTGACAGCTCCCTGAAGTGAAATGAAAGCTGGGGCATGTCGGCCGTGCCCTGGACATTGCCCTCAGCCCGGTGTCGTGGGGACCAGAGCCCGTGACATCAAGTGAGGATGGACGAGAGCCTGGTCTGGTCCGAGGGGTGAGGGGCCGCCTGAGGAAAGGCCCATTCACCGAGGCCGTGTGGGGCCCGGGGAGGCCAGGCTACAGGCAGAGCTGTGACTGCTTGAGGACGGGGCCCGAGAGGCAGGTCAAGGGATCAAGCTCAAGGTGGGGGTGGCAGGACCAAGGATGTGCGGTGCCCCTAACACACCACAGAAATGTCATCGGTCGCCACGAGCAGACGGGGCTTCCTGCAGTCGAATGCACTGGCCTGTCCTCTCCGGGCCCGGCTGTGCCCCTCATGGCCTGTCCCACCTGCGTCCCCTGCTCCTTCGGGAGGGCTCAGGGGCCGCCACTTGCCACACGCAAGCCTTCTCGGGCTGACAGCAGTGGCCCAGCCAGAGGCTATGATGAACCATTTAGAACATAAAACATTATGAAAACATTTTGAAGGTTCTAAGTTGAAATATATAATTTACTTCTCTTCTGACCAAGAGATGAGGGGAAAGAACCAGATCATTGCTGTTGTGCTTCACCGGTTCTTTTCCCGGAAAGAAATACTTTCTACCTAGACCTTTGCATCAAAAATGTAAATCCCAGGGGCACGTGGGTGGCTCAGTGGATTAAGCCTCTGCCTTCGGCTCAGGCCATGATCTCAGGGTCCTGGGATCGAGCCCCGGATCGGGCTCTCTGCTCAGCAGGGATCCTGCTTCCCTCTCTCTGCCTGCCTCTCTGCCTACTTGTGATCTCTGTCTGTCAAATAAATAAATAAAATCTTAAAAAAAAAAAATGTAAATCCCGAGCCAGATGCCGTCGGGATTCCATGCAGGAGTTGCACATTGATTTCTTCCGCGGGCTCCTAGCTTGGGCGAGAAGGTCTCTGCCGCGGGCTCATGTAAGGTTCTGGCCGCGCCGCCAGACCTCCGGGCGCTCACGTCAAGGAGCTCTTACCGTGCACCGGCCTTCGCCGACTGCGGGCGCACCCGGTGCCACTTGGCGGAAGGCACCGGCTGTGGGAGGTGTGCGCGCCACGGGTGTTTGTGCCCGGACGGAGGGGACGTGTCCGGGAGCGGTTCTGCTCTGGCGGGCTCCGGGACAAAGCCTCTGTGTGGGTCACGCTGGAGACGTGCCTGGGGCGGTGCTGCATTGCCCTCTGCTGCGTCCTTGCGACCCCTGCCTTCCATCCAGAACCTCGTGGGGCTTTGTGGGTTTGACTCCCACCCCCCAGGACACTTCTTCCTTCATCTCATTTGTGAGAATTATTCACCAGCACCTTTTCTCCTCAGGGGTCATAAGTGTGTGCCTGGCCGTGGGGTTCTCGCCGCCTTCGTAGCAGGTCGCCTATGCCGTTCTTCTGTGTCCGCTCACGCGTAAGACACTGTGCCCCGTACTTCGTCTTCCGGAAGCGTCAGATACTGCGGCCATCCCGTGGCGTTCGGGCCTGAGCATGGGAGGAGCCTCATGTACACACTGCAGGGCGGGTGTCTGGAGCACCCCCAGGCCCTGGCCACCTGCTCCCCCAGCGGGCACCCCCCCAAGTCTGGGTGTTTCGGGGTCTTCACTCAGGGAGCTCAGAGTGTGGACTGTGGCTCAGGCAGGGAGCAGTGCGGGGCGGGGGGACCTGCTCCAGCCCCGTAGCATCACGGGACCGCGGTCTGCAGTCCCTCACTCGCTGTCATTATCTTGTGGTCCCCGATCCATGTGGTCGTGTGCCGGGCGCTTCCTTCTTGGGGTGGGGCCCCTCCCACTGCAGGGCTGCGCGCTCACCCGGGCATGGCCATCCCGTGCCGTCTCGCAGACGTCCTGTGTTTGCACGAGCGGCTGTGGCGCCTGCCGGTTGACTCTGCCTCCCCTCCCCACTCCCGTGCGCCCTGCCTCGCCTTTCTGCCCCTCCAGGATCTCCCGATCTCCCCGGGGGGCGTCGCACGCCTTTCCCCAACCTCGGAAAGGCTTCCGGGATGTTGCCCCGGGTGCCTTGTTCGCTGTGGGTTTTTTGTGGCTGCCCTGTGTCAGAATTCTCTGCTACCATTTCTGCTTTGCTACGAGTTTTTATCATGTGTGGTTTTAAAATCAGCTACTTTGTATCCCTGGAACCTGTGGACATTTATGGGCAGGATCACCTGCTGCTGTCCCATCTCAGAAGGTCCCCACCAGGGTCTGGAGAGAGGACAGTGCTCCCCGTGTCTGTTCTCTGGAAACACCCTTGTAAGCTGGGCATTGATCTTTTCCCTAAGTACTTAGTAGAAGCCACTGGTGAATTGACCTAGATCTGAAGTTTGTTGTTTTTTTTTTTTAAGATTTTATTCATTTATTTGATAAATAGAGAACGTAAGTAGGCAGAACAGCAGGCAGAGGGAGAAGGGGAAGTAGACGTCCCACCAAGCAGAGAGCCCGATGCGGGGCTGGATCCCAGGACCCTGAGGTCATGACCTGAGCCAAAGGCAGAGGCCTAACCCACCGAGCCACCCAGGCGCCCTAGACCTGAGTTCTTTTAACTGGAGATTCCATTTCTGTGAGAGACGTGGGACTAAGCGGTTCCGTTTCTTCATGTGTCCATTTTGCCATTTTGGTAAGTTGTGTTTTCTTCAGGATCCTGCATCTCATACAGACTCATTTATTTGCGTGGAATTGTCCACAGTGGCCTGGAGTGGCCGTCAGCCTGTGTACACATGCCTCCACCACCTCCGGTGGCTCGCACTTCCCCTACCCCTCCGCGGCCTGTCTTGCCGGTTGTTCATCCGTTTTCCATCTTCAGGGTTGATTTGTCTCTGCTGCCCCATTTTCTCTGTCTTTTCTGCCCTTGTGTGCATTTCTTCTACTTTCACTGTGTTTCATTTGCTCTTGTTTTTCTGGCTCCTTCAGGTGTTTCCATCATTGGTTTATAGCTTTCTCCTGACGCATTTAAGAGTATAAATTCCTGTTTAAGTAGAATTTACTCACATCCCATATGTTTGGAAATGTTATAATTTCATCAAGTTTAAAATAAGTTCATTTTTTTAAATTACAAAAACAGTATTTGCTCATTGCCTTAAAGTTGGAAATCAGGACAGTGCAGTAGGAAAAAACCCAACGTATGCTCACACCATACAAGGCAGGACGGCTAGCATGCTGGGTGTGGGCTTACAGTACCGTAGTGTTGTCATTTCCTTGCACACACACACACACACCTGCCCGCGTAGAACAGTGTGAGGCACTGAGTGTGCACCATTTTCCTTGCAGAGTGCACACACCATGTCTGCCCACGTGGAACGCTGTGTGGCACTGATGGTTTCGTGGCATCCCTGTGGTCCCTCTCAAACAGCAGATCGGCAGCGCACTCACACTCAGCAGGCAGCACGGGAGATCAGCCTCAGAGGCTGAGAGCGGCCGGTGGCGAGGCCAGGGGAGCTTGGAGGAGGGTGCTGCTCTCGAGGACCCCGGAGGACTCAGCGTGAGCAGCTGTGGGCGCAGCGCACCTGCCGTTGCTCCCCAGCCGGCTCTGCTCTGAGGTGATGAGACGGTAGCACAGCTGATGGTTCCTTTTCTCCACGTGAAGGAAGGCAGGCACATGTGAACCATGAGGGGAAATTTGTGTATTTCTTTTTTTAACCGGACCTGGGAAATTTAAAAAAAAAAAACCACGTAGTTCCATGAGGAGCTGTCACTTTTGAGCGTTTGTAGTTCCTGAGAGCAGCTGCTCACAGACCTTGTGACTCGGCCTCGGTCTGTCGGCTGCACTTGGCGGGTCCCACGGCCGACGTGCTTCGGACAAAATAGCACAAGACCGTGCTCAGTTAATCCTGCATGACCGAGGAGGGGCCTTCGACACACCGACGGGGGCACCGGAGGGCAGTCTGGTGTCACCGTTTCATGAGGAGTGGCCTCGGCTCCGCACTCAGGTCACGGTTGTGCCGGGGTTCACAGGTGTGGCGTCGTGCTGTCAGGACAGCGAGGAGAACTTACTCAGAACGTAGCAGGGATACACTTTTGCTCCGTGTGCACGCACAGTGGCGCCACTTTGGCAACAGCACGGAGCTGGCGGGGGGGGGGGGGCTCCGGCCCGCGGTCGGCCGCTCAGCTGGAGAAGCGGGGGTGGGCTGCGCCGTGGCCTGGGGTCCGGAGCGCAGGGCAGGAGGTGATGCGTCCAGAGCGCCAGCACTGGCCAGTTCCTGTCTCTGTCACTTGGAGCTTGCCACAGGGCGGCCATCAAGGTGGGCGAGGAGAGAGGCCACGCGAGAGATGTGCATGTGGGCACAGCCTTTGTGTGTGCGTCTGTGAGCAAAGCCAGAGGCGGAATTACAGCCTGGAGTAGAGCAACCGGGAGGGAGAGTTTTACTCAGCACAGTAACCGTGCCTGCGCCGTGGCCCACAGACGTCACACATTCTGACTCCCCACAGTAATCCCACGGGGGTGCCGCCCGGGAATGAGAACTCCCCAAACATGAGACTTACTGGTGGGGGTCGTGCTCCTGGGGCCACTTGGCCGGGCCTGTAGAGTCGTTGGCTGGCGTGGACCCTGTCTGTGCCACCTCCAAGGGGCGGGGGGGACACTCGTGGCCCCCGGGTGCAGGACTCCCATGGTGGCTGTGTCAGCTCTGTGACCCCCCCCCCCCAACCACTGCCGTCCGCGAGCCCTGCCCGATGCCGTGCTCTCGTCAGAGGCCTGGGGGCGCGTGCACGGCTGACCCTGTGCTGCTGACCGTGAGCCCAGGCTCCTCCTTCCTTGCGGGCTGTGACCTCCTGCTGGTTCCTGCACAGGACCTGCTTCTTATGACTCGTTCTCACATCCGAGTAACTCTTAGAAGCACCAAAGTAAAATCTCAAGGAACAGGAATTAACGTATTTTCTCCACGGCCACAGGCCTGACATTTCACTCCCAATAAAACCGCGACAGCTCTTGCATCCCCGAAACCTCACGTTTGCCACGACTGCAGCAACAGTGGGTGCGCGCGGTCTGTCCTCGCGCGGGCCTCTCTGGAGGAGCGCGCCTGCCGCACGCTTAGTTCCGGGGAGGTCCCCGTTCCCCGGTCAGGTAGTCACTTGAGATAAAGCTGAGAAGCACTCAGTAAATATTTTAAATTCCTTTTCTACGGAATCTGCAAGGTTCTAACGGAAAACTTAGCCTGCTGTGTTTGTTGTGGTTCCATTGTACGGAATGCCGTTGTATTTGAATTTGTTTTTATAGAGGAGGAGCTTCCCGACCCGCCGAAGAGAAGAAGGGCGAGAAAGCATAAATCCAGGAAGAGTCTTAAAGATCCCAGTAATGATCACACGGAACCAGCAGAATTAGAGAAACAGCAGAGTCTTTTACAAGAAAAGTCGCAGCCACAGCCCACAGATGGCCCCACGATCAGTAGAAATAAGAAGAGGAAACTGAAGAAAAAGCAGCAGATGAAGAGGAAGAAAGCCGCGGGTTTACTCACAGCAGCCTCTGGCCGCAACTTCATGTACCAGCCCGAGGAGGGCGACAGCGATCCAGGAGACCCGGCCGCCGGCGGCGGGGACACTGAGGGGGACGCTGAGGAGGACCGTGCGGACGCCTGCGGGGAGCACCAGGACAGGACAGATGCCAATGAGGAAGATGTGAAAAGTACCGATGAGAAGGCAGATGGGATCCTAAGCTTTCTGAAGTCGACACAAGAAATTTATTTTTATGATGGTATGTTTTTTACCATTCTTGTAAATAATGGTATCCATGTTTGTGGAAAAAACACAGTAAAATATTTAAATGCTTAAAATGTAGAACATTAAAACATTCAGCAGTCAAAGTAAGTCATTAGTTTTGAGGCCAAGATCAGAATCTGTAAACTCTCTCCAGTACGGCTGGAGGCGTGCCAGAGAGCGGTGCGGCCCCATGTGGAGCTGCAGCCACTCACGGGGCTGGTGTCCGCGTCCTCACGGGGCTGGTGTCCGCGCCCTCACGGGGCTGGTGTCCGCGCCCCCACTGCTTTCAGCCCAATGTCGGGGGTGTGGTGCTGTCGGGAAAGGTAAGTGCGTTTGGCGGGGCCGACGGCCTCACACTCACCTCGGGGAGCTGCTCGGGCCGTGGTGTGGGCACGGGCACGCTGTGGTTCACTCCCTGCACAGGACTCGCAGATTTCAGGTTTTCGGGGAGCGTCTTTGAGCAGCTCTCTGTGTTGCTGCAGGAGGTGGACGAGGGGAGCAGATGCATTCTCATGGGTGGTAACTCCTCGCACTGGTGTCCACTGACGGACGCCGACCTCAGGATCAGGAAGCAGCAGGGGCTGTCGAACCGCCGTGTTCACCCCAAGAACAGAGGCGCTCGGGACAGACATTGCCTGCTCTGATGATGTTCCGGTGGATTCAGCGGCTGGGGTGGGTTTGGTGAATCCTGATGTGAACAGGAACTTGACCTTATGAACCAGACTGAGAAATACTGGCTCTGGGATAATTTGGGGGGTAAGGAACTGATTTACACAAGGGTGTAAAAATGCCGTTGTTAATAGATCAGTTTTACCCTTTTGCCTTTAGCACACCTGTCAGCACTGCGTCTTGACAGAGTGAAAATGGACTTAACCGACCCAGACGAGGCTAGTAGGAACACAGCGCTAATAGGCACAGAAGCCTCAGAAGACCTAAGTATGGGACCCGTTGCCTGTGGATCTGGGAGGTTCTGCAGAAAAGCACCTGAAAGGGCAGACCCCAGAGTAGGTGACACCATGTGAAGGCCGAGCGGCGCTCCCCGGGGGCATCTGCTGGCCGTGCGTGTGGGCACTGGAGCAGGGTGCAGGGGAGGGCCGGCCAAGCCCTGGGACGCTCACCCACCGGCTCAGCTTCAGCCGCAGGCAGACCTCAAGAGGGGAAGGGGAGGCCCAGCGGCTGCCGTGTGTGGTGTGGAAGGAGAGCCAGAGAAGCAGATGCTCAGTGGGTCCCTCAGAACCTTTGCCCGATGCTGCACCGTGGGGCAGAAGGTAGGGAGATGCCAGGAGCTTTGACAACACAGTGGACCTCGGCAGTTTTGGGGTGCTGACGGGGCTGACAAGGGTTGACCCCTCGAGCACCCCAGAGGGCCACACACTTGGAGCAGGGGTGGGTGGGGGTGTCCGCTCAGTCCCCGCAGGGGCAGGTTTGGCCAGACCACCGTCAGACTCCATCCCCACACACTTAAATTAGCGGGAGAAACCATGAGACGAACATGCAGTGGAGACGTTGATGTTATCAGACAGGCGTTGAAAGAGCTGTGATGAATAAAAAAAAATAGAAAAGGTGAAAAAATTGGAGAATTTCATTAGATAGCCTCAATCTATTCAGACTGTCAAATGGAAATTCTGAGAAGTACGGTCACTGAGACTAAGGTCTCCAGGCTGAGTGTGAGCAGGAGGTCGGCTCAGCACGAGGGAGATGAGGGGCCAGGCTCACGGGCGCCGCAGGGGTCGGGAGCGGGTCAGACACGCGTGCGTGGGAGTCCAGGACGGGGCACTGCGGGCGTGTGCAGAGGTAGCTGGGAGTTCTCCCAAGTTGGGAAAGGCCGTCAGGTCATAGACTCAGAAAGCCTAGGATCTCCAGGTGGGATTAACGCAGAAAACACACCCAGAGCGCTCGCCGGGCAGCGGGAGTGGGGGCAGGGGCGCCCGAGGCCAGTCCGCAGAGCTGGGCGGTATCCGGGGCCCTGTCGCTGCCCGGGACTCCCAGCAGCGTGTCTGGAAGGTGTTGCAGGAGGGGGAGGCGCAGACAGGCAGGCCCCTCCGGCTTCAGCAGCGCGCGTTCGCTGCTCCCGGTTCACGTTCTGCTCGGATGGTCTCTCCCGGTGGCTTCGTGCAAACAGCTTGTTCCGAGCAGACGTGTCTGGTTGGGGGCTTACGTTCTCCCGACGGGAGTAAACATGAACATGCGTTTCTGTGACCCTGGCTTTGCTCAGGTGCCTGCAAGGATGGGGACTCAGCCGTGTCCCCGGAGGCCTGTCAGGAGCTGCTCCAGCGTGTCGAGGACCACAGCGTGTCCCCCTCCGACGTGCTCCTGGTGGATCACATGAAAACACTGTTACTCATGCGAGACACCACGAGCCTGCAGCGCGTCCTGGAGAGGTTCCCGGCGTGTTGCACCATGCCGCCCGGTACGTACTGGGCCCCTAGGGTTTGCTTCCAAGACCCCGCTCGGCAGCAGAACAGCCCGAGGCGGAGCAGCGGGATGTGTGCGCAGCTTGTCAGGACATGGGAGTGGGCGTGCCGTAAGCACGACTCGTGGGACGGGCGCAGAAGGACCTGTGCCGTCTGATCTTTCAGGCGGCGAGCTGCGAACCATTAGGGCCAGACGTCACCCGTTTAAATGTTCCCTTCCCTTCTCCCTTCTCTGCTGTACTGCTAAGAGGTTAACTTGTTCTTCCTGCTGAATACCTTGGAGACAGATGAATTACGGGGTGACTTCCCCCTTGTGTGTCGGCTTTTATAGGGTACGCATTCCACACAAACCTCCAGGTGCTGGGCCAGCCGTGTTCAAGTCCTCCCAGTGCCACAGGGCTGACTTCATGTCAGTAGCTTGAAATGGGTGGTGGGGGGATGTGAGGCCACAGGAGTGTGCAGACGGCCAGGATCAGAAAGTCAGGGCTTTGTCTGGAGGACCGCCACGCAGAGCCCCACAGCTGACCCCCACCAGGCACGTGGCTGAGTGAATGGAGGTGTTCTGCCGACTTCAAGAATGTCAGAGCAGCCACACTAACCATTTCCACCCAGAAACCTCGTGGTGCAGCTGGAAGGTCTATCACAGCATCAGGTCAGGTGAGGGGGCGGTAAGGCCGTCCCGGTGTGGCACGGGGATGACAAGCAGGGGAGTGACAGGGCCTGTCAACACTTCGTTCTCCAGCTGGGGCTGCCGCTCCCCGAGCGGGGGTCCTGGAGAGCTGCCCCCAGTGTCCTGAATTAGCATGTTTGTTGAACTTCATCAGCGTCTGCCTGTTTCGTGTTCTGTTCTCAGCGGCTGGATTCTCGGAGAACGGGGCAAACAAAGCCCTGCCCTTGGGTGCTTGTGTCCTGGGGGGAGACGGGAGACGCGGTCGGAGCGGACGCCAGTTGTATGCGCGCTAGACAGGAGGCTCGTGGCCCGGTGGGGAGACGGGAGACGCGGTCGGAGCGGACGCCGGCCGTGTGCATGTGAGATGAGAGTCTGCAGCAGGAGATATTCTTGCGGCCAGGGACAAACGCACTGGAATGGAGTGTGGTGGAGGTCACGTGGGAGCGGGTCGTGGGCACGGACGGACGGGACGGAGGGTGATGTGGTGGTGGTGTCGGCCCGAGTGCGACATGGCCCATGCCACGGCTACGGGCTTCTGCTCCCAGATACAAGCAACACCCCTGGCTCTCGAGTTCAGACCAGAGTGAAGGGTCAGGAGCAGGAGGCTGGGGGCCTAGCTGACAGACAAAGAAGCCATCTGGAGGTGTGGAGGTTCAGGGAGGCTGTGCAGGTGAGAGCCGCGGCGTGGCCACGTGGGCAGGCGTGGGGCCTGAGCCCCCGGAAGAGCCCAGCGGTGGGCGCTGAGCTGTGATGCTCCACTGGGCAGTCCCGGGAGAGGGACCCTGGGGAGCCGGGGTCACACGGGGGCCAGGCAGGGCGCCGGCTGGACACCCAGCGTGGGGCTGAGAACGGGGAAGGTTGCCAGGGGCCACCTTCACAGAGCAGAGAAGGTGGAGGAGAGCGGAGGGCCGTCCAGGGGCCCCTGCAGGAGGAGGCGTGGGAAGCCTGGAAGGGCGTGTGCGGTGAGCACTGCGGAGGGGAGGCTGAGGCTCCCGGAGCCCTTCTGTTGAGGGGCGCGGCTGGGCGGCCGGAGCTTCCTGAGAGCTGGTGTCCCGGCTCTGGTGGTTACCTGGTCCGCACTCAGTGCTGGTTCTCCTGCGTGGAGCACACTTGAGTTTCCATCAGGTTTCAGCTCAAATTGCAGAAAGCCAGTTTTATTAAGTTAAACAAATATAGAGTATTTATGAGATAAAAATAAATGATTTTAAATTTTCAGAATTGGCGCTGTGTTCCTCCCACGGAGGTCTTTCGTCTGCGTTGCTCTAACGTGTGTCGGCAGAGTTTTCGGCCACACGTGGGGATTTAGCAGGGATGTTTCTCAGCTTCTGACATCCACGTCCCTGGACAAGTTTCATCAACAGGCACGCTCCCTTCCCCACTCGGTGGAACTTAACTGACAAGCACTTGAAGCACTTTTCTTAGAAACAGAGTCCCCGCTAGTGCGCGTAGGAGATGCGTTCCAAGCTTTCTGCTCAAAGCTACTTTGTAGACGGAGTGTGTCACGGGCAGTGAGGCCTGTCTGTGGAGGCCAGTGTGTCTGACGTGGGCATGTCGTGGGCCTGGTGTGGGCAGCAGGCGGCCTGGGAACAGCAGCACAGGTCCCTACCACCGCTTAGCCGTTCCCCTTCCTGACGCTGGGGGGGTTCCTGGCTGCACCCCAGTCAAGTCTCCTCCCACGGTCCTGCCTGTGTGTGCAAGCTGGGGCAAAGCTGGTGCACAGGAAAGGGGGCTGCCTCCCTGACCCTTTATGGTTCCAGCATGCAGGTGCCCCGGGGCCACCAGGAGCCTGGGCCTCTACTGCATGTTGTGCTGCGACCCTCCTCAACGCCTGGTGAGGGAGCGAGAGGTCAGGGGCCAGGCCGCTGGCGCGGGCAGCAGGCACATTTGGAATGGCCTCTGCCCTGCGCCTCTGTTCCCAGCGGGCGGGGGCGGAGCTCCCTGCGCAGTTGCCTACGGCAGACCGGGCTGCAGGGGCGCTGGCCGCAGGTGGCTCCCGAGGGCAGTCCACGCTCGGTGGGAGCTGGGAGGTCGCTGTGCGTTGGTGGCAGCCTGTGAGGAATGTCGAGTGCTTAGGCCGCCTGGCACCTGAGCCAGAGAACCTGCACCCAAAGCTGGGCAGGCCCCTGAGGCGGGAGAGGGGCGGGCTGAGCCAGAGTCTGGCCGCAGGGCGCGATGGGGCAATTGCGCTGGTCCTGCATGTCCACACCTCTAGGGGCTCCGTCTCTGACCCCTGAGCGCTCTGCTCCCCTGCGTGCACGCCTGTGCCAGGGGTCCCCACGCCTCGCTTGGGGGTTCCGCCTGCAACCCTTGAGTGCTCTGCTCCCCTGCGTGCCGCTGCCTCCACTGGGTCTCTGTGTGCCTGTGGCTTCCCCTGCGTGCCAGGGGTGACGCGATTCTGGGGTGGGTTTTCTGAAGGTCCAACACAGCCTGCAGACGGCCAGCTCTTACCTGACGGAAACATCGACCCCCGGGATTTCTCCGTGTGCCGAGGGCTCGCGTGCTGTGGCCAGTATCACCTCGGCGCCGGAGCCGAGCTTTACTGGGGTTTCTGCAGGCTCTGCTTGGAGCCAATAGCTAGTTTCTGTAAGACCGACACGGGCCGTCTTTGTCTGGGGTTTTCCTGTGCTACTGTATTTTCTGTTTTACGTTATGTGCTTGTCTCCCAGACCAGGCCAGAGTGCTCTCGGCTTTCTTTAATTACTGGATCACACACATCCTTCCTGAGAAACACTGGGAATAAATCAGTGCGTCTGGAAGAGCGAACATTTAGCAAGAAAATATCAAAGGCAAACATGAGGTCAGCAGAGACATCCCTACAAAGAAAACAGAATCCCCCCGACTTCTGTTGTAACCCGGATCCCGGGAACGAGGAAAACATCCCGGCGCATTGTTTGTTTGTGTGTTGTACACAGTGAGCAACACGCAGTCCGAGACTTCGAGAAACCGGGATAAAATGGACCTTTCTCAGTTATCGGAAATTGCTGTGACTCAGATTACTGCACAGTGATCCTGTTGCTTTGATTCTTGTAAAATTTGAAAACATATTCTGTTAAATGTAATAGACTGTATAATTTGAAATTGTTTATTTTTATAGAGCTATATAAACTTGTATTCGAAACTTTGTGTTTTAAGAACACTTTACGGATGTTAAATGTTGTGGTTTCAGTCACATGATTCTGGTCGAATTTATCATTTTCTTCCTTGTTGGCTCTTGTCTGCTTTGAGAACATCAGGAGCATCATTTTCCCAGTCTGACCTTTCCTTTTGTGTTGGTGATAGTCACCTGTTGTAGGATTAAAGGGTTCTAGAAACACCTGTCAGCGGACTCACAGTTTAGGAGGTCATTAGCTTTGTCCATGAAAATGTATTTTTTCATTGTGGTAAACTATGCATGACATAAAATTCATCAGTGTACAATCTAGTGTCCATGAGTAATCTGCAGTTTTGTGTTCATGCTAAACAACATCCCACGATCTGGGTATGCCACATTTTGTTTACCGGACATCTGGCTGTTGTGATTAGTGAACACCGTGCACGGAATCCTGTGTGTACACGTGTGTTCCCACCTCTCAAGGGGTAGGGTTGCTGGGACTGATGGTAACTCTGCGTGCGACTTCTCGAGGAAATGCTGGTCCGCTGTGCACGGTGGCCACACCACCCTGCATCCCACCAGCCCTGCATGGAGGTGCCATGGCCCCCACGTCCATACCGACACTCGTATCTCCTGTTTCCTTGGCGGGAGCCGTCCTGAAGGCAGCGAAGTGATGTCTCCTGTGCTTTCAGTCCACATTTCCCAGGCGCTGATGCTTCTGCGCATCTTTTCGCCTGCTTGTGGACCATTCTCTTTTTCAGGGAAACACCTGTTGAAGTCAATGTCCATTAGTGAGTTGGATTATCTGGTTTCTGTCATTGAATTATAAGAATTCTTTATATATTCTGAATACTAATCCCTTATCCGAGAAATGATCTGACAGTGTTTTCTCCCATTCTGTGGCCTGCCTGCCTTTTCTCTCTCTTACTACTGTTTCAGTTGTTTACATTCTGGTGGAGTCCAGCTGAGTTATGTCTTCCTTTCCTGTGTTTCCTGATGCTTCATATCTAGGAAATCATTGCCAGGTCAGTATCATAAGGTTTCTCCCAAGAGTTTGATGGTTCTTCATAACTCTTACATTCAGGTCTTTGATCCATTCTGAGTTAATTTTTATATATGGTGTAAGCTAAAATCCCATCTTATTCTTTTGTGTGTGGATATTCAGTTCTCCTAGGATTGTGTGTCGAAAAGACTGGTCTTTCCTGATCTTGGCACCTTGTTGAAAATCACTGACTGTGGATGTGAGGGTTTATTTCAGTGCTCTCTGTTCTATTCCATTGGTTTGTATGTCTGTCCTTCATTACTCTAGCTTTGTGAAAGGTATGAGACCAAGAAGTGTAAATCCTCTAGCTTTGTTCTTTTTCAGTTTGTTTTGGCTATGAGAGGCCCCTTGAGATTCCATGTGAATTTTAGGCTAGAGTTTTCTATCTGTGGAAAAAATATGTTCGGTATTTTCATAGGGATTGCCTTGAACCTGGAGATCACTTTGGGTGGTGTGATCATCTCAACACTATTATTAAGTCTTCCACTCCATGAACATGGGATGCCTTTCTGCGTATTTACGTCTCTTTCTAAGTTCCCTTTAACAATGTTTTGTAGTATTCAGTATACCAGTCTTTCTCTCCACCATTAAGCTCAGTCCTAAGTATCTTATTCTCTCTGATGCAGTTGTAAATGAAATTGTTTTCTTAATTGCCTTTTCAGATTGTTCATCACTAGAATAGAAATGCAACTTATTTTTATATATTGGTTTTGTATCCTGCAATTTTGCTGAATAATAGTGGTGTCTGGGTGTGCTCCCTAGAGTTTTCTGTATACAGCTCTGAAGGAGACCATTCTGTTTCTTTCCTTCCAGTTTGGATGCCCCATTCTCCAGAGATCCTCCTCCCTCATCACCCTCCATGTCCTTAAGAGATGCCTGTTCCACCAACTGGAACCTTCTGGAGACAGATCGGGACAGCCAGTATTTGCTCCCTGTTCTGGAGATCCATCAGTTTGCAGCTAGGTGCTGTGAAGCAACCTGAGCTTCATAAAAGTCAGTAAGTGGAGCCACTAGCTAGACCTGGACACGGGCATAGGCCCACACACCCAGGGCTGTGACCAAGAAAATGATTGCCTGTGGGCAGAGTGGGGGCCTGTCCTAAAGGGGGCATTTTGAGGAGGACACATCTTAAGGTGGGAGAGGGGGGCAGGAGGGTCACTCTTCCTGACGTCGGGCTCCTCCCCACGCTGCCCCAGGCAGAAATGTCCCCTGCACAAGTGTCCTACCCATCCGCTGCCTCTTCCTCTCCCTGAATAGTAAGTCAGCATAGAATGTGGGTGACGTCCGAGACGCAGGAGTCCTCCCCGTCCTGCAGGGACAAGGGACCACTCCACAGGCGAGATGTTAGCCATTACTTGCCTTCAGGGCCTCCCTGACTGGCCTCGGGAAACCTGTCTTCTCACTGTGCCAGGCTGTGAACCTCCCCTCAGTGCCCGTGAATTAATAAGCCGTGTCTGCCAATATGAAAATAGTGACAAATACATTAATTTTCCTGTTAATTCTCACTTTCTAATTTGTGTCTCTTAATTGTGATCAATGTACGTGTTTTCTGTGCATGGCAAGTTCGTACACAGCTGATGGAGAGGAAAACCCTCCGGGTGGCAGACAGACAGGCCCTTTATTTGGTCTCTTTCCTCTTACTGTCCACTCCCTTCCTCGCCTCTCCCCAGCTCGGGTTTTACCTTCTTTGTTTCCTAGGCCACACCCGAGCTTACACCGGGGCAAGGTGTAACCCCAGGGCCAGGGAGGAGAGGTGATCAGGGCCCGTGAGTTTATATATTCTTCTTCAAAGGAGGAAAAAATCCCTCTTCTACAGAACAAAAGCAAATAAATCTTGTCTCTAATCTGTCGGCCTAAAAATGGTAATCTGTTCACCACCATGGGGTTGAAGTTGGGTAATAATTAGGTCCATTTATTGTTTCTAAAAGTGCAGGATAGTCACAGAGTCCATGTGACCTGTGCTCTGTGAGCCAGTCTCGACAGGGAAGGAAGCTCTCGGGAAATGGGGTGTCTGTTAGCTTGCTGGGATGGAGACTGGCGCCTCAGGGAAAGCCCGTCCACACCTTCCCGCCATCAGAGACCCCACACGCATCCACCCCCCACCCCACACGAACATCACACACAACTTCAAAGAGGCTGCATATTCCCCCAAACCCGTTCACCACTGTGTTGGTACTCTCCTTCTGCACAAGAAATTACCAAAAACCAGTGGCTTTAAGCAGCAGCCATGTAGTCCCTTCCCGTGTCTGTGGGTCAGGGCGCAGGCACGGCACCCCTGGCTCGTGAGCTCAGGGTCTTCCCAGGCTGTTGGCGGGGCTCTGCTCCTGTGGTTCAGGACTGAGGTCCTGGTTTTCTTGCTGGCTGTTGGGTGGGACATCTCTCAGCTCCTTGAGGACCCCCATGTCCCAGCCATGGACCCTCTGAGTCCCTCCTGACCTGAGTCAAAGCCAGCAGAACACTCTAGGAAGAGCTGAGTCTTTGCCAGGGCTCCCTCTGATGGATTGGGCCCCCCCGGGATGCTCTTCCTTTTGGTTAACTTAGATCTGATGATTGGGGAATGTCTGGGCACTACAGTAAATGCAGACAAGCCTTTTTTGGGCTCATACTGCTCATAGGGCACCTGGCCATGGCAGTGTTGGCCACACATGGGATGCCTGGTGCATGTGCACATGAGTCACAGCACAAGCGGGTGCCCCGTGTACACGCGCATGAGCCAGCATGCACACGTACCTCGTATGTATACATGCAGGTGTCCCGTATATACACACACAGATGTCCTGTGTACACATACATGAGTCAACACACGTGGGTGCCCCGTGTGCACACACATGAGTCAGCACACGCAGATGCCCTGTGTGTACACACGAGTCAGCATACGCAGTTGTCTGGTATGTACACACGTGTGAGTCAGCATATGTAATGTCCCATGTACACACGCATGAGTGTGGGATTGTTGTAAATATTCTACAATTAACTCAAGGGAGTGCCCCAGTTGTGGGACCTGGTGCAGAGGGGTGGTGGGACTAACCTAGTCCCGGTGAACTGACACTGAGTGCCCCCCGCAGATTATGGCTTTTATTTTGGGAAAGCCCGGCAGCCTTCAGCAGTCCTTCAGGCCAGATTGTTAAAGTCCCCCAAGTGAGCCCCCATAGCTCACATCTTGATTCGGTCTTCCTTTTTGCTACTTAAATATGGATTTCCAGAAAATAATATCAAGATGGACTTCAAATGTTAGACCCTCTTCATTTTTCTCCCTTCACTGGATGCTTTAAGAAACATGTTCCTAGAAAACAAACACACCGTGCCGAGGCAGGCGTGTGGCCGCGGACGTTCACTCGGTCACGAAGCCCCTTTCCGTTTTACAAGAGAAGCTGGAGGCAGGGGTGGGGTGCACTCAGTGCCGCCCGCCCGTCAGATAGGAAGTCGATTACAAGATTTAGGTGTGGGTACGAAGTGTGGGGAAGACGCTGTTGGCATCCGGGGAGAGAGAAATCACCTTCCGGGGAGATCTGGGGAGACACGCGGTATCTGAGCCGCTCCCTAAGAGCCAGGTCGGAGGAGGTTGTCTGGGAGGCCTGGAGGAGAGCCGGGCCCGGCCGTGGCCGAGCAGGAGGAAGAGGGGAGCGTCCCTGGTCCCACGGCTGTTTTCCATCGGCACCGACAAGGCCATGCAGATGACTCACGAGAGCTGACACACCTTTGCCAGAAATTACCGCAAGACTATCTCCCCCCCAAATTTAATCACCACGACGCTTGCCGGAAACATATGTGTCCGAAAGTAGAAAATCTTGTCCTAACGGACTGGAACACTCCAACTCAAGCGTGGACAGTAACTGACAGCAGCCGCCCATCTGAGGCCATTCTGGGGAGCAGATGCCAGGGACGTGCCACACCTTCACGTGAGCTCCATCTACAGTGGGGGGTGCACACATTTTCACCGAGATGGTCTAGTCCCGGGGCCTTTCCAGGAGGGATGGGGTAGCCACCGTCTTACCACGCTCAGGACGCTTGCACGTGGCCATTTCCCAGGTGCCACTTGACCTTCAGATGTCCCAGCGAGCCTGAGACAAGCCCGCACAGAGCCAGCTCCATTTCTTGGGGGACAAATGCAGTTTCCTCGCGTCGGTCAGGAGCGCAGTTGGCCACGTCTGCAGGGGACGGCAGTCCTTGCTTCCGTGCCGGCGACTGCTGGCCTGCCAGGAAGCTGGTCCCCAGCAGCAGCGGCGTCGCCCTGGGAGAGGGGACCAGATGCGGGCAAGGGGCGTGCGTGGCCCCTGAGGGCAGAGGCCCCTTCGTTGGGTCATGTGCACATTGTGGGGCTGAAACGCAAACTCATCTGAGCTGCTTCGGGATCCGGGTGCCTGGGGACGACGAGGAGGGGTGTGCGCTGCCGTTGAAAAGAAGCCCATGTTCCAGCAAGCTGTGTGCATGGGGACAGTCAGTGCCACATGGGGGGCGGAGCCATGTGGACCAAGTGTGGAGGAGGCCCACAGGCCAGAACCCCGGGTCTCCTGGCCACACCCGAGGCGGCCAGCCCACTGAGGCTTGGGAAGGAAAGGTCCAGAAACAGCCTGTTCCCAGGTCCTCGGTAAGCCATCCTGACGGTCACTTTTTGGAATAATTACCCCACATCGGCTCTTGTGGCACAAGAGGAAGTTTTCACGGCCTTGTTATTTGGTTAAAGCACGCTTGGCCAACCGAGGAAAGACAAGCGGGGATTTCCCGCGGGTCTATTCTCACATAAATGGGGCCTGAATTGTCGCTATTCCGCTGAAGCTGAGGAGGTATGCGGATGCGAGGTGCAGGAGAACGTGCAGACCAGCCCGAGCTGGCCCGCAGGGGACAGGTGCGGCGAGCTGGGGTGCGGCGGGAACCGCCCTGGCTTGGGGTCACCTTCCCCTGTGCTCTGGGAATGTGGGGCACAGCCTTGCGCTCGGGGTCAGTGGGCTTCCTGGGAGGCCAGGCCCCTGGGCACGGACCGCGGTAGCTCCCACCACCCAGCGCACAGGGCCAGCAGCCCTTGTGTGATGCTGTCCACGCAGGAGGCCTTTTCCCACCTCCACATCTCTCCGAAACCTGCTGCTTGGGAGCCACCAACCAAGGCCCTGAAGCTGAGTGACCGCCCTGGAGGGGGGTTTCTTTAAAGACACGAGCTCACAATGCACAATGATGAGGAGAAGGGAGAGGAAGCACAGACACTACACCTTTGGGAGGGCGTGAGCCAAAGAAAAGGCCACGCGCAGATCAAGAATGATGACGGGATAAAGTGAGCGGCGTGATTCATTCGGCAGCTGGGGCCCAAGACACAAAGGAGCAGCCGACCAACCACACCACCAATCACTCAACACAGTTTATTCAGAAGGACACCCCACGTTGTGAACCGAGTGCCCCCCCACCACAATTCACACAATGAAGTCCTGACCGCCAGTGGGACGGTGTCAGGAGGTGAGGCCTTCTGAGGTTTCCTGTGAGAAGACGAAGACCAGCGCTTGCCCCCTCTGCGGCACGTGAGCACACGGCGGGAGGGCACGTCCAGAAGCCCCGAAGAGACCTTCACCAAGAACCGAATGCCAGCACCTTGATCTCAGACTCCCAGCCTCCAGAGCTGTCTGCTCTGTGGAACCACTCGGTCCGCAGTGTCTGAGCGGACTAAGATACAGGCCACGCTAAGCCGGCCAGAAGCTCAAGATTCGACAAGACCAGGTTCTCAAGAGGAAAGGTGGAGTTCAGGGCTGAGGTAAGGAGGAGTCCTTGGCAGTCCACTAAGAAGCTTTCTGATCCCTAGACCTTCCCTCCCCAGCTCAATACAGCCAGTGACCATGCCTTCCGTACCCCAGCACAAGATGGAGTCTCTAGAGAACACAGAGCAAAGGCTCCAAGGACAGGGTCCGGTGCCGCCAAGAGCAGGGCTCCCAGCTGACACCGAGGGCATCAAGAATGCTCCCTCCTCTGTGTTGGGATTGCTGCTCAAACGTTTCTTCATCGCACCCCTGCAGTTCATGCTCTGAAGCCCAGGAACCACTCCTCCATGGCACCCACCACATCTAACCATGTGTTTCTGTGTGACATTAACCATTGTGTCTGCCTGCAGATTGCGGCGTCCTCTGGGGGAGGTGCTGTCTGATATGGCTTGTATCCCGTCCTTGGTCCTAGAGCCTAGTGGTTTGACACAGAGGAAGACATGAATAGATGAAGGCCTAGGATCCCACGTAGGTCGTGCGGAGAGGATGAGGGTGTATGGTATACCATGGACCAGAGTGGGAGGCAGGAACTGGCACCAGGGGCTCCAGAATGGGATGCACAGTTGAACCTGAAAGAGACCCTCCATTCCAAAGTACAGGAAGCCAACAGTGCAAGGGACACATTGTGCTGGTTTAAAATTCCAGAGCTAAACCAGACAGAGCTTTCTAAGGTCCTTGGAGGTGGGGGGGAGCAACCAGAGGGTTTAGAAAGCTGGGTCATGCCAGATGTTGGTGTGGCTGTTAGAATAATGCGTTAGGTGGACACTGGCATCACAGAGCACTGAACAGAGAAAAAAGTAAGAAACATGGTGAGATGTTCACGTAAGTTAAAAATGTGCACACATGAAACAACAGCACCAATTTGGCAAGAATATTAAGATAAAAGGACAAGCTGTAGAATGAGCATGACAGGCAGATTGGAGTGACGTGGGGGATCAGGGAGAGAGGTGGATAGTGACGGTAAACAAGAGTGAGCAGGAGAAAAGTCTGTGTGTGGCTCAAGAGTGGTCACAAGGGGTGAAATGAGCAGCAAAATTAATTCAGCAGCTGGGGCCCAACACATCAAGGAACAGACAACCAACCACACAACCACACCAAACCAACCACACAACCACACCCTAACCAACCAACCACATAGCCAACCAGCCACACAGCCAAACAAACACACAACCAACTAAACAACTACACAAACATCTACAAACCAACCAATCACACAGATAACCAAACACATAGACAACCACACACTAACCAACCAACCAACCGTTCAAACACATAACCAAACAACTATACAACTGAACAAACAGCTATACACTAACCAAGCACACAACTAACCAGCCAACCAACCAACCAAACAGCCATGCACTGACCAACCAATCAACTATACAACCAAATAACTACAAACTAACCAACTAACCAATCACTCAAATAACCAACCAAACACAACCACACACCAACCAACCAACAATGGCACAACCAGCCAACCACACACCAGTCAACCAACCAACAATACAGCCAAACAACCACACAACCAACCAACCAACCCCAACAACACAAACATCCAGAAACCAACCAACCAATCACACAAATAATCAACCAAACACATAGATAGCCACACAACCAACCGATCAGCCACTTAACTGATCAACTATACAACAGACATACCAAACAAACAAGCACACAAACCACAGCAGAGCAAGCTACCCAACATGGCAGGTATTCTGGTTTACTTACAGTTTGAAACATGAGATCTGTTCTTTTGTAAAAATTGGAAATCTCTGAGAGAAGGGCAAAAGAACTAATGAAATTCATATTAGATTTTTTTAAATGTCAAGAGTCCAAGAGAGTCCTGCATATGGTAATAGGCACACAGTAAATTATCTGCAGGCTTAACTACTATTTGCTGTGTTTAGTTCACTTACAGCCAACTATAGCTCTAGGATGTCTGAGTACAGGGACAAAGTGAAATTTAGGAAGTAAGTTGTAGCTAGAGCCTCGGGTCTGGAGATGACAGAGGGCTTGTCTGTCGGAAGGTGTGCGGCCAAGATCAAGAGCAGAACAAAGTACTGCTGCTCTTCCCAAGGACCAAAGGCACGTGCCTGACTTGAGCTGACACGGGGTCCACCTGTGGACCCAGACTCTGCAGAGACACCTACGAAGACATGAGAAGACGGCTTCTGGTTTTCTAGTCTGCGGAGCTCTCAGCGGCCGTGGGTTGTCTGTGTGGCTGAAAGGAATTCCTTACTGAGAATGCAGTGGCGAGTTCCCAGTTGGAAAACTGTTTACTTTTCTAAAAAAGCTCCTTCGGGCACGTAGTGCACGGAGCACTGGGTGTGGGGCATAAACAATGAATCTTGGAACAGTGAAAAAATAAGTTAAATTAAATTTTTTAAAAACGCTCCTTCAGATAGTCACTCATGTTGTTAGTATGCGCCCTCTTTTTTTTAAGATGGATTTTATCTATGTACATAGCATTTTCGATTATAAAAAAATTCTACATTTATTCATAAAATTGCTAAGCAACATTGAAAAGGGGTTCAGGGAGGCATGTTTCAGTGACAGAACAAAAGGGGAGACATGAGATGTTCCCAAGGGTCCCACTCGAGGTCGACCATCTGCCACTGGGCATGTGGCATAGCAGCCGGGACTCAGTCCGGCGTGTGCCGTGTTTCCCTCTCCCGGCTCGCTGAGAGCCGCCTTTGTGTTCGTGAGCCCTCCTCCTCCTTGTCCTGTTGGCCTCGTGACCCGCAGGAGCCTGGGAAGGGCCTGATGGGAGGAGGCACGGAGAGACCACAGCCCAGCAGTGGAGGCTGAAAGCTGCCCAAGCCGCGCCGCTCGGGGGCCATCCGCACGCTGAGCAGGAGCCTGGTGCTGGGAGCACAGGGCGGGCCTGGACCAGGCTGAGGTCCCTGCAGGGTGGACACGGGCTTGCGGGCTCCTACTGCCACATCACCGCGGGGGAACACCCTGGGCATGGAGGAGGGCCTCGCTGAGGGTGTAGGGGAGCCCAGAGAGCTTCTCCTCTCCCTCCTGGGTTCCAGGCGGAGGCCCTGAAGGTTCACCCACGGAGGACAGAGTATCACGCAGGAACAACGCAGTCTGTTAGCAGGTGGACCGCCCACCCTCGCAGGAGCAGCTCCAGGGCTTTGCAACCCGCGCTTACACTCATCTGGACGAAGGAGAAACAACTGCAGCTCGGTGACAGGCCAGACGAACAGAGTTCGGAGGCTTTCAGGGCGGCAAACAGAGACGGCCGACACTGGGGAGCGAATGAGGCTGAGTATTGGGGACCGGTGTGCCCGCTAGGGTGGCCGGAGCCTAGCTCTGCCCTCCTCTTGCTGGTCTGTGAGCGGGGAACGCCTTTACCGAAGGGACTGATGTCTTGGCTTTAGGCAAATGGGGCGGGGGCAGAGAGCTGCTCTTCCTCACCGGCCTCCAGCTCAAAATCCCTGACACGGCCACGTGGCCAGTGTTGACGTGGGTGCTGTGGCCCCTATAAAGGGCCCTCTGGCTCCCTCTAGGGCCAGCCGGCTGGGGTACGGGGTGCCGGGGCTGCCGGGAGCGGGACTGGGAGGAGCGGGCGGGCCACTGGGAGCAAACGCTGCCGAGCAGGTGGGGGCATGGCTGGCGGTGGCTCTCCTGGAAGTGACGTTGTCCGCTTTGTCTAGAGTTCCCTGCAAGCTTCTGCACAAGCCCAGCGGACTGCAGGCAAGAGCCAGAAACATCAGCTCTTCTGGAAGGTCAGGGCCGAGGGCCGCGTCCTGGAAGAGCAGGGCCCTTGTGCACCGAGATGTTTCTCAGAGCTGTGAGTGACGAACCAAAGCCCCGACCGCGTCCCTTCTCTGGAAGAGGGGCAGGAGGGGCGGCAGCAGGCTCGAACCCTTTCCTGGAGCAAAGCCCAGGCTCTGCGCCCCTTTGCAGAAAGAGCTACCGTGTCCTTTGCCCATTTGTTCAGTACGTTGGTTGTTGGTTGGTTTACCGCACATTTTCGTGACTCACTTCTAGGTCGTGTGAGGTTTGCAACCCGGGTCTGTTCGGGCCGCCTGGACTCTGCAGGCCTGGGCAGCCTCTGGGGATGGAGCTGCCTCTTACCCAAGCCCCGGACCGTAAGGTATACCTGCCTGACCGCGAGTGACCACGCAGACCGTGTCCCGCGCCGTGGCCGCGTGGGGAGTGGACGTTGCTGTGCGCTGGTGCCCTCCCCCGCTGTCCCGGAGATGCCCTGGCGGCCGGGACCCGAGCGCGGTCACGCCACATGTGGGGCCATGTCTTTCCTCAGCGCCCACTGTGTAGAGACGGGTCCGTGGTCCCCGTGTTCTCCACGAGGCTGCTGCTCGCTCTCTTCTGAGCCCGCGTCCCTGTGGCCGGGGAAGGTGGGACAGCCTCACGGTCTGTGTAAACCCGCTGATGCCGGGCGCCTGTGGGCACTCTGTCTCTGGAGCGCGGCCCGGATTGCTCCCGCTGTGGCTGATGGTTTCCCAGACCCGCCGCACACCCTCCTTCCCTGCCCTGCCCCCCCTCGGGAGAGACGGTGTGATGTCACCTCCGTGGGGATGGGCGAGGTGCGCTCTCTCTGCCTCTCTTTCTGGGTGTCTGTCTCTCTGTCTCTCTTGCCCCGTATGGACTCGTGGAGTTTCCTTGGGCCCACGGGAGCCCTTTCAAGACAGCCTCGATGTCGTCCTGGCGTGCTGCGTCTTTGAGCGCGTCCCTGCTCTCTGAAAGCTCAGCTGTGCGGGCGAATCTCGTGCTTTCCGTGCCGCAGAGCTGGGACCAGCCATTTCTCCAGGGAGAGAAGGGGTGATTTTTTAAAATACAGATCTCAGAACCAGAACCAGTATTTTTCAAGACTTCTTCCCCACAGGCCCCCACCCAATGTGCTGCATAGTATCAGGTGGGCTTGGGGTCCCTTCACCCCCAGAAACCTGCGCCGTTCCTGGCACATAAAGTGCTGACTGAAAGAAGCCAGAATGTCAGTTTCCTTTCTGCCCCTAGACTGACAACCTGAGCTGAATTTCAGCCCAAAATAGTGTGCACGGGCTCGCAGTGTCTAATTCGACTTCACTGAAATACCAGTTTTGTGTGAATCCGCCCACTGGGAAGAAAACAGATCAAGGCAGGGAGGTGCGACCCCGAAGCGTGTGTTCTTCTGAGACCGCGGAGCACGGGCGAGGCCGGAGCACCGAGGGTTTAGAGCGTCGATACTCGGGGGTTTCACTCGGCTCAAATTACTTCCCTCTGTTTCTCCACCGTTTTTAAGCCGCCCTGAAGCTGGGATCCCGGATCTATTTCTAACCTCGCCCTGCAGGAGATGCCACTTGTCTGCTTGCATAAGGCCTCCTGGTGTTTTAATTTGGGATCTTCTCATCACGAAGAAGCATATTTTCAGTCTCTGCATCTTGGCCTCCCCCTCTTGCTTCATCAAGTGAGACGCGATCACAGCCACCCCCGAGCTCCGCCGCCACTGCGGGGCCATGCAGCACAGAGACTGTCCTCACTGCGTCGGCGGCACAGCACACGGTCCCCATGCACCCAGCCCCTTGCGGGTTTCCAGTCACTGCTAGTAAAACAGCAGCCGCCACCAGCGTTGCTCAGGGCTGCCAGCCCTGTCCGTCCACGCAGGCTCCTGAATCCCGTACCCTACGGAATCTGTTCCTCGTGCCCTGGGGGCTGGACGTCCAAGCTCTGGGTGCCAGCTCGGGCCCTCACTTGGCAGAGAAGGGCCCTGGGTCGTCCTCCTTGTGCTGTCATCCCGACCACCCCGAGACTCCTCTCCTCCCCGACCCTGGTGCGCGTGGTCCCGTGGGGGGTTAGGGCCCCACCTGCGAAGAGACGGTGCACAGCACTAAGCAGCCCTCAGAAAATACTTCATCCTTTCCAGGGCACCTGTGCAGCCTCGGTCTTCGTGACACCTGCTTTATAGACCTATGGACCGACATGTGGACAGACATAGAGGCGGCAGGAGCTGGAAGGTTCAGCCAGGAGGTGGCAGGGCCCTCTGACGTTTTATCCCGCGTCCTCGCCTTCCTCGGGGTGTCGTCCTGAGAGCAGGTGAGCTCTGAGGTTCTGAGGGCAGTGGATGCCCAGCTCAGGCCGGGCAGCTCTGTGGCTGTGTCTGGGCAGGGCTGGCACCAGGGAGCCCGGCTTCTGGGTGTCTGCTCCCTGAGCCACGCCAGCAGCCCCTAAGGAAAGTCTGGAACAGATGCTGAACTTGGAGGGACAGGCCCAACTTTACGGTCATCCTCGGATGGCCCCTAGAAGCCTCACCTGCGGTCAGACCTCAGGCCCAAGGCAGGAAGGACGCCAGCTTTCCCTGATGTGTCCTTGGACCAGGATGTGGCCCCGACATTTGGAGCTGAGGATGAGCCCAAGAGCCCCGCCCCCAAGGAGACAGTTCTCTTGTTCTTCTGAACAAGACAGCTGGGCCCGGCGTCCCCTGCAGAGCCGGCAGGACAAGCTTGATGCTGAGGTCCCACTGCCCACTCAAACACAGAGCAGAGGCTCCAAGGACAGGGACACGCCTCTCCCATGCAGGTGCGGCCCCGTCTCAGGTGTGTGGGTGCCATAGGGCTTAGCATTTTCCCAGGGGTCGCAGAATATCTCAGGGGTGGATGGGCAGGGTGCCCTGGTGGGCGACCCCCACAAAGCACAGCCCACCCAAGGACGCCCTCGTGGGCACCACCTTGAAGGCCATGAGCTTGCGCCTCTGGGTCTGGACAGAGAGACAATCTCCCGTGCTCCGGGCGTGTTAGTGGGGCTCCTTGAGTCTTCAGCAAGCACATCCACCATACTTGCTAATTTGTACCTTGGGGGTTTTGGTAAAAAACACTTTTCCATTTCCAGAGCTCAAAGACCTGCACTTTCTTCTCTTTATGATTTTACCTGCCGCGTCGAGTGTTTAATCCAGCGTAAGTCCAGGTCTGATGATGAAATTAAGGACCAGGCTTCGTTGTTTTCTCCATGTAATGAACAAGCTTCTCAGTCTCGAGCTTTAAAAAATCGGTCCTTTTCTGGGGGAGATTGTGGTATGTCATCCTTATTAAGTGTCGGATGTCCCAGATGACGGTGGGTCCATTTTTTTCCTATTTTGTTGTATTGATCTATCTGGTCCTGCACAAGCACGCAGCCTTTATTAGTTAGGCCTTCTAGAACGTTCCATTGAGGGGAAGGAGAGTCCCCTTTTGCTTTAAACTTTAAAACTGACTTTGCTATTCATGTATTTTCATTTTTCATGTAAATTTCAAATGGCATTTTTGAGTTTACCTAAAATTCCAGCTGGGGATTTTATTTGCATCGCAAAGAATACGTTTGAATGGAGTTGACATCCTTGTGATGTTATGTCACATCCAAAGATATGTATCTGTCCGTTTGTCCAGACCTCGTCTTCTGTCCTTCAGCAGAGCTGGACAGACTCCCTAAAAGTCTGGTGCATTCTTCCTTAGGTTCATTCTTGATTCCTCATCCATTAGATATTCATTCCTTTAACACATGCTCACTGAGTGCTATCAGAGTCCTTAGCACGAGGGACAGTAATGAAGAAAACAACCCAGGTCCCAGCCCTGTGGGATAAGATTCCATAGGAAAATATGGAATATAAGGCATATTCTATAGATTTATGAGGATGATTCCTTACTTATTTACTATATGTTTTATCTTTTACAATGTTTCTATAATATTTTCTACAAGAGCATGTGAATACATTTATTTTTTTGCTATAATGTTTCTAATTGACTATTGATGATGTAGAACAGTGATGCTGATTTGTAAGCTGATCTTGGACCTGGCAACCTTGATGAACTTCCTATTAGTTCTAAAGGTGCATCTAAAGGTACAACTCTAGGGGCACCTGGGTGGCTCAGTTGCTTAAATGACTGCCTTCAGCTCAGATCATGATCCTGGAGTCCTGGGATCGAGTCCCACATTGGGCTCCCTGCTAGGCGGGGAGTCTGCTTCTCCCCCTGACTTCCCCCTCTCATGCTTGTGCTCTTTCATTCTCTCTCTCTTTCTCAAATAAATAAATAAAGTCTTTAAAAATAAATAAATAAAAGTACATAAATTCTATTGCAGATTCTATGTAGAGGAGCTAATCAACTATAAACAATAACACTTTATCTCTTTCCATCTTTAATATTATTATTTTATTTTCATGCCTTATACCTTTGGCCAGGATATCAAATGTTCTATTAAGCAGTAGCAATGATGCCAGGGATCCTTATCTTGTTCCTGATTTTAGATGAATTATATAAAAGTTGTCTATCAATTGTGATGTGCCTATTACTGGTTTTGATACGTTCCCTTTTTCAAGGTAGCAGGTGTCCTTCTATCATTTGTTTCCTGAGACTTTCAGAGAAGGGTTAGATGTCACTATGGGAATTTTCTGCATTTATCTAGATTATGACTTGATTATTGCCCTTAAACCCATTGTGTGCTATGGTTGTTTAAGAAAAGTTGTCACAATTGTTTGACAATCTTCCCACTGAGAAGGAGAAGCTTTGTTCCCTCCCCTGGAATCTGGGAAGATGTGATTTCTTGGACCAAAGGGCATAGTGGAATGCCTCCACTGTGGAGTGATGTTGGGTAACTAACTCTCCAAGGCAGGTCAGTAAGTCCACTCATTCCCTGGGTTTTTCCATCTGGGGGAAGCTAGCCGCTCTGTTTGGAGGTCTGAGAGTACCAGGCTCGAGAGACCAATGCCAGTACTTGTGTCAAGCCCCCAGCCATCAGTCAGCATTGACTGCCAGCCATGAGACTGAGCTATCTTAAAAGTCTGTGTGGTTGGGCCCTGAGACGGCACCACAAAAGACACCCCATCAGAATTGTCCGATCTCCCCAGATTTCTGGCCCATAAAATCCTGAGCAGTGCAAGCCACCAGGCGAGGGCCTAGTTTGTCATGCACCAGTAATAACTGGAACGTATGGGTAATTTATCAATAGATTTTCTAGTGTCCATTAATCCTTGCATTCACAGGATGAACCCTACTTGATCGTAGTGAGGAATTTCCTTGTGTCCCGGGGACTTGGATAACTCTGCTGATTGGGGACCTTCACAGTCACGTTTGCAAATCAGGTGGCCCGTACTTCCCTCGCTGTCTGATTTGGGGCAATGTGTCACACAGCTCTCCTTCAATAGCATGTCAGACCCACAGTGGCGTCACAGAACGGCCATCCTTCCTCGGCTGCTCCCATGACAACCTGGCACGATGCGGACCCCCCAGCCAGGACCCTCCGTGTGCTCAGGTCTCCCCATGAGCATGAACACCTGCATGCGGTCTGATATCTTTCCTGCCCAACTTTCCCCTCACTTTCCTGCTGTAGCTGTTAGACCTACTTTATCTGAAGCTCTCTCTGGCCACTCCTGCTCTTTCCCCCTTGTCTGGTGTTGAGTTGTGTCCCCCAGTAATCCACATGCTGAAGTCCTCATGTCCAAGCCTCAGAATGTGACACATGGAAATAGGGTCGTTGCATATGTGATTGGTTAAACTGAGGTAAGGTCATACTGGAGGAAGGTGGGTCCCTAACCAGGTAAGACTGATGTCCTTGTAAGAAGGGAAAATCTGGACACTGACATGTACCCAGGGAGAGCACCACATGAAGACAGATGCAAAAGATGGGGTCATACATCTCCAAACCGAGGCACGCTAAGATTCCCACCAACCACCAGATGCTGGAGAGCAAACTAGCACTCTCCGTCCTTCGCAGACTCCTCTGATCCCTCCTAGGTGTCTGCTTTCCGAGAACCTACACAGACACAGGGACTTTTTAAAAATTTTTTTATTGGAATTCTAGTTAGCTCACATATAGTGTAGTATTGGTACTTCACATAGTGTAGTATTGTACACATATAGTGTAGTATTTCAGGAGTAGAGATCAGGGCTTCATCATCCACATACAAAACCCCATGCTCATTCCGTCCCAGGCCCTCCCTAACGTCCGTCCCCCAGTTCTCCCAGCCCCCACCTGCCGCCCTCTCGGTTTTCTTCTTATTTCCCCCTTCCCCATGTTCCTCTGTTTTGTTTCTTAAATCCCACATAGGAGTAAAATTATATGGTATTTGTGTTTCTCTGATTGACTTATTTCACGCAGCATAATCTCCTCCAGTTCCGTCCATGTCGGTGCAAACGGGGGGTGTTCACCTTTCCTGAGGGCGGAGTCATACTCCATAGTGTATATGGACCACATCGTCATTATCCACTCGTCCGTTGAAGGGCATCTTGGTTCTTCCCACAGTTTGGTTCTTGTGGATGTCTCAGCGTCTGCGTCCCGGTCAGTAGGGTCGGAGACGAGGAGACGTGGTCACGCTTGCTCATACCTCAGTGGCTAGAGCACTAGACTCCGAGGAAGGCGGGGTTTTCTCTGTGCGGGGAGCATCCCGATGACCCAGGCCGCACAAGCTCGGAAGCACGGCGTGAGAAGTGGCAGTCTGCCTCATTGGTGCTGCTGGGACGGCTGGAGAACTGGGAGGTCTCAGAACCTCTCCTTCAAGGTGTTGTGGGTCACGCAGTTGATTTTATTCTATGTTTTTACTTGGCATTTGCATAATTACCAACTGTATTTTTAACTGATGGGCAATCTGATTTTTTTAATCACTTTATTATTTTTCATCATGGTAAGTGTACTTTTCAGTCCGCTCCCCTGCTTTCCCCGTCCCTCGCCACCTCTGCTAACCAGCAGTGCATCTCTGTTGTCAGGAGGCTGTTGCTGGGTTTGTCTCTCTCCCTTCCTCCCCTCCCCCACTTTGTTCATTTGTGGTGTTTCTTAAATTCCACATATAAGTGAGATCTTAGGGTCCTTGTCTTTATCTAATTACATTCTGCGTAATCTCCAGTTCCATCCATGTTGGTGCAAATGGTGGGTGTTCATCCTTTCTGACGGCGGAGTCATATTCTTTTGTGTATATGGACCACATCTTCTTTATCCATTCGTCTGTTGATGGACATCTAGGTTCTTTCCATAGTTTGGCTATTGTGGACTTTGCTGCTATAAACATTCTGGTGCACGTGCCCCTTCGGATCACTACGTTTGTATCTTTAGGGTAAATACCCAGTAGTGCGATTGCTGGGTCATAGGGTAGCTCTATGTTCAACTTTTTGAGGATCCTCCATGCTGTTTTCAGAGCAGCTGCACCAGCTTGCATTGCATTCCGACCAACAGTGTAGGAGGGTTCCCCTTTCTCCGCATCCTCGCCAGCACCTGTCCTTTTTTTTTTTTTTTTAAAGATTTTATTTATTTATTTGTCAGAGAGCGAGCGAGAGCGAGCACAGGCAGACAGAGTGGAAGGCAGAGTCAGAGGGAGAAGCAGGCTCCCTGCGGAGCAAGGAGCCCGATGTGGGACTCGATCCCAGGACGCTGGGATCATGACCTGAGCCGAAGGCAGCGGCTTAATCCACTGAGCCACCCAGGCGTCCCGCCAGCACCTGTCCTTTCCTGACTTGTTAATTTTGGCCAATCCAGCTGGTGTGAGGTGGGATCTCATTGTGGTTTTGATTTGTATTTCCCTGATGCCGAGTGATGTGGAGCATTTTCTCATGAGACACGATGACTTAAAGCCACACCAGGACTTTATATTACATTAGAATAAGCAGATAATCATGGGATTGCCTACAGAGCACCTCCACAGAAAAGGTTTAAGAGACACTGCAAACAAAACTAAAGGTAATTTCGGATGACCTCTCATGAGTCTTGCTGATCTAGTGCACTACAAGGGAACAATGTTAGGGGCAGGAATTGTTTTTGTATCACCAACCCAAAGAAAAACTGAATTGTGATTCCCATTAAAGAAGTAACTTGAGGGCGCCTGGGTGGCTCAGTGGGTTGAGCCGCTGCCTTCGGCTCGGGTCATGATCTCGGGGTCCTGGGATCGAGTCCCGCATCGGGCTCTCTGCTCAGCAGGGAGCCTGCTTCCCTCTCTCTCTCTCTCTGCCTGCCTCTCTGCCTACTTGTGATCTCTCTCTGTCAAATGAATAAATTAAAAAAAAAAATCTTAAAAAAAAAAAAAAAAGAAGTAACTTGAGCTGGGTTTTTGCTTTATAGGTAAAACTGTGGTGTATTCAACCTGACTGCTTGTATCAGGGTTCTCCAGAGAAGCAGGACCCAAAAGGGAGATATGAAAAAAAATTCTTATAAGGAAGGGGCTCACAGGGTTCGCCCATCAAGTGCAAAGTCTACAGAGTAGGTGGGCAGGTCAGAGACCCAGGAGACCTGTGTTCCAAGTCTCAAGGCCACATCTGGAGAACTATCTTTTGCTCAGAGGAAGACAGGCTTTTGGGCTAGATGGGCCTTCGACTGATTGGCCAAGGCCCACAACACTAGGGAGGGCAATCTGCTTACTCAAAATCTAGTGATGTAAATGTTACCCTCACCCAAAAACCACACTCACAGGAAAGCATTTCATTTAATATCCGAGCACATTCACACATAAGACTTGCCATCATGCTGCGTATCTGAAGAATTATAGTTTATCTTCCATGCAGTGTGGACCATAGGAAGCAGCACACAGAAGCATGTTGTGTGGTGTTGGCAGTTCAGAGACAGAGCCGCAAGGAGGCACAAGCCATGGGGGGGAACAGGAAAGGAGAGGGAGGGGAGGGAGCCAGACGTTCTCCAAGGTGGGGGACACCCTGGTGCGCGTGGCTTCAGCTATCACCTGTGCAGAGCTGGCTCTCCCTGTGAGGGCGGTGGGAGCACTGTGTGGTGGTAGCTGTTGCGGGGAGGGAGAGACCATGACCGGTGCCATGTGCCCCAGGTGAAATTTGGCCCGGCCACCCTGTGAAGACTGGTGTAACTCCTGAGAAGGAAGTCCGTGTTTAGGGGCCTCCTGTGATTTTGCCATACGGCATTTTCTAGAGGAACAGCTGGAATTGGGGCCCGGAGGCTGAGGAGTCAGTGTCCTCGGCCACACTGTTGATGATGAGCCCGAGATAGTGGAAAACCTAATTTGTATCTCAGGACCCCACCTTCCACCGTAACCTAAAAACCTTGCTCCGGGGCCTCTCCCTGAGGGTGGCTTTGCAGGCTGGTATGTCCTGGACGCATAGGCTGAGGTCACTCCCCCATGCTGGTGGGATCAACACAGGGCGCAGCCACACGGTGCGCCGGTGCCTCCTGAGCCCACGGGGGCCTGTGTGCATCTCCCTCTGCCTTTCTGTCCTCAGTCACAAAACCACTCCGTGCGTCTGCATTTGGCCCAGGGTGGGTGACATGGGGTTCACCCGCATTTTTGTGGCCCTGAAGGCACAGCAAAGGTGACACACTCACCCTGGAAAGCAGAGGAGAAGTGACATACCCCCCATCATGGACGCCTCGCAGAACACAGCATCGGACAGTTGATAGTGGACATTACTGTTGCGGATGAATATCGCGTTTATGACAGCCCAGTGGACGTGTTTTAAAATCCTTGTAGATATTGGAGGCTGATGGGGAATCCTTGTGACTCTGGAGGCCGGTGCACAAGGACGCTGCTGGGGTTGGCGACCACAGGGAGGAAGACGCAACTTCCAAGCTCATTGTTAAAGGGAGTTAATGTTTCAGGTTAACGTGTTCCGTGTTTGACATGAAGGTGATCTTCACGTTAAAGATGCTGGGATCAATCCTGTCCATGCTCCTGTCTCACAAGCAAGTCGAGGGTCTCTTCTACAGTGGCTGCACAGTTTGGGGAAGCGGCAGTATCTGCCGTGAGGACGGGGGTGTTTTCTGCGGCTGAGAGACATGGGCGTCCTGACCTCAAAGCCGCTTGTCCACGAGGAGTCCTTGGTAGGACACGCACTTTTCCGCTCGGTCTTCGGCAGGGACCCGTCAGAACGGCGTTTCTGGTCCTCCTGCAGGTAGACGGCACCCAAACGTGTGGCCTGGCGTCGGTTCAAGGTCAGGACACGTGAGCCAGAGCCCTGGCACCCGTGGACTCTGGGCTTCACCAAGACCACAGAGTGCAGCCCCCCGTGGTAACCGCCTGTGCTGTGGCCTCGGCCGTGGGCATTAGGGCTTGTCTGGGTGGACATGGTGGCATCACTAGAGGTGGGGCATTCTGACCCAGGACATGTGTGACCCTACCCTGTGCGGCCATCATGGACACAGACGTCCCTCAGAGTCACAGTGCAGCGGCCTCAGCGTGCGTGCCAGGCTGCTCAGGCGCCGGGCCTCTGCTTCCTCGCTGGGGACCAGAGTCACAGCAGCGCCAACAGGAGGGTGGTCAGGAGTGAGGGAGACAAGCTCCATGGTGCCCAAGTTGAGCTTCTGGGCTGGGCTTTCCAGTGGGAGAGTCTTGTGTCCCCAGAGGCCGGCTCGCACCTGCACTTCCTGCACGTCCCGGGGCCCAGGCCCGCCATGTTCCGGGCAAGCACGTTACCACTAGGAGCACGCGGAAGAGGCTCTGCCCCGCCGTGTCTCCTGGGGCAGGAGGCTGCTGGAGCTGGCCCTTCGAGGAAGAGAGGGGTCGGGGCGGCAGGCAGCATCTCGCCCCCCAGGGACAGCAGGGGGACAGGGTTGGGAATGGAGCGAGCCAATGGGAAATGCACCTGTCTGGGACCATACGTCACTCCCTCAGATGATGTTTCTTTTTTTTTCTTTTTTTTTTTAATTTATTTTTTTTTAATTTATTTATTTTCAGCACAACAGTATCATTATTTTTTCACCACACCCAGTGCTCCATGCAATCCGTGCCCTCTCTAATACCTACCACCTGGTACCCCAACGCCCCTTCAAACCCCTCAGGTTGTTTTTCAGAGTCCATAGTCTCTCATGGTTCACCTCCCCTTCCAATTTACCCCAACTCCCTTCTCCTCTCTAACTCCCCTTGTCCTCCATGCTATTTGTTATGCTCCACAAATAAGTGAAACCATATGATACTTGACTCTCTCTGCTTGACTTATTTCACTCAGCATAATCTCTTCCAGTCCCGTCCATGTTGCTACAAAAGTTGGGTATTCATCCTTTCTGATGGAGGCATAATACTCCATAGTGTATATGGACCACGTCTTCCTTATGCATTCGTCCTTTGAAGGGCATCTTGGTTCTTTCCATAGTTTGGCGACTGTGGCCATTGCTGCTATAAACATTGGGGTACAGATGGCCCTTCTTTTCACGACATCTGTATCTTTGGGGTAAATACCCAGGAGTGCAATAGCAGGGCCATAGGGAAGTTCTATTTTTAATTTCTTGAGGAATCTCCACACTGTTCTCCAAAGAGGCTGCACCAACTTGCATTCCCACCAACGGTGTAAGAGGGTTCCCCTTTCTCCACATCCTCTCCAACACATGTTGTTTCCTGTTTTGTTAATTTTGGCCATTTGTTAATTTTGGCCATTTGGTGTAAGGTGATATCTCAATGTGGTTTTAATTTTAATCTCCCTGATGGCTAGTGATGATGAACATTTTTTCGTGTATCTATGAAAGACCCACAGCAAATATCATCCTCAATGGGAAAAAGCTTGCGTCCTTCCCGTTGAGATCAGGAACACAACAAGGATGCCCACTCTCACCACTCTTGTTCAACATAGTATTAGAAGTCCTAGCAACAGCAATCAGACAACAAAGGGAAATAAAAGGTATCCAAATTGGTAATGAAAAAGTCAAACTCTCTCTCTTTGCAGATGACATGATTCTTTATATGGAAAACCCAAAAGACTCCACCCCCAAACTACTAGAACTCATATAGCAATTCAGCAACGTGGCAGGATACAAAGTCAATGTACAGAAATCAGTGGCTTTCTTATACACTAACAATGAAAATGCAGAAAGGGAAATTAGAGAATTGATTCCATTTACTATAGCACCAAGAACCATAAGATACCTGGGAATAAACCTAACCAAAGAGGTCAAGGATCTGTACTCGAGGAACTACAGAACACTCATGATCTGTCACTCATGAAGGTCCGCACTTATCTGTGGATCCGTAAGTGTGGAATCCAAGCTGAAGATAGCTGAACTACCTCCACCAGGTGTTTGTAGGAGTCCGAAGCAGACCTGACACCGACACAGTAAGACGACAAAGGGCCAAGGAAGTCGCCACACTGACTCACAGAGCACCTCAGCTGTCCCAGGCGAGAACGTTGTATTCCTGTTACCGTGACTGTTTTGCGTAATGAGTAACTTTCTTAGAAAGGAGCCGGGAGCCCAAGACTCAGCGCTGTGGTTGGCTCTGCAAGAGGAAGGAGAGCTAAGATTTCCAAGGATCCAGAAATTTCAGACCCTGAAGGCAACCATTGTTGTGCCCCAGGGTGGCTTGGCTGCAGGCATAGCTCTGGTCCTTCTGGCAGTCGCGTCCCTGTGCCTCTCATACGAGTGACCCACAGACACCTGCTTCATGGCCGGGTGCGTCTCCTCCATCCTGACTTCCACCGATCCTGAAGGACACCCTCTTCAGATTGAGCGATCTCGACATCTAAGTAAAGACATTAATCTTTCCTTTGGACTGGAGAGGTCCGTGCTGTCGGGCGCAGAGCTGAGCATCAGTGAGTGTGTTTTGGGTAAACGGTTGGATGGATGAAGCGTAACGAAGGTTACTGAGCAGTCCTTCCTGCTTTTCATTTAGTCCCAGCGAACCACGGAAGAACCTGGACTAGGGGAGGGGACACGAGACACACACACACATCCCAGTGCTGGTGATGGCGTCACCACAGTATCCGGACGCGTCTCACAAGTCACCGCGTGCACAGCCCTACACCCACCCAGAGGAGAGCCAAGGGGTTTGGCAGAACTGGGGCCGCGTCACCAAACGTGCGAGTGTCACCATCACCCAGCCCCGACGAGAGGAGGCGGAGCGTCTGCAGACACGGGAAACCATAGCAGACGGCGAGGCTTCAGGAAAGAAGTGTGTTGGGGTAAGTGTTCCTCTTTCCATTTCTGAAAGTTGTGGTCCCAAGTCTCAGAATAGATGCATTTCCACAGGGTCTGTGGTGTGGTTCTGCACGCGCATCCCTCGGGCGGAGGCAGGGCACCCCACCGTGGCCGCGACGGGAGAAGGGGGGAGGCACCCCGACCGAGAGACGTAGGCTGCGCCCACGGGCCTTAGAGGGTGAGCGGCCCGTGGTTTTCAGGTGATTTGGGCACGGAAAGGCACTCGTGTGACGGTCTCCACGACGGCTCCGCCGCCCCCGGCGCTGTCCTGCTGTCCGGGCTACACGGCCACCCCAGCGAGCTGGACTCGTCCTTGCCGCCGAGGACGCGCCCCACTGCAGCCCCCACTAGCCTGTATGTCTTCAAGTGCTTGATGGACGTTTGCCAGACGAGTAAATGACCGACAATCAGGTCTCATGGATTTTCAGACTTTCAAGCCATTTTAGGCTTCGGTCACTTGTAAAAACCTGGCAGAGAAAGGCAGGCCTCGGAGCCGCTCGGAGATCTCGTGAGCCGAATACCGTGTGTCTTCTCTTGTTCGTGAGCTTTGGGCGTTCGTCACCTACATGTCTTTCCTGGTGACACACGTCCCCCGTTGAGTGTCATGGATATTTAATTTGTTTTTAAAAACTTGGTTGTATCTGCATATGTAAATTCAACCAGTCACACTTAAATTCTCTCCCAGAAGACCAGTGCATTTAAAAAATACCTTTGGCACAATATTTGGCTAAACCTAATTAAAAATACTATTTTTTCCACTTCACATGCATGTTATCTGTGTGGTGAGGTTCATAATTCATTTTTTACACAAGTATCATTTTGTGCCTTCTACATGTGGACACAGGCATGCACACAAACACATTAGTGGACCACAGATTCCATTTACTATCATCTCATTTTTTAAAAGATTTATTTATCTTAGAGAGGGGCACAGAGAGCACGAATGAGAGGGAGGCAGAAGCAGAGAGAGAGAGAGAGAGAATCCCAAGCTGATCTGAACTGAGCTCGGAGCCCAACCCGGAGCTTGATCTCACGACCCTGAGATCATGATCTGAGCTGAAGTCAAGAGTCAGACATGTAACCGACTGAGCCCCCAGGCACCCCAACTGTCATCTCATTTTAAATAAATACTGGAAGTTACATACAAATAAATCTTTTTACTCGGGTGAGTGACCATTAATAAAGATGGGACAGATTTGCAACGATTTTCATTGTCCCGGGACACAGGGCCATGGGTGGCTGTTACTTTTGTTGGACCAAGTGTTCTTTGGCGTCCAGGCTCCCTGTCCTTTCAGCACTCGCCCTACATCAAATTGCGCTACTTTTGTGTTGTTAATTCTATTCTCAATTGCCTTTGAGCCTTTCTGATTGGAACAGAGAGCTCGCACTTGACATCGACCAGGAAGACCCCGTCCGATTCTCTAATTGACCCACACTGATCTCGGTTTTGCTCTTCCCTCTACTGATGGAAGAAATTGAGTTGAAAGAGAAAAAACAATGATGAAACACAAGCTTTTCTTCCCTGTCTTTTGAGTAGATGTCTTTGTGCTGCAGAAGAGTTCTGCACCTTGTACATCTGGTGGGATTAACCATGGGGGGATCCGGAAACATCTGCTCCTGTGGAAGTCGGTATCGCCCACAGTCGTCACAAAGAGCGTCAGACAGAAACCTCTCCAAATCAGAAGAGAGAACTCCAGCGACTTCAAATTAGGGTACCCAAAAGGATGGGAATGGTGACAGGCAGAACTAAAGTGTAGAACACTGAGACGCCGACCATGCCAAGGCAAAGGAACCCACTGACTTCCTCTTAACAATCCATTTGAAGACAAAAGAAAGTCACTTCTTTTTACAAGTCAGTGAGCTGCAGGCCATGTGCTTGGGTCCACCAGCAGGAGAACGGTCATGGCAGCTGAATAGATACTTGACCGTGAGACCCTTTATTTAAGAAGGGAAAGCCATGCTTAGCGTTTTTTCTGTTGTGGAAAAAGGAGATGTTATGGTACTTTACTAGCTGGTTAATTTTTGGAGAAAAGTTTTATATTGTTTTTAAAGCATCTTTCAGACAGATGCTAGATCTGCAAAAATGCAGGTCAACTAGAAAGTTAAATAAATTAGATAATCACTTTCTGTTTTGTTGACAAGGAACTGACCTATTAATTTGTCATCTGTAGGCTGGTGTGATGCTACGTGCTTATTACATTCCACTACCTCTCAGGTCATTAATTAAACTAAATAAGCACAAATGAATTTCAATGAGACTATCTCCTTGGTACACGCTCTTTCACCTGCTGGTGATTTCCACGCCTGGAGACCATGCAGCTCTACAGCCAAGGAGCTCAAAAGGCAGAACTCAGAAGACACCTCTTCTCCCCCGACTGCCCAGCCACTGACAGGTGTCCTGTAACGTGAGGGCGCTCTGCTGAACTCTTTGCCCTGCTCAAGGCTTTGCAGCAGATGTTCACAAGAGCCCGTGAAGACAGGAGGGCCCCCACGAGCCGCTGCGTGTGAGCGATGCTGCAGGCCAGGGACAGCTTCGGGCTTCTAATCGCTGCCGGGCTCCCGCCAGCTCTGCCAGCCACGGAAATCGTCACGTCCCTCCCCGGAGGCTCTTCCCAGAGTGTGGTGTCCACGTCTTCAGGGAAGGATGAAGATCAGCCTCGCACACAAGTCTTCAGACACCTTCTGCTTGGCCTCTGTGCTGCAGGATTTTCCCCAGGAAGGTGAATGAGGTGAATATTTTACTGATTTTAAAAAGAATTTGCTTCCCCAGTGTACTCTTTGACAAAACGAGCAACAGAAGCCACTTCTGGCTGATACACACCAGAAAGGGACTTAGTGGCAAGATCCTGGGAGGGGGACTTGTGGGAGCTTGAACCACAAGCTCAGCACAGCAAGGCCAGTGGAGGCACGGGGGAGCCGTGACGCTGCGGGAGCCCTGCACACCGTCCCCAGAGGTGGCTGCCGTGTCCGCTGCCACACCAGCAGGGTCACTGCTCTCCCTGCCCTCTGCTCCACTCCGCTGCTGACTCGGCTCCCAGCACGGCTCAGCCGCATGGAAGTCAGGGCACAGACCTTGCTCGGGGACGCTGGCTTCTGTCTGAGGAGCTCGGCTCCCACCCCTGCACTCCCAGCGTGGGGATTGCCCGGACAGAGGAAGGACGATGGGGATCGTCTGCGCAGAAAATCCCAAAGAATCAATTCAAAAAACCCAAAACTCCTGGAACTAATGAGTGATGATAGCAAAGCTGCAGGATGCAAAGTTGATACCCAGAAGTCCGTCGCTTTCTTATAGACCGGCAATGAACAAGTGGAATTTGAGAGTAAAAACATGGTGCCATTCATTTTTATTTTCACCCCCACAGTTACATACTTAGGTATAAACTTAATGAAACATACACAAGATCTGTGGGAGGAAAACTATAAAATTCTGATGAAATCAAAGAACTATAAGCGGAGAGAGAAGCATGTGCATGGTTGGAAGGACTCGTACGGCCAAGACGTCAGTTCCTCACGACGTGATCTGTAGAGTCCGTGCAGTCCCAGGCAAAATGCTGTTACCTGGGGCGCCTGGGTGGCTCAGTCATTAGGCATCTACCTTTGGCTTGCGTCATGATCCCAGGGTCCTGGGACTGAGCCCTGTAATGGGCTCCCTGCTCAGCGGAGAGCCTGCTTCTCCCTCTCCTGCTGCTTGTGTTCCCTCTCTTACTGTCTCTCTGTGTCAAATAAGTAAAATTTTTTTTAAAAAATTCTGTTATTTTGTGTATATCAATGAACTAATTTTGAAGTTTATATAGATAGGTAAAGGGCCCAGAATAGCCAACATAATATTGAAGGAGAGAAACATAATGAAACAATGACACTGCCAGCCTTCAAGACTTACTGGAACACTAGAGTAGTCAAGACCGCGTGGCACTGACAAAACAGGAGACAAATGTATTAATGGAACACAATAAGAGTCCAGAGACAGACCTGAGCCAATACGGGCCGCTGATCTTTGACAAAGAAGCAAATGCAAGCCAGCGGAGAAGGGGTGGTCATGTCAACAAATGGTGCTGGAAGAGGTGGACGTCCACATGGAAACAAATTAATCTGAACACAGACCTTATATCCTTTACAGAAATTAACTCAAAATGGATCAGAGACCTAAATGTAAAATATAAAGCCGTAAAACTCCCAGAAGAGAACATAGGAGAACACCCAGCTGAGCTTAGTTTTGGTGATCATTTTTCTTTTGAAGATTTTATTTATTTGACAGACAGAGATCACAAGCAGGCAGAGAGGCAGGCAGAGAGAGAGGAGGAAGCAGCTTCCTGCTGAGCAGAGAGCCCGATGCGGGACTTGATCCCAGGACCTTGAGATCATGACCTGAACGGAAGGCAGAGGCTTAACCCACTGAGCCACCCAGGCGCCCCTGGTGGTCATTTTTTAGATATGAAAGTAAAAGCATGACAAATAGCACGGAGGACATGGGGAGATGGAGAGGAGAAGGGAGTTGGGGGAAATTGGAAGTGGAGGGGAACCATGAGAGACTATGGACTCTGAAATACAATCTAAGGGGTTTGAAGGGGCGGGTGGGGGTGGGAGGTCGGGCTACCAGGTCGTGGGTATTAGAGAGGGCACGGATTGCATGGAGCACTGGGTGTGGTGCAAAAACAATGAATACCGTTATGCTGAAAATTTAAAAAAAAAAAAAAGTAAAAGTAAAAGCATGGTCCATGAAAGAAAAATTGACATGTTCACTGAAACTAAAATCTCCTGCTGTGTGAAAGTATTAAAAGAATGAACAGACAAGCTAGAGACTGGGAGAAAATCTTTGCAAAACACACATCTGATAAAGGACTTGTATCCAAAATATACAAGTAACTTTTAAAATTCAGCCATAAGAAATCAAACAATTAAAAACGGACAAAAGATCTGAACAGAAGCCTCACCAAAGAAGCTATACAGGGAGCAGATAAGCCTGTCGACATCATGGGTCACTACAAAATCGCAAATTGAAAAAATGAGCCCCCACTGTGCACCAGTTAAACGGTGGAAAGACAAAAACACTGGAAATGCTGAAGTTGGTGAGGATGTGGAGCAACGGGAGCTCTCATTTGCTGCTGCTGGGAATGCAGAATGGCGCAGACTTTGGAAAACAGCTCAACAGTTTCTTAGCAAACTAAGCACGCTCTTACCATATGATGCAGCACTTCTGTTTCTGGATATTTACTCAAAAGAGTGGAAACCTGTGTCCACACAAAATCTGCCCATGAGTGTTAAGAGCAGCTTTATTCAGAATTGCCAAGACTTGGGAGGAATCAGGTTGTCCTTTGGTGGGTGAACGGATCAGTAAGTGGTCCGTCCATGCGATGGAATATTTAGCTCTAAAACGACAGGTGCCATGGAGGCGTGCCGCATGTTAGCACTGCGTGGAAGAAGCCAGTCTGAAACGCTGAGCCTGTACGATGTCGATGATACGTTGTTTCCGGAAAAGGCCAAACTGTGGAAACCGTGGTTTGCCAGGAGTTAGGGGAGGGGGATAAGTCGGTGGAGCACAGAGGACTTTTAGGGCAGTGAAACTACTCTGTGTGATATTATAATGATGAATGTATGTCCTTATACACCTGCCCAGACCCACAGAACGCACAACACCGAGTGGGAATCCTGTACTTTGGTCAGTAATGATGTGTTAATGTTGGTTCATCCACTTAATGAATTTTCACCCTGATAAAATGTGTATGCAGATAATTAGGAAACTGAAATGGGAAAAGGAGGTATGTGGGAACTTTCTTTTTTTTTTTTTTCTCTATGTGGGAACTTTCTGACAATTTTTCTGAAAACCTAAAGCTGCTCTAAAATATAAAGTCTATTAAATTTCTAAATGAAATATACCAAAGCACTGCATACATGGACTGATCCATATTATATGCTGAAACATTGAGAAGGAGACACTGAATGTTCATTATGCCTGCCTCAGAGGGGTAGGCTATGGATTGCTTTTTCTTCTTTATGCTGTATGAATTTTATTTTTGTGCAATGAGAATATGATTTTTTAGTCATTAAAAAACAATAAAAGTAGTTCATTTTGTTCTTTTTGAATAGGATACCCAGTCTCACCAGTGTAACTGTTCTTGGGGGACAGTGGAGAAGAATGTTGGAAACTGTTACTGGCCCGGAGAAGCCAGGCACAGATGTTTTCTGTTACTCCACAGAACCCCAAGACCCACCGCTTCAGGAGCGGACACTAAAATGAGAACAAAGGTTGCAACAGTCCCGTGTATCTCCAGCTAGTTCAGGGCAGCTAGTTCAGGGCAGTAGAAGGTATATGGGTAACGGCGTAGCTTAAGAAAGGACCTGAGCAAGCACTCCACGGCTTGTAGACCGCGCTCTGTAGACCAAGCTCCCTGCTGAAATCCGTGATGAGGACGTGCTCTGACTCCCTGGGACTCTGGACTGGCGCAGGTGTTCAGGGGATGCGAATGAAGGCCGCTTCATCGCCTCCGGCCTCTCCCCGGCGGTCTCACCGATTCTCTCTTGCGCATACAGGAGTCCTCATGTATTTGCTTATGGTCCTGTTTTGAAAGAGCTCTGTGATTTTTTGTTAACTGTTTTGAGTGAGGTCAGAGGGTTTTTGTTTTTTTGCTTGGGGGTTAATTATGACCTTCGGTTTTCCCCAGTCAGTCACCTCTCTCCAGAAGCGTGGCTGTGGGCAGAGGGTGCTGCCCCATGCTTGTTGGATGATCATTCTTTTGTGGGAGGGAGCCCTTGTCCTCAGAATGGCTGAAGTTCAGAATGACTTTGGGTAGCAAACAGGGCTTCACAGCAATCAAGTTTGATCAACTTTCAGGACAAACTGTTAGGAGCAGTAGGTGACGGCAGATTCGGGGGAGAATGCATGCACAATGCAAAAGGCTGAATCACCCGGGTCACCAGTATAAGGAAACAACCGCTGAGGAGAGGCCGGAGGTCTGGATTCCAAGACCAGCTGCTTCCCGGACTAGTCCTGGCTCCACCCAAACCCTGGATCTGTGACCTTGGGTAAATGACATATCCTTTTGGAGCCTCAAGTGAAATGAGATTGCATTAGCTCACTGGTTTTCAAACCATTTTTGGCCATATGACCCTATGTTTAAATGAAATTTAATTACACAGAGAAACCAACCTAGGAAAGAGATAAAAGAGGAGTGTTTCAGGCAGGAATGGGATTCTGGGTGCCCTGCGGCCTGTAAGGGGCACAGGTCGAACAAAATTTGAGCATGTTCTTGTCATGTGAAGTCTAAGTTTCCTTTCAGCCGGAACATGCCACGTCCTCTGTCAGTCTTACGGTTTCTGCATCTAGCCGACCATACTCAATTTTAAGAAGTTAAACTCTCTTTGTACTTACTAGATATTAAGAGTCACAACTAGAACCAGAGGTAAAATGGTAATCTAGGATCAAAGCAGATTGGCTTGGCCCTAACCAACCCCGACGTGCTGTTCTGATATTGGACACAGAGCTTCAGCGCGCTCTCTGTGAAGAGGGAACGACACTGCAGCTGCCAGCCCGGTGCAGGGGTGCAGGGGCGCAGGGGCGCAGGCGTGCGGGCATCCATCCAGTGACAGAGTGAGAAAGCCCTGCTGGTGAACGCAGTCCAGCAACACCCATCGCGCATCTGTTAAGAGTGAAATAGCATGCTGGGCACAGCAAAAGAACGTCAAGAAATAGCTGAAATCTGGTCTCGGATCTGCCGTGGCCACCGTCACTGCTGGGTAAGTGTGAGGTTCTGTCTTCGCTGCTCTGAGCACACGGTGGTCTCACGGGTTTAAGCAAACCTTATGGAACATGGAGGAGAATGTTTGTAAAGCTGCTTCCTGGAAAGGGTTCTATCGGAGATAAAGATTATCTTTGGCACAGAAGCCAAAAATAAAATATTTACCTTTCTGAAAGGTAATGTCCTTGACGACATACCTGCGAGGGTCCCTTCCCTGAAAGAGGAGCCGATCTGATCTCCTCCCTTAGAAGTGACAGACGAGGACTCCCACGAAGGGAGTGACTTTTTCCCTGTTTCCGCCACGAGTGTAACTAAAGCGTACAGCGTGTAAAGGAAGCAAGCAGACTCCGGACGATGGGTGGGAGGAAGACACCCGAAGCAGGGACTTGGAGCTGAGGAAGCCGGAAGCCTGGACACACCAAGAACGCTCAGCGGAGCCCCCAAGAAAGTGACTCTCCCGGCCAGAGCCGCAGGGAGGGGGAGCCCAGACAGACAGAGAGGACCGTGGCCGCAGCCCCACCCACCCCAGCAGAGGATGGGGGAGACCCTGCAAGTGCTTGGTGTGCGGCGCAGCACCTCCTGCAGGTGACGCAGTCGATGAGCCTTGACCAAACTGAGAGAAACCAAGAAACAAGCGATGGATATCTGGATGGGGCAGAGGGTTCACTACAGACCGTGCTGACGTCCAGGGACAGCCAGAGAACTTCGTGGGCAACTGTGGACACTTGACAGCTTAGGGGAATGGACTGATCCTTCTAGAAGCAGAACACTGTGGTGCAGCCAATATGACAGAGACAGTTGGAGGAGCCCTGGAAACTACAAACCTCGAAGGCGATTGAATTCGTAATTTAAAAACTCTCCCTCTCCAGGTTCAGATGGTTTCACTGGAGAATTCTACCCAGTGTTTATGGAAGCATTAACACCAGCCCCCCGTATTTCGAACAGAAGAGGGAATACTTCCGAATTCATCTTTGAAGATGGTGTTACCCTGGTGCAAACACCAGACCAGCGTGCATAGAAACAAACCACAGACCAACAGGCTTCATGGATAGAGATGAACAATTCTTATTTCTTGCCTTAGTTCATTTAAATTCCAAGTAGTTAACGCACAGTGTAATATTGTTTCCGGTGTGCAGTACAGTGACTCCCACTTGCACACACCAGCCATGCTCCTCGGAACAGCTGTCCGCCTCCATCGCCAGCACCTGCTCCCCCAGCCCTGCCCGCTCCCTCCTCCTGACCAGTGGTTGCTCTCGGCAGTTACGGGTCTGTTTCTTGGTTTGCGTCTCTGTCTTCTTTCCTTTGCTTGTTTGTTTTGTTTCTCGAATTCCACATGGAAGCGAAACCATATGGTATTTGTTTTCTCGGACTCACTGATTTCACGTAACTCGACAGTCTCTGGCTTCACCCAGGTCGCTGCGTCCTCTCTTGCAGCTCAGTCATATTCCATCCACCACATTTTCTTATCCATTCCTCGGCCGATGACCCTGGTGGTCCCCATAGTGTGGCTGTTGTGGACATTGCTGCTAGAAACATAGGGATGTATGTATCCTTTTCAATTAGGGTTTTCGTATCTTGGGGGTAAACACGCAGTGTGATTACTACATCATTGGGAGCCTCCATGCTGTTTCCTTGGCGGCTGCACCAGCTCGCGTCCCCACCAACAACCGCAAGAGGAGCCCTTCTCTCTGCATCACCAACCCCGGCTGCTTTCTGTGTTAATTTTAGCTGTTCTGGTGGGTGTGAGGTGGCATCTCACTGCAGTTTGGGGTTGCATTTCCCTGATGTGAGTGATGCTGAGCCTCTTTTCATGCGTCTGCTGGCCATTTGTATGTCTTACTTAGAAACAAGTCTACTCATGTCTTCTGCCTGCTTTAAATTGGTTTACTTTGGGGGTGTTGAGTTTTATAACTTCTTTATATATTTCGGATGGTAACACGTTATCTGTAATGTCATTTACAAGTACCTTTGCTCATTTCATAAGTTGCTTTGTACTTGTGCTCGCTTTGCTGTGCAGAAGCTGTTTGTCCTGGTGACGTCCCAGGATTCTTCGTTGCTTTTATTTCCCTTGTCTCCGGAGACACGTCTAGGAAGAAGCCACTGCGGCTGAGGTAGAAGAGGTTGCTGCCTGTGTTCTCCTCAAGGATTTTGATAGATTCTGTCTCACATTGAGGTCCTTCATCCATTTTGAGTCTATTTTCGTGTGTGGTGTAAGGAAATGGTCCAGTTTCATTCTTCTGCATGTGGCTGTCCTGTGTTCCCAACACCATTTGTTGAAGAGACTGTCTTTTTTCCATTGGACATTCTTTCCTGCTTTGTCCAAGATTAGTTGACCATAGAGTTGAGGGTCTATTTCTGGGCTCTCTATTCTGTTCCATTGATCTATGTGTCTGTTTTTGTGCCAGTACCATGCTGTCTTGATGATGACAGCTTTGTAATAGAGCTTGAAGTCCAGAATTGTGATGTCACCAACTTTGCTTTCTTTTTCAATATTCCTTTGGCTATTCGAGGTCTTTTCTGGTTCCATTCACATTTTAGGATTGTTTGTTCCAGCTCTGTAAAATATGCCATTGGTATTTTATTAGGGATTTCATTGAAAGTGTAGATTGCTCTGGGTATTACAGAGATTTAACAATATTTGTTCTTCCCATCCGTGAGCATAGAACGTCTTTCAATTTCTTTGTGTCATTTTTAATCCTTCATCTGTGTTTTATCCTATTTAGATTAGAGATCTTTCACATCTTTGGTTAGGTTTATTCCTGAGTATGTCACTATATTTGGTGAAATTATAAATGGGATTGTTTTCTTAATTCCTCTTTCTGCTGCTTCGTTATTAGTGTATAAGAATGCAACAGATTTCTGTGCATTGATTTCGTAACCTGCAACTTTACTGAATTCATTTATCAGGAAAAGATTTTTTTTAAATTTTTTTTAAATTTATTTATTTGACAGAGAGAGATGACAAGGAGGTAGAGAAGCAGGCAGAGAGAGAGGAGGAAGCAGGCTCCTTGCTGAGCAGAGAGCCCGATGTGGGGCTCGATCCCAGGACCCTGAGATCATGACCTGAGCCGAAGGCAGCGGCTTAACCCACTGAGCCACCCAGGCGCCCCATCAGGAAAAGATTCCTAACACAATTTTAGCAAATAGAAGACCGTGATATTCGGAGAGAATCACACACAAATGACCAAGTAAGTTTCATTCCAAGATAAATATTCAAAATCAATCATATTTCTGTTTGATAGCAATGAACACATCGGTACCAAAATTAAAAGCAAGATACTATTTATAATCATTAAAAAAGAAATATGTGTAAATGTAACATTGTCTATGAGGCTTGTGTGCTAAAAACCATACAACAACAACAAAATATTTAAAAAAAAAAATCAAACCGAGTAGAGAGACAGTTATTAATGAAATACAACAACCTGGTAAAGTTGTCACTTGTCCCCAGTTGATGTACTGGATGAACAAAATTCCTGTCAGAATCACAACAGGGTTTTGGAGGTGTAGACAAGATTCTACAACGTATGAGGAAAGGCAAGGAAATAGGATAGCTAAAGTAATCTTTCAAAGAATGAAGTGGGAGGAAACCCCAGCCAAGTTCTGACCACAGTCATCACGAACACACGGTCCTTGCTGAGGGGTGGCCCATGGCAGTGGATCAGAGCAGAGGACCCAGAAGTAAACCCGCGAGAATGGGCCCGATCCATGTTTGATAAAGGCACAGAAGCAGTTCAGTAAGGAGAGGATGGCCTTTCCCACGAATCGTGTGGAGCGACTAGCGGCGTGTCTGCAAAAACTGGACCTCGGCTGCCCAGCGTGAGACAGCGCCTGAACCTCAGTGTCACCGCATGCGAATGGACTCCGAATGGATCCTGACTTCAGTGCAAAACACAGAACTATAAAAGTGTTGGGAAGACTATAGGAGAAACTTTGGGGTCTAGAGTTAAGCAAAGTCTTTCTATTTGACACTGAAAGCACAAAGAAATGATTTCCAAATTGGACTTCATCAAAATTTTTCAACTTTTGCTCATTGAAAGATCTTGCTAGGAGGAGATGGGAAGACAAGCTTCAGAGTGGGAGAAAACGCTCCCAGTCAGAGACCCAGCAGAAGCCCGGTGTCCAGAGTACAGGCGGGCGCTCCAGACTCCGGAGGACGAAGGAGCACCAGAGGGTCTGCGGACGGCAGACAAGCACAGGAGACGTTCGTCCTGTCAGTCGTGACAGAACAGAAATCGCGCTCCCTGTGAGCCGCTTCCTCTCAGAAGAAACCTACGGAGGCTGACAGTCCCCGGCCCTCCTTCCGTGGCCGCGGGCGTGCGGGCGTGTGACGGGGAGGCCACCCGGCAGCAGGTGCACGGGAACCCGCCTGCGGCCCCTGCATCCGGCACCGCGCTCCCGGGCGCGCCTCCCAGGAAAGCGGAGACACGTCCTCGCACGGGCCAGCTCGCGCGTGTCACGGCCGCCTCTGTCATCGGGCTGGTGCCAGGCGGCGCGCAGGCGTCCGGAAGGAGCCAACGGCTGAGCAAACGCGGGCTCTCCGCGCAACTGCTCACGGTGAAGGGCTTGAGCGTGACCCTCGCAGCGACCCAGGCCCTCCGGAGAGCCGTACGGTGAGTCACCTTGGTCCCAGCGGCTCCAGGTCGTGTGAAGCTATTTCTACAACAGTCTTGGCGCGGGACGTCGCAGAGGGGAGGGCGGATGAGCCGTTGTCAGGGCCGAGAGGACATGGGGACACGGGGACTGCGTTGAGGAGCCCTCATGGCCGAGGGGCCGTGTCCGCTCAGTGGGCCGCGCACCAGAGCCTCCGTGTTCCTTCTCACGAGTACCTCAAAGACACGGCTTCGTCCCGACGATATGTCGCCAACCCCCCTGCGTGTAGCCTTCTCTCGGCCTGCCCGGGGAGCGAGTGGACGTAGCGGGAGCACCGATGCGCGTCCTCCCGGTGCTGTGTGTTTTCTTTGCTCTGAAGACCCCTCTGTGCTTCAGGACTCACCCCTGGAAACGTGAACTCTGATGCCGTTTTTCAGAGGATGATTAGTAACAGATAAACTTCCGAGCTTCCTGCAGCCTCAGAAACCGCGTGAACACAGAAGCCCCATTCCCACTCCCACAGAGACCGCGGAGAGAGGACAGCATGTCCTCTGTGGGCTCCTGTTTGTCATGGTGAACTGTGGGGTCAGAGGTCCTCAACACGCTCACGGCAGCCTTGCCAGGAACGTGCGGGAAGGTGCCCCCGTGGGAGAGGGGCCACGCTGGCCCCAGGGCTCCAGCCGCGGCTCCAGGAAAGAGCCACCTCCTGGCTGCAAAGGGCAGCGAGTGCGTGGGCAGGGGCAGAGCAGGGGCAGAGCAGGGGCAGAGCAGCTGCTTGTCAAGCAGAGAAAGCTTTGTGACGACAGGAGCGGCGACACGACGTCCGCTCCCAGTGAACGAGGGGGGTGATGGCTCTCTGCACCCCCCAACCCGCGCCTCTGCTCGCAGACACCCCTGCAGGACGTCCGGCGGCAGCTCCGGCATCACATGGAGACAGGCCCGCGGCAGGTGAGTGGCCAGGTCAAATGTCATTTCGGCTCCCCTGGTGTCCCCTGCGAAGCACAAGAGTGGACGGCCTCAGGATCACGACTCTGTGCACCCATGAGGCTACTTCCCTCCGTCGTTCCTGGGGGAAGCCGGCATTCCCGAGCGCAGGAGGGAGCATCTACAGTACCCTGGGGGTGGGGGTTGTCCCTGCTGCTTACGTGCCCGGTGCTGTCTCCAAGCGGTGCCTGCGAACACGTGCCTTCCCTCACTCACACTGGGGGGCTGCGATGCTCCCGTGTCGTCCAGCAGACGGTGGGGGCTTCGCGCAGCCCCGCGGCCGCGAAGCTGCTGTGAGACTGTGTGTCTGTCGGGATGGCGAGATCGCGGTCAGGGGCAGCGGGACATGGCCCGCAGCTCGGGGAGGTAGACAGCGCCTGCGTGGCCCCCTGAGGAGACAGCGGGCGGCCAGCCCTGCCCCTAGCCCTCCATGTCACCAGGGTGATGCCCCACGTTCCTCGTGGGGTCCCTGGGAGTGTCCAGTGAGGGGACACAGGTAGTCGTGTGTGGGGCGAGGCCCGGAGCCCAGTTGGCACGTCACTGTTTAACCAGAGGAGACCGGTGGCACGTGGCCTTCCTCCTCCGCGGTGGGCTCTGGGAGTGGTGAGCTCAGGATTCCTCCCCGCAGGCCACCCTGAAGGCCTCGCGGTTGGAGGAGGCACCAGGGGTCGGCGGGCTCCCTGCCGCAGACCAGAGCCGCGGTGGCCCCACAGACAAGGGCCAAGTGGGTTCTGGGTTTGCAGCTGCCGCTCCCTGGGCTCTGCCCAGTCTTAGCATGACTGGCCCTTTTCAGGGAGAAGTTTCCATAAGGTTCTAGTCACTGTGAGATTGTGTGACCTGTGCAGGGCCCGGAGGTCATTCACTCCCACCCCCTCGGGCTGTTGTTAGAGCCCCAGGTCACACCTTGAAGGGAAGCCCACCCAACCCAGCACCTTGTGCCTCCGAAGCGCCCAGCTGCTCAGACCCTCGTGGCCGGGAAGTCACTCCGGGGGTCTGGCCCGCATTCCTTAAATAATGAAGTACAACTGATGACCTAAAAGCACAAGCTTTGCTTTGCTGTGGTTCCTCTGGGTCTGACGTAAAATGGGTTTCGTGGCCTGCTTCGTGGTCACGGGAGTTGGAGGCAGCTGCCTTAGGGCCTGCAGCTTCCCAGAGAATGTCGAGAGTGTGTCTGCGGCGGGCCTAGATCCTGCGTCGGGAAGCTGCCCACCCCCAGGCCCATCCCATCCGGAGCTACCAGAGCCCTCGAGGTCGCAGGGCTCCCCACCAGCCAAGCCCGCATCTGAAACTCCCCAATTTTCACTATCCTGCTGGGCCCTGCTCTCCAGGGATGCTGGTCCCAGAGGGATGCGTGTCCTGGAGGTCAGGGTGACGGTTCTCCTTCCCATACGCAGGGCTCCGATGAACACTTGTCGGTAGAGACCACTGGTCTCGTGCCTTGTGATGCAGCCTGGATTGGGGGGTGTGCTTGTGGGGCACGACGGTGAGCCTGGCAGCAGAGCTCCTTCCGGGGCCCGGCACCGTGGCACTAACTCCATGCCGCTGCGCGTGCCGCTCTGCGCGGAGGACCGACCCCCGCCTCCGTTCCCGCCTGCCTGCACCTTCTGCCCCCCAGCCCTGTCTGTCTCCGTCTTCCTCTGTGTCTGTGTCTGTCTCTTTCTCTCCACCCTCCCCCACTTCCCTGCAGGCCACCCCAGGGAAGGCATGACCGCCTGCCTCGGGGGGTCGTCAGAGTGTGGTCCTCCCTCGGGGAATGTCTGCCGCCGGCACTGCACAGGAACGGGACGAGCTGCGCACAGTCGTGCCCGCACGGACGGGGGTTCCGGAGGGTCGTGTGTGATGGAGGCGCTCCTTCTGCTCAGGCAGTTTCTTCCAGGGACCTTGCTCTGGGGGGTAGAGGTGCAGGCTGGGTTCTCCAGGCCCCCCCCAAGGAGGAGGGGCTCTGCCAGCTGACCTCATTGCTTGGCTCCCAGTGTGCTCTGTGTTGCTGTTGGAAAGTGTAGCTAAAATGACAACCAAAACGCCACAGCTCCGAACTCCACAGGCTGAGGGTGTGGGTGAAGCTCAACTGTGACTGGCAGCCCCCCCCCCGGGCATGGGCAGACGGGCTTGGTGCCTCACCCCTGCACCTGCAGACCAGGGGAGCTGCCTGGTGCAGGGCAATGTGTCCTTTCCCTCCAAGGGAAGCAGCTGGTGAGGTCCCCACATTAAAATACCCCCCACCTGTTTGTGCCCCTCCCAAACCCAGGCCACCCCAGCTTTCATCCTGCCCCTCTACAGGATGCTCTCTCCTCCCCCAAATCAGACTCGGCCCCAAAAATATCAAAGCAAAAGAGACGTGAGAGACAGTCTAGTCTCGTAGCTGTTGATGCGGCCGCAACCGGAAACTCGCCAGAGTCCGCGTGTTGGCCCGTCGTGTGCCTGCGTCCGACGGCAGAGGCAAGACGTGCGGACAAAGAGGTGAGGGAGCCTGGAGACATGGGACGGGCTGTGGCCGAGCTCGAGGAAAGACGCCGTCTGAAGGGGAGAGGGACACCTGCAGAAGACCGCGGGCACGCACATGTGTGCTGGGGCCTGCATGTACGTGAGCACACGGGTGTGTGAGCACACGTGGACATGTGCATCTGTGCATGTGGGGTGTGTGTACGCCTGCGTGTCCGTGTGTGTGTGCGAGTACACACATGCTGCATGTGTGCGCACTGTTGCCAGCGGGGCGTGCCGGGTGTGTGAGTGTGTGCGCGTGTGAGTACACTCTCGTGTGCATGTGAGCACGCTGCTGACTTCTTGCACGTGTGGTGTGTGCGTGTGGGTGTGTGCACGGGGGTGTGGGTGTGCTCTGCTGCGTGCGTGTCTGCACGGGCACCACCAGCGCTGTGGAGGCCAGCAGGAGAGGCGGACTATGTAGGAAAGAGCTCATTTTCCCGGTGCCTGGTGCCGTGTGAGGACAGTTTCCTCGCAGTGTCAGAAGAGTCGTAATGGCCGTTGGGTGAGCGGCCGTCGTCCTGGTGAGCATCCGCCACCCGTCTCTTCACTTACGACACCTGCGGCTCGCGAATAAGCAGGGAGCTCCTGAGGCTCCGGCGCGCTGGGTCCAGGGGTCTGGCCTGGCCGAAGCAGCTCGTGTTCCCCCAGCCGTCTCCAGATGGGCTGCTGGTCACGGTGACCCTGCACGGTTCCCCGGGCGCCCATCACTCCAACGCTCCTGTGCCTCGGGCCGTCCCGGCCGAAGGGCAGAGGCGGCACAGGGAAAACGTGCGCGGCTCCCTCGTTCACAGCACAGGGCGGGCGGGGGCGCCTCGCTCCGCTGAGACGTAGTGCGGGAGCCGGTGCACCGACTCCCGTTCCCAGCGGGACCTGAGGACTGTAGAGACGTCTTGAGCGTGAATCCTCGCCCCTTTTCTGACTCTAATAAATCAAGCCTTCAGAGCAGAGTGTGCAGGCCTGGCCGCAGCTCGCGCCTCTGGGGACCACCTGTTGGCCGGTCGTGCTCTGTGTGGAGCCGGCCGAGGGCTCCGACTGCAGCGGGTTCTGGGGCTCACAGCCCCCCAGCTCTCGGGGAGTGTGGTGCCAAGTGGGCCTGGGACTGGAGTCCCTGTCTCGTCCCCAGCTGTCTGCCAGGGGCCACTGCTCCATGAGGCCACCTGTGTTCCTCTCCCATGGCCCCACCCCCGAAGCCAGCAATGTAGGCCCAGTTGTCCTCACACCCGTGGCCTCTGGCCTCCCTGCTGTCCCCGCTGGGGGACCCTCTGCTCTCAGACCGGACGACACCACCCGGGTCATCCCCCTGCCGCCAGAGAGCACGAGCGCCACCGGGGGGACGGTCCCAGGGGACGTCCTCTGTCCCGTGCGTCACCAAAGCCATCTCCACCCCTGAGCAGAGCAACAAGAGGGGACCCAGGAGAAGCAGGCGTGGTCATTTCTGGGCCAGAAGTGCTCTCCGAGGAAGGGGACCCTGACCTTCCCACCTGCCTTCCCGACGCCGGCAGCGCGGCCGTCTGGGGCCGGCCTCCCCGGCAGCAGTGGGGACGGGGGGACAGGGCGGGGCGGGGGAGCGGGCAGTGGCCGCGGATGCCACTCTCAGTCCTCCGGGACTCGGCGCGTCCCTGATCTTGGGCCCCGCCCTCCTCTCCGGATGGTCCTGGTGTTGGACGTACTTTCCCAGCTGTTGTGCTTTTCTAGAGCAGGAAGCGAAAATTGTCCTGATCCTGTTACTGCCGTTTTCTTGTGGTAAAATACACGTCAACTTCATCGTTCGTGGCAGCCGGTGCGTTCACAACACTGCGGACGACGCCCCGTCCGGCTCTAGGACTGTTGTCCCCCGAGGAGGCCCGGCCCGTTGGTCAGTGTCTCCACATCGCGCCGCGGCCCCTGTGCCCGTGGCTGTGTCCTCCCATGTTCCAGAGCATCAGACGGTGTGGCGTCCCGTCCGCCTCCTGGCTGTGTGCGGGCTCCTCTGTGCGGGGCGTGGGTCCGGCCTCGGGCCCCTCTGGGTTGGAGCAGTGTCCGCTGCGCGTCGCCCGTTTGTTCTTCGCCCGAGGGACGTCTGGGCTGGGTCGGCCTCGGGCTGGCGGGAGGGGTGCGCTGGGGCGCCGGTGGTCGGCTCATGGGCTGCACGCCCAGAGGTGGGATTGCCGGGCCACGCGCGGTCCTGTGTCCCTCACTGAGGGGTCATCAAGCTGCTGTCCGCAGCGGGCACGGCCACACGCACTTGAGCCACAGAGCACGGGCCTCCTGCCATCCCACAGCCACCGGCCTGCCCAAGCCGTGGGGGAGCCGGCTGCGTCCTGTACACGGGGGTCGCCGTGTGCCAGGCTCTTGCGTGCCCGGGTGGGGAGCAGCGGCCTGTGGTCTTGTGAGCGCTGGCCACCGTCTGTCCGGTGCGGGCAGACCCGACTCCGTGGCCGGCCCCGTGAGCGCCGCTTCCGTCCTGCGACACAAGAGGCAGCTGGGTCTGTCCGGTGTCCTCGTCTCGTCAGCGTGCCGCTCCTGTGCTGGGGCCTCATCAGAGCGCTTCGCCAGGTCCCGAGATCCTGAATATTTATTCTGTTTTCTTCCAAGAGTTTCAGGGTTTTCCTCCTGTTTCCTCCTCCATTTTGTTAGGACTCGCTCTGGGCTGGGTTAGCGTCTGCGGTGAGGGAAGGGTCCAGCGTCGCGGTGCCATGCGGGCAAGCCCGTGGGCCCGCTCCCCGGACGAAGATGGTGCGGCCATCCCTGCGCTCTCGGCCCAGGCCAGCGGCGCACGTGCGGGCTTTTGGCTCGCGGGCACTGCGACGTCCGCCCTGATCCCGCTTTCACCCCAGTGGCCCCGCGCTCGGCTTGGAGCTGTCGGCACCCCTGGGCTCCTGCCGCGCTCTCCTGTTCAGTGTGTGAATGTGTGTCATGGTAGATGCGGGTTAATAGCAAAAAATACTCATCTACCTCATTCATCCAGTGTCTTTTAAAGAATGTGTTAAAGATGTGTTTATAGCAGCTGTGACGATGGTCACATAATTAGTTCTCGGAAGTATTAGTACAATGAATTATGTTGATAGATGACTTGTATTCTATTGTAGATAATCTATAATAGATGTGATTATATTGATAGAACTGTCCTTGCATTCTTTTTTTTTTTTAAGATTTTATGTATTTGACAGAGATCACAAGCAGGCAGAGAGGCAGGCAGAGAGAGAGAGGAGGAAGCAGGCTCCCCGCTGAGCAGAGAGCCTGATGCGGGGCTCGATCCCAGGATCCTGAGATCATGACCTGAGCCGAGGGCAGAGGCTTAACCCACTGAGCCACCCAGGCGCCCCATCCTTGCATTCTTGATCACTGCATTATTTTAAATGTGTTACTGGGTTTGTTTCTGATTTTATTTACATTTTTATTTTGACATTTATAGGTGATAACCTGCAGTTTTCTTTTGGTCATGAATGTTGTATTCATTTTGTAGAAAATATCTGGAGGTTTCCCTGGTTTGCAATGTTTTAGAAATGTTTTGCAATCATGGGAATTATCTGCTGTCTAAAATTAGTCACGAGGCCGCAGTGGGAGAGTCTGGGCCTCTTGCTCTTGAGAATAAGTGTGTTGAGGGACGGTATCTTTCTCAATAATTTCTCTTTTTGTTTCTTACGTATCTCTTGGAGTCCATTTCGCTAGTATTTTTTTATCTAGAATTTTGTTATGGACTGTATGTATTCCTCCAAAATTCACATGTTAAATCCCGACACCCAGCATGATGGTATTGGGAGGGGCCTTTGGGATGCTCTGAGGTCCCGAGTGTGCAGGGCTGCAATCTGTGTCCTGGTGAGACGGACACCAGTGAGCCTGTCTCCTCTCTGCCCAGCAGCACAATGGGACCTCTGCCCCAGCAGCACATGTCCCACCCACGCCGGCATCTGATCTCGGAGGCCCAGCCTCCAGAGCTGTGAGAATTCTGTTGTTCACAAGCCCCTGATCCATGGTATTTGTTACGGCAGCCGGAACAGACAAGGACACTGGGTGTGGCTGACACGCGAGCCAGATTCTTAGATGTGGTCCGTTGTACCCACCATGAAGGGACGCGAGAACACCTCCAGGGAGATCCCAGAGCTTCTTCTAGTTGAAATGCAGGAGAGGCCGCAGTTCGGAGCTCTTGCTCACCGGGTCGGCCTGGAGAACAGAAGACAGACAGCTCTGTTCTGCCACCATGAATGGGAAAAGACAACTCATCCGTCCCAAAGTTAAATGTCCCTCTACGTTTTGAAACATAATCTATCATTTTAATGATAAACCACAGATTAAACCAGGAAAGGAATCTATGACTTTTTGATTCCCAAAAAAGTTTGAAAAAGAAAGAAAATTCTTCCTGCCCAGTGGGAGTCAAGGGGAAGCATCTAGGAGCCGAGACGCAGGGGAGTCGGGTCAGTCCAGGACACAGTGCGGCCGCCGCACACGTGATTTAAGGCCCACAGCTGCTGACCATGGGATTCACTTTCCATCTCCCACGTGAGTGCCTTGGTCATGCTTTCGTCTGTGCCTGGTTCTGTTCAAAGACGGACTTGTCACCCGTGTCCCCCGAGTCCCCTGGCTGCATCCGTGCACCTGACGCACTTGGCTGTTCTCTCTGAAGGGAAGTGACCTGAGCCTCACAGCACCGGGCAGCCGTGTCTGGGACCCACCACAGGTGAGCGAATGTTCCTCACCCAGGTGGGTGTGGACGCACAGGCTCCCCAGGGGTGGTTGTGTCCATGCATGCATCTGGGCCCCGTCGCCGGGCTGTGCCTGGAGCACGCGGCTCCACCGCAGCTCTGGAGGAATTCGGGGTTTTCTCTTGCGTCTGAGGGGAGGAGTGTGGCTGTGCCTTGAAGTAAGTGTCGGTGTGGCCTGATGGGCCTGTGGGGTCCTGGCTCACGCACGGTCAGAAGCCGGCCGTACGCCTGCCAGCCCAGCCAGAGGACAGACTTTCGGGACAGGAGCTCTGTCCTCGACACGGGGCTGCTGTTCCCGACTCCGCTTCGGGCCCTGCATGCCCGCGGTGTGTGCTTCCGTGTTCTGCCCGTTCGCCCGCTCGCAGGAGCAGAGGCGCGCTCGCACCGTCAGCGCCACAGAAGGTCCCTGGAGGTCCGTCCCTCTGCACTGGCCTGTCCCCCGGGCTGCCCTCCACTGTCCCTGGCCTCACTGGGCCCCCCGGAGCTGCACACGCGGGACGAGAACTTTGTGAGGTGTTGGGTGGGTTTCGTTCCCTGCGGAGGCCCCGGCATCTGGAACGGGGGCCGCGCTCCGTGATTGCTCGGAGTGGCCACGCCGTGTTTGCTGTCTGCCTGCTGGCCGCGCGGACGGCGCTGAGCTCCTGACTCTTCTGTGGTCTTTCTTCTGCTTCTGTTGGAAACGTCTGTCCGGTGCCGCATGAGCGTCTGGGAGGCTGCTCCCAACAGCGGCTCACGATGCTGGGGACGCTGGTCCCCTCCCGCGGGGGACACCAAGGTTCCCTCCAGGCCTCCCGCCACCCGCCCTGCAGCGTCTGCAGCCGCCTCCTCTCACGCACCTCCTCCAGGTGTCCCTTGAGCCCCCCCCCCGCTCCCACTGTCGGGCAGGACGGTGCAGCGTGACTTGAGGAAGAGGTTCTGCCATGTCCCTCCTCTCGCTGCTTTGTTCCCCGAGGCTGCCGAGTCCTAGGGACTCTTATTCTGCTGTAGCCCCAGACAGGGCAGGAGGGACCCTCCGGACGCTCTGGGGAAAACTTGTTGCCTTGTCTTCCCAGCATCAGGAGGCGCGGGGACCCTGGGCCGGTGGCCTCACACCTCTCACTCTGTTCCTGTGCTCGGAGCTTGCGTTCTGGACTCACACTCGCCCTGAATCCAGCAGCGGATCCGGGACCGTGTCCGTGTCGATGACAGACTCATCCGCGAAGTCCACGCGGCGGCCCCAGGTGGCGCATTCACAGATTCACAGGTCGTCCGGTGACGACCCGGACGTCTCTGTGTTTGGGACGTCATCGCTCTGCCTACAGAGATGCCATCCAGAGTACTCACCAGTTTTCCTGTCCAGGCTCCTGCCGTTCTCTCGATGATCTGCAGAAGCTCCTCACATGTTTCAGCGTAACAGAGTCCTGCTCGTCTGGGCAGCGCGGACCGTCTCTCTGCACGGCAGACACTCCTGCCGTGGGGACGGTGGCTTGTCCCTGTGGACTTCAGACGCTGTTCGATTTCTTTCCCAAGCTCAGGGATTGTGGTGTGGGAGTCTCATTTCCCCACCTACAAAGATCCTTACTAGGATCTTACTAGGATCACTGTCATTTCGTTTTTAACATTTTAGACTTGACTCATCTGACTTCACTGTCACGTGAATGTTCTAATGTCATTGCTGGTTCTGTTTTCTCCCGGGCAGTGATTTCCCAGCACCACTGACTACAGAAGCGTATCTGCCCCTGCCTGGTGACATCTCCCATTCCTCTGGGTCAGTTTCTGAACTCTCCTTGTTCTGTTTGTGAAGATGTTGCCGTGTCAGCATTATGCTGAATCAAAGATGATTTTCACCGTGGAAATTATAGAACAAATGTAATAGAAGAGAGAGCACAGACACCGTCCTCGGGTCCCTGCCAAGCCTTGCCGGGACCGGGTCTGTGCTCACAGCGCAATGCAGGGCCAGGGCCGTGCCTCCAACCCCTCGTGTAGTGGGTCTTCTTCCCCTGTTTTCTCCCGTTAGACGAGGTCATTTTATCTGTTTCTGCTGCCATGGGAGTTTACACTAAACCTGTTCAGGTCATCAGAAACCCAGCTAGAAGAGGAAAGTTTGTAGCTTGACGCTAGAACTAATAACAAAGAATGAAAATAGATTAATGAAGCCTCCAACAGAAAAAGCTGGAGAAAACACAGCAGAATAGTGTGAAAGTCAGCGCAGTGTTTCGTGACAGAGGAAAGCGGAAAGCGGAGAGCTAACCAGCAAACTGAAAAGCCCGTCTCCCGAGCAACACTTTCTCTTTCCCTTGGTGAGCTGGGACCCCTGGCGTCAGGCATCAGGCCTCGTCCACGCGGGGTGTGGTGGGGCTGTGTGAAGAGCCAGCCCACGGGGAGCCTCTCCAGGGCCCCCTCGTTGGGCAGCAGATGAGCCTGTGTGGGTGGTAGGGGTGGGCCTGGCTGTGTGGCAGGCGTGGCCAGCAGCTTTAGCTGCAGGCGCACCTGCGTGTGTCCACTCCGAGATCCAAAGCACCGCTGCCGAAGGTGTCAGAGGGAGTCCCGGGATCCTTGTCCCTAGTGCTAGGGGACGTCGGGGAACATGGCCAGGGCCGTTGCTGGCATCCACACAGAGCCCCGACACGGCCTGTGCACACCCAGCTGGCGTGTGCATGGGAGTGCTGGAAAGGTGCAGGGCTGCAGTGTGAAAACAGTGTGCGGAGCCACAGTCAGTGCGGTCAGGGCACAGACAGCAGATGCACGAGCACACACACACTGACATACGCTCACACGGAGTACAGAGAGATGTGCACACACACAGACGTGTGTACACAGACATGCATACATGTAGACACAGACGTGTGCACAGGTACAATGACATGCACGCACGCAGACGCACACAGACTTGTAAACACACAGGTGTGCACGCAGGTGGACAGACGGTGCACATGGGTGCACAGATGGCAGATGCACGCACATGTGCACACATGACAGTGTGCAGCCACGGCCAGCCGGGGTGCCGGGTCACGGCGGCCACGGCGCAGAGCTGCCCACTGCCTGTGCGCTGACTCCCTGTGCACCTGGCACTTTGTGACCAGTGTTGTTCTGGCTGGTTGGTGTTTGCCGGAGTCCCTAGCCCAAGGGCTGAGGGCGAGCCAGGGAAGACAAAAGTCGGGGCCTGGACGCCTGGGGCAGGGAGCTAGGACTGTGGGAGCGAGGGGCAGACGAAATAGAAATGGGGAAAGTCTGTTTTTGTTCAAGATTCAAACGGGACCACGTGAAGCTGAGGGAACCGCCCCCCCCCCCCGACTGCCTTCCAGAAGGTCCTCCGTCCCCAGCCCCTACAGGGTCACCGTGCAGTGAAATCAGGGAAGAGAACAGGGTAGAGGTCTGTGCTCTCTGCCAGGGACAGGGGCACAAAGGCTTTGATTCTAAGGAGAGAGGGGTAGGTTTGGGGAGGGTGTCCCGTGTGGGTACAAGTCACGGTACTTGGCTGTAAGGAGGTACCACGCAGCCCACCCGGGCCGGTGGGTCCCCTTAACCCCTCGTGGTGTGCAGGGAGCAGACTGGGAATGTGCAGCGGGGGAGGGGCTGCGGCAGCTGTGGGGGGAGGGGGCAGAGCGGACAGAGGAGGGGCTTGGGGACTCTAAGGTCCCTCACCTCTCCGAGGCAGGAGCCAGGCTGTGGAGCTCAGGGCCGTCCCGCTGCCGGGGCGCGTGGAGGCAGGAGGTCTCGGGAGAAGCGGCTTCCCTCTCGTGCTCTGCTTCCCTCGCCTGCGCCTCCGTTCAGGAGGGGCCCCGAGGCCTTGCGGTACCGGGTCTTACAGCTTCTCCTTCCTCTTAGTCCTCGTCAACTTTAATTTACACGCGACTTAATGATAAATGAAGTTATAAAATTGGAAAAAAAATAAGCAGTTTTTAGGTTTTGGTGGTGAGTTTCCAGACAAAGGTCTTTCTCTCACCTTTGAGAGTCCCCCCGCAGCCCCAGCCAGGTCCGCTCGAGCCCTCGGCCTTGCCCCACCACGGGCTTTCTGGGGACGTTCCCGCTCAGAGCCAGGGCTGGTCACCGGGGCGTCCTGACCAGGATCGCTGCCTGGGCCTACTGCCCCGAGCCCCAGGCACAGCTGCGAGCCTGCGGGGTGCACCTGCTGCCGCACCGTGAGAGACAGCTGCCCCCACCTGGTGGGAGGGCTCCCATGGGACCCCGACCTCTCAGTGCTCCTGGGCCCATAACTGCTGTGGGACAAGCTAGGGCCGCCCAGGCAGGACCGGTGACACTGCGTCCTCATCCGCGTCTGCTGGAGCAGGGGGCAGAGACTCGAAGGCAGGCCGAGGAGTGGGAGAGGGAAGGTCGGGGAGTGCCGGGAGCCCCGAGAGGCCATGGCACGGGGAGGCTGAACTGGGCTCACGAGGACAGGCATTGTACCACTGGTCTGGGACGCATGTGGCTTCCCAGGGTGGATCCTGAGTTGGCAGCGGGGCCATAATTAGGGAAGCTGTCAGTTATAGATCAAGTTCGGGTGTCGGGCCAACTGTCACAGGGTTATTGTTGGGAATCTGGATGGATTGCTGGAGACGGGCCTGACTTCCTGCTTGCTGGGTCCCCGGGCTGCTGACCGAGGAGGACAGGCTGGACCCCCAAGATGGGGTCCGTGGAGGACGGGCTGGGTCCCCGGGCTGGTGCCCGGAGAGTATCAGGGACCCTTCCCAAAGCAGTGTCTCCCAACAACAGAACCAGGGAAGCTTTAGGCTACGGGGCACACATACCCGTGAGGGGTATTTCTCTTTGGGGGCTCAGCACAGATTTGGGCAAAAGTCCCCCTCAGGTGACTCACCTGGTGAGTCACGGGGCGGCAGGAGTCGGCACCCGGTCTCCGGCCCCAGTGGGTCTGATACCTGCCTGTTCAGAGAGGTTTCAATGTAGATCCCACAGAGATGAGTGACGTGGTCATGTGCCCCGTGTCACTTCTGCACATGACAGGTTTCTCCTGGCTTAACGGTAGCTGTTTGTCTCCCAGAGTCCCAAGATGGCCTGGGGCCTAAAATGACTTTTCTCCTGTAAGGGGAGCTCTGTCTGTCTCTGCTTCTGCTTGTGGTGGCGGGCAGGGACGGCCACATTCTTCCAGGGACCTTCTAACTATCTTCACGTCACTGACCTGCTAGAGGGGAAACCAACGCTAAGTTGACAGCCTCTGGCATTTTATAGGTATCTTGTGGGACGGCCCTCTTTAGCATGTGAAGTTCTTTGGAAGCCTCCCGACTCCGAGTGTACAATCACGCTCTTCAAGCCCCCAGGGCAGCGCTCTTCCTCCCACCGGTCCTGTCTTCATGCTTTAATGAAACCACCATTTTGCACTGAAGGCGTCTCAAGAATTCTTTCTTGGTCATCAGCTCCAGACCTCACCCCACGGAAACTTCCCTATCTTCGAAAACCCCGTCACTGGGACTTGCTAGCCCTCTTGACAGGACCACTCCATACCTCCCCAGTCAGAAACCACGCCGTTCCAATGCCACGGCATGGCGTTTCTTGCTGTTTGCCTTTTCCAGAGACCCACACGGAGAGCATGGCTGCAAGTCCTGGGGCCACTCTGTGACAAGGATCCAGCAGGCTCTGATAACATCCAGGAAAGACCTCACTCAGAGCAGGGGCAGGTACCCTTTACAAGTTGATTCTGAACCATCCATGCATGAACGAAAGCCTGCCTTATGATTTCCTGCATAAACGTAATGCGTTCAGAATTTGTACTTGTGAGCAGCCTGATGAACTGTACGTGGCTGACCCCATTTTGAATTAGGTGTCCCGTGCCTGGAACTGGGGCAAGGCACCTTACTTTCTGAGTAAAATGGCTAAGCTGAGGTGTTCAGCTGATCACTAATGCGTCTTGCTTATGGACATGAAGGGTCCTGAGAGCAGCAGCTCTGGGGAAGGCAGGAACCGCGCGGACGCCACAGCCTCCGTCGTAGACCCGACGGAGGTCTGTCGTTGGAAATGTCTGGTGAAACTGGAAGGTAATTAGAGCAACACCTCCGAGAAATAGTTGGGAGAGGGAAGACACGGAGCCACGGGGGAGGGAAGACACGGAGCCACGGGAGAGGGAAGACACGGAGCCACAGGGACGCTCCAGGGCCGACCCAGCCACCATGCTGACGCCGATGGGCCAGGAGCTCCGGGCGAGGCGCTGGGCGATCCGCACGGCTTGGGGAAGGGGCAGTGGGTGGGCGCTCTCTGCGGCGGGACCCCGCGCGAGATCTCCTGCCGGTGGACCTCCAACTGGTGGACCCCCACGCTGACCTTCTGCACCAGACAGCTCAGCTTCTGGGCCCTCTGGTACCCCCTGGTTCCTGTCATTCCTGAGTGTTTTCCTTTCTCCGGAAACGAATGTTTCTGTTCTGTCCGGGGGGATGAGAGCCCACGTTGGCCGCTCGAGCCAGTGCCGTTCTCCTCCACGCCCCTGATGCCTGGTCCCCCAAACGGAGAAGCGCAGAGAACAGACAGACAGAAGTCATTTGTGTGCAGATGGAGCCGTGTGTGGGGACAAAGACGGGAGGCCAGGGGTCCTCCCCAGCCTGCTGTCCCGAGCCTGAGGGGACAGGGTCCTGCCCACAGATCGTCCCGCATGCCAGCTCCCGCGGGAGCACTAGTTGCTTCAAGCCTGTTTTGAGTCTGAGAAAGAGTTCGACTCCAGAGTCTCGTTCACTGACCAGAGCAGAGATTCAGGAAGAGGGATTGGCCCCGGGAGCCTGTTCCCTGAGAGGAAAGGTGCTTCTCCAGAACAGGAAGGTGGCAGAGACAGGCCGGTGACTGACAAACCGTGGGTTTCTGTTCCAGCGGGACCCTCTGGGCCCCACTCAGACTTTCTCCGTGTCGGTGGTGGATTCTGACTCCAAACGGCCGGACGCTGCTTTCAGCTTCCTCTCCTCCTGGGCACACGTGTGTGGAAAGCTGCGATTCTCCTGTGGCACAGGCCTTCCCCCAGCCACGTTCTGTAGACGGTCGTGACTGCAGGGACTTCAGCTCTTCCTTCTCGCGCGGGGTCCCGCCGCAGAGAGCGCCCACCCACTGCCCCTTCCCCAAGCCGTGCGGATCGCCCAGCGCCTCGCCCGGAGCTCCTGGCCCATCGGCGTCAGCATGGTGGCTGGGTCGGCCCTGGAGCGAGAAGAGGAGAGATGGGGGAAAGGGAGGAGGAAGAGGCAGGAGGAGAGATGCGCGTGGGGCCCAGAGTGCCCAGAATGCTGGCAGACGTGTGGTTCCGGGAATTCCGGGAGCTCCTGCCATGGGCCCAGGAAGGGGACGCGGCTCCTGGGGTGGGGGGGAGGCAGCTAGGAGTGGGAGCCCCTGCTGACTCAGGGCCACCGTGAGCTCAGGGCCCTGTGGTGGGGGGTGGATCTTGCAGGGGGAGGAGGGGAGAGGCAGGGCGCCTTGGAATGGGTCACAGTTTAAAGCCGCAGAACCTGGCGGAACCAGGAGCTGTTTGTCCTGTGTTTGAGGTGCCAAGTCGCTTGGCTTGATTCCTAAGTTACTGCAGACGGGCACAGCTGATTGCTCTGTGCTCTCCCTTGTCTACGAGGGAGATTGCTCTTGTAAGCAGAAGAAATCGCTATTTTTTTTTTTTTAAAGATTTTATTTATTTATTTGACAGACAGAGATCACAAGTAGGCAGAGAGGCAGGCAGAGAGAGAGAGAGGAGGAAGCAGGCTCCCTGCTGAGCAGAGAGCCCGATGCGGGACTTGATCCCAGGACCCTGAGATCATGACCTGAGCCGAAGGCAGCGGCTTAACCCACTGAGCCACCCAGGCGCCCCGAAATCGCTATTTTTAAGAAGATTGTGAGTATCTTAACACCAATACAGTAAATCTGTCGATGAGTCAGATGAGAAGGAACAGGCATAGATGAACGGTGGGGGGGGCCACGGCCCCGACAGGGCCTCCGAGCAGCCGGCAGAGGTGGTGGGGACCGGCGAGCAAGCCCTGTGTTTTCGGACACCTCGCTCCCCAGGACGGTCCCGCCAGCGGATCCCGTGCACCGCGAGGCCGCTGTGGTCCAGGCTTTGCTCCTTTGGGTCAGGGATCGGCACGGGGTGGTCAGCGGCCCTCTGTCAACGGCTGAAAGGATTGTCCTGCTGTTTTTCTTCTTAAAGACTAATTCAGTGGTGAGACGGGGTGTCCTCTTGGACCCGGGGAAGCTCCATATTTCCTCCTGCCCAGCGCACAGACCAGGACTGTGGTGACCGACGGCAAGCTGCCGGGCCCTGGCGATCCTCGGCCGGGTCAGAGACCTGCCTCGTCCAGTGCGGTTCAGCCCTGAAGCGTGGTGGGAAGCAGACCCGCAGCCTGCAGAGGCACAGACACCGCACCGTGGCGGGTGCGGAGCCTAGACAGCAGATTTGCCCTGAAGCCAGTTGGTGGGATGCGGTGCATGTAGCCACGCTGGAGGAGGAAACTGTCACTTACTGTTGGGTGTTCCAGACACAAGGATCCGGGCGACTGCTGCGTGGCTGTGTCGTGCTGGAACCCTGTAAAACTGGGGGACAAATACGCGTCGTCTCGGCAGTACCGGCTGCCCCCACCCCAGTCCCATCCTTTCTGTCTCTTTCCCTTTCCCAGCCCCGAGCTCAGGTTTGTCCGCTCACTCAGGGCTGGTTCCCCAGCTCGGGGCGGCCTGCTTCTCCCCACAGGACCTCGCGAGCCCCGTGCAGAGGCGAGCGTCGTGCGCTGCTGCGTGTGTGCAGTGCGTGTGCTGTGCGTGTGTTCTATGTCTGTGCGTCCGTGCGTGTGTGTGACGTGCACGCGTGTTGTGTGTCGGGGTGCGTGCTGTGTGTGGCGTGTGCCTGGGGAAGTCCGGATGGACAGACGGCCCTGCGTGTGCACTGCGCCAGCCGAGCGCCCAGCCGAGCGCCCAGACGCCCCGAGTCTGGGCACCCCCGGAGTGCCGCCGCAGGTGAGCCCTTGCAGGTTAGCTGCCTCTGTCCCGGTTTCACCTTGTCAGAGGTTGGGACAGAGCACCCCAAAACGTGCTGCCGGGCCCACTGATTATTCTGAGCGGAAGGTACTAGAAAAACAGCAAGTGCATGGAGAGGCTTTCTCTGAATGCCCCTCGTCTGCCTAAAGACAGACCCTCCAAAGGGACCAGGGGTCACCCATCCCCTCTCTGAAGTCTGACCGGCCCGGGGGATGGACGCTTGTCACAGGCCAGGAGACTGGATGTCGTCCCACCCAAGACTTTGTCACTGACGGCCGCGCCTCCCCAGTGCTTTTCCCAGGGCCCCGTGTCCCCTAAATCAAGCCTCTCCCTGGAAGGCCCCCCACCCCCCCGGGTGAAGCCCACCACAAGCACGCTGCCTTCCGGGTTCGGGAACGCACACCCTTTCCTCCTGCTCCCCTGCCCGTGTGGGCCCCAGCTCTGTAACCCAGGAGGCTTGCGGGGGGCCCTTCCCCCCCTCCAGCTCCCCAAGACTCCTTTCCTCCCTCCAACTTACCGTTTTCTGCTCTGTTAAGGACGGGGCGCAGGTTCCTGAGCAGGTGTCACTTCCCGGGTCCTGGCGGGTTGGGGGTGGGGGGCAGGTGGAGTAGCAGGACCCCCGTCCTCCAGCGAGTCCCCCTCACTGCTCTCCCTGCAGCCTTTCTGCTGGAGCTGCCTGCCAGGAGCCGCCCCAGAGGAGGAGGGACACTTGGTGCAGGAGCAGCTTGCTGTGGGGGGGGGGGCATGCCTGCTCCCCACCGTCTCACCGCCCAGCTGCACCTCCCGGGCATGGCTGTGGACCTTCAGGGCGACCATCCACAGGTCCTGGGGGCTCAGCACTGACGTGTGCCAGGCCCAGCCGCCTCAGGAGGTGACTGTTCCCCAGCCCTGCGCCTGTGGCGGGACGCCGAGGCTCAGGGAGGTGTGCGAGAGCCCCCGCATCACAGAGCCAGCAGCCAGCGAAGCCCGCGCTCCCAGGTGGGTTGTCTTGTCCACCGCACTGGCTGTTTAAAAATGTCTCTGAGTTTGAGTTTCCGTATTTTAAAGATACATATATATACACACATAAATACAGAGTAACCGTTTCAATGATTGTAATTTAAAAGGGAATGACTCAGACGTGGGCTGCGATTGATTTGAACGAGGGTTTGGACGTGAGGCTGGTGTGGAGGTTAGGGCACTCCAGCTCCTGCTGCTGGTCTGTGGTCTCACAGTCCCACTCCTGCCAGCATGAGTGGCCTTGAGGACGCCCTGGGCTGGGGTCAGGTGACAGAGGAGGGGCAGTCACTGAGGTAGGGGTGACCATTGGGGGCAGGGAGGGGCGCAGTGTCCCTGTGCCATCCCACTGACCTTCTGTTGACCCGTTTTATACTCTGCTTACTCGGATGTGCTCCATCCGCGGGACCACCGCGTGGGGCCCAGGCGCGCACGCCAGAGGGGAGGGGGTGTGCACCCCCGGAGCAGGTGGGGGCACGCGGGGAAGTCACGGAGGCGAGGCCTCAGGGGCTGGGGTCCTTCTGGACCCACCTCACAGGCTCCTTGCTGAAGGTGGGCAGGGCAATGGGATTCGTCTGCCGAGGGAGCTGGGGAGGCACCTACCCAGACACGGGGCGGGGGTCCTCTGAGACTGGGCGAGGCAGACCCCACCGGGGCCTCACCAAAGGTCAGGCGGTGAAGGCTGAGAGCCAGGAGGAGCGGCGCCGCCGTTCGTCAAGGATAGACTTCTGGCTCCTCACGTGGGCTTGTTGGTTCACGAGCGAGCCAGTGGGACGCGGGTCGGTAAAAGCAGGTGCGTTTACCCATCTGCCTCCGAGACCCAGAAGCAGTGGTCCTGGGAGCTTTACTGCGAGAGGTAGAGGAGTCACACTCAGGTTACAGACCCAAGTCCAAGGCTCAGAGAGGGTGAGTAACTCCGAAAGCCTCACAGTAAACGCAGGTCCTGTCTCTACGTTGCTGGCAAACCTCCCAGTCCTGCCCCATCTCCTCAGCTCATAACCTGTGAGGTGTTCCTGTTCCTGCCCCTTCGGGAGCAAGAGGTCGGAAGGCTCAGGGGCCCTGGTCACAGGCCAAGGAAGTCAACGGGTAAAGTGATTTATATTTGCCAAGGGAGTTTTTAATCTGAAAAATATAGAACAATACCAAAACAGAAAACCGAGTTCACATGCGTACGTGACTGTTTGTAATATTTATAGTGTATATTATGTTTAATTGCAGGAATGTGTGTTTTTATTTATTTGTCATCATTACGTATATATGTGAGTATAGTTGGTGAGACCATTTTAGGGATTTTACATGAAAAAGAAGAAATGAAATAAACTACAATAAATCAATCTTTCAAGTTTAATGTAAGTTGCCTATGTGCAAATTGTTTATATTTTATAGGGTAAATTTCTTAAAAATTCAAAACAGCAAATATTTTTGAACATCTGGCATACATAATTCATAGTAGAAACATAATATATCAGGCACACATATGTATTGTAATAACTTCCATAACTATATACAGCTTGCTCTGTCCCCCAGTACACTCCCCACATGTGACCAGCATGAGGGTTTGGTGCAAACTTTCAGGTTTTGTTTTTTTCTAAGTAGAGCCTAAGTTTGTAATCCAGGTCAATGTCCTTCAAATTCTGGGCTCCAATAATCCTAAAATTTGTATGGAACTAGAAAAGATCAGAATAGCCAGAGGAATGTTGAAGGGAAGAAAAAAAAAAAAAAAAAAAGCAAAGCTGGGGCATCATGCTGCCTGACTTCAAGCTCTATTACAAAGCTGTCATCATCAAGACATGTGCTAGTATGGTACTAGCACAAAAAAACAGACACACAGACCAATGAAACAGAGTAGAGAAACCAGATATGGACCCTCAACTCTGTGCTCAAATAATTTTCGAGAAGCAGGAAAGAATGTCCAATGGAAAAAAGACAGTCTTTTCAACAAATGGTGTTGGGAAAATTGGACAGCCACATGCAGAAGAATGAAACTGGACCATTTCCTTACACCACACACAAAAATAGACTCAAAATGGATGAAAGACCTCAATGTGAGACAGGAATCCACCCAAATTCTTGAGGAGAACACAGGCAGCAACCTCTTTGACCTCAGCCACAGCAACTTCTTCCTAGGAACATCGCCAAAGGCAAGGGAAGCAAGGACAAAAATGAACTATTGGGACTTCATCAAGATCAAAAGCTTTTGCACAGCAAAGGAAACAGTTAACAAAATCAAAAGACAACTGACAGAATGGGAGAATATATTTGCAAACGACATATCAGATAAAGAACTAGTGTCCAGAATCTATAAAGAACTTAGCAAACTCAACACCCAAAGAACAAATAATCCAATCAAGAAATGGGCAGAGGACATGAACAGACATTTCTGCAAAGAAGACATCCAGATGGCCAACAGACACATGAAAAAGTGTTCCACATCACTCGGCATCAGGGAAATACAAATCAAAGCCACAATGAAATCCCACCTCACACTAGTCAGAATGGCTAAAGTTAACAAGTCAGGAAAAGACAGATGTTGGAGAAGATGCAGAGAAAGGGGAGCTCTCCTACACTGTTGGTGGGAATGCAAGCTGGTGCAGCCACTCTGGAAAACAGCATGGAGGTTCCTCAAAAAGTAAAAAATAGAGCTACCCTACGACCCAGCAATCCCACTACTGGGTATTTACCCTAAAGGCACAAATGTAGAGATCTAAAGGGGCACGTGCACCCGAATGTTTATAGCCCCAATGTCCACAATAGCCAAACTATGGAAAGAACCTAGATGTCCATCAACAGATGAATGGATCAAGAAGATGTGGTATATATACACAATGGAATACTATGCAGCCATCAAAAGAAATGAAATCTTGCCATTTGCGACAATGTGGATGGAACTAGAGCGTATTATGCTGAGTGAAATAAGCCAATCAGAGAAAGACAATTATATGATCTCTCAGATATGAGGAATCTGAGAAACAAGAGGAGCACAGGGGAAGAGAGGAGAAAATGAAACAAGATGAAAGCAGGGAGACAAACCATGAGAGACTCTTAATCTCAGGAAACAAACTGGGGGTTGCTGGAGTGAGGGGGGTGGGAAGATGGGGTGGTTGGGTGATGGACATTGGGGAGGGTATGTGCTATGGTGACAGGTCCCAGACCTATATTCTGGAAGCAAATAATACATTATATGTTAATAAAAATTTTTAAGAGGAACACTCAATATAATAAATATATGGACCAAAAAAACCATCAAATTCTGTGTTCCTTCCGTTACGTGAAGTCATGTGTAGAGGATACTAGTGAGTTTCTGGAATGCTGGATGCACTCAGAAAGCCGCAGTTCCCAGCTTCGTGTCGGTCGGCACTGTGAAGCAGAGAGAATTACTTGACCAGCTGGAGGATATTGGGCACACATTTTGTTCTCAGCACCATGTGAGGAGCGGACGTGCAAGGGGGTGGGAGGCTATTTGAGAAGCTTCAGGCAAGGAGTGACAGGTACAGAACGTTACTTCCCTCCACAGCCATGGTGAAGGATCTGGGAGCTCGGCAGGCACACGCACCTGCCTCTGGGACTCCCAGGCATTTGAGGACAGGCTCCAAGACAGGAAACATGGCCCACCTCACTGGAAAACATGATTTCCAAGTCTAGAAGACTGGCCATCCTAGGGCAGCCGGCCGAGGAGCTCACTCCCTCCGAGGCCATTCTTTCAGTTTCCAAATAGTTTTGGTTCTAGAAAGTTCTATGTGGGGGGCACCTGGGTGGCTCAGTGGGTTAAGCGTCTGCCTTCGGCTCAGGTCATGATCCTGGGGTCCTGGGATGGAGCCCCGCATCGGGCTCCCTGCCTCGCAGGAAGCCTGCTTCTCCCTCTGCCTCTCCTTCTCCCCTTGCTTGTGTTTCCTCTCTCGCTGTCTCTTTTCGTCAAATGAATAAAATCTTAGAAACAAAGAAGAAGAAAGAAGGCAAGAAAGAAAAGGGGTAAGTTCTGTGTGGTACCCCAGAGCACACTCTCATTTAAAATTAATTTGCCAGACTCAAACCTCCCTAAACTGAGCCTTCAGACCAGGATGGCAGACTTGACCTTTAATAAGAAGAGTTTCTCCGCTAGTGAATTTTCAGGGGCTCTATCGGCAAATCAGGGAAATTCGGGCTAAAGCAGCTTCTTCCGAAGGAGGACTCAAGACACAGAAGGGTTTTCAATCATGTCTTTCTGGATACAGAAATGAACTCTTGTGTGTAACGTTGTCTTTTTGTGACCCCAGATTGTGTGAAGTGCACTACTTGTGAAGTTTAATAGCACCACTAAATTTTATAAAAATCATAAATGAGTGACTAAAGGACCCAAGGTCAGCTTGCTCAAGCATGTGGGGAGTGCTTCCCAGGTGGGAGGCCTGAAACTCCACACGGAGGATGACCCCCTGCTTGCTCCGGGTTCCTGGCCTTCCATCTCCTACCGTCCTAGACCCCCTTCCCCGCCGTGCTCTCCCAGAAATAACATGAATGCTGTTTAAAATATTCTGAGATTCAGTCTTTTGATTTAGGAAGTCTGGCCCCCTTCCTGGATTTGCAGGGGGTCACAGCTGAACTTACAATGAAGATTTTGAAAGCACAGGAACGTGCACTGAGCAAACTGAAAGGAAGCCGGCGGTCTGAGCACACGCCCCAGCCCCTCTCACATGAATGAGAGGGTCTGTGTTATTTGTTGAAGTGTTCTGAGTTGGCTTTCCACGTTTTGTTTGTAGCGTCCTTGAAAGGGCTGGGTTTGGATCCTGGCTTTGTCTTGTAGCCTCTGCTTTTTTATCAGTGTTTGTGCTTGGACTGTGTTTATTTCGACAGTCCCCCACGGGACCGGGAGGACAGAGAGCTGTACCCACCACCGCATGGGCTATGCACTGCTATTTCTTAAGACTTCCCAGCCTGAAGGCCGAGCTTGTGACCTGGTTTGAAAAGGTGTGTGTAAAAACACATTTTTAACATTCTTACACATCCCAGGATGAAGGAGTTCTTAACTTTAATTCCCACCAGTGATTCTTTAGTAAGTGTTCTATGGTTTCACGTGATTCGATAATGTTTGTGCTTGGTGAGTCCGGAGATGTTTGGGAGGTGGTGGGTAGGTATGTGTGTGACTGTGTATCTGCTCATCCTCGTGACCTACTGAGAGTATGAGGTGAGGATTTGTGGGTTTGTGGCCACATGGTCTTGCTTCCCAGGTAGCTGGCTGCTGTTTCACATCTGATTTTCTCCTGTTCCGCCGCTCGGCCCCTTCCAGACCTTCACCACTAACCCTGTAAGGGCCCGTAGGCTGTCTCCAGTGGGTCTGTCCATAGCACTCCTGCAGACCCTTCCTCAAGACAGAATCAGACCCGCTTTTCATTGTAAATGCTGTGCTGCTAATCACTTCTGGAAAAACCCCAGGTACCCTCGGTGATGATTCTTATTTTTAGTGTAGTAAAGTTACAAAGCTTAAGAAAGTGTTTACAGAAGCCAACAACTCTGGATTGCTTTTATAAAATATATTTTTAAATTACTCAAGTAATACATGAATGTGTATTTGCTATAAAAATGTAGGCAATATTGAAATATATAGAGTAGAAAGTTTATACAAATTTATTTGCTGGGTTGGAGGGTGCACACGCTAGACTTTGACAGCTATTAACAAATAGATCAAATTTGCCTTCTCAAAGTTTGTACCATTTACACCGCTGCCAGGAGCCCATGAGGGCGTCCCTACCCTGTTCCCAGCACTAGGTTTGTGTTTATAAATGTTTGTTGGGCACACTTTGATAGGTGGGTGTCTTTTTTTACTAGGTTTTTCATTTTAGTTCCAGTAGTTAGCGCAGTGCAGTGTAGTGACTCAGCGGTTCTGCGCTCCACTCGCGCTCACCAGGACCAGCGTCCCTTCAGCCCAGTCGCCTACTTCACCCATCCCCCCACCTCCCCTCTGGAAACCACCCACTGCTGCGTGTGTCTTCATTTGCACTTCCCTGACCCCCCAGCGCAGGGGCTTCTGTATCCTGCTGCTCGTCTCCTTTCAGACAGGAAATGCGTGTCACGTTGTACTCCGGAATGTGTTAGGGCAAGACGGGAGAGATCCTGTGCTTCGGGGTGGTCCTGACTGTCCAGCTTGGGGTCCAGCAGGGCCCTGCCCCACGCCCGCCGGCAGCGATGGCGCCCCATCTTGGCCCAGAAAAGTCCCTTCTTGGGAGAGCCTGTGACCTACACCCATAAGTGCTGTCTGCCAGCGGTCGGGAAAGGCTGAGGACTGGTGGGGCCCCGAACCGCAGCACTGCCCAGTGGGGCTTCTGGAGCGTGCGGGGCGGCCCCGAGCCGGGCTGCGGGACCCGTGCGGGGTCCGTGGGGCCCTGTGACTCTCCCGGCCCGGGTCTGGCCACCCTGCGGCCTTCTCCTGGGCCCGGTCCTCCAAGGTCCTAAAGCCGCCCCCGCCCTCGCCCCGGCCCCGCGCACGCCCCGGCCCCGCGCACTGCGGCCGGAGTGCGGGGAGGAGAGGGGCGGGCAGGCCGGTCCCGAGCCCCGGTTCGTCCGCGGGAACGCCGAAGGCCGGGCGCCCCCGCGCCCCGAGACACCCACGACCCATGTCCCTCCCAGACGGCGGCCGCCGGAGGCCGAGTCCTCCCCGGGGTCACAGCCCGGCGCGCGCCGCCTTTCCTTTTGGGGGCGGAAGCGCGGCCGGCGGAGGGCAGTGGGCATGCGCACTCAGCCTGCCCCGCGTCCGGCCGCCGTCGCCATGGTGACCGCAGCGGGGCCGCCCGGGCCCCGCCCCCGCGCCACCGCCCGGCGGACCTGGCCGCGCCCCAAGGCCGGGTGAGGGGTCGGCGGGGATTGGAAGGGTGGTGGTCCCGGGGTGAGGCGGGGCCCAGGAGGAGGGGCCGGGCTCGGGCTGAAGGGGCGGCCCGGAATGGGGGTCCCGGGGTGAGGGGGTCACCTCGGGGTGACGGGGTCGGACCGGGCTGGGGGAGGGGTCCTGGGTCAGCGCTGCCGGGTGGGGGGGGCGAGATGAGGGGCGGTAAGGGGTGGGGAGTCTCGGGGTGAGGGGCACCGCTTGGCTTAGGGGACGGTCAGCTCGGGAGCGGGGAGGCCGAGGGTGACGAGTGGCCTGGGGTGAAGGGGTCCCGGGGTGGGGGAGGGCGGGGGGTGCCGGGATCAAAGAAGGTGGTGAGCGGTGCGGGGCCTCGAGGTGAAGGGGTCAGCTCAGGATGGGGTGTCGGCCGAGGGTTGCAGGGGTGAGCGGTAGCCGCCAGAAGGGGAGCCCCGGGTGAGGGGCGGCGGGACGGGCCCCCCTCCCCCGACAAGGCCGTGGGGGGCGGGGTCTCGCGGAGGGGGCGGTGAGGGGGGCGGGACCATCGCTGGGAGGAGGGGCGGCGTGGTCCTGGGGGCCGGGGCCGGCCCGGGGCTCGCGGGGTTTGGGGGCCACAAGGAGGAGCCGAGGCCGGGGTGCGGTGGGAGGGCGGCCTGGTGTGCGCGTGGGCCTGCTTGGGGAGGGGGCCTGTGCCGGGCGCGGGGGGCGGGTATGGTGGGCAGGCCCGGCGCGGGCGGGGGCGGGGGCTCGGGCCGCCCGGGGTGGGTCGGGTCCGGGCGGGGTGGGCTGGGCCCCGCCGCCGCCGCCGCCGCCCCGCCCCGCCCTGCCCCACTCGCCGCGTCCCGGTCCCGCAGGAGCCGCAGCCCGAGCGTCGTTGCGCTGCGGGCCGGCCGAGCAGGGGCGCGGACACGCACGGACCGCGGAGCCTCCCCGGAGCATGTGGAAGCTGAACCGGAGCCGGGTGCTCCTGGACGAGCCCCCCGAGGAGGAGGACGGCCTGCCAGGGGGTCCGCCGCCGGCCGCCGCCGCCGCAGCCGCCGCCGCCGCGCAGGTAGGGGGAGATGCGGGAGGGGGGCGCGCGGAGGGGTGCGCGCGCCGGGCCCGGGGCAGTGCGGAGTCGGGGCGCGCGGCTGGGGGCGCGCAGGTGGGGCTGCGCAGGTGAGGCCCGGCCGCGGGGCCGCGCCGCTGTGGTCCGCGCGGGCCCCCCGGGTTCGCGGGCGTTGAACCCCACGTCCTCGCCCGGGGCCGGGGGCCGGGGGCCGGGGGCCGGGGAGCGGCTCCCCTGGGACCTTGGCGAGTCCGCGCCGCGCGGGTCCGGCCGGCTGGGGGCAGGGGGGCTGCGCGCGGACGCGAGGGCGCGCTCGGACACTGCTGTGGGTCAGGGTTTCCGTGAACCTTTGTGTGGGGGAAGGAGGCAGGTGTCCTTCGTGCGGAAAACGGACGGACGCGGGCCGTGCCAGCCGGGAGACATGCTTGGAATGCTCAGAATTTCTTAATTAAAAAGCATCCCAGGTGGGGCCTGGACGCGTTACACGTGTGCCCCTCCCCCGTGCCCGCGCGGCGGTCCTTCTCTCGCCCCAGGAAATCGAGGTCAGACATTCAGCTTTTCTTTTTAAAAGGACGTGATCATAAAATTTCTTTTTCTCTTTTCTTTTGTTTTTGTTTTTGCTTTTCTTAAATGTTTGGAAACTCCTGCTGCTGCTGAGGCTCGTACCGAGGTTAATGATGTGTTTCCTTCCGAGGCGCTGCGGTCCTTGAGATGTCTCCTCCCCGCTGGGAGGAACGTAACTTAGTTTCCAGACTGAAGCCGCTACTTCTTGGAGGACTTCAGTGCATCTGATGAACCGTTTAATACGGTTCCGCTCCGAGCTGGCCCGTCCGTGCGCTGTTGGGTCGTGCTCGTGCCCATCCAACTTCCAGCTGCTTGAGTCCGGAGATTTTATGAGTGCTTGAACAGCACTCTCGTAAATATAATGTGGAGCATTTACATGTTGTTTGTATGTGGCAACGGAATTATTTAGTATTGTAAATAATTCTTACTGGTTAAAGATTAGAAATGCTGTTTCTGGATGAGCTCTTAAGAATGGGAATCGGTCCTGGCTGTGCGCTGTTAACGCTTCTAATGGATCCTCTTTCTTACAGAATTGTCATCTTAGCTCACAGTGTATTTTTTTTTCATATTTTAATAGACTTTGTTCTTCAGGTACCCAGCACAGCTGCGTGCAGAAGACAACGCGTTCCCCCATACCCCCCGCACTCCCTGTTCCCTCACTGCCTGGTCCTCGCCCATTTGTTGTCACTGGGGCGAACCTCTTTTATCCGGGGGTCCACGTGGGACACGCAGGCACTTACCCTGGGGGTGGGGGGGGGTGTCTGATACATTTTGAAGAATGTAACGTGAAATGTCTGCACTGTTAGAGAACCAGAAGTTTCCCTAATCCTGAGACCCTACAGACCCCCTGTTCTACTTCCTCATCCCTCCCTTGTGCCCCAAGGTCTGTCTTTTCGGGAGGTCCTGGAGTTAGATACGGGACGGAGCCTTCTCAGGCCGGCCTGTCTTGTGTAGCAGTCTGTGTTTGTGGTTCCTCTGTCCCTTCCAGGCTCGAGAGCTCTTTTCTCTTTAGACCTAAGGAACATTTCATCGCACGGCTGCACCATGTGTCCATCAACCTGTGGAAGGCGTCCTGGTGGCTTCCAGGTTTTGGCAGTTAGGAACAAAGCTGCTTGCTTTGTGCAGGTGTTTGCGTGGGCTTCAAGTTTTAACTCAGCGAAACGCTCAAGAGTGGACTGCGTCGGGGAGGGTGGGAGGTGGTTAAGTTCTGGGAGAACCCGCAGCTCTGCACCGTGGCCACACGTTCTGCATCCCGCCGGCAGGGAGTGGGAGTCACCTGGGCGCCACCGCCTCGCCAGCACGCGGTGCGGCCCATGCCCTGGGCGCCAGGTGGTGACTGGTGGTTGCAGCTTGCCTTGCCGGCAACCTGGAGCACCTTCTCCTTCCCCCACTCTTCGCTGAAGTGCCCGGAGCTTCGGGCCCTCGGTCAGCCCGGTTGCTTGTTCTTTTTTTACTGATTTTGAAGAGTTCGTGTTTTGGTAACAGTCCTTTATCACAGATGTCTTTCTCAACCATTTACTCCTAGTCCGTGGGCTGCCTTCTTGCCAGTGGCTTTCACAGAGCAGAAGTTTTAATTTTTTTAATTCTGTTGTGTTTGCAGAAGTTTTTGATTTTAATGCAGCCCAGGTGATCAGTTATTTTTTCATGGAATGTATGTTTTGTGTTGGATCTCAGAAGTCACAGCCACACTCACCGCCGTTTGGGGTTTGTTCTGTGTGTCCTGCAAGTGAGGTGTGGCTTTGTTTCTTGTGTTACTGTGTTCAGGGTATGTGTGGTTTACTGTGTGGAAGCCCTTGGCTGTGGAAATCCAAGGTGTGTGGACTCGGGGTGGGCTAGTCATACCCCACAAGGAGTTAGTCCCTTCAGGAGGACCCTTCTCTATCCCAAAGCCAGTTTTCTGTAGAATTACATTTTCAAATTCACGACACGTCTACTGTAAAACTTCTGCCTACAAGATTTTATTTTAACACTTGAAGAAGTAGGAATTCACAGTGGGAGGGACTGGTGGGTCTGTCCAGGTTCAGTAGGAGGAGGCTGTGTGTTGTGCGTTGTCTCCAGTCTCGGACCCCCCACAGGCAGCCTCTGCCAGGTCACTCGTGCTGTGGGGTCACTCGGGAGAGCAGAGAACCTGCTCCAGGACCATGTTCTGTCGGGGTTTCTGTCTGGTGTCCTGTGTCCTTGGAAATCAGCTCACACGGCTGTAATCCATGTCTTGTTTAAAAAGAAAAGAATAGCTTAGTGTCCGGCCGTAGTAAGTTTGAGATGTGAGACGTTCAGAATCGGAGCGTGGGTGTGGGTAACCGAACCAGCGGTAACCCCGAACTGTTACTACCACAGCTGTCACAGTAGAAAACCGTTTCTGAGCTGTCTTCAGGCTGCTGGCCTTTGTTGTCACGAATATGCACTATTTTACATGAAAATTTAGTAGTAAGGTTTATAAAGCGAATCAATGGTTGCAGTCATTTAACAAGGAGAGACAAGTTTTGATAAGTCTCATGTTTATTGATTTTAGAGATTTTGTTTATTTTCTTATTTATTTAAGAGTGAGTGTGAGCGCGAGTGAGGAGGAGAGGGAGAAACAGAGCCCCCAGGGAGCCCCACGCAGGCCCGGATCCCAGGACTGGGGATTGTGACCTGAGCTGAAGGCAGATGCTTCACCGACACAGCCCCCCAGGTGGCCCTGAGTAACTGTTTTTAAATTGACGTATCATTAGAAATGCGGTTCCTCACCATGCCAGCCCGTGTTTGGCTAGGATGACGAATGGACAGCCCAGCTCCAGAATTCCCCCAGATCCAGACGGGCTCGTCGGCAGGATTTGCGGGTTCTTGTGCTTGCTTGGCCTGTGGGGCCTTCCAGTCCTTTGCCGGGCCCGTGTAGAGTCGTACGGCCCCATCCGTGGGCACAGCGAGGGACAGGCAGACAGAAACGACCCAGGCTCTGGTGTGCCGCTGTGTAAAGTGTGCCCCCATAAATGCTAGGTTACAGCCTTCACTCCTACGACTTTAAAGTCCTAGTTTTGGGTTTACTTTCACTGGTTTTTTACTTAAGGTGGCATGACTTAGAACATTCTCGAAAACTCAGCCGTCCACGTCACGTGTGCATTGGGCAGCGTGGGTTCAGTGAGAGTCAGACTGGGAGTGACTCTTCTGCCTGAGGCTGCACGTCCTCTCCCCGGGACCCCTCCAGGGCATGAGATGGGTGAACACCTGGGGGAAACACAGCCTTCTCTGCCTTGTGTCACCGAGGGGGGTTAAGGTGTAAGACGGGCTAACCGACCCCAGCTTTAACGTTAGAAGCCAAAGACGGACGCCGAGGAACACTTTTGCCAGTTGTTTAAGAATGAGCCTTGAGAACTGGATGGATTTTGTTGTTTACTTTTTTTTTTTTTTAAGATTTTATTTGTTTGATAGATCACAAGCAGGCAGAGAGGCAGGCAGAGAGAGAGGGGGAAGCAGGATCCTGGGATCATGACCTGAGCGGAAGGCAGAGGCTTTAACCCTCTGAGCCACCCAGGCGCCCCTGGATTTTGTTGTTTTCTGTCTGTTCACGGCAGGCGTCTGCGAATTCAGCACACGCTGAGCAAGCTCTTCTTGGGGAGTCGCGGGGGTCACATAAACCAGAGCTTCTGCCCCGAAAGTCTAGCGGGAGTTGCTCTGAGGGAAGACAGACTCTGGTCGCTTCTGCTCATCACAGAGCCTGAGGAGGGGGACCCAGCTCGCTGGCGGACCGGGGCTGGCGCACAGGGAGCGCGTCCCGGGGCGCCGGGGCGATCCACCTCCCGGGCCGGCCAGCGGCAGGCGCTCCTGGCCGAGGACGTGAAGGCCGAGCCTCCGAGCCTGGCAGATCCACGGCGTCTGTGGGGCTCGGCCCGCGGAAGCACCGAGGCTGGTGCCCAGCGGCGCTGCTGTGGGAGAGCTCGCCGCGGCGCCCGGTGAGTGGAGCGCTTCCGTTGACGGAGATTTCTCTTTTTTTTAGGTTTTTATGTTGATTTGTCAGGGGGAGAGGGAGAGGGAGAAGCAGACACCCGTGGAGCGGGAGCCCGAGCGGGACTCGGTCCCAGGACCCCGGGACCACGCCGGGAGCCCGAGGCTGGCGCCCGACCCCCGGCAGCCGGTGGACATGGGTTTCTCAGCAAGTGGCCGTCTCCGTTCCGGGGGTTAAACGCCAGCTTGTGCCGCGGGCCGGACCCTGCGGGGAGCGCCGCACGCGTGTCGCTGCAGGGCCTCATGGTGACCTCTCCCTGGTGCGCTGCCGGTGCTGGGTTTGCAGAGTCGCCTCCTCGCTCAGGCTTGTTAGGGCAGAGCTGCACGGGGTGTCGGCGTTTCCCTCTCCTGGCCGAGGCCGCTCAGGCGCCGCAGCGCCCTCCCCAGCCACTGTCCCCTCGCGGTCCCACTGGCCCTCTGTGCTGGGGGATGTGCCGTCCTGCACGGTCTCCGCGTCCTGCCGAAGTGCTATCCGGCTTCCTTGCGGCAGGAGGCTTCGAGGTGCCCTGTGGGAAGGCTGGCGGCATTCGGGCACGTTGTGGTGCACATGGCGAGGGTCTCCGCGCAGACAGCCCTCCAGCGGGGACAGAGATGCGGCGCTGCCCTTCCCCGAGAGCCATGACTCCGGCGCGTAATCGAGGCTCAGGGCCTTGCTGACGGTCCCTCCAGTTTATGGAGGACGTCAGGGAGGTCAGGGTCTTGTGTGAACTCGCACAGTCACCGAGAGGACTTCGAGCGCAGGTGTCGCTGGGTCCCGTGCGTGTGGGCGTGAGCGGGCTCCTTGCCCGGCCTGGGGCTGGAACTCGCACGCCAAGGCTGAGTCGTGCTCTACTGACCGGGCCAGCCAGGCGCCCTGCACCGCTGCTCTCATCAGGTCACCATAAACTTCTTCATCTTCTAAATGCTGATGCTTTACATAAAGATTTTAGGGTTTCAGTGATCGGTGCCTTAGGGAGCACCGCGGCAGTGAGTTCTGGCTCAGGGCCCTGTAGGGGCGGCTGCGCTTTCTACTATGCCGTGGGGGCTGCTAAGCGCCCGACACAGGGCTGACGCAGGTGTGGAAGGTCGCCTGGTGAGCAGCAGGTGAGAAGGCCTGGAGGCCTGGGGCCCCGGAGAGGAGAGGGTCTTGTCTCCGGACACTTCCCTCTCCTGAGTGTTGGAGGAGGGCGCTGTCGCCGCCAGCTCTCGAGGCAGGGTGTGGAGACAGGGCGAGCAGTGTGGCTGCACTGGTGCGGGAAGACTTGTTTTGAGGAGACTCGGAAAGCCCCATTCAGGAGCTGAGACTTCACTTTTTAGGTAAATAATAAAGATTTTGCGGGAGGGCTCTGTGATGTTGTGGAAGGACTGCTTGTCTGAGGAGCAGGGGTTAGAGGCAAATGCAGCCAAGCAGGTAGGATTCTAGGGTGTCTGTTCGACGTGAATGCGGAGCCTGAGTTCAGAACGGAAGGTAGTCGAGACGCTGGAAGAAGAGCTCTCAGAGCTGCTCAGAGTCTGTGCCTTGGGAGGTGAGGTGGAGGCCTGAGGGGCGGCTGGAACAGATTGGGACAGAGCCGGCCCCTCTGGGCGCAGCGGGGAAGCCGGAGGGCAGCCCTTTCGGAGTATAGGATCCAGGTGAGGATCCAGCCAGCGATCTCGTGCGGGAAGGGCCGCGCCGCTCGGATGCGCTCCAGGAAATGCGCAGGGCCTGGCTTTCCGTGTCCGAGCTTGTGATGCGATCGGTGAGTGCGCTGGAACTCGGGAGTGTCCGAGCTTGTGATGTGATCGGTGAGTGCGCTGGAACTCGGGAGTGTCCGAGCTTGTGATGCGATCGCTGAGTGCGCTGGAACTCGGGAGTGTCCGAGCTTGTGATGCGATCGCTGAGTGCGCTGGAACTCGGGAGTGTCCGAGCTTGTGATGCGATCGGTGAGTGCGCTGGAACTCGGGAGTGTCCGAGCTTGTGATGCGATCGCTGAGTGCGCTGGAACTCGGGAGTGTCCGAGCTTGTGATGCGATCGCTGAGTGCGCTGGAACTCGGGAGTGTCCGAGCTTGTGATGCGATCGCTGAGTGCGCTGGAACTCGGGAGTGTCCGAGCTTGTGATGCGATCGCTGAGTGCGCTGGAACTCGGGAGTGTCCGAGCTTGTGATGCGATCGCTGAGTGCGCTGGAACTCGGGAGTGTCCGAGCTTGTGATGCGATCGCTGAGTGCACTGGAACTCGGGAGTGTCCGAGCTTGTGATGCGATCGCTGAGTGCACTGGAACTCGGGAAAAGGTGTGTTGGCAGAGTCTCTGTCCGGGAGTCGGCTGGCGGCAGGCCTGGGCCTCAGCCGTGTCACTGACCTTGTGACTGGAAGCCAGTAGTTACTCTGTGTTCTGCACGTTAGCTTACTGTAAAGGACCAGATAGTAAGTAGACGAAGATCTTCTGGGCGCCGGATGAGCTCTGTCACTACTACTTAGCTTTGCCGCGAAGCAACAAACAGCCCTAGACAGCAGGTAAATGCACGCATGTGGGTGTGCGGATAAAACTTTATTTACAGAAGCAGCACTGCTGGTCTTTGGGCCGTTATTCGCAGACTTCTGCTTTATTTTTATGTTCTTGAAGTGTTGTTGACATAAAGTATTATGGTAGTTTCAGGTGTATAACATGCTGGTATTCAGCATTTCTGTACTTTGTGGGTCACCATACAAAGCTGTTCCAGTGTTTTTGACTACATTTCCTATGCCGTGTGTTGCATTCCCTTGTCTTTATTATTTCATCATTGGAAGCTGGTACCTTGCGTTCCCTCCCCGTCTGAGCCTGGCAGCTGACAGATGGCGCTTTGCATTTAGGAGTCTGTTTCTGTTTGTTCATTTCTTTTTCCTTTTCTTTTGTTTGCTTTTAGATTCCGCAAAGAAGATTGTACGGTATTTGTCTTTCTGTATCTGACTTACTTTGTTTAGCATAATATGCTATATGTCCATCCATGCTGTTGGCAAGATTTCATTCCTTTTTTATTGCTGGGTAATATTCCGTTGTGTGTGTGTGTCTGTGTGCGTGCACGCCCGTGCTGAGTACACACGTGTCCCATCTTTATGCATTCATTGGTCAGTGGACACTCTGGTTGCCTCTGTCTTGGCCACTGGAAGCAGCGCTGGGTGGAGCACACGGGTGCTGTGTCTTATGCGTACGCTGTATTTCCAAGTGAACGTCTTTATTCGCCGTTACTCACTATAAAGGATAAAACTTAGGAAGAGCACAGGGAAGGGATGCAGGGGCAGCATCTCTGGACACGCCCCCTCCTAACGCCTGAAGGGGATCGCCAGCCTGGTGGTTCCCGGAACCTGTCATTTCAGAGGTTTGAGGGAGGCTCCATCGCCGGGGCTGGCCAGATGACCCCTCGGGCCTAGATGACCCCTGCGGCCGTTTCCAGGGCTTCCCCTCCGTGGGCCGGGGACGGATGGCAGCAGGCTCAAAGTGCTGTCCAGGTCGGCTTTCCTGGTGACCAGGCTGGCCACAGCGCTCTAGCCCCCTCCCCAGCCACATGATTTGCATACAAAAGGCTGTAAATTCCAAGGGTTTTAGAAGCTTCATGCCAGGAAACTAGGACAAAGACCAAATAATGTTTTACTCTACCACACCCAGTATTTGATTTGTTACAAGTGTGTGTGAATCTCAAATCAGACATTTTATTAAGATAGGTAAGTGATTTAAGAACCTCTAAAAAACATGATAAAAATCTGTGTATTTCTCTTTGTTTGTTTCCTCTTGCTTTTATGCCTAGAGAGGCATTTCCTCCCTGAGATCGGATTCTTCTAGTTCCTTTATGGCGTCATTTCAAAGGAGTAACTCTTTCATCTGTGTGGAATTTATTTTGCTGTCTGCTGTGTAAATACGGATTTAACTTTTTTTCTCAAAATACATTACCAGTTATTTTAAATCCATTAAAAAAATAGTTCTTTTACCTTCTTTTTCATACCACCTACCGTGTACTTAGATCACTGTGTGCCGCAGTCTGTTAGATTTTCCATTCTGTTCTCTTGAGTTCTTCTGTGTATTCCTGTCCCATTCCTGCAGTTTGGCTAAGTTTTATGACGCATTTAATAACAGGTGGGGGCTCAGTTGGTTAAGCAACTGCCTTCGGCCCGGGTCATGATCCTGCCAGGGTCCTCGGATCGAGCCCCGCATTGGGCTCCCTGCTCAGTGGGGAGCCTGCTTCTCCCTCTACCTCTGCTGCTCTTCCTGCTTGTGCTCTCTTGCCCTCTCTGTCAAATAAATAAATAAAATCTTAAAAAAAAATAACAGGTACCTACAAGTTACCTTTAATTAGACTTAAAAATGTGTCTTCCCTTTCCTGTTCACTTTTTTTACTTGCATGTTATTGAGCCAGTTTTTAATTTTCTTTTTGTTTTTAATAGACTTTATTTTGCGGGGGGGGGGGGCAGTTTTAGGTTCACAGCAGAATTGAGGGGACGATGCAGAGATGTCCCGTGGACTGCACCCCCCTCAGCATCAGCACCCCCACCGGATGGTGCATTTGCCACTGGTGATCTGATGAACCCTGTGGCCACGTCACTCTTGGTGGTGCACGCTCTGTGGGGTCGCACGAATGTGTGATGACACGCCGTCATTGTAGTGTCGTGTAATGTAGTCTCCCCTCTGCCTGCCCCCTCCCACCCCCAAACCTGTGCTGCCCACTGGTCGTACCACTGCCAGAGTTCGGCCTTGTCCGGGATGCCATGGAGTTGGAAGCAGGCAGGGCGTAGATTTTTCAGACCGACTTCTTTCACTCCGTGATCTGCATCTCTGTTTCCCCTTGTCTTTTCATGGCTTGAAGGTTCCTTTCTTGTTGGTGCTGAGGAAGATTTTGTTGTGAATGGACCACCCTATTTAGCAGTGCAGTAACTGAAGGACGTCTTGGTTGCTTCCAAGTTTTGGAAATTATCAGCGAAGCTGTGTGCAGGTTTTCAAGTGGTGCTAAGTTTTTGACTTCTTTGGGTGGAAATTCAGGAGTGCAGCTGGGGGGCCGTATGGTGAGCGCATGTTTCGTTTTGAAAGAAGCCGCCATGCTGGCCTCGAATGGCCGGTGCGTGCCCACCAGCAGCGCGGGGACAGTCACTGCCGTCCTCGCCAGCACCCGTGCGGGGAACTGGTCTGCAGTGTGGCTGCTCCTGACGGTTGTGTGACGGTGTCTCGTAACTCACAGTTCCCCGGTGACATGTGATAGGGACCATCTTCTCATGCACTGGTCACCCTCGGCATATCTTGAGTCAGTGCAGGACATTCTCGTTGGAAGAAACGTGCCGGGCCCCTCTGCCCTGAGGGGCGCACCGGCCTGGCCATGTGCCGCCGCCCGTGCCGCCGCTGTTGGGTCTTTGCGCCAGGAAGTGGGAACAGGCTCGTTTTGGTTTGAGGACAGGGATCCGCCTTTGTGGTTTTCCTCTGTCTTTGGTGACGGTTTGTTCAAGTCTTTTGCCCATTTTTAAACTGGGCTTTCATTTTCTCATTGTTGGCTTCTAAGACTTCTTTGTATGTTTCGGACAACAACCCTTTATCAGTATGTCTTTTGCTAATATTTTCTTTCAGTCTGTGGATTTTCCTCTCACTCTCTTGGATTTGATCTCTGGTCTTGTGTTCCACGCTCCTGAGGGCCGACGGCAGTGCCAGAGTTGACAGCAGCTCGCCGGGTCTCAGGAGCCCTGGGGAGCAGCGGCCTGGATCTGGGTCTCCGGAGGCCTGTGCGACCCGGAGCCACCGTCGGTTCTGCCCTCCACTCCGCCCCTACCGAGAAGTCACCGTGCCAGCCCCGCGTAGTTGTTCAGGAAGAAGTGACGTTTTCTAATGTCATGTGCCATTTATAATGGTCATTTATTCAGCTCTTCCTTTTAATATAATTGGTTAAGGCAACATATAAACTTTTTTTCTGGATATTTTTAATGGTTTTGTTCTCGTGAGTGGCTTCTTTCCTGTCGTCTTTAACTGTAATAAAGCAATTTTTTCTATTTAGCCACTTCCTTAGGTCTAACAGTTCATTTGATGCTTTTCCGTTTTCTCATTATTTAGTCTCAGTATTAATAATTGTAATTTCCTTTTGAGTAGTTTTAACTCATTTCTATATCGTGCATTGTACTGATTAGAACTTACAGAATAGTCCCAAGTTAACGATGTTAGAGGACCGTCCTGTGTTCCCTCTGACGTCCTTGGGCCGTGCTGGCTAGAATGTCATTCGTTTAGAGAAGACTTTAAGCTCACTAGTCCACACGCTACTTTAACACTGCTAGTTATAGGCAGAGTTATTTCATAGTATTACAGATACAGGGTTTTTTTGTTTCTTTGTTTCATTTTGACTTTAGCTGTCCCAGGGATTGCTAATTGAGCATTTAAAAATCATAGAAAGTGTAGGTCAGAAAAGATCGTTGGGGGGGGCGTGGGGGCGTGGGAGCAGTGAGATTTCATCCGGCAGCTCTCCTGAGTCAGAGTGCGGTCTGAGTCCCCAAGTGCGCACTGCAGAGGCGCTGGATGGTCCCCACCCAGCTGCAGAGCTGCTCAGTGGGGCCCGGAGGCCTGACCTGCACTCCCAGGACGGATGCAGACTTAGTCAGACACTATTCAGAGTCATTAGCTAGAACATAGTAAATTCTCAGTTGTAAAACTCTTCCTTTTCTAGATTATTTTTTCTGGGTAAATTCTATCAATGTTCAGCTCCTTCATGTTACAAAGTTAGAAACTTAATATTAGGGTAGGTCTCTGCCCTTGGGGACTCTCCTGCCGGCTGGTGCCCGCTGTGGACGGTGACGGTGGGATGAGGCGGTGAGCGTCACCTCGCATGGGCGCAGGCACTGGGGGGGCCTCCTGTCCACCAGCTGGGAAGAGAAGACTGAGGATCCCCCTTGTCTTTGCCAGACTCTGTGTACCTGTGCTCCTTGGGAAGGGGTTGAATTTGGGCCAGAGTTTGTTGGGGAGGGAGGGGACGGGTGTGCTAGAAGACCGTTCACATCCGCCGCCTCCCCAGATTCGTGTGGAACCCTGATCCCCAGTGGGATGGTCCTTTGGACATGGTAGGTTATGCCACCGCTCCTGCGTGGCCTTTAGTGCCTTTACGAAGAGGACCCTACGGAGCTCACCCGCTTCTTCTGCCATGTCAGGACCCAGGGGTCAGCTCGCCGTCAGTGAGCCAGGAGGAAGGCCCTCACCACACACTTAAGCCCATTGCTACCTTGATCTAGCACTTCCAGACTCTAAAACTCAGAATAAATTTCTGTTTTTTTTAAGCCACTCCGTCTGTAGGATTGTGTTAGAGCAGCCTGGAGACCGAGACACTGGGTCATATGGCAACTGTGAGTGTGATCGTTTCAGGAACCTGCTGGACTGTGTTCCTGGATGCTTGCACCCAGGAATTGGACATTCCCGGCAGTCATTTTGAAGATCTGAGTTCTTCCTTTTTAAAATTTTTTGAATTAACTATTTATCTTTTTAAGAGATTTTGTTAGAGAGAGGGCAGAAGCCGGGCCTGGAGAGGGGCAGGAGAAGCAGGTGCCCCACTGAGCAGCGAGACTGACAGGGGGCCCAGTCCTAGGACTCTGGGATCATGACCTGAGGTGGTGGCAGCCACTTCACCGCTGAGTTCCCCGGTGCCCCGGGTCTGGTTTCTCGGCCCCCCTGTGATTATCTGACTTTTGGATTGTAGCCATCCTAGGGGGGTCGAAGTAGTAGCTCATTGTGGTTTTGATTTGTTTTCCTGATGTACTGAGTATCTGCCCATGTGCTTATTGCCCGTTTATACAGCATTTGGAGAGAGATTATTTTGATGCTTTGCTTACTTTTAAAACTTGGGTTTTCTTTTTACTATTGATGTTGAAGTTCTTCACATATTCTTGATTCAAGTCCTTATCTGGTGATGGGTTTGTAAATATTTTCTCACATTGTGTGTTGACTTCACTTTCTTGATGGTGTCCTTAGAGGCATAGTTTTTTAAAATAATGATGAACTCCAGTTTCTCTCTCTTTCTTTTGTTGCTTCTGGTTTAGTATCTTATCTAGGAATCCTTTTCCAAAGCCAAGATCTTAAAGATTTGCTCCCTATGTTTTCTGTTAAGTGTTTCAGAACACTTATTTAACACTTATTAAAAACTTATTTAAATTTTTAAATTTAAATTATTAAATTATTAAATTTAGAATTTAATTATTAAATTAAATTAAATTTATTTAATTTTTATTTAAATTACTTAACACTTAAATTTAAATTAAGTGTTTAATTTTATTCCTTTATTTTTTTTAATTTTTATTTTTTAAAAGATTTTATTTATTTATTTGACAGAGATCACAAGTAGGCAGAGAGGCAGGTGGTGGGGTGGGAGGCAGGCTCCCCACTGAGCAGAGAGCCCGATGTGGGGCTCGATCTCAGGACCCTGAGATCATGACCTGAGCCAAAGGCAGAGGCTTTAACCCACGGAGCCACCCCGGCGTCCCTTAGCTCCTATATGTAGATCCTCGATCATTTTGAGTCCACATTTGTATGTGGGTGAGGGAAGGGCGCAGCGTCATTCTTCTGCGTGCCGCTGTCCCAGAGCCCCAGCGTCACTCGTTAGCGACCTCTTTCCCTCGTTGGTTGTCTCCGCTCCCTTCCAGAAAATCGGCTGATCTTGGACGGGTTTGTCTCCGCATTCTCATTCTGTCCGTTCCTGTGCCGATCCCACACTCTCCTGATCGCCACTGCTTTGTTGTAGGTTCTTTTTTTTTTTGCTTAAGAAAATGTTTTGAGTATAGTTGACGTGTTACATTTGTTTCAGGTGTCCAACGTTGTGATTCCGGTTCTTTACACATTGTGCTGGGCTCACAAGCGCCATCTGCCTTCTGTCCCCATACCGCACTACTGCAGCACCACGGGCCGCATTCCCTGTGCTGTGCCTTTCATCCCCGCGGTTTACTCCTCTGTGAAAGGAACACTGTTCCTCCTGCTCCCCTGACCCATTTGGCCCATCTCCCCACCCGTTTACCTCTGCTAGCCGCCAGTGTGTTCTCTGCATTTGTAAGTGCTTTGTAGTAAGGTTTTGGGGTTCTTGGGGGGGGGGTTAAAGATTATTTTGACTATTTGGAATCTCTTGTGATTCTATATAAATTTTAGACTCACTTTATCATTTTCTACAAAGAAGTCAGATAGGATTGTGGTAAGGGATTGCATTGAACCTATAGATCAGGGGTTGCATTGAACCTATAGATCAGATCAGATTAGGGACATTGCGGTCTTGACAGTGCTATGTCTTCCGAACATGATATAAGTTTTCATTTATTTAAATCTTTTAAAATGTTATTTCAATAATATTTTATAGTTTTCAGGAAAGAAATTTTCAGCTTTGGTGAAATTTATTTCAAAGTATTCTGCTTGGTGTGCTTGTAAATGAATCTTCTTTTCTTTTTTGATTGATCATTGCTGGTGTATAGGAACACAACTGATTTTTGTATATTGATCATGTATTCTCTCAACGTGTTGAACTTATTTATTCTAAAAGGTTTTTGGTGGATTCCTTAAGATATTTTGTGTAGTGCTCGCTTCGGCAGCATATATACTAAGATATTTTGTGTAAAAATGATGTTATGAAAGTAAAGATAGTTGTACCTCCTCCTTTCCAATTTGGCTGCTTTTTATTTTATTTTATTTTATTTTAATTTTTATTTTATTTTATTTCTTCTAATTGCCATGCTCACACTTTCATCCCAGTGTTACACAGGAGTGGTGAGACTGGTGTCCTGTGTCATTCTTGATCTTAGGAGAAAGCTTTCAGTAGTTAACCGTTTAGAATGATACTAGTTATGGGTTTTTCTAAGAAGCCCATTATCAAATTGAGGTTTGTTGTTTTTTTTTAAATAATCGTTGATTAAAAAAAACAGCATGAAAAGCAAAGCAAACACTTATAACTTATTGCTACCACACTTGGAGCCTACAGTGACGGTTTTATTGTAACTCTACATGCACATTATACTTGATACTTGGATGGACTACTACCTTCCAATTATACGTTTATATAAACATGAGATGGCAGGTCAGAATAACAGACTTTGCACTACTAATAATACATAAAAGTGGGTCTTAAAAAGAATTTCTGGTTAGAAAGTTTACATATGCTCAAGGTAGGGTGTTTATATAAAATGTACACGCACATATTTAAGGGAAAAAGTAGAAATCATTTATAACCCTCGACACAGTGGAACATTCTCCTCTATTCCTAGTTTGTTCAATGTTTTTATCATGAAAAGGTATTGGGTTTTATCAGATGCTTTTTCATAGCTTTTGAGATAATTATATAATTTTTGTTTTTTATTTTCATGAAATGATTTTATTGTATTAATTTTCAGATGTCAAACCAACCTTGCATTTCTGGGATAATTCCCACTGAGCCATGGTACATAATTCTTTTTACTTTTTGTTCAATTCAGTTTGCTAGTATTTTGTTGATGATTATTTTGTTTATATTTGGAGCAATACTGGTCTATTTCCTTTTCTTGTGATATCTTTGGTTTTGGTATTACGGTGAAACTGCCATTAGAAAATGAGTTATGAAGAATTTCTTCCTTTCATATCTTTTGGAACAATTTGTGAATAAATGGTATTTATTCTTTTAAATGTTTGGTAGGACTTCATTGTGAATACATTTGGGCCTTTGCTTTTCTTCTGGGGAAGCTTTTGGGTTACAAATTCAGTTTCTGTGCTGGTTATAGATCTGTGCAGATTGTTTTCTCTCAGGTCAGTCTTGGTAGTGTCATGTATTGTAGGGATTTCGTCTGTGTTGTGTAATTTGTTGATGTACAGTTGCTCAGAGTCCCTTAATTATCCCTGTTTTTGTAAAGTCAGTAATAATGTCCTCTTGTTTATTCATGATTCTAGTAATTTGAATCCTCTCTCTTTTTTCCTTTGGTCAGTCTGAAGATTTGTCAATTTTGCTGATCTTTGTAACGAACCAGCTTTTGCTTTCATTGATCTCTCTGTTATTTGTTCTCTCCTTGACTGATTTCTGCTTTAATCTTTTATTTCCTTCCTTCTGCTTTGTGTTATTTTGGTTTTTTATTCTTTGCTTTTTCCCCATTGTTAAGGTAGAAGTTTAGATTATTGATTTGAAGTCTTTATTACATTGAAGGTTAAACATTTTCCAGTAAACACTGCTTTAGCTGCATCCCATAAGTTTTGGAATGTTGTATCTTCTCTGTAATTGATTTCAGACTATTTTGGGTTTCCTTTTTCAGTTTTTGTTTGATTCACTGGTTATTTAGGAATGCGTTGTTTAATTTCCATATATTTGTGAGTTTTTCCTGCTATTGATTTCTAATTTCATACCATTGCTGGCAAAGAACCTATTCAGAATGATTTCAACCTATTATTTTTTAAAAGATTTTATTTGAGAGAGAGCTTTATATGAGAGTGAGTGGGTGCAAGTGGTGGGAGGGGCCTAGGGAGATGGAGAAGCAGACTCCCCGCTGACCAGGGAGCCCACCTGCTTAGTCCCAGGATCCCAAGGTCATGACTTGAGTGGAAGGTAGATACTCAACCAGCTGAGCCAGCCAGGTGTCCCAATCCTATTAAATGTATTGAGATTTGCTTTAGGCCTGGCATATGTTCTGTCTTGAACACTACTCCCTCTGCTCCTGAGGAGAGCATGTATTCTATTGCTAGACAGAATGTTCTATAGATACATTAGTTCTAGTTAGTTTATAGTGGTTGTCATGTCTTGTGTTGCTTATCTTCTGTGTAGTGTTACTCGTTATGGATAGTGGATATCTTTTATTGTTGGGTTGTCTAGTTCTCCCTTAATTTATTATCTCTCCTATTTTTGCTTCTTGTATTTTGTTCTGTTAGTACGAATCTTTATGTCTTCCTAATGGCAATCTATTTATCATTATAACATTTCTTTATCTTTAATAACTTTTGAAATTTTAATGTCTCTCTTATCCACCCATGCAACTGCTCCAGCTTCTTCTGTGGCTCCTGTTTATAGGACTTCTCTTTGCCCTTCCTTTTACTTCAATCTCTTTTTATCTTTGAATTTAGAGTATGTTTCCTACAGCCAGCCTTTAGTTGAATCAGTTTTTAAAATCTCTGCCTCTGATTGGATTATTTAATGTGTTTACGTGTAATAGAGTATTGCTGCCCTAGCAGGTTTCCATCTGCCGTTTTACGTTTGGTTTTTAGGTCCTGCATCTGTTTTGCTTTTCTGTTCCTCTTCTGACCCTTTCTTTGCATTGTGTATATTTTCTCAGGTGACAGTTTAATTTTTTCTTATCACTTACTGTCTGTGGTCCTTTTCTTAGCCCAACACAGTTTTTCCTCACCCACCTCTTTAATGCTGTTGTTGGCAAATGCATTACACATGCATCATACCTGTATGTATTATAGGTCCAAGAGTACATTATATGCATATTATTGTCTACAGTCTTTTTAAAATTGGCTGTGAGAAGAAAGAAAAACAGGCTTCTTAAAAAGATTTTATTTGTTTATTTGACAGAGAGAAAGCAGGAGCAGGGCGGGGGCAGAGGGAGAGGGAGAAGCAGACTCCCTGCTGAACAGGCAGCCCGATGTGGGACTCGATCCCAGGACCCTAGGGTCATCATAACCTGATCTAAAGGCAGCCACTTAACTGACTGAGCCAACCGGCACCCCAGAAAAATAGCTATTTTTACTGTGTTTTACATATAATTAAATAATGACCCCTACCAGTGCTGTTTTTTTTTTTTCATGTGGATTTGCTTACTCTATGTGTTACTTGCTTTCAGCTTGAAGGACTTCCTTTAGTGTTTCTTGTAAGGCAACAGATTCTTTCAAACTTGTTTATCTGGTTTATTTCTTCCTTTTTTTTGAAAGATAGCTTTGTTGGATATAGGATATTGTTGGACAGGTTTTTCTTTTTGTTGAGCTATTTGACTGTGTTATCCCACCACCTTCTGGCCTCCATTGTTTTTTTCGGAGAGTTCACCTTACTAGAGTTTCCTTGGTAAGTGACTAAATCACTTTTTTCTTGGAGTTTTCAAGTGTTCTCCTGTCCTGTGTGGTGTAATAAAAAAACGTATGTGGTCCTTGCCCCTGATTTCTAACACAGAGGTTCTAAAATCTTTGGGATTTCCTGAGCAATAGGAGTTTCTGTTATGCTAATGAAGGGACTGAAGATGGGGGATCCTTACCAGAAAGGGCCGGCTGGGAGTCTCAGCCACCCGCACCTCCTGCGGGGAAGGGAGAAGCCTGGAGATGGAGTTCCAGCCTCTGGCCAGTGTTCTCTTCAGTGACACCCACATGAGGAGACTCCAATCAAAACTCCGAACACAGGGTTTCGTAGAGCTCTGGGACCAGTGAACACACTGATGTGCTGGTGGGAGTGATAAGCGGGCCTGACACCCTAAGGAGGCAGGGAGGCTCCGCGTGGCCTCCCAGGCCTCCCGCTGTGTGTCATGTGGGGTTGCTGGAGTCCTGAGCATAGTGGTCTCCTTCCTTCTGTGAGATTTTCTTTGTTATTGAACCTGAAGGGATTATGGGAACCCCGGATTTATACTGTTCATCAGAAGTGCCCCTGGCCGGGGATGCCTGAAATCAGGTCTTTTCACTGTGGAGTCCCAGATGAACTCCTGCTGGTTAGCATCCGGACTGTAGTATGGTATGGGACACCGGCTGGCGGACTGAAGCACCGGCTCTGATTTTCTTTTACTGTACGTGTTTTTGTGAGTCTCTGTGTTCACCCTACCTGTAGTTTGTCAAGCTTTCTGGATGTATTGATTTTTGGTGTTTGGTGGATTTGGGAAATGTTCTTTTGTTTCTTTGGATATTTTCTTACTAGGTTCATTCGTGGTTCTTTTCTGCAAGCCAGCCAGCTCAGTTTAGCCTCTGGCGGCCTCTGAGCCCTGCTGCAGAAGATGTCAAGCTCTGTGCTATATCCTGCTTCTGTCCCAGGGCAGCCCCAGAGCCAGGGCTCTGGGGATGGAGGTGGACGCCATGACAGGCTTCTCTCTGAGGGGTTCCTTTACTCTGGGAGCAGAATGTCTGGAGGGTGGGCAGATGCCTGGGGTTCCCTCTGCTTGTTCCTGCTTGTGTGTAACTGTCACCCCATGAACTAGATGAGGGGATGAGGGCCGTAGAATTCCCCGCAGTCCATACCCTCTCTGTCCCCCGGGTGGGGGCCCCATCTCTCCAGGGGATTAGCCTCAGGAGGGGAAACGCTTGCTGGGAGGACCAGCCTCCGCTGGGGAGCTGCTGGCTGAAGCCGTCCAGGGGCAGGGACACAGTGGTCACCATCCACATACCGCAGAGGCAGTCCTTCCATAGAGGTTGTGAACTTCCAAACTGCCAAGTATTCGTAGGTTTTCTCAAGTAGACTTTTTTTTAAAGTAGACACTTCTTCAGTTACAGTCTGTCCTCGGGAGCATTTCCAGAGGCTGTGAGGAGTTGTTCTTCCGGTTTGGTCTTGTGGTTTCCAGCGGCTGGGCTGGGGCCGTGTCTTCAGAGCTCCTCCTACTTGTGGTGGAGGGCGATTCTTCTTCCCTGTTGAAGCCGTGCAAAGGCAGCTTCCAGACGTGAGCACTGTGGGTGTGCACACGCCCCAGGACGGCGTCGGGGCGACCGACCCCGCTGTCTTCTCCGTTACTCAGTTCGCTCCTTTCTTGGTGTAAGTCGCACGGCCCTCCTCCTTCTAACCGGAAGTGTTTAGTACAGCAAATCGTCTCAAGGAGTTTTTGGTGGAGAAGGTGTGTGGTGTGGGGGTGCTGTTGATTTTGCTTTTGCGGGTGCTCTCCTAGCCTGTGGGCGAGGGACTGTGGAGAAGTCAAGCCCGGGCTGGCACATGGGGGCCCGCGTGATCCGAGGCCAGGACCCCTCCTTCACCGTTAGTGCTGAATCCGTTTGTTCACGTCGGTGGTTAGCATCGCTGCCGCTTGATGTGTTTGTGTGTCTCCAGTAGTTTTCAAAAGGAAGGATGGCCTGAGTGAAGGCACTTCTTGATTCTCTATTTCTGCGCCTGTGTTTACGCATTTACCATCAGGTTCATCTTTCAGCAGTGAAGCAGAACAGCAGGGCGATTTACCAACAGCAGCAGCGGCTTGGGTCTGACTTTGTGACGAGTCGCACAGCTCAGTTCTTAGGACTGGTGTTGGTAGGACTGCAGATACGGAGAACGCTGGCGGCACTGAGGACTGCATGATGGTCTGGTTAGCGCCTCCTCTGGCTGTGGGGTGGGGAGCGTCGGACAGGTCGGGCAGGTCTGACTGTTCTTACACCTGCAGGGAGAGGACGGGGAAGAGTGTTGCACTGGACCGTTTGGTTTTCTGCGCCTCCTCCCTCGGGAGACCCCGCTGCCCTGGCTCCCTGGTGTCCCTGTGGCTGCTCTAAGGGATGGACGGCCTCCAGGGTCACTCGCTGCTCACTCTTTTTCCCTGCAACCTGGGAGCCCTTGGGGGGGCAGCGGCGGGAAGGAGGGAGAACCGAGCCTGCCTGCAGGTGGCCGTCGGTGAGGGGTGTCTGTGACCACCATGTGCCGTGTCCACGCCCAGCAGTTTCCCAGATGCCACACCACATGGGGAGAGCTGGGGCGTTCGGTGCCTGAACTAGTCGTGTCCCTCTGCCCCCGCCCCAGTGGCCGGGGCCTCGGGGGAGCAGAAGGCAGAGCTGACCCCTTTCCCGCTGGCGCCCCACGTGGTGAACCTGCAGCGTTTGGGGCGAAGCGGCCGACGCAGCTCGGGGCTCGCCCTGGGTGAGCTGTGGTGTGAGCTGGAGGCGGTGGACGCGCGGCCTCGCTCCGCGCTCAAGTCCGGCCTTTAGGATCGTCCGTTTCTCTTTTATTCTCAGCCCAAGCCTCGCTGAGCACTGATGACCCGACGACGCTGGGTTTGTCCGCGTCCGCGCGTTCCCGTCGCGGGGCCGAGGGCAGCAGTCGGGGCACCTGCACTGGCCTCTGGCGATGCCCGACGTGCGTCCGCCCGAGATTCTTGTAGCGGAAACCGTTCCTCGGGCAAAGGCCGGACGACCCGTCGCGGCGTGTTCTCGCTCTTCGCCCTCGCCAACGCCGGGCTCCGGACCTGACTCCGGGGCTTGAGCCGCAGAGCTTCGTCCCCGCGTCGGCGGAGGCCTCGGTCCTGGGCCAGGGACGTCCTGCGTCGGCCGGACGCGGGGGCCTCGGGCGGCTGCGGCCCAGGAGCTCCTCCCCCGAAGGCCCCAGCGCAGCCGCGGCAGGGAGGGTCGGTCCGCGTTAGTGTCCCCTCGGGAGCGCGGCCGGGAGCGCGGCGGCGGGTGTGCGGGCTCCGGGCTCCGGGCCGCGGCCTCCCCGCCGTGCGCGTGACCGCCCGCCTCGACGGGGCTGCGAGGGACGCGAGGGACAGACCGCGGCTCTCCGCGCCGCCTCCGAGCCCCGCGGGCACCGACCGTGACGGAGGCGACGTTCCGCGGCGGCCCTTCCCCGCCGACCGCGCGGCTCCCAGACGCCCGAGCCCCGCCTCCGGCCCGACGCCCCGCGCTGCGGCGGCCCCGGCTCGCCCGTCTAGGACCGCGGCCGGCGCGGCTCCCTCCCTCCTCGGGCTGCGGAGCGTCCTGGGGCCTCCTTGCCGGGGCGGCGGGAAGGGGCGGCGGACGGGAGGGTCGCGCCGGCCGGGTGCGGGGGCTCGGCCCGTCGGGCGGCGGCTGCGGCGGAGTCCGGGCGCCCGAGGAGCCGGAGCCGGGCCGGAGGGTCGGACGCCCCGGCCTCAGCCTTCGTGCGTCGCCCCCGCCGGCGCCCGGCCTGGCAGAGACCCGGTCCCTGTCCCGCCGCCGCCGCGCACGGACTGTCCCCGCAGAAGCCTCGTGTCCCCCGGGTCGCCCGCTGTCCCACCGCTCGTGTCACGAAGCTCCGCGGTGGCGGCGTCTTGGGAATTGTGACGGCTCCTCGCGCCCGTCGGCGCCGCGTGAGCCCCTCCTGCGGCCCGACCCCGGCCCCGCGGCGCCCCGTCTGCCCCCCCCCGCCGCGGGTTTCCTCCACGACTCGCCCCGTGGTGTGCGCGACGCCGGGCAGGTGTCGTCCTCCGACTGACCGCGGCCTCGTGCCCTCTGGGGCCGCCCCGCTCGCACCCGGCGCGACGTCGTGGTTTCGAGGCTGCGCGGTGTCCGTCTGGGTCTCCGTCGGTCCGTCCGTCCGCGGACACGCGGCGACACCGTCGCCGCGCAGGTGTCGTGGCGCAGCTGCAGACACGGGTGCGCACGTCGGTGTCCGTTCCGACTGTTCCGTGTCCGAGAAAGCACAGGCAGGGCAGTGGGAAGGGGAGACGCCGACTCCGTGCCGAGCAGGGAACCCCATGCAGGACTCGGTCCCGCGACCTCAGGATCCTGACCCGAGCCAAAAGCTGACGCTTCACCCACGGAGCCACCCAGGCACCCCCATGTATCCCTTTGAATTTGTGTTTTTGTAACCTTTGGATACATACCTCGGAGCGCGAGTGCCGGTCCGAGGGCGGCTCTGCTTTCAACTGTCTGAGGACCCTCCATGCCGGCCGCACCCGCTGGCCTTCCCACCAGCCGTGGGAGAGACATGCTGGGCTCGGGCCGCTGGCATCCCTGTGCCTTCCGCGCCCACGCAGGAGCTGCAGGGACTGGTCCGTGGTCGGGTCTGGAGTAGGAGCGCTGCAGACACGGGTGTGGGTGACCCGGTGGGTTGGTCCCTGTGGGGCTGCGGCAGCTGATGGTGGACGTGTGCGTCATGGGCCCGGGGTCCCTCAGCGTGCGCACTGCTGTCCAAGTAAGCGGCCAAGGGCAGTGGTCCCCTGGAGGCACAGGTTCCCGCCGGGAACCTGTACAGCGGTACAGACAGCATGACCGCCTTTGCTGCTATGCTTTGAAGGCTCTCCATGGCGTTTCTTGCTTGTGCCGACCAGACCGGGGACAGAGGTCAGCGGGGACGGGCCCCACAGTCCTCAGCACTGCCTCTATCCTGGGCTTTGGGCAGAAATGGCAGAGGCCCGTGCTGTGGACGAAGGGCAGAGCCCAGGGCCGGGGCCGACCAGCTGCCTGGGTCATGCTTACTGGCACCCAAGGAGGTGTGGGGCTGCTCGTCACTGCATGGCCATGGGGTCACCTGCACAGCCTCTGGGGGGAGAGCGAGCACAGGTAGGGCTCAGGCCTGGGCCGCCCCAGTGCCGCAGTGGGGCTTCTGTGACAGTGGCAATGGGCTGTGTCCCTCTCCGGCCCTTCCAAGGCACGTGCTGGGTGGGGCTGACGGCGCCGTCCAAACTGTCCCTGCAGCCCGACGACCCCGTCCTCCAGGAGGGCTTTTCTCCAGGATTACCAATTCCTCGGTAACTTTGGTGCATCTAAAGGAAGACTGGTGATTTCTCAGGTTTTGAAAAAAAAAATTGGGTTTTTCAAATTCCATCTGAATGGCAGCGATGGCCTGGCTCCAGCTGTCCCTGCGGCTGTGTGACGACTGGCGGTGCCAGTTCCGCATGGACAGCCTAGAGTGGAATAACTGGGGCCCCCACGGTCTGCAGCAGGCCAGGGGCAGTGACAGGCCTAGCGGAGCTTCCCCTTGCCCTTTCCCATGGCAGAGGCTGGGCCGCAGACTCGCACTCCGCCGTGATAGGACGAGGCCCTGGGCTTCCCAGGCGCCCTCCTCCACCTTTGTGGGGCGATGCAGGCCACGTGCGGGCGATGGCAGGGCTGAGAGGACCCCCACAGCGGCTCACATCCCGGATTGCTCACCTCAGACCTTGTGAGATCAACCCAAACGCTGACATTGAATTCTGTCACCGCATCGTTAATGACAACAGGGTCTCCTCCTCAGAAAACAGTGGGCTGCCTAACAAAGACCTTTACCTTTCTCTCCTGGCCTACGTGGAAATACCTTTAGAAAAAGTACACGCGTGGGGCGCCTGGGTGGCTCCGTGGGTTAAGCCTCTGCCTTGGGCTCAGGTCATGATCCCAGGGTCCTGGGATCGAGCCCCGCATCAGGGTCTCTGCTCAGCGGGAAGCCTGTTTCCTCCTCTCTCTCTGCCTGCCTCTCTGCCTGCTTGAGGTCTCTGTCAGATAAATAAATAAAATCTTAAAAAAAAAAAAAAAAAGAAAGAAAAGAAAAAGTACACGCGTTACATTGCTTTGATGAAGCACTGGCGTGACGGTGTCCAGGCTGCACTGGCGCCCGCAGCTCTGTGCCGTCGTGGAGCCCCCGGAATGCCGTGCTTCCCGCTCCGGCTTCTGGTTTGCAGAGGCGTCTGCCTTTTCTGTTCCCTTCGCCCTCATCATGGAAATGCTGCGGCTCATCATCGCCGTTCAGCTTCGATGGGATTTTCCTTGCTGTGGTAAAAATCTGTGTTTTGTTTCAAGACTACGTGTTCATTTGAGAGAGACGGAACACGAGCAGGGGGAGGGGCAGAGGGAGAAGCAGGGAGCCCGGGACCAGGACCCCAAGCTGAAGGCGGACGCTCCGCCGCTGGAGCCCCCCGCGCCCCTCTCCGCGATCCTCACCCTGTCCTTCGATCCGCCGAGCTCGGGCTGGGTCTGCTCCTCCCCGACGCCCTGGGCTCCGCGTTCACCGAGCTCGCCCTGGTGTGGGCATGAACAGCTTTCGCCACATCCACAAGTTTTTGTATGTTGTTTTCCATTTTTGTCCCAGGATCTTTTATTTCCCCTTTAAAATATCTTCTCTGATCCGTTGTTTGTTCAGAAGAATGTTTTTTGATTCCCAGTTTCCCGTTTTCGCCCTTGTGTTCTAGTTTTACACGCTGGTGGTCCGAGGAGAGCTCCACGTGTATGTCCGAATGCTGTGTGTGTCTGCGGGTCTGTTGGGGTTCAGATCCTGTTTTCTCACTGACCGAGCAGAGGGGCCCTGGCTGACAGGGGGGCACTGACTTCCCTGCTAGTACTGCGCAGTGTCCGCTTTTGCTTCGTACGACAGGAGCTCGGCCGCTGGCTGCGGGAATGTTCACAACTGCCACGTCTGCGGGGTGGACTGGCCCCTTCGTTACTATATAGTGACCCCCTCGTGCTTGCTCCGGCAACACATATACTAAAATTGGAACTATATAGTGACCCCTCTGTCTCTTTTTACCATTTTTAAGGTCGATTTTATCTGATCTAAAGATATCTACTACTTTTTGCCTGAAATATCTTTTTCTACACCTTCAATCTCCATCCATGTGTGTCTTTGTGATTAAAGTGAGCCTCTGGGAGGCAGCATATCTTTGGATCTTGTGTTTTTATTCAGTTATTATATGTCTTTTGGTTGGAGAATCTAATTTTTTTACATGGAATTGTTGGTAGATAGGGACTTACTGTTGTCATTTTCTAGATTATTCTCTGGCTGTTTTGTAGACACCTTGTTCCTTGCTTTTTATCCTGCCCTCCTTTTTTTGTATTCGGACGTCCTTCGGTGTCTGTATGCTTTAACTTTTTATAATGTTCTTTTGTGTAATTGCTACAGGTTTTCTCTTGTGGTTTTCATGAGGATTTTGTAAAATGGTTTCTTGATACCTTCAGTAGCATTCCTCCAGTTGTCAAGGCTGCAGTGTATGGACTGTGTATCCAATAACGGAATATTATAATTCCGGTTATTTTTACCATATTTTAATCTTTAAAGTTGTGAGTGAATTCTGTACCGCCATGATTGTATCACAGAAGTGACCGACTATAAATTTACCTTCACGGGTGAGCTTTATGTTCCCTTCTCATGCTTTTATGCTGTTAACTGGCATTTTGTTATTTCTGCCTAGAAGAGTCCTTTCAGTATGTCACGGAGGGCAGGCCTAGTGGCGGCGAGTTCTGTCCACTTCCGTCAAGGAAAGTGCTGATCTCCCCTCACTTGCGCAGGACAGCTGTGTCAGTCTAGAGCTCCCGGTTGACAGGGTTTTCTCTGTCTGTAAATACTTGGAGTTCGTCGTCACATTCTCTCCTGGCCCAGAGTTTGCGGTGAGAAGTCCCCCCGGCCAAGGTGGGTCCTTAGATGCAACGCCTCTGTTTCGTCTTGCAGCAATCCAGGCTCCGTCTCGGAGGCCGCAATCACGGCACCGTAGCTCACCGCAGCGCGCCGCAGGTTCAGTGAGGTCCCCTGGGCCTCATGGACCCGGATGTCCACTTCTGACCCGGGTCGGAGGCGTTCATTGTTTCAAATATACTTTCTCTTTCTCTTCTCCTGAAATTCCCACAACGTGGCAATAATCCCCACAGGCTTTCTTCACGCGTGTTTCTTTCTGCTCGTAGTTGGCTAGTTTCAAAGGTCACTCGCTCTTTTTCGGCATCGCCAGGTCAGCCGCTGAAGCCCTTGAATTTTTCTTCTCAGAGATAATTCATTTCTACAATTTCTGGGTTGTTTTGTGGTTTCCTTTTTTATTTTTCATTTTGCTTGCGTGTTGTTGAGCGCGTTGCTCCGCATTTCCGTGTGATCGCTCACCGCCGCGCACTCACGGTTGTCCTCACAGCGCGACTCTTGAGGGGCCAGTGGTGCCCTTCGAGGGCGTCCTGGATCTCATGCTGCCCCCAAAGGCCATTCGGCCTGAAGCGGCGGGCTGCCGAGGCGCTCCGGCAGGAAGAGCTGTGCCCGGCTTGGGATGCCTCACAGCTCTCTCCTCACGGGGCCGGAAGTGGGGTGCAGCTGGGCTCTGGGCTCAGACTCACTTCTGCAGCCGCAGGTCTTGGGTGCCACTCAGTCACAGAACGGGTCTGGTCGTCATTTTTCTGGCTGTCGCTTCTCCCTGAGCCCGACCTCGGTAGTGAAGAGCTCTACAGCCTGGTCCTGTGTCTCGAGGAGGCACCAGGCCTGTCTCGCCTGCTACAGCGTGTCCTGCCCCTGGACGAAGACACCCCGCGGTCCCTGCCGGACACGGCCGCGCTCAGGAGCGGACCCGGTCGCCGGTGTGCCTTCGAATGGCCTTTGGGATGGGGGCTCCCCGGAGGTCAGGCTGGGCCGGCTGGGACCTGCAGGGTGACTGAATCATGTCGAGCACACATGGGACGTCCCTCGGGCCCCTCCTGGCCCAGGACACAGAAGGTGCGTGTGAGCCTGTGGCCAATGTGGTGTGTGGACCACATGGCCAGGACCGGAGTCGCGCAGAGCGGCTCCCCCGTGGCTGAGCCGGGGCCTGTGTGCTGGCAGTGTCCCCTCCGCGCCCAGCGCTCCTGTGGCCATTCGTGGTCTCGCTGCCGTCCTAGCGTCTGACTCTGCCTTCTCCAGGGACGCATCTGCCCTGAGATTGTGTCACTCACTCACTCTGGTCACTCGCGGTGCCTCTGCGGCCCTGTCGCAGCCATGACCGTATGCGTGCTGGGGGGGGCGGCGGAACCTGTGGCTGCCCGTCGGGGGGCTGGTCTGGGCGTATGTGCACCCCCCCCCCCCGTGCAGGGTGGGCTGCGTGTCCTGGGTGCTGTGGTCCCCAATCCTCGGACTGCTAGCTGCGGGGCCTCCGGCGGGGCTGGGGTTTGCTGGCCCCCCCGTGGCCCGCTCGCTGACCAACGGGGACATCGGCGGCCTGGGAGCTTACGCGTGGGCTTGGTGGTGGGATATTCGTCAGCTGTGAAATGATCCCACACCCCGTGGGGCCAACATCCTCCCTCTCGGAAACGTCTCTGCCTGTGAGGAGACTTCCGGGGCCGCTCTTGCCGCGTCCCGTCTGCCGGCCCTGCCCCCCCGGGGCGGACTGTGGCCTGGACGCCGGCCTTCCCTCCCACCCCCCCACCCCCGGGCAAGCGTGGCTCAAGTTCTTGGGAGGAGTTTGGGGTTTGGGGTTTTGGCTGTACGTGGGCAGGAGATCAGAGGGTACTGAGCTTCCTCTTGGCACAGCTGTCCCTGCCAGTAGGACCCCAGCGTCATTCACGGCTGAGTAAGGGCCCACGCATGAGCACGGGACCCTTGGGCTGCTCCTGCGTCTGGGCCACGGGGGTGCTCTGGGCCGCCTGCAGCTCTGCTGGACGGGCCCCGCGCCCACGGCCAGCGTGTGCTGCCCACTTTCAGTCTCCTCGCCGTAAGGAGCTCCCAAGGATGTCTGTGGCTGGTGGTCTCCTGGGTGGTGTCCCCCAGAAGTGCTGTGAATGGTGTCTACCCCCACGTGGTGTGTGTCCTTGGAGCAGCCACGGCGTGGGGGTGGGGTGGCCAATGGACCCGGCCCCGGGGCACGATGTGATGGGCAAGAACCCAGCCCCTCAGGAGACCTGCTGTTCTTGCCGCAGCACCCAGCGAACCGTGTCCGACATGTCCGTGCACGTCTAGAGAGGGGCCCTGAGCTCCCGGCCTCCGGAGGGGCCCCCAATGTGGGCGAGAGACTAAGTTAGCGCTGAGGGTTCTGTGAACCCCTGTGAATCCCCCCGGAACTTCCTGGGCGACACAGGGCCTGGGACGGAGCAGCCGTGCTGCTGAGGGGCGGCCCCTGGCACGTGTGGGTCCCTCAGGCACTCCCCGCCCCCCCATCCCCCCCCGGAGCTGTGGGACCAGGGAAAGATGTGGCCTTGCCCTGAGCAGCTCAGCACGGAGTGAGCAGGACAGGGTGGTCCTTCCTGGTGGACCTAGAGGTCCTGCGGCGGGGGTGGGGGGGTGCTGATGCCTGCGACCTGGCGCCCACCCACCCATGGGCTCCTGAGTGCTCAGCGGACATCTGTCCTCCTCTTCCCCCGGGGCTGTTTCAGTCTCAGCCGCAGGAGTATGGCCGTCCGCCCCGGGCTCCTGTCTTGCTGAGAACCCCCACGTGAGTCTGCCTGTGTTCCTGGTTCATGTGGCCAAGTCTCCTCCCGCTGCATGGCCCTGACCGGTCACAACCCTGGTCGCATCACGGGGGGCGCCGGGCTGCCTGCCACAGCCGGCCCCAGGTCACGGGCCTCCCCAAGGCCCCACGAGTGGCTTCTGTGGCGTCAGACTCTCGGGCGTGGCCGCCAGGGGTGTCGCACCGCCTCCTGGTCCGGTTTCTGGGGTTGCTTTAGGTCCCGTGACGTGTTTCATGTCTCAGAGCATTAGAGTCACCCTCCTCCAGGCCCTGCTGTGTGACCCCAGGCGCCCTGTGAGCTCACGGGTCAGGAGGCACCTGGCCCAGGGACATCCCTGCCCGTTCCTTCCTTCGTGTTACTGCAGACCCTGGGACCCGCACAGAGCCAGACACGCAGGCCGAGACGCCGCCCGACGGGTGTGGCATCCCGTCTGACTCGGGCTGTGGGGCGAGCCGAGCGTCCCTGCTCCAGAGCGGGGACCCCGCTGTGAGGGGGACCGCGTAGACATGCTCAGCAGCGGCGGGCGGGGCCTGCGCCGGCGGCTCGCTCGGGGCCCCACGGTCGCCGGACGCAGAAGCCTCCTCTTTCCTCCCTCTCTCGCAGGTCCAGGGAGCGAGCTTCCGAGGCTGGAAGGAAGTGACTTCTCTGTTCAGTAAAGACGACGAGCAGCACCTGCTGGAGAGATGCAGGTCCCCCAAGTCCAAAGGGTGAGTCCGCGGGGCCCGCGGGAGGGCGGAGGGGCGGCGGCAGGCGGGGAGCGGACAAACGCGCTGCGCTCGTGCTGCGCTCGTGCTTCGGGGAGAGGGTCCCGGGTGCCCCTAGAAGCCCCTTGAGAGCTCACGGGAGGACGGAGCGCTTTCCCAGACCAGCTCTTGAGCTCAGAGTTGGAAACGGCACTTGGTCTTCACACAGCCTCTAGGCACGTGTGAGACGTTCACTAACTGCAGAAAATCAAGGTGGGGAAAAGATTTTTGGAAAATTGTGTATATTTAAACTGGCCCATTGCTGTTTATTAGAAGCAGAATTTTTTAAAGTATATTTAAACGTGACAAGATACAGTCATTGAGAGCTGAGGGATTGCCAACGGCGTGTGAAGGGAGGTGAGCCGGTGGGCCTGGCCGCAGACGAGGCGCTGCTGTTTGGGCCAAGGGCGCCCAGGCAGCCCTGCTCCAGCCCCACGGCCGGGACGCTTCCTCACTCTCCCTCCCGCCCCCCATGGAGGGCTGTGGGCCCGGGGCTGCGGCCTGGATTGTGCGTGCGCCGTGACACCCTGGGGATGGCCCTGCTCTGGGGCTGGAGGTTCGCCGGCCTGGCTCCCGCCCCCTGCTGTCGAGTCCTCTCCCCACCCAGGGTCTGAGGCTCAGTTGTGTTGAGCGAATTACCCACTGGCAGCTTCGGACGGGCGAGCCGCATGTGTGAACAGCCGTGGCCACGGCTCGGTAAACGGGGTGTTGGTGTCCGTCTCTTCGTTCGCATCTGCAGCTTCCTGCTACCCGCTCGGCTCGAACACTCGAGCATTTCCTTGTGTGAAAACTCGCTCTTGGCTGTGTAGATCCAAGTGTTCCTTCAGATGCGGCTCCCCCAGCTTCGTTAATAGGCAGGGACTTACTTTACTAATTTTAATTCAGGTATAATTACAGATTTGCGTTTACTTTATAAATGACTTACACTTGTGTGCACAGCAGACCCGAACGAGGTCCCGGATCACGGGGTCACCCACACACGGCTGTCTTGTCTCCCACAGAACTAACTTACGGTTAAGAGAAGAGCTGAAGACCGAGAAGAAGTCTGGATTTTGGGACAATCTGGTTTTAAAACCAAACGTTCAGCCGAAGAAACCAGATGAGATCGAAGGCTGGGAGCCTCCAGCACTCGCTCTCGAGGAGGTGACGGCCGACGCAGGGGACACGGCGAGCGGCCGCCCCCCTCAGCCGGGCCGGGAGTTGGACAGCAAGGGCTGCAGGAAGTACAGCAGCCTGGCGAGCTCAGGGAACAGCTCCCGCTGGAGCCTGCGGTCGGCGGGGAAGCTGGTCGGCATCCGGCGGCAGAGCAGAGGCCACCTGACCGACAAGTGGGAGGAGCTGGAGTGACCGTCCGGCCCCGGCAGACGGGACAGGTGCGCGGAGCGCGCATTCCCCACCCACCGCGACCGTGGCCCCGTGTCTTCTCTCTCTCCGTGCAGGCCCCACAGTGTGCCGTCTCACGCCCTGTTTGCACGCCCACCGCTGCCCTGGTGTTTCTGTGAGGACGAGAGCAGAGCGCCTTCCCCGCCTGCCCGCGTCCACACGGGCCTGCCCGCAGGCTGACGGAGGGGAGCCCCAGCCACCTCCTGGGGAGCGTCCACCTCTAACAGCGCCGCTGGGCGTGGTCCCGTGAGCTGCACCCTGCTGTCCTCCCCTCCGTGCCCCCCCCCGTGTCCTGCATGTGGTGTCCGTGTGTGTCCGTGACACTCGACTGTAGCGGCGGGCCGGGCCCTCTTCTGCTCCCAGAAGCCCGCGATCCAGCCGTGAAGCCACTCTTCCAAAGGTTATGTTAAACTGCGTTCGACCCAGCGAATTCAACTTTTTTTCTTCACAAATCCAGGAAAGCAAATGTTACATCCGGTGCAGCATGAGATGCCACTCTCCGCTTCACCCTCATCTCTCGCGCTGGGAGGAGTCTCCCGTGTGCACGGAGGACGGGGACAGCGGTTCCTCCTTTAGGGCTCCTCTTACTCGTCCCAGACATCCACATTGTGATCTTCACGTTCTGCCGAAAGCGTGTTGTTGTGTGGCTGCAGGCTCAAGAGTGCCGGACGTGTGGGTCAGGTTAGCAACTCGATCCTCTCAGTTACTCTTGGGAAGCACGGATTTGCTGATGGAGTTTAAACTATATAAAATACTGCAAGTGCCTCTTTTCTATTATGTGCAGGTGTTTGGTTTCCTAGTGAGCCAGCTGCCCTGGCCGCCGAGCAAGGACAGGCCGCGCACTGAGCTCAGGGCTCCTTGGCAGGACCGCCGTGTCCGCAGGCGGTGCCCATGGCTGCCTCAGGCAGTGGTGGTTTGGAGGAAAAGGTTTAGAAGTTTTTTTGGTTAAAAATAAAACCTCCAGCGACACCGTGCTTACCTCTTGTGAGAAAACACAGCCCCCCCCCCCGGAAAACACTTGTGGGACCCCGCGCAGGCCCAGTGCCAGGACTCCTGATGGTAACAGCATCCGCCCATCTGTCCATCCTTTAGTAGATCAAGGAACTTACTTGACTGAGTTCTGAACGGGGGCAGGTCTTAAGTTTGTTAGGACGTGAAATGCTGGGGGCATTTGGTGACACAGGGAAGCTGGAACAAGTCCTCAGGGAAAGGGGTCAGTAGGTGGCAGTGGCCTCGCGGCCCTGCTCAGGCTGACTGGACTCGGGCACGCGTGTCAGAGCCAGAGCTGGAGGCGCTGTGTCTGGAACCCGAGCCCCGCGGCAGGTGGCCACACACCCGTGTGGCAACGCTAAGTGCCTGTAACTCACCTCTGTGCGAGTCTGTGACACGAGGCTGGCGACACGCCTTCCTAATACTGTTTCCGAACATCTGAAGACAAAGCCAGATCGGAATTGGAATACGCACTGTAAATCACATTTTTCTTATTACAAAGATTAATGTAAAAACAAGCTTTTTCTTCTGTTGTCTCAGACTAAATGAAAATAAGTATGTTTGTGGTTTTTTAATATATTTATTGCTGTGCTTTGGGAGAAAAGTATTTTTCTTGATCGAGTTTACCGAGCAGCTGTGTGATGTTCACGGGTTAGTGAGAGAATGTGGTTTTGGGGGTTTTGTCTGCCTTCTGTGAACACATGACATCACTGTGTAAAGAGCCAGTGGTCTGTGCTCCTTCTACTGTTGCTTATTTTGTAAGGGAAGTGACTGGCATTGAAGAAAGTAGAATTCATTCTCAGCTGAAGTTTTAAAAAAATAAAAGTACCATTCATTTCCTCTTCTGTTACTCGTCTGCGTGGTCCTCGGCATCGACTTTAAGGTGAATGCTCGCAGTGGCTTTAGTCACTGAAAGCTGATGGCACTTTTCTTGATACCTTAACCCTCATTTTAAAATGCAAACAACACAAGGAGACAAAGTGTCCAGGACGTACCTTTTGCATATCCGAGCAGTGGAGCCACTGGCTTCCACTGTGGCCAGTCTGTGGGGAGCCAGTGGCGTGCCTGTGCTCTGAGCGGACTTTGGGGTCGGGCACTGAGAGCCGCACACAGTGGAGAAGCCGTGAGCGTCCCAGCAACAGCAGTTTTACTTCATCACTATCTCTTAGAGGAAAGTCCGTGAAGAACAGTGGCCTGTTCCAGAGGAGATGGGTACACACTCCCTGCAGCCAGTGGAGCTCTGCTATCTGGGGATCTGGGGGTGCAGGTACGTCAGGGGGGCGGCCCTGCGCTCCAGTCCTGTCCTCGGGGTCCTACTACGTACAAGGGGTTCACAGGTCTGTCCCCCACCCTGCCCCGCCATGGCCCCCGTGTCTCCACCTTCCCAGAAACCAGAGCTGAGGGCAGTCTGTGCAGGTCAGGTTCCCCAGGGCCGTGGGATCTGTGGCGTGTGGGTGGACAGAACCCCCCCCCCCCAGCTGACACGGCTGATGCCTGCAGCCACCAAGCACAGGGAACCCAGCCAGCGGCGTGACTGTCAGCTGCGGTGGGGGAGAGTCACAGGGACGTCGTCCCAGATAACCCACATCCCGTGCGGGCAGGAGAGAACAGAATGCCCATGACCTATGGAGGGTGGGCAGTGGTCAAGCCTCTGGGGCCGTGGCAGGAGGGGCCCCAGTGGCCGCAGGGCTGGCTTTGGCGTGAGGGTCCGGGCTATCAGAGACCCCCCGGAAGGTTCGCAGCACCCACACCGCCCTCCTCCTGTTACCTTTGGTGATGTGCAGTCCGACAGTGGCTCCCTCAATAGCTGGCTGGGCTGTTTCAAAATCAGGTTTCTTTAAGTGTTTAAGCTACAAACATCGTGACATTTCAACCCTAAATTTATGCTACCAGCATGCGCTCCTCACCGGCAGTCTACAGACACCCACACAGACACGGACGTCCCCAGCTGGCTGACAGTGTCCGTCTAGCTCCTTGTAACCTTTTCCTCAAAACCAGGATATGGCGCATAAGCTACGTCGGGCCCCCGCGACACGGCGTCCGTGTCCAGTGCGGTACGTCAGGGGGCTGTCCTCCCGGCACTGCAGGCGGGGCTGAAGGCTGCTGGGCCCTGCTGGGGCCTTGGGAACCCTGCTTCCTGCCAACACAGCACCCCCAGGGTGGCTCCGGCATCAGCACGCCCGCCGTGTTTCTCCGCTGCCGCGGCTTCTGACGGATCGCACACCCCCCGTCGGTGCCCCCTGCACGGTCTGTGCGAGAACGTCCTGGGGTTCTGATCGCACTGCGAGGCCCGTAAAACCTCTGCCTCTCAGGCCACAGTCTCTCCCGTGTGTCCGGCAGCAGCTACGCTTAGAACACACCAATCCTGGCACTTTGGGTGGAAGAATGTGTGTCATCAACGTGGTTTTCAGAACTGCAGGTGAGACACTGTCTTCGGGGGAGACAGGCTGGATAGAATTTCAGCTTTCCCCAAGAGTCACCAGGACTGGTCTCTCTGGGATGACTTCCACTGAATGTCATTTCCTTAGTAAGTCAAAATTAGTGTTGGGGTTTTAGGAAAATATTGACAAGATTTTTAAAAGTACAAAGTTTAGACAATCTAACTTTTCAAGAGAGCTGAATGAGTCTGAAGTGGGAGGGATGAGGGAAAAACCACTCACTCAGGGCGTTGAGAAGTGAAGCTTGTTCTCCTTTGGAAACTAGAATTCAGAAGTCTCCTCCCTGGAGGCTTCAGGGCTGGTGCCGGAGGTGAGCCGGAGACGCCAAGAGCTCAGAGATGCCAAGAGCCTCTGTTCCGTAAGGAGTCTTCAAAGCTGGGCACGGAGAAGCTGCCCGCGAGGAGCCCCGCTTTCCTAAGGAACCAACAAGGAGAAGCCCCGTCAGGAACGCACAACTCCATGTACAACTCCACGTGTCCGCAAGGGCGTCGCTGCCTCCTGTTTCTTTCCCTTTTTGGTTAAGAGCTTAGGTGGCTTCGAAAGTCATATGAAATATTGGGGAAATCTATCTAATGTGAATAATTACCTCAGAAAGAATCATGGGTAGCATTTAAATTTTTCTATGTACTTTTTTAGAAAGCTTTTTACAGGGGCGTCCAGGTGGCTCGGTGGTGAAGGGTCTGCCTTCGGCCCAGGTTGTGATCCCAGGGATCGAGCCCCGCATCAGGCTCCCTGCTCAGCAAGGAGTCTGCTTCTCCCTCTCCCGCTTCCCGTGCTTGTGCTCCCTCTCTTGCTGTGTCTCTCTCCATCAAAGGAATAAATAAAATCTTTAACAAAATGGAAAAAAATTAAAAAAGCTTTTTACAATGAATATCTATTACTTTTTTTTTTAAGATTTTATTTATTTATTTGACAGACAGATCACAAGCAGGCAGAGAGGCAGGCAGAGAGAGGAGGAAGCAGCCTCCCCGCTGAGCAGAGAGCCCGATGTGGGGCTCGATCCCAGGACCCAGGGATCAGGACCTGAGCCGAAGGCAGAGGCTTTAACCCACTGAGCCCCCCAGGGGCCCCATCTATTACTTTTTAATAAAGAGAAAGAGAACAGTTATTTTAAAAATAAAATGTTAAGTGTCAAACATATAAAAGAAAAGAAAAATGTAAGTGATGGCAAAACAATGGCCTGCTAGCCAAATCTGGGCCACCAACTGCTTTTTCATGGCCCATAAGAATTATTTTTACTTTTTTTTTTTTTTTAAGATTTTATTTATTTGTCAGAGAGCGAGCGAGCGAGAGCGAGCACAGGCAGACAGAGTCAGAGGGAGAAGCAGGCTCCCTGCGGAGCACGGAGCCCGATGTGGGACTCGATCCCATGACGCTGGGATGATGACCTGAGCTGAAGGCAGCTGCTTAACCAACTGAGCCACCCAGGCGTCCTTATTTTTACATTTTTAAATGGTGAAAAAACTTACTCCTGTATCATGAAACATGGAAAGTGTATGAAACGCATGTTGGTGTCGGTCAAGTCTGACTGAACACAGCGCGCACTCGTGGACAGGCTGCTTGCCGTCCGGGGTTTTGCTGAGCGCGTGGAGGAGGGACGCGTGGCCCACAAGGCCCCGCATGTTCACAGAGCAGGTCTGCTGAGTCCTGCTATGAAACCCTGGGTGAACGACCCTCCTGGCCTCAGCAATGATCCAATTTTGTCTCATATAGGTACTCCTGACTGAGCTATGATTTTACAGTGAATCCCAGACATCCTAGAATTTCATCTTCAAGTTTAAATAAAAAACAGTTGGGAATTCATCAAGAAAATACGGTAATGACAAACATACCTGCAGTGAACAGTGACAGAATGAAAGAGGAAACAGGCAGCTCCAGGATAGCAGGAGAGACATCAATCCTCCACTTTCAATAAAGGATAAAATCCACCAAGTGATAATTCACTACATGCATTAATAGAATGAAAAGGAAAACATTATTTTCATTGATGCAGAAAAAAGCATTTGATAAAAAACAAAAACACTAAGAACAGAAAACCTACCCTGACTTACTAAGGGATAGAAAAAGGCCACAGCTAAGCTCCTACTTGGTGAGAAGAGACTGAGTGTCTTCTCTAAGGTCAGGAACGAGATGAGAAAGTCCACTCTCCCCACTCCTACTGCATACGCATCGTCACAGCAATTAGGCAAGAAAACTAATAGGCATCCCAACCCTAAATAGTGTAACTACTTATGAATGATACGATTGTATTTGCAGAGAACCCTGAAGGCTCTACACCACCCCCCAAAAAAAATTCCAAGAAAACTAAAAGCCACCACCAAAAAGTAGAATAGGCATGCTTAGGAAAGTTGCAGGACACAAAATCAATATAAAAACAACAGCTGTGTTTTTATACCTGAACAAAGAGAAACTGCAAAGGGAAATTGAGAAAATCTCATTTACGACAGCAACAATGAATAAAATAGTTGGGAATAAACTCAGCCACAGAGGCTGAATTACTGTACACTGAGAACTAGAACGTGGCTCAAAGCCATCAGAGCAGACACAGACAAATGGAAAAACCCACCGTGCCTGTGGCTGTGTGGCTTATGATGACATCACCCAAGGTGATCTGTAGATTAAATGCACTCATCAAAATCTAGCAGTTTTTGCAGAAATAGGAAAAGTCTTAAAATTTACAAGGACTTTCAAGGGATCTCAAATAGCCAAAACAATCCTAAAAAAGAATAAAGTGAGAGGACTCACATATCCTGATTTCAGAACTCACTATGAAGCCACAGTAATGAAAATAGTTTTGTCCTAGTGTAAGAACATACAGAGACCCACAGACCAATGGGACGAGACAGCTCGGAAACACACTATCACATACACAATCATGATTTTCAACAAAGGTGCCAACACCATTCAGTGGGGGAAAGGGCAGTGTTTTCAGCAAATGGTGATGAGAAAACTGGACGTCCACACGTGAGGAATGAAGTGGGGCCTTACCTTACACCACACACAAGTATGACCTCAGTGGTCCAAAGGCCTAAACGTAAAAGCTAAATAAAACTGTAAAAGTTCTGGGCAAAAGCGGAAAGTTTCACGACCTTAGGTTTGTCAATGATCTCTCAGGAGATGAAAAGGTCGGCCAATGCTGGGAGAAAGAGAAACGGGCTCCATCAAATTGATATCTGCGTGCGTCAAGGAACAACAGGCGACCTGCACAACAGGGGAGCACATCTTCCACGCATAAGCCTGTGAGGAGTTAGTGTCTAGAACATACAGGAAACTCCTGCAACAGTAAAAACACGCAACAGAATGGGCACAGGACTTGAACAGACCTCGAATACGACAGACAGACACGAGAAGGGGCTCCAGACCACTAATCACCAAGGGGACAGAAACCCAGACCCGCAGGAGACACCACCTCGCGCCTGTCAGAATGGTCCCTGTATGGTGACCGCCCCAGAAAAAGTGTTGGCGAGAACGTGGAGAGAGACCGGCACCGCGCTGCTGCTGGAATGCAGACTGCGGCGACTGTGGAACGCTGTTCAGGATCTGCTAGAAATAAGAGCAGCACGGAATTAGCATCTGACGCACCGATTCTGCTTCTGGGTGTTTATCCAACGGAAGGGGAAGCAGAATCTCGGAGAGATACGGGCACACCCGCGTTCAGAGCAGCGTCTCCACAGACGAACTGCGGTCCGCCCGTGCAACAGAACACGGCTCAGCCGCGAGGAGTCAGGAAACCCTGAGACGGGCCACGGCGTGCATGGACCCTGAGGAATGACTTTCAGTGAAACAAGCCAGTCACAAAAGGCCAAGTACCAGATGATTCCGGAGACATCCTGCATCCAGGGTAGTCAGATTCCCCACTGCAACAGGAGGCGGCGGGAGCTGAGGGCGGGAGCCGGGAAGTTAGTGTCGAATGGGGACAGGTGAGCGCCCAGGACAGGCAGATCCTAATGGCCTTCCCGATACCCTGTGCAAGCCGTCGGGCCTCTCACTAGGCAGCGTCTGACACACGAGGCAGGACCAAGGGTGGAGGGTGGGGTCAAGCATGCACCGGCACACGGTTCACGGAGGAATTCAGGAGGAATTCAAGTTGAATTTCATAAACACGGGATCTTCTGCCTCTTCAGACTGGTTTCCAGAGGACAGCACGCCCTCCTGCTGGTCACTGTGGGGCAAGCAGCAGAGTCCGTGTGACGGCGGGCTGTCGTGGGGGGCCTTTGCCTCTGAGAGAGAAAGGATCTTCCAAGAAGGAAGCTGCTCGTCCAGAAGCACAAGCCCTGAAGCTCGACTGAGCATCTGAAGCAGAGTAACACAGGGTCCCGCTCACACTCTGCCCTCAAACAGCCGAGCGACCACTGCCAAGGCGAGCTCATCCTAAGTCTGCCTAAGTCGGGACGTCCTCACCCTGACACCACAACAGGACGAAGACAACCCAAGAAATTCAGACTGAGATCCCCTATGAAAAAACCTGTGTGGTACCAGCGAACCCAAACCAGCAAGTCGGTACGAAAAGGACAGTTTAGCACGACCACCTAGTGGGATTTCAGCCCAGAAGGCAAGGATGGTCCCGTGCGCAAAAAGCAGCCAATGTGGGGCCTGTGGCAGGCTCCGTCAGTGCAGCGCACAACCCCTGACATCGGGACTGTGAGTCTCTGCCCCACAGTGGGTGTGGAGGTCACTTAAATATGACCTCTTAAAGGAAGAAAAATCAATCAATGCTTCGTAGCACACAAGCCGGATGTAGGATGAAGCCACGTGATCTCAACAGACGCAGAAACGCATGACTAAATCCAACACTCTTTTATGATTAAAAAAAATCTTCACGAAAGTACGACTAGAAGGTTAAGCCCCAACCTAATAAAGGCGTCTACAGGAAGCACATGGCACCCTCGCACTCACGAGGAAAGACAAAGCTTTCCATCAGCGGGAAGCACGACCCACGTCTGCAGCTGGGGTGGCACCACAGGCCCCAGCCCAGGCCGACAGGGTGCCCGGACTCCAGCTGTGTGTGGACAATGTGGGAGTCTGCACAGCGACCACCGGTCTGAGCTCAGCAGGTCACAGGGCACAAATACCAACATTTTACGGGGGTCTGGGGGTCGAAGGACAGCACTTACGGCACACGCTCTTGGCAGTCAGACGGTAAGTGTCCTACAGCAGACCTAGTTCCTCGTACAGAGACCTGAACCATCAACAGGGGCGCGTGGTGAGGGGCTAGAGGCCCTCTCTGTCCTCTGTGGCAATACACTGGGTGAGAAACAGCTTTTTGTGCCACGCAAGGGGCAAGGCTGCGTCTGGACGGCCTTCCTAGCTGGCGGTGCCTGCTGAGGCCCACCAGGTGCGTCTCACAGTGTCCCCTAACACACCCGCATTCAAAGCACCATTCCAGCGTGTAGTTCAGGACAATTCTGCGTCGCACCCCCTCCTGCACGTGACTGATGGCTGCCTGGATGCCGTCTGCCTTCTGCTCAGCCTGTGGCCTCTACTCCCTCCGTCTCTTCCCCAAGGCCGCTGAGAAGGCTGCCACTGTCCGCAGCTGGGCCGGGCCTCCCATGGACCACCCGGACGGGCTAGCAGAGCGCAGCGGCTGTGCTCCCCTCTGTGCTACCGACACGTCTGGGGAATAAGAGCTCAAACTTCAACGTCTTTTTAAGAAGAAATCAACACCAAAAAAGACCAACACTGAAAACCGGCAAAAGACACACGTTAGGCAACTTACCCAAAACAAAAACCCATGGTCGATCATGCAAAGAAATGTGGACACACCTTGTCCCTCACTTCGGCCAAGAGCACCGGGGGAGGGAGCCCGCAGCAGCCTTCTTCGGGGAGCTCAGGTGCTCCATGTGTCGCTGCCTGGGAAAATCCTAACTGCCCCCATTCACAGGGGCCGTCTGGGCACATCCTCCAACACGTGATGCCATGCCTGGGCTCTGCTCCTCCTCCGTCTCAAGGGGCCGGAGAGCTGCACACGAGCTGCCGACAGCCTGCCCATCCCAGTTCCTCCGTGCGCAGTGGAGGTGACTGTGTCAGTGACACCCTGCCTCCTGTGACAGTGCACAGCCAGCAGAACCCGGGAAGGGTCAACAGGAAAAGCCCCTCCTGCGACCCACAGACGTCCCGGGCCCTCAGCGCCAGGTCAGCACAGACAGTGATACTGAAAATCCAGAATCTTTATTTACAAAGACGCGAAACCGCAAACCATTTATATGCTTAGAAGAGGAAAAACTTCGGGCAGGAAGGAGAGATGATCTGCGGGGGCGCCCACCGCTCTCCCACAGCGCCGGGGGGGGGGGGGGCTCATCTATGTGGCGGGAGCAGGGTCTCGGGGGACAGGGTCCCGGGTGACTTGTAGATTCTTTCATAACATAATCCCCCAAATATCCAAAATAGACATGCATTATTTTAAAAATAAAACAATCTTTTAAAGGTTTAAATCAACGATATCAAAATCACAGACACTACTTTTTCAGGAAGGTGTAAAACCGAGGAAGTCAGATGAGTAAGTAAAGACGATTTATTACTTTGTCTAGGAAAGCACTTCCAGGACAGTGCAGGGGTGGCTGCACCGGGCGGTCCCACCACCCGCACCGTGGCTGGCCACAAACTGACCACAGACTGACCACGAACACAACGGTACCACACGCTGCGCTGGGCTCACTTCCATCAGTGAGGACTCACTTGGACACAACCAGTGCAGTTAAATACATATTAAGAAAAATAAATATTCTGCATCCCGTATTTACAACAGCCCGTTGTTCTGTCCCCTGCCCCTAATTACTACGAAATCAGGAAACCATGATCTGACCGTTAAGCACAGTAGCAGCCGTACGTGTCAGTGTGGCACAGAACGTGGTGCTACTAACCCAGGACCTTACTGAGCCATAGTAATAAATACACAACGTTGCAAACCTTCACAGACTTAAATGAAGAGAATTTTAGAGAAAGTGAAATGATTTTGCTTGGGATCCCTGATCCCCCTTCAGAACAAACCAACGCCCTGTGGCCTGTCCATGCGGGGGCGGGGGGGGGGCGCGTTCTCCAGGCTCCTGTAGCTCCCTGGTGACAGCACAGCACGGAGAACCCCTTCCACCTTCAGAACTTGAACAGGTCGATGAAGTGCTGTGGGGACACGGGCATGAAGCAGCTGTCGGGGTCGGCGGCGGTGCAGGGGTGCCCCGAGTCCTGCGGGAGGAGGCAGAGGGGTCACCACGGAGCACCGAGGCCACGGCGCCGTGTGGAGGACACGGACCCGCGTGGGCATGGGGGTTTGTGAGCAGAGGCAGGTGGGCCAAGCTAGAGGGCCGGGGCCGGGGGTTCTCTGCCTCCCTGGCCTGGCCCCGGAACGCGCGCTCCAACAGCAGGGCGCCCCCGGAGCTCGCACTCCGCGGGAGACCGGGATCCTGTTTCACAGGAGCAACGACTAAAGAAACAGGCGCTCCGCAGACTGACTGACTAGAGAGCAGAGACCGGGGGCAGCTGGAGGCCACGCCGGGTCGAGGCACCTGCCATGTGGCCCCGCGTCTCAATGAAAGCTCAGGGACACGTGTCCCAGTCCCTCTCAGACTGAGCCTGCCCCTGACGCACTGGCCCCAAGGACCTCCCGCAAGCGGCTCGGGGGCGGCTCTGGCCGGCCGGGGAGCATGCGTGGACGCGACACGAGGCCTGGTCGAGCACGGAGGTACCTTGAACAACAAAGCAAGGCGGCAGTCCTTTGAGGTCGTGGAGAAAGCGCCAGGAGGAGTGCGAGGAAGGGAGAGAGAGAGGGAAAGCGACATTAGCGAGAGCGCAGACCGCGAGCGCGTGTGGACGGGATCTGCAAACTCGCTGGAGCCGCCCGTGCTGAGGCGGGCGGTGGGAACATTCTTGGAGCCGGCGCACGACCACCAGGACCCATCCGTCCTGAGGCCGGGACCGACACTCGCCTTGCCTCGGAGTCTGGGCTGAACGCGGGCCGGGCTGCAGCCCCAACCGCAGACTCCCCACGGCACAGGCAGTGCGAGGCTGCGGTCTCCCGGCTCGTACCGAAGATGCCTGGGCCGTGTCTGGGGAAGCCGCTAGTCTCCCGCGCAGCCCAGCACCTGCTCTGCCGAATGCCCGCTGTCCACCTTAGTGTCGCTCCTGCTCCCTCGTGCTCTGTCCGCGCCCCACTGAGCAGCCTGCCGACCTCCCCACACGCTACCCAGCCACCCGCCCGCTGCCCCTTGCGTGCCCGCCACCGTGCGTCTTGCGGGCACCGTGCGCAGGCCACCTGGGGGATCTGCTCCCGCACGTGGGCGCAGACCTGCCGTGACCCCGCCTGGTCCTGCCCAGAGCCCCAGACCTGCAGCGTCCACTCTGGTTCCTGCATGCTCTCTGGTGGCGACACAGCCCTGACCCTGGTCCTGGCCTCCCACAGGACTCCTTCTGTCTGGCTGCGCAGTGACCCCCCACATCACCTGCACCACAGTTCCGGGAAGCTCAGCGACACAGAAATCCGGTTGCAGAACGGACGGGAGGAGGCACAGAGCCGCCTGTGTAACCACGGAGGGAGGGTGCCTTCCCTCCTGAGGCCGAGCCCAGATCCCACTCCGGGACCTACCCCCACGGCTCCATGAGGTCACCGCGATGGGTCTGTGTCGGGGGCCCTGACCCTCAGAAGCTGGGATGCAGGAGCCACGCTCCTCTGTCTGCGTCCACGAGCACCTGCAGGGTGTGGGTGCACACAAGCCTCCCTCGTGCCCTGGGGCTTGTGACGCAGGCTTCCCCACAGACGGACTTGGGCCTCCCTCACCCATCAGGCCGAGGCAAGAAGACATCTGCTCACAGACTCTGTGCCCTTGACAAACCGCGTCCTACAGAACAGCTGTGACCACAGAACACGGGACCTGTACCGTGTTTTCACCGCGAGGTGGGAATCCAACTAACGGACGTCAGTGACGGGGAAACAAAATCCCACGTGACTCATGCAAACGGCATCAGTGAACCTCGGTTAAAGGAAGAGAGGAAACGCCCTGCACAGGACCGCACTCGACTCCCACAGGTAAGAGGAAACCACAAGTGACACTATCACAGACGTCCTCGGAGAGGAGAGAAACCTCCAGGGGTCGTCTCCTTTGCAACAGTGCAGCCTCTGCCCCACGCTCCCTCCGACAAGCTACAGGTAAACGTATGGCAAAGCGAAGAGCAGGGTCGGTGCTGACGAGGCAGAAGCCGACGGCTGTCCCCCAGCAGCACGAGGGCACCGCACGCGGGTGCACACGCGGATCTCACCTGCCATTGACGGAGCAGGGAGAGCTCAGGACGCGCGTATTCGTGGTCAGGGAGACCGTGGGCACACATGCCGGCGTGAAAGCCAATGACCCGGGACATGAGCTTCCCTCCCGCTGCGGACAGACCCAGCCCGGACGTGTGGCAGGGAGCCAAGGGGCGGACGGCTTCTAGCCTGCCTGGGTCCTCCGATTCCAAATGTGAGTCAGTAGGTGCTGGTTCAGTTTCGATCAAATACGAAAACCACGTGTCCCTCTGACAGGCTGGGACCTCCCTGCCGCAGGGGCTTGGTGTGGAGGGAGCCGTGAGGAGGCGCTGGCAGGGGTGCCGGGGGCGCAGGGCTGGAGGCCCAGTGTGGGGCACCCGCTCCAAACGCTTTGGCCCCTTTCTCCCGGGCTGAGGGCTGGCAGGAACGCGGCACCACCCAGGACGGGCTGTCCCTGGGGACAATGTCCCCCAAGCAAAGACAGACACGTGGCGGCCCGACACTCCCAACTCCAACCGCATGCTGTACGGCGCACGTCCGTGACTCTGCCCCACCCCGACATCCGCGGAGATCCAGCTCGCCTTCTCAGCCCCACTCCCCTCACGCCCGCAGCAGAGCCCGTGGAGCCCCCCGGCCACCGCGCTTTACCTTCCAGAAGAGGATGCTGCAGTGGCGGCAGAAGTGCAGCGTGTCCCCGTACTGCTCCCGCGGCGGGTAGTGCTTCTGCAGCGCGAAGTACATCAGCTTCCACTCCACGTGGCCCTTCTCCGACACGATCAGGTGCCTGCAGAACTGACACACCACACACTGCTGAGCGCCACGCCAGGGGCCCCGGGACGTGACTCAGACCCCCGTGGACTGAGGCAGAGGGGGCGAACCCCAGGCCCCATGGCATGAGCACACGGGACAGCACAGGGCAGGTGGGAAGAGCCTGGTCTGCAGCGACGCCCACGACCCGTATTATGGGAAAATGACGTCCCATGCCCGGTGTCTCGACACCTGCATCTCTGTATGGAAATGACCACCTGACTGAAACCAGGGCCAAGGACCCAGCACAGAGGTGGCCTGGTGCCACACTCTGTCACCAAGGACCCCACAGTGCCACTGCACACCCACTAGCTCGCACATGATTTAAAAACAAAAACAAAAACCCATAACAAAAGTGCCTGGAGGACTCCGTCGTTAGGCATCTGCCATCGGCTCAGATCATGACCTCAGGGTCCTGAGACAGGCCCCGCGTCGGGCCCCCTGCTCCGCGGGAAGCCTGCTTCTCCCTCTGCGCCCCTGCTTGTGCTCTTTCTGATAAACAGAATCTTTTAAAAACAAACCAAACCTGACCCAGGAAGCAGGAGCACCATGCGGGTGTGGGGACACCGGAGCCCGTAGCTCAGTGGCCGGCAATATATGACGCACAGCCTGGGGGACAGAAGCGTGGCGGCTCCTGCCAACTTTAACACAGGTGCCATGTGACCCAGGATTTCCACTCAGGTGCACACCCACGTCCACATGAAAACGTGGACGCCAGCATTCACCGCTGTAGAATTCATCAAGGCCGCAAGGAAGAAACGACCCGGATGTCTACCAGCTGCGCAACAATCAGCGGAAACGGGTCCGGCCATGGAGCGGCCTGCTGACCGGCCACGGAGCGCCGTGCGGCCGGGTTGGGGAGCAGGGGGCCCACAGGGCGGTTCCACGGGGAGGGGAGGTTTGGTGGACCAGGGACCGGTGTGGGGCCAGGGCTCGGCGCAGGGCGTCTGTCCCTCAGGAACCACTGCAGGGCGTGAGGGCGGACTGCGGCCTCGGGAGACGGAGTGGCCTCCCCCATGCACCAGCCGTCCGGCCCCAGGCCGCGGCTCTGCCTGCTGCCCCCAGGGCCTCTCACAGGGCAGCGCTGGGGACCCCTGCACCAGCCAGCCCCACGCCCCGGCTTCTGCTTCTGCCGCGCCCGCACCCCCAGCCCACATCCTCCTCCGGCCTCGGACGTGGCTCCTCCCGGCTCCAGGAGCTCTTCCCCAGGGCATCCGCCCGGAAAACCCCAGACGTGGTGGGGCCGCTGCACCCTGGTGCACAATACTGAGGGCCACAGGTGCCGTTTTCTCAAGGACACCCCACCCCTCAGCCTCTCAGAGGGACAGTCTCCCGGGGGCCACGTGTCCACGACTCTGTGGCTCCACCCGCCCACCCGGCCACAGCCAAACCCGCCTCTGATGGGAAGAAATGCATCAGGGAGCCGCTGCCCTGTGCCCTGCCCGCCCCACACCGCCCTGCACCAAGCAGATGACCCGTGCGTGTGCGGGTCTCACGGAGCCCCGCGTGACGAGTATGTGCACCCAATGCCCAGGAGGTCACACGCAGACGTGCCCTGAGCAGGCCCCCACGTCTGGGTCTGCGGGCGCAGTGAGCGGGGAGGGAAGGTTCAGAGAGCCACGTGCAGGCGCTGGGGATGGTGACGGCGCAGGCCAGCCTCCAAGGGACACATCCCACACCACGGAGCCCTGAGGCCACCACACTCACCTGCTTCTCGGCAAAGTGGTACTGGCAGAGTTTCTTCCACAGACGCCTGTCCTCACTGAGCATGGACAGCGTCGGCGTCACCTGGCCCAGTGTGACAATGTCCCAGCCGTCAGAGAATCTGTACAAGATGTTGTTGAGCATATGCAAAGGGAGGTCACTGAGTGTGAGGCCGTCATTCACCTGCCGGGGTGTAAATAGACAGGGCTGCACTGCGTGCGACACCCAGGAGCACCAGACTACAAGGACACCGCGCGATCCCCTGACAGCAGCTCTTCAAAACACAACACAACCAAAGAGACACAGCTGAAGTGTCACCGTCCCTCACACTTGGCCATGAGAGCCCTGAGGCCCTGTGTCGAGAGATGGCTGGCCTCACGAGGACCCTGGAGGAGAGGAGGGAAAAAGAACGGAGGCCAGTCTATGCCCTCGGGTCCCCCAGACCCCGTCCAAGTGCAGGACTCACTCGTCAGACGTGCCACGGACATGGGGTGGAGAGGTGGCGGGGTCTGAGAATGGAGCAAATCAAGCCACTGATCTGCCACGGAGGCCAGTCCAGCGGCCAGCATCTACTGTCCAACGCGGGAGCTGCACCTGCCCCCCACAAGCCTGCGCCTATGTCCCAAGAAAGGATGTGACCCACTGTGCAGAACCCGTGTGTCGTGGTATTGGGCGGGAGAGGAGCACACACGTGGGCAGCCGAGTGTCGCAGCCGTGGGCTGGGCACGCACCCACGCCGCCTCTCACGGAGACGGGGCAACGGCTCTGACCCCTCACGGCGAAGATCCTGTGGGCTCAGGGATGCCTGCACACCTGGCCAGGGCCACACGCTTCTGATGCGGCTGGGTGACTGTCCTTGTCCCCAGTGGTCAGCCCCAAGGCCGGCTGGCTTCCTTCCGGCTTCTGTTTTCTCCAGTGGCTCCAGCAGCCCTGCACAGAGCGCACACCCACAGAGCAATACTAGAGCGGGGCTGCGGGGAGGTGCTGAGAGGCCAGCCACGCCGCTCTCATGTCCTTGCCGCCGCAGCGTGGCCGTCTTTATCCAGAAATGCTCTCCCGGCCCTTTGTGGGCGGGGACCCGGGAGGAGGTGTCCTGTGCCCCGCAGCAGGGTGACAAGTCAGGGCTCATCTCTGAAGATGTCTCAGGGGCAGCCCCTGGGTGTGGAGGCCTCGGCACTGGCTGCCTCTTTGGGGAAGAGCCCGGCGCCTGGGACATCACCATGCAGCGTGGTCACACGTTGTCACTTCAGATCCTACCAGCCAAGGGCATGTGCGCATGCGCCCCCAACGGGCTGCACAGCATGAGCAGGTGACAAGGGGCTCATGGAGCAGCTGTGACCTCAGGGTCTCACAGGCTGGCGCACAGCGGGGTTGCCCCGAGATAGCACTCGTGTGCCTCATTCCTGACCAGGTCTTCACGCCGTGACAGAAACTACCGAGACTCACTATAAATGCCTCCGTCTTTGGAGACAAGCTTCTGCGTCAGGAGCTCACGAACACCCTGAGGCTTGTCCAGGTGAATGAGGGGGGAGGAAAAACCCTGGATGCATGAGGCACCAGAACCAGTACCAGAACCAGTACCATAACCCGGCTCCAGCCTGCGGTGACTGCTCACAAGACACAGCTGCCACGCCAGCAGTTTCCGCAGAGAGGGCTGTGACCACTCCGACAGGAAGGGGCACGGGCAGCCAGCCGGACAGTCCGTTGAGGCGCAGGGCCTTCAGCTCAGCCCCCCACTGCCTGGCTGAGCCATTCTGCGCCACAAACCCCGTAGCCGTGTCACCGTGTGCAAAGGAACACAGCTCTGGGAGGTCTTGCCAGTGCACCAGCCCCGGTGACCCTCACTCCTGTGGAAGCACATCTGTCCTCACTCCACGGCCTTGCGGGGCTATAGTACCCAGGAGATGAGGACAGAGGACTGGCGTGAGCGGGGCCGCAGAGGGCTATCCCGCCGCCTGCCTGCTGCTGCCTTGAGGAGTCCTTGCCACCTGCCAGCGGACCGCGGCTGCAAGGGGTCCGTCCCCATGGACTGGACCCCAGACTCAGGTCCCAGGACTCACACACCAAGTCCCCTCATGGGCATGAGCTGGCCTGACCCCAAGGCACGCACAGTCCTGGCTGTCCTGCCCCGGGGGCTGCTAGGCTCCCTGCCCACAGTGACCCCCTGAAGCCAGGCTCCCTCCCATCTGGCCACACAGTTCTCTTCCCCAAAAGGCCCTCTGCCCCTGGTTTGCAGCAGCTGTAGAGCTGCCCGCCCGGGCTCATGGGACCACATCTATGCTGTGAAGAGTCGGCGTGACCACAGGCGACACTGTCACCCCCTGATGGGCCACAGGGCACGAGGCCACAGGGAAGCCAGCTCTGAGTGTGCGGTGGCACCCCAGTCAGGAGGGCGCCCCCACCGCTGCACTCCGTCTGTGCTGCCTCCAAGCTGGTGTCGACAACAAGACCCTAAAGGAAGCCCATGGCTGCTCTGCCCTGAGAGCCGGCCAAGGCGAGGAGAGACCTGGCCTCTGTCCTCTCCCCACCGGAGCGTGGATGCGGAGCGCACACCTCCCTCTGAATGATGCACGTCCCAGCCTCGAGCTCCCTTGCTGACGACAGACCCCCGCTGGCCACCTGCACCACCTCCTCCTCCGAGAACCACACACGACCCCAGAGGACAGCGGGGACGGGGGCGAGCACGGACCCTGCACCGGGGGCGGGGGGTCGCTGGCAAACGAGGCATCATGACTCCTGGCAACTATTTCCATTTCCAACATCTCATCTTCCCCGGAAGGCTCATCACCACAACACCTCGTCACCCGTCTCCACGACGACCAGCCCCACTGTCTTCCCACGAGCAGTCTAAGCCGCCCCACGGCCTCTGGCCCCGATGCACCTGGAACAAAGAGTCTCCCCAGTGCCCCGCGGGGCTGAGGCCTCACACTTGGGACCAGCGTGTCCCGTACCTTAGTGACCTGCAGGTCCTGCAGCTGCTGCTGCCAGCGGAGGACGGTCTCCAGACGGCAGACCCAGATGTTGATGTTTCCCACCAGCACAGACTTCCCCACACCCCGGAGGAGGATGCAGAGGGTGGAGCTCAGGTCCTGGAGGAGGTCCTTGATGAGCCGGGGGTTCTGGTGGTCGTCAAGGACTGGAACACAGCAACACACACCGTGGGAAGGTGACAGAGACCCGGCGCCGCGCCCATCCCCGTGGCACCGACGAAGGCAGCACGGACGCACTGCAGGAGGGAAACGTGTGACCCCAGAGGCCTGGCGCTGAGGGACGGACCCCGCAGGACCCGGTCAGCGAGGAGGGGTTGGGGTTCCAAGGGGACGGGGTCCGTGCAGTACCACGGCATGTTCTGGCAGCAGGTGGAGAACATGCTTCATGCAACCCAACTGTGTGCCTGAACACGACTGAAATGGTGAACTCGGAGTGTGTGCATTTTACCACAATAAAGACACTGATGTCATGTCAGTACGACCCCAAACTGGCATCACTTTTGAGACCCCGCCAGTAGGATGAATTTAAAAGAACATCAAATATTGCCGGACAGCGTGATTCGGGGCGTGTGCAATTTCAGCTTTAGAAGTAGCCGCGTCTGCTCTCCTTTACCGTCGTCCCGAGGAGCTCACACACGTGAGTGTCGCTACACTCGGACGCATCAACTCACGGTGCGGCATCTCAGGTCCCTCTTACTGTCGGCTGAGGATTGATCAAGACAGACTGAAGCACAAAGCCACAGGCTCTCCTGGGGCCTTGGCGACTATGACGCAGCCACGCTGCTTATGGGGACGCACGGCTGAGGTGACCGACCGGCCGCCGGACAGGAGAGACTCCTCTGAAACCCAGGGACCCTCCCTCGTCCCGTGGGAGCAGCCTGTCCCGATACGACGGCGTCACCCACCCTGGGGAATAGAGGCAGCCCCACCTCCTCCTGTTCTCAGACACGTGGGGCACCTCTTACCCTTCTGGACAATTTTGTCCAAAACGTTGAAGTAGTTCTTCTGCGCCACGCCGCTCAGGGACGTTAACTGGGATCTCGCGATCAGCTGCAGGAGCTGGAGGAGGACAGCACGTGCGTTCCTGAGTTTGGAAGCAGAAGCCCCCACGCCGCCTTGTCCTCTCCAGAGACCCCACACCTGTCTGTGCTATTCCGTTGCCTCCGAGGGTGGGACACTGTTTCCAAGAGCAGATTCCACGAGGTTTTCGTCTCAGGCAGGTTCTCCTTGGGCCACCTGTCCCTCAGTGCTCCCCTCACGTTCTGACCACCGGGCCATCTCCCGTGGCCTCGGCAGCTGGGAGGACCTTCTGTCTCCCCCTCACACTCACCCCGTGTCGTCCCTCCTCATCTGCCTACCCCTGCCCCCCATCCCTTGCCCTGCGTCCCAGTGTGGGCTCCTCTCGGGCCCCTCACCCACCCCACAGCACCCCCCGTGCCCACGTGGACCCACGTCTGATTCCCTGCAGCCCCGGCTGGGGTCTGCCTTCCCGTCCGCACCCCCGGTGCGATGTTGGGATGTCAGGTGGCGGGGTCACGGGCGCCCTCACACACCCCTGCTCCAACTCCCTTCTGCACCTGCTCTGCGGGGCCTCCTAGGCACCTCACCCCAATGCTGCTACCCAGAAAGCCACTGTCCGCACCAGCAGGACTCGTCGGGAACCCAGAGCCAGGCCTCCCTGGCCCAGGAGGCACACCTGTTCAGCCCCCCACACTGCTGCGGCCCAGTCCAGGCTGCTCGGGGTAACCGCACCTGCCTCCTGCCTCCCTGAACGCTGGACACTCCGCCTTCCCTCCCGCTCACCTCGCCAGTTTCCAGAGGGAGCAAGGACACAGGAGACAGCAGATGCTACAAGTAGGACGACCACGCAATGACCTCGAGGGGACAGAGCTCCCACTAATGCTTCCGTAAGCAGTCCTCTTCCTCTGCGGCAGTGACCGCAGACACATGCGCTGCGGGGCACAGGTGACCACAGCTCTGGTCACATCAAGCTGGACATGCTGGAGACGGGCTGCAGACGGGCCCAGGCCTGCTCCCGGCCCCTCCTCTTCTCGCCCATGTATTGCCCCCACCTGCCGGCTTCAGCCTTCAGTCATGTAAAATTCCAGAAGCGTGATTTTTAAGTCTTCTCAATCTCACACATTTAACAAAAAAGGAATGGAACTGAAACTCTGTAATACAGAGCATTCCAACCAGCCGTCCTAAGCCCGTGACCCTGCCGTCTGGGCTGGTTTCCCAGGAGACTTCGGGGCCCAGGACCCTGTCCCTGTGCTCAGAGGCCAACGGGCATCAAAGTGACACAGAATGCACTGGAAATGACCCTCCCGTTTGGGGATCACCTTGAGTAGATGATTTGTGAGTCGGGACTCCCACTTCTTGCTTTGTTCCTTTTTTCCCCTTTCCCAAGGACTCTCGTCTTATTCACAGACTTCTAGAAGGGGCAGTAGGAAGGGCTGCTATTTCCTTTAAATTATATTGTAACACAATTTACAATTTTACATGGGTTACAGGACCCCTCAGTGGGTCTACTCATCACGCAGGTGGTCTTGTGGACAGCACCGGCGTGTGGCCTGTTAAAGGTGGGCCAGTTCCCTGCAGACCCACAAGAGGGATGTTTCAGGCTTCTGGACGATGGGCTTCTGCTGATCCGCCCTCTAAAGGACAAAGCCCACACTTCCAGTACACCCCACGCCGGGAAATAGCCATCTACCATAACCATCAATTTATGCTGTATCACTTAAAAACGTCAGAGCTACAGCATCTAATTTAATCTTACTGAGGTCAAAGTATCAAGTTAGTTGAAGAGTGTCTCCTTTGACTGGAAACCAGTGTCTCTGATAATACTGAATGAGAAATACGAGTTTCTCAGAATTACATATGATACGATTTTACTACTATACAATTTTAAACAAAAGACAAAAATCATAAAACTATCTTCCAAAGGTGACAGAACTATAAACAGGAAACTCAGGTGAGCGTCAACCTCTGAGGAAGGAAATCAGGCCACAAAGTTGTCCCCAGATGGCACGTCTGCCGACACGCTGTTGGGAACGCCCTACCTGTCCAGTCGCACGCTAGACGCACACACGCTCCCGATACTATCCCATGAGAGTAAATATATTCTCTACTAAAGTAAACAAGCATCTGTGTGAGGCCCCACACGTATTTCTCGGTCCTTCCTCTTTAACACATCTTGTTCTTAGGGAATCGACAGATCTTTCTAGTATGCTGTAACCCAACAAGTTTCTGGGGAGCAGACTTGGCAAACACCAGGTGTAGTGGCCTACCGCTAATTCTTGAACTGACAACAAGGAAGATTTAAGAAAAATGTATCTTTTTTGTGCTAAGGAACAGAGAAGACATCTTTTTGTGAAGGATCTACATTTTAAAATACAGAACCAACCTTCTCCATTTTAAAAATGTTTATTTTTTATCAACATATAATGTATAACTTTCTCCATTTCTAAACACCTAGTTTTCTTGAAAAGAGAAGGAACCGTGGACTCAGTAAAATAACCAGTAATAAATTAATTATTTCAGAGTGCCCTACAAGTCAGTTTGTACCTTCAGCAGAACTCGCGGTGAGTATTTCACAGCGGTAGGAAATCACTGGCCTGAGCCACCCGACAATTCATGTCCACGGTGGCTCACTGGGCCCCCTTGCTTGCTCACTCTGGGAAGAACAGGCGCCCAGTGAGCTGCTGTGCTGGCTGCGGTGCTTGGGGCAGCAGGCTTCCTACACGGCCATCATGCACCTGAGACCCGTAAAGGTTGACTCCGCACTACTGGGAACCTCACAGGCCTTTTCACTGAGCTCGAAAGGCCACCACTGCAAGATGTCACAGGACACATTTAGGAAGGTCACTTGTTCCCCCTGAGAAGGAAAGTTCCTAAAACTAAGAGCAGCAAGGTCTCCATCACTGAACACGGCCGTGAACCTGCCATCACCGTGGACGTGGCCTGCACCCTCCACTCGGGAGGGCATCCCAAGGCTTCCGCAGCTGAAACCATCCTCCTTCCAAACATCTGTGAACAACTGTGCTCTGGCCCGCAGGGAAGACGGAATATGCACAAAACGCGGGTGCTGTGCCCGTGAGTGAAACAGCCCTCGGTCCCACCAGCCTCCTGCCAGAGCGTCGCCCAGCTGCGAGGGCCATGCGGCAGGCACGGGGTGCTGGGGACACGGGACACGCATTTGCTCCACTCCAGAAGCTGGGAACCAAGCCCTGTGGCCCCCTGGGATCTACAGAGCCTGCCTTACCCAGGCTCCTGGGGAGGCCCTTCCCCCCGCCACCCCAGCTTCTCATTTTAACGCTTCATGTGGACATAAGACTTTTAGGGACTGCCACTCAACCCCACAGATTCAGTACTTAGAAATATTTTGTAGGAACATATAAAACTGATGATTCGAATGCAGCAGTTACATGGAATCCTTGGAACGAAGTACCCAGCAGTAAAGGACTAAGTGAAACCCCCAAACTCTGAACTTTTCATGTGTGAACTGCAGGCGAGACGTGGGCCTTTCAGGGCATCCCGGGGGTGTGGCCCCCTGGCCATTCACACTGCACCTTTCCTGGGGGGAAGACGGGGCCAGAGCGGCTCAGTCCCGACCGACTCCATCCTCCTGGTCAGTTGCTCAAGCATCTCTTAGGGAAATCTGGTTTCCACCATTAAACGTTCTTCCAAGTCTGGAAGCTGCTAAAATACTCTTTCAGAAGACTGCGCTTTCGGAAAACCTCACTCGTCCAGCAGTTCCATGACCCACCTCCCGGTGACCATCTGTCAGCCACGTGCAAACACGGCCACTCGGTGAGGACTGGCTCACCCCCCAGGGCGGAGGGGTTAACAAACTCCTCTCACAGGATCCCAGGAGTTGGGGCCTAGAGAGTCGCAGACTGTCCCATCCCCCGCTACACCTGTTCCCCAAGCAGGTCACGAGCCCTGGGGACTGCCGAACGTTTGCTATACGGCTGAGTGTGTCTGCGGCTGAATCGCGGAGGGCGCACTCCCACTTCACAGAGCTGGAGAGAATCCGGCCCAGGACCCTGCACTCGACACCGTGAAAGTGTCCACCGCGTTCCGACAGGTGGGCGAGGGAGCGGCTTCCCACGCTGGGGGACACGGCCTCTGACGCTGGCAGCCGCAGGCTAACGCGAACCGGAAGAACAAGCTGAAGAGGAAAGTTACCATCGCAGAGGAAAGCCGGTGTTCCTACGAGGGTTTTAGTAAAGCCGAAGTAAACCGAACTGTCCGTCCATGAGATGCTCCGGTTACAGGCGCCCAGGGAGTGAGAGTGAAGAACCGGCTCTGCCACCCCCAGAAGATGAACAGTGCGCATCTGGGGAAGCGCAGGACGTAACGACAAGCGCACTTGTCTGGAGGAGTCCCAGCCGCGTTCTCGGTATCACAGAACACATGGCAGGGTCCTACCCGGGACTTAAAATTCTGTGCGTCCCCACAAAAATACAAATAGGCAGGCACACCTGTTTCCAAAAGAGAGCATTTCCTGGAGAACACCTGGAAATGAAGAGCGGCCGCCCGCGGGGGAGGCGGGGCCACGGGGGGAGGGGTGCAGGGGGAGAGGGGCCGGGTAGGAGCAGCCTGCGGAGGGATGGGGGGACTCACCACACTGTGTGGTGGCGTGCAGCTCCCTTCCTGAGCGTGTGCTGTCCTCTAAAACCTACCGAACCAGCGAGCCAGCGCAGGAAGCAGAAGAGGGGGCAGTGTGCCAGCGACGGCGGTGGGGCCTCAGGCCCATCTGCAGGCCCAGGCCCATGGACCGCAGGCACACGTCCCACGCAGCCCAGATGAAGGCGTAAGCACTTTATACTTCTGAGGGGATTCTCCCCGGGGAGTCCCTGCTGCAGGAAACACAGCGTATCTAACCCGGTGCAAACCTCAGCAGCTGCTGCTTTCACAACCTTCCTGGAAAACGCCCACAGCCCTTCAATCCACGGCTGCTCCAGCCACCCGCACACTGCCCTGCTGTCCCCAACATCGGGCAGGGGAGTGTGGTCTGTTCTTTTCTCCCAGCGCTACAGGGAGGGCCTGGGACCCCACAGGAAACAGGAGGAGGATGAAGGCTACACCCACAGGAGAGACCCAACCCGAGCTCCAGCAAGGACAGACGAGCGCTGGGTCAGCTGGCCCGCGTCTGTCCTAGGCTGCCAGCTGTCTGGCCACGGGCCCTCACTCCACCATGATGGACAAGGCCTCGCGCCCAGGGGGCTCTGTGGTGAGCAAAGCAGGCCGGGTCCCACGCTCAGGATGACCAGGCTGGCACACAGGCCACCCATGCAGGAAGGAGCCGGAGCTGGGGTTGAGTCGGCCCTGCAATGCCGTGCCCATCTCCCTCAACGTGGCTTCACTCACAGAGATGACAAGTGCTTATGGCAGAGCACAGCCGGAATCTGGCGCCAAAGATTCTCTGAAAGTGTTGGCTTCCTATGTTTCCAAGTGTATGCTTAATTTTCTTAAGTAAAATCTTCAAACTTCCACCACATCTGTCCTTAATTTAATGAAAGCAAGCTCATAAAACTCACCAAAAATGCTGTTAACATGACTTATAAATGGGATAAATGAAATGTGAGCTGAATTATGGATGCGGTATTGAGAACTGTTCACTCGGGGCGCTGTGAGCTCAGCTGCTTGGGCGGCTGTCTTCAGCTCAGGCTGTGATCCCAGGGTCCTGGGATGGAGCCCTTCGTGAGGCACCCTGCTCGGTGTGGAGTCTGCTTCTCCCTCTCCTGCTCCCCATACTATGCCTCCTCTCTCTCCTCCAATGAGTGGATGAAATCTTTAAACAACAACAACAACAACAAACACTGTTCACACGCTAAGGGTCAAATCTTTTTTTTTTTTTTAGATTTTATTTATTTGAGAGAAAATAAGTGAGAGCGCACATGAGCAGCAGGAGAGGAAGAGGGAGAAGCAGACTTTCCCACTGGGCAGGGAGCCGAATGTCGGGCTTGAGCCCAGAACCCTGGGACCAGGACCTCAGCTGAAGGCAGGTGCTTAACGACTAAAGCCACCCAGGCGCCCCACCAAGGGTCAAATCTAAGCTGTAACTTGACTTGTCTTTTTCTTTATCAAGAAGGAAATTTCTCATGGCATATTATGAAATATTAATTGCAAAGAGTTGATAAGAGAAAAATTACTACTAAGTGAAAATATTTGTTAGCATTGATTCTGTGAAGGTAAATTTAATAGCTCAATAAATTATGCTAAGGCTTTCAAAGTAACTGGCCAGGACAATTTTCGCAATCTGTTCAAACACAGAGGACAACGGGAGGAGATGGGGGAGACGAACCATGAGAGACTGCGGACTCTGAGAATCAAACTGAGGTTCTGGAGGGGCCGGGGGTGGGAGGTTGGGAGAGCCTGATGGTGGGGATTACGGAGGGCACAGACTGCACGGAGCACTGGGTGTGGTGCATAAACAATGAATCTTGGAACACTGAAAAAATAAAGTTTAAATATTAAAACAAAACAGGAAGAAGCTGGTTTCGAATTAGAGACAGGAGTTAAAAGCACTGTGACGCCGTGATGACCACCTAGCCTGAAACTAATGCACGGCAGCACGTTCATGAAAAGCAACGTGAGCACCGGTGAATAAGGACGATGACATGGTCAGCCGGCACAGGCAGCGTGAGCACTGCTGGAGGCGTCCGTGTTGGCCCAGAGCGGGCACTGGTGTCTGGACTCTGCTCCCAGCTGCCTGACGTGACCACATGCACCTCCCCACTTGCACAAAGTCAGGAACCCGCCCTGGCGCAGGAGGAACAGGCCCAGCCGCTGCTGCCCGCCCTGGGTTCTCCCTGCACAGTCACTCCCCGCTCCCCGGCTTCCCCGGAGTTCCCACCAACACTAGGCACACAAGTGACCCAATGGCTCAGCCCCAATTCTAAGTCAGCTACACGAGCTTGAGGAACACGGCACCTAAAATTATGTTTTCTCCTCTACAAAGCAGAGTGAGTACAGCTTGAAAAAATAACATTTGCTCCTCAAACTCAGACAAACATTATTAAAATTACTAAAGTAATCTAGTATGAAAATGCCGCAAACACTAACAGATAATCCCAAGAATGGCTTCTCCTATTGCATATAGGACTGTGGGGGAGACAACTTAGTTTGGATTTGTTTTCAGAAGACATCAAATTTCCACTCCTAACACGGTGAGAATGAGGACCACATCCACTCCAAAATGCTTAACTTTACTTCGGCAACCAAAACAATTTGTAATTGGACACTAAAATAATACCAATTTTTATTCAGAAAACATGTTAAAATCATTGATTAGTGTCCATTTAAACTGCTAACATCGGGGGAACAAGAGCATCTCATATTTTCATACTGAAGAGTACGTATTCATTTCTTCCACATAAATCCTCAAGGAAACCATCACCGAACACCTTGAGAAACATAAGCAAATGACCCAGGATGTCGGACACATGCCGCCTCCCATCTTGTTTCTCTGTGTCCCAACATGAACGGGCACAGACGAGTCCGCGTCACTCGCAGGACGAGCGCCTCAGCTGTGGACGCGGGACAAGCTGCCGTAGACCCGTTAAGCATCACGACAACCCACAGCTGCTCCCACGGATGACAGCGTCCGCCCCCAGCGGGCTCCAGCGCACGCGCCACATGTGCTTGTGCTGGAGAAGCCCACTCCTGAGCACACGCCCCGCAGTGCAACAAAGAATGCACAGCACCAAGCACGCGGAGGGCCCACCTCCCCGTGGAGGTGGCAGTGAGCTGAGTGGGGTGTCCCGGGGGCCCCAAGCAAATCCGGAGGTGAGAGCACAGAACGCAGCTGGGGGAGAGCTGGAGAGCTGGCGTGCGCAGAGAAGGTGCCAGAGCGCGGGCCGGGGCCAGGACCGCACAGGTGTGTCCACAGCAGCGCGCGGACTCAGAGCATCGCGGAGGCTGCCTTCTGTCTTCGCTTTTCGCAGAAGGCAGACACGGCAAGTGGGCCTTCGGAAGGCAACCCTGCCACCTCTGAAGGGGTGCGAAGGGGCAGGCCTGGGGGCTGAGAGGCGAGGATTCCCGCCGGGCAGTGACTGAGCGGGTCAAGCCTCACGCACCTGGCCTCGGCACCTCCGCAGTCCCTGGGCTCCTTGCGCCCCATCTCCAGGGAACGGCGCAGAGACTGCAGTGCTCCAGGAGGGCTCGGGGCCCTTTCGGGGGGCAATGCACACTTGCACGTTTTCTATGTATCAGAAAACAACCAGCAGAGGAAACGTAGTTTCATGGCCGTTATGTTGGCAAGAGGCTAACGTAGGTATTTTCATTTTCAAAAAGAGGAAAGGCTCTTCCGCGGGAGGAGTGAGGCACGCAGAGGGAACAACGAACCGTGAGCAGGTTCGGGCGGCTGGAAGGACGGACTCTGGCCCAGGGGGGACCCACCTCGTCGGAGCTCAGCACCCGCACCCTTGTGGAGCTCCCAGCTCCACCCTGGTGAGGACGCCCTCCCCCGGGACGGGGAGGCACTCAGTAGTGGCCAGGGACAGCTCTGGACGGCCTGTGCTTGCAGACAGTGCACAGAGAAATCCTCACCGAACAGAGACCTCTGTGCTCATGCACAGCTCCTGGCCACCGGACTCGCCGCACTCTGAACCAGCTGAGCGCAGCCACGGGGCCTCACCGGAGAACGGGCAAGGTGCCCCGCTGGCCAGGGCGTGCATCTGAATACAGCCCGCAGGGCCCAGAGCGCGGGACTCCAGACAGCACACGGCAGCAGAGGGGCCCACGCACACCGGTCACCGACGACGCCCTGGCAAACTCCGACCGGGGCCGAACCAAAGAGGTACTATTACCTCAGGTGTAGAGTGATTTAACGCACAATATTTCTGTCCCATCACTAATACTTTTAACTTCCTAGAAACCATTACAAGGAAACTATTTCTAACGTCTCACAGTCCTATTAAACCCGAAAATAACAGCATCGGAACCATCGTATACACTTTGCCTATAACACACATTGCACAGGGTATACATTCTCTGTGAGCCGAGACAGAATTTTCTGTACAAACAGATGGCAGTGCATCCAGGCTTCCGCAGACATGGACTCTTCTCTCCTGCCAGCTCGCTGCTGGTCCCTGAGGCAGCGCGCATGCCTGGGAGTAACACGGAGTAGAACGCGCACATGAAACCACTGGGCGGGAGTCTCAGGAAGACCCGCGCTCGCCCCTGGGTCTCCCACAGCAATGCACCCGAGGGTGCGGCTGGGTGACGTGGGCAACGTGAGGCGGCCCCGGGAGAAAGTGCGTGGCATGAGGGGCGCTGGTGCGGGAGAAACGCCCAGCACTTCTGTTTCCTCCTGAGCTCGCTCCTCGTGCTCTGCTCTGCTATCAAACAAGCACAACTTCGCACCAACACTAGAACTAGCGCCTTAAATATGTACACATGTCACCTTCAAATCCCAGCCCATCAAGTGTCCTCGAAACGGCTTTGAAACGAAGACTTACTTTGACCACGTAAGTGAATCTCCGAATGTCCTGAATTGCACTTGAGAAGTCTAAGCGGTTGAAAGCCTCTCCCAGAGTACAATAGCCGTGCCTCTGCAAAAACAGACACAGAGCAGTTGAGATCTGTAATTAGTCACTTAGTCAAAATGGAGTGACAGTTAATGTGATCAGTCTGTGCAAATTTTTTTTAATTTTGGGAAAGGGCATTTGTTTTTATGATATATTCCATCCTTAGTGGGGAGTAAAACAGCAATGGTAAATGTCACGTAGAATTAAGACGCTACATTCTGCCATTCTCACACCACTACAGACACGACAAAGACAAACACTTGGTCAGGATCCTGGTGATTTCTCTTGTCGGACAAGCTGGGGAACTTCAATCTCACTGGGGTGTGTTCTAGGCTAAGCGCCTACAGATGCACAGGCCGTCTGCCCGGCTACTGTGAAGATGGGTTTGCTGCAGACACACACGCAGAAACGCCCACGCCCTGTGCAGGGAGCCCCTTGCCCCATGGGTCTACAGGGCTCCCCGTGGGTCTGGAAGGCACCCCGCACACCGGGCCAAGGCCTGAGGCCCAGGGCTGGGGGTGACTACGTGCAGTGTCCGGGGGGGAGCAGAAGACACCTGGCAGCGAAACCAGGAGCTGGTCGTCAGACCCACAGGACCCAGAAGCCAAGGGAACAGGTGGACACGGAGAACGTGTTTTCGGTACTGGAAACCCTGCCACCTATTTCAGCTGCGTGTCCTTCATGACGGGCCCTGCAGTCTGCACCGGTCTGCACGGAGCTGTGCACTGGGTGTGAGGAGTCATTCCAAACTTGAGCTTCTGCACTGGAAATCCTGAGAGTATACGGAGATTTTCAAGTCACGGTTGTGGGGTTAGATGAACTCGTGACAGTCCTAGAAACATGAGGTGACAGATGACCCCTTGCCTCTCAAACAGATGGTGGGACAGGCGCTAGTGAAGCAGCTGGAGTGCACGCCCGCATCTCAGACCAAACACACCCCATGAAAGTTGATTTGGTTTTGTGCCCAAATCCTAAGAATGGTCTTAATGTGTGCACAAACCAACAAGACACATGTTTTTAAACAATACACGTTATTAATGAGTATCTACTATACGCAGACTATTTTCCTGGGAGCTGTGCAGGAAGCAAAGGTGAATTATAGATTATAATCTGAAGTCCATCACTGCTGACATTTCTACTCCTCCTTGAATGGAACTGTAAATGCTAGTATAGACACAGACTCCTTTTCAGGAGGCCACCCATGCCACAGCGGCTTCTTTTCGGGGGGGATTAAATCTAATTGACAGACTATGAAACACTTGTTTGGGCCACACGAGCCCGCCTGCGTTTGGGGGGCCTGGTACCACACGTGGAAGCTCAGAGGCTGTGGGGCAGCCCCAGTGGGCCACGCAGACAAGCAGCAACAGTACCTGGTCCGTATCAGGTGCTCAGCCCAGAGACGCAGCCAAGGGTAAGAAGCCTGGCTGTGCTCCTGCCCCAGGGCCCACGCAACACCTCTGCAGTCTCACCAGAAATCTCCCTTTGCTGCTCACGCTGTCCTGACTGGCTCTCTGCTCTGTAGTCCGTGTGGTAACACAGAGCAGATCAAGCATTACACAGGCATGAGCAGCAGCCAGTCAGAGTCTGCCAAGCGCTCTCATGAGCGTGTGCGTAAGCCGAGACCGAGCTCAAACCCACAGCAGTCCTCACCACCAACCGGCCGGATCAGTCTTCCGGCTCAGAAGCCAGCCCTAAGCTTCTGGGAAGTGGCGCCACATCAGAACAACCATCACTAACACTTCTGGACATCGTACCCCTACACTAAACAACTACTTCCTCAACCGTGCTCCCCGACTGCTACCAAGTAAGGAAAGGAAGAGCGTCTCAGGCTGCGAAAGGGAGGAGGCGTCCATGGGTACTAAGGAGAGAAGGAGGCAGAGTCAAAGTGAAAGGCCCACGGCCCACAGAAAAGCTGCCGCCAGCGTGGCAAAAGACAGGAGCAGGACGGGCTCCCACTGGTCTGGAGAGGTTCAGACTTCACCACAATGTCACACCGGTTCTAGATGGGGGCCACCCCTGTTCTCACTGCCCGCAACACACGAGAGCAAGGACACACATGCCAGCAGCACCTGAGCTCACACCAGCAGCTTCTGGGGAGAGGCGGTGGGAAAGCGTCACACCGTCTAAGGGTCCATCCTTGCTCTGAAACAGCCCTCCGGTTGACGCAGATCTGCGGCGGGGGCACTAACCACACACAGGTACACACAGGTACACACACGTGCGTGCACACACATGCACACACGAGTCACCGCTTCAAAGATCCTAGGTTTTCATCTGCTAGAATGTGAGCCAGAGATCTCATACTGCAAAAGAGAGAATTTATTTAATATGACATTACGTATTCAACAGAAAACACCAAATACACTCTTATTTATAATGGAATACTTACTTCTCTCGTGCTTTCTTTATGGACATAGATCCATTTCTCACGATAAAAACCTAGAATAAAAATTAACTTTGTTTTTAAAATCTGGCAAATCATTTAAAATGAAGATTTTTACGGAACTTCAACAGTTGTACATGGTAACAAAATTAATCTGACTTAAACAGACAAGAGATGCTATCACTTGGTTGAATGTCAACAGAATTGCTCTGTTTCCCGACACCAGTTTAAGAGCTGCTGAAACATCTTGACATGAAAAATGACTTCAGATCGTGTCACATCTTAGCAACTTGGACGAAAACTAGCCTATGAGAAATGACTTCAGATCGTGTCACATCTTAGCAACTTGGACGAAAACTAGCCTATGAGAAACCGCAGTTAATAGTGAAACATAAAGGACTATAAAAACGGGATTTGTAAAAAAAAAAAAAAAAAAAAAAAGAATTGATTAGTCATTAATTCTGAGTACCCTAACAATTTTTCTTCTTCTACTGTTGCCTTTTTCATGCAACTCAGACCCTGAACCTCAAGGACGTGGCGACTCTGTTCTCCACAGGACTCCGTCTTCCCCAGCAGCCTGAATACCCTAAGACAGAGGCCAGCGACTCCTGCTCGGGCCACAGTGGGAAGTGGGGCCTGTCGCGCAGGTGAGCCACGGGCAGGAGGCTCCCTGCCCGACCGGGCCTGCGTGCTTCCCTTGGCTCCCAGGCCAGCTCTGCCCGGAGTCCAGAGTCAAGACCCCTGCGACCTGGGCTTTTTGCTTGGGAGCGAACGGGTAATTGAGCTCACGACCATTTTTCAGTGATTACACATGCATGAGCTGCTTTTTGGGTTTTGCTCTCTTTTTTGTTTTAGCAAATCTTGCTCACTAAATGGTGAAGCTGCAAAGAGTCTGACAACCAAGTCGGTGGGCAGTACTGCATACAGAGCCGTTATTCATGTGTCTGCCGTCCCCTACTTCTTCAGACAGCAAATCGTCAAAACAATTTAGTATGTCAATATATTAAACAAGTAAAATACCATGAAATTGTTAATAAAAATGATCTTACATTGAGCATTTGTATCATTTCTAAAATGATCCTTTTTCCTCTTTTTGGACGTGTATTCCTGCTCTTCGTTACTGAATATTTCTTCATCGTCACTATTTAAGATACTGAAATAAAGACACATTTTATTAAAGACTTTCACACGGAGATCTTCATTCGGCTTTTCTTTTATAAAACAAGATATTGGTTTGCAACTCAGGAGACCAAAACAAAAATTGGGAAATTCTGAAAGCAACCATTGACTTTCAAAGCAGCACATTCCAAGTCTGAGGTTACACGGCTAATGTGTCCTCTGTTGTTTGCGGCAAGAAATCGGAGGTTTACCAGGTCCTTCTGAGGATGCCAGAGCAGGAAGGGCAGAGCGCGGTCAGACCAGGCCAGGGTGTTGGGTACGCGCCACCAAGAGAGGCTCACACTTGATGGCCTTCACTGTGACACGGACAATACTACAAACACTCGGGAAGTGGGTCAGTGGGAGAACAGGGTGCCCAGGACAGACTCATGGCGTACCAACTCCTGAGCCCACATCTCCTTCATCCTCCCCAGGCTAACCCTAACCACCACCGCACAGGAGCTGGCTTAGGAAGCACCGACCGAACAATACGGACTGTTAAGGTGCTTAACTGAAGCCAGGTGACGGAAAAGGTTGATTTTCCTACTTAAATACATCTAATTAAAAGCTTTCCCAATTTCTCTTTTTCTTTCTTCCCCATTTTTTTTTTTTTTTTTTTTGGCTAAAATAAGGAAACAATAAGGCACTAACTCAACAACTTAAATACATTTTCTTTAAAAGGTACTTTATAGTTTAAAAAAATAATAACAGTACACAGCATTCCACCCCATCAAAGGTAAAGGTGCACACAATTTTTATTTCCAAAACATCATGAGTGGGCCAGTTAGAGGCTCGCAGAGAGGTAATGCGCTGGCTGGTGGAGGTCTGGGCCCAACACTCGGGCCGAGGGCTAATGCTGCTGTTTTCCAGCACACTCGACAAGAAGGCGGTGACAGCGCCACTAGCCAGAGTTTACATCTCACCAACGCAGCTGCCTGCACCAAGGGAATCCATTTATCACGGTCAGAAGACACTCACACCGCACTGGCAACGGCTGTAAATCACCAGGACAGGTGCAAGTGCACTGACGAAAACATGCGAAGTTTCCCATTCGGTGGCAGGTTCCACCAAAGGAACTCCTGGATACCGGCTGGTCCCATGGTGCCACACTCAACCTTAGGGGAGTCAGGTGTCCTTGATCCAGATCCTGAACACAAGTCAGCTTTTCCAAACTAGAGCCAGGAGCACACCAAGGAAGGGCAAACATCTGCTGCTCTCCACGGCCCACGCCACACAGACGACACAGCCTGCAGGACGGACCCCCGGACGGGAGACGCCGTTCTATCCCGCAGACACGAGGCAGGACTGGCTGCAGGAGCTGTCCTTCTAGCACGTGTATCACAGTGTGGCGATGGCCCCTGGGGCTCCCCATGCTAGCACACACACAACGTGGCCATGTGGGTAGTGTGAAGGTGCTCACTGGACTCCGTCAGGTCCCGGGGCCACACCAGGCATGGCACCCAACTTGGGTCCACACAGAACATCAAGAGAAAACACCCACTCTAAGGAAACGAAGTTGCCATTTTCACAAAGCATATCTTCAGTGGTTTTTATACTGCCAGGTAAGAACATACACATATCTAAGCAGGTAAGAAAAAGAAATGCTTCCAAGATTGACATTCAACATTTAAAAACATCATTCCATGCTAAGCGAAGTAAGTCAGAGAAAGACATTTATCATATAATCTCTCTGATATGAGGAATTTGAGAGGCAGGGCAGAGGGTTACGGAGGGGCGGATAAAACAAGATGAGATCGGGAGGGAGACAAACCATACCTAAGAGACTCTCAATCTCACAAAACCAACCGAGGGTTGCCGAGGGAAGGGGAGGGAGAGGGTGGTGGGTGATGGACACTGGGGAGGGTGTGCGCGATGGGGAGTGCTGTGACCTGTGTGAGCCCGACAAGTCACAGAGACCTGTGCCCCTGGGGCTAATGATACATTGTTTGTTTAAAAAGAAAAAGGGAAGGAAAGATGGGAGGGAGGGAGGGAGGAAGAGAAACTCTCACTCCATTCCGTGCGCACGGGAGCCGCTGAGCCACCGCAGTTCACAGGGATGCCCGCCTTTATCACCTCTGGTTTTACACGCGAGATCAACAGCGCCAACTCGGATTTAAAAGTCAGGAAATTGGGGTGCCTGGGTGGCTGAGTGGGTTAAGCCGCTGCCTTCGGCTCAGGTCATGATCTCAGGGTCCTGGGATCAAGCCCCGCATCGGGCTCTCTGCTCAGTGGGGAGCCTGCTTCCCTCTCTCTCTCTGCCACCTCTCTACCTACTTGTGATTTCTCTCTGTCAAATAAATAAATAAAATCTTTAAAAAAAAAATAAAAAAATAAAAAAATAAAATAAATAAAAGTCAGGAAATTTAACACAAAACCAAACAGCTGAAATAAAAATGAGTAGAATGAACAGACATTTCTCCAAAGATGACACACTGGAGGTCAACAGGCACAGGAAACGATGCTCCGTCACCAGACACGAGGGACACAGTGAGCGGCCAGCTCCCACCTTGCAGGACGGCCACCACACAGAGCCTGGAAAATAACAAGTGTTGGCGAGGACACAGGAGCCCCTGTGCTGGTGGGAATGAAGGGCAGCCTCTTCGGAAACACGTGTTTAGCAGCACCCCTACAGAAACCAAGCACAGCACCCCTGGCTGACCCAAGCCCCCTCCTGGGTGGTGTCTAGGAGTGAAAGCAGACTGTCCACGGGCACCTGCACACCGGCGCTCCCGGCAGCTGGCAGGCCAGAGCCACTCGTGTCTGCGCACACGGGTGGACGAGCACCACGGAAGGTGGTCCCTGCACACAACAGGGCATTCTCCAGCTCGGAACAGAAGGGAATCCCGGCACACACCGGGACGTGGGGGACTCAGAGGACATCATCGGAGTGAAACAAGCAGTCACGGGAGGACAAAGTCCGCGTGCTTCCGAGAGCCTGTGGGACGCCACGGAGTCAGAGAGCAGGGTGGACGGAGCTGGAAGTGGGAGGAAGCGTGGCGTCCAAGCACGGGGACGGGGCATCAGTGGGGGGCATGGGGAGGGCTGCAGAGCGGCGCGCACACACTCAGAGTCCCCCACACCCGAAGACGGCGAACACGGGGCGAGGTGCGCTTTATTCCCCACAGTGCTCGGGCCCTCCCTCTCTGCCAGTCGTGGTCCCCTTACCACCCCCAACTGCTCTGAGGTAAGCCCCCAATGGGCTCTCTCTCAAGATGACCCCAGTCCTGCTGGGGCAGGTGTGGCGAGTGTCTCTTCACAGACAAGCTCCCGCCAGGCAGGGAGTGGGGGGTCCCCGACGCCTGCGGTGTGCCCTGCTTCCACAGGAAGCTCCCGCGGCCCCCACCACGAGGCAGGGCCGCACACTCTGGCCAGGAAGCCCGTCCGCCTGCAGCTGCACCTCGTCGGGGCCCTTCTCCGGAGCCGCCCGCGGTCTTCTGAGCACACTTGGGCCCCGCAGTGATGCACGGCGTCTCTCCTTCCCCGGGTTTCGCTCGGGGCGGGAAGCTGCAGCCCCCAGCCCCGCCCGCCTGCTCCCAGCAGGGACCTCACACGCTGCCTGGACGCAGGCAGGATGGGGCTGAGGAGTGGCCCTTCAGAACCCGCCTAAACGCTCACCCCGGTTCCAGGGCACGCCACCTTACCAGCCCTCGGAGAGGTCTCACGCCCTCTCTCGACGTCTTCCCCTTCCTCTAACGGGACCGTTGTGTTCGCTGGACGCGTCCAAGGCTCCCTTGCCCTACCCCCATCTCAGAAGTCATTTTCTCCTCCTGCTGCTCAGGCGGGTGCTTTCCACTCGCCCACCTCCCCGATCCCTGCCCGTCCTTCTGCGTCCCCTCGTCTGCTGTGCGTCCCTCCGGCGTGACCGTATCCTCCGGCCCCGACCATATCCTCCGGCCCGACCGTATCCTCCGGCCCCGACCAGCTCTGTCTGTGTCTCCTGTGTCCGCCGAGGGCCTGGGTCCACCCAGCCTTCCCTCCAGCTGAGCGAGCATCTGCATGACCGTTCGGCTCTTCCTCAGGCACTGCCTGCCTCTGTGTCGGGCAGTTCTGCTGCCGTTGTGTCTGGTTCTCCCGGAGCACAGGCCTCTGTCGACCCATTCTGCTTGGCCTTCTGTGTGTGTTTTCGTGAGTCCTAAACCTGAGGAAGGGTACTGTGCCTGCCGGCGACTGGGCAAGCTGGACAGAGCTGTGGCGGGTGGAGGCTGGGGGTCGGAAGGCTCTCCGTGCCAGGCCGCCCTGTGGGATGGCCAGAGCCACCGTGGGAGTGGGTGGGAACAGCCCCGAGGCTCCCCATGCAAACGGCACTCTGGCAAGACGGTGGCGCTAAGCAGCTGTCCCAGGGCCTTCCCAGTGTGGGCACCCTGACAGGACAGTACGTGAGGAGAAGCAAACACAGGCTGATGCAGTCTCTGGGCTCTCATGCGGGGGGCACCCCGGAGGGACAACTCGGGCGGGGGGGCCACCGAGGTGCTCCAGGCTGCGCACAGAGTGCCCTGATGAGACTGCTACTGCCGAAGTGGGCACGGGCCACGGGGGTCTCTGGGCCGAGCGTGGAGGGGGCATCCTGGCAAGACAGCAGATGGCAGAGTCGGGGCAAGCCAGGGCGTCCCAGGCGCTCAGTGCAGGGGCGCCCTGGGGGGCTGGCTGGCAGGGCCTGGAGCCACCAAGCATCGGAAGCTGAGGCGGGGAGGGTCTGCAGTGTTCCTGGGTGCTCTGCACCTGTGTCGCCTTGCTGAGACAGCGGGAGCTGCAGTGAGCACCGAGCGGGGGTGCCCCAGGGTGCGCAGTGCTGGGGATACCTCCCAGGGGCGTCTGGGGCTGCTGTGGGCTCAGGGGCCTGGGTGGGATGCGGCAGGCTGGTCAATGCGCCTGAACCCTGTTCCCATCCACACTATCAAGGGGAGGGGAGAGGTAAACCATGAGGCTCACCAGCCCCAAACCCAGAGAGTCCAGCAGCTCTCCACGGTTTGGTACAATTTTAAGGATATCTCTTTTATAAGCTAATTATCTTTTCAACGGTGGCTCGTTTCTGTGCCCCAGGGCCGACGCGTGTGCCCGCAGTTCTTCGGCACCCTCTCCCTGTTGTCGTTCACGGCACCGGGGTGGGTCCTCCCCCACGGTGTCCTCCTCTGCTCACTCTCTGCTCGGTCTCTAGGTCTGTTGTGCAGAAGCTCCTCGGTCAGCCCTCAGTTCTTCTTCAGGAGGAACTGCTCAGTCAATAGTGCTGGATTTGGGGGTTCCCTGGAGCTGGTGAATTCAGTGGCTTCCTACGCTGTCATCATAACCGGATTTGGAAATAGGACCTCTGGCAATGGAATTAAGTGAAGGGGCTTGAGATAAAATCACCCTGGATAAACCATGGCAGCCCCAACCCCAAGAGCATAGAAGCCACAGGAAGACTGGCAGGGGAAGGCCGTGTGACTGTGGAGGCAGACACTGGAATGAGGCAGCCACCAGCCAAGGACCGTAGGACTGCCACAAACACCATATGCTGGGGATGGCCCCCAGAGCCCGTCCACACCTGCATTTTGGACTTCTGGCTCCGACACCACTGATGTTACGGTTACGGCAAAGCGTACCTTTAAATTACCTGAGCTCAGTACTGATCTCAAAAGCGCACGTGAGCTATCAACTCTGCTATCAAACACAGCAGACACTGGGAGAGAAAGCTCAGCAGACTTGATGCCTCATCAGAAACACAAACCACAGCCAACCTCAGATAAAAATGTGGCCACTTTCCCTCGAAACGGAACAAAACCCGGTGACGCCCGCAGACGAACGAGTCCAGGCTGACGTCCTCTGGCAGCTCCGTCGGGCCCTGAGCTGTGCGTCCGCGGCGACGTGGGGCCGGACAGCGCGCTCTCCTCTCCCCAGCGCCGCTGCGGTGGGAGCTCCAGCAGTTCCCGCGACAGTCCGCACTTCCACGTCCGTCCTCAGCGCAGGCCTGTGTGTTTGCACACACACTTTCCAAGAGAAAGACCAAGCGTCATAGCTCAGCTTCCCCCGCTGGCCAGTGTCCACATTACTCCAGTTCCTATTTCAGGTCACTCTTGCATTAGCAATTAGTCTTTCTTACAAAAAGATATTAAAAGGAAAAAGTCCAATTTATTTTTAAAAAAAGATTAAAAACCTGTTTTTAGGACTAACACTTTATTCCTGAATATCTCCCACAACACATTTAGGGACTCTGAGGCAGACGTATTACGGGGAGGGGGTGTGGGGCGGGTGGTGGCCATGCCGCCCCACGGTTTGCCCAGAAAGGAGACGCACTGGCCCCACAGACCACGTGGTTTAGTGAAGGAAAACGTGGTCTTGCAGAGGGTCGGATGGAGTTCTCCCGCAGACAGGCGGGCGGGCAGCCCAGCGACTCTGCCGTCTGTGAAGGAGAAGCCAACCGGGAGCGCGGAATGCGGGGCGGGCCAGCGCGACGTGGCCCTCACGGACTGCCTGTCACACAGAGCTGACCACCGCCTCCGGCTGCTACGCCTCCCGCAGACTCCGCACCGGCCGATAGTCCCACGGCCACCAGCCCTATCAAGTCCTCTCCACCTCGCGGCACAACACCCGGCCTGAAACGGCGAAGGCAACCCCAGAGCGGAGCTGGAGCAGGGGTCGCAGGCCAGAAACAGCCTCAGGAGACGAGCTAACCCTGTTCAGCGTGCAGGCCACGGCGGACGTCGGGAACGTGCACCAACACAGGAAGCACGAGAGCGGGGGCTTCGTGAGGAACCGGTTACGGGATCCACTCCGGAGCAGAGCGCTGGACACCAACAGGACGAGACAGGCAGAGGCCAACGGCCAGCAAGCAAATAACACGCATTTATTTGTAGGACTGTGGGCGCGACACAGCGCGTCCCGTCCCACGGCACCGTTCACGGAGATATTCGTAGGACTGTGGGCGCAACACAGCGCGTCCCGTCCCGCGGCACCGTTCACGGAGATATTCGTAGGACTGTGGGCGCGACACAGCGCGTCCCGTCCCACGGCACCGTTCACGGAGATATCCGTAGGACTGTGGGCGCGACACAGCATGTCCCGTCCCGCGGCACTGTTCACGGAGAACCAGCGCGAGGCCAGCAGCAAACTGCAGGGTTTACTGTAGGGAGCTGACCGTCTGTCGCTGAACAGAAGGAATGAAGGGACGACACAGATGTTCCTCAAACACAAGATGACAGGCTCTCCCGTGTATGAGACTATCCATGGGCGCAAGAGCACAGACACGACGGCGTCTGAAACACGGGTCACTGCAGCCCCACGGAGCAGAAGTACAGAGGGCGCGGCTCGGCTCCACAACGCAAAGAGCCAGGATGAGCTCAGAGGGCAAAGTCAGACACAAACCCCACATGTGAGCAGCACACCTCTGAGGAGACGGGAAACATACATCGGAATTCATGGGACTCCAGGAAAACAACCGTCACAGGAAATCACAGCATCAAGTACATGTAATTTAAATACAGGTAGACAGATAAAAACCTAAGAAAAGTGAGTAACTTAGACATACATTTTGGAAAGCTAGAGAATGAATTACTAAAGATAAAAGCAACTCCCAATAACTCGAAAAAAGGCAGCGCTAAAAAATCCGAAGCTAGTCCTCCGCAGAAACTAGTCAGCAAGATGAAGCACAAGATAGCTTATCCGAGAAATTAAAGCACAAACACTTACATTTCACAATGACAAGAAGAAAATTATGCAAACAGAAAATTTAAAGACTGTGAAGGACTGTATTACAAAATGCTCTTGTAAACTAAAAGAAATAAAACCGATAAATTTGGTAAGACACCACTAAAACTCAGATTCTCCCTTAGAGGCGGGGGTTGACTATAAAGTGCACCTAAGAAGCGGGAGACACGTGGGAGCGGGAGCAGCAGCGAGGGCAAGCGACTCGTCCCCACGGACCCTGAAACATAGCCTAAAACCTCGGGACAACAGCCTCTGCGCCGGCTCAAGGTGGCGACACAGGAGGACCCTGAGCCCAACACCCCCCTTGCACACACCAAGGCTCTGTAGCCAAGGAACAACTTCCTCCCTGAGCAGCTCCTCCACATCGAGTGAACAAGAAACACCACCACGAGAGCAGGTGGGAGAGGCTGAGACACAATCTCGCCGGGCACCCTACTGGGGCCCCAGTACAGCGACACACGATTGGGAGCCAATCACAACCACAAGCTTGTCCCTGAAGAGCAAAGGGCTTGAACCTGCGTGGGGAACCCCAACACCGGCAACCTGCATGAGAGACAAACCCTCAAACGTCCAGCTGGGAAGGCCACGGACACAAGCCACGGACACAAGGCCAAGGCAAATGAAAACGGCTCTCGTAGAGCTCCGTGTGCAGACTCCCCCATCCTGCGGCCCAGCACAGACTTTCTGGGAACGAGGCTCCCTGGCTCTTTATAAGGCACTGGCCTTGGTTTGGGGGTGGGGTGAAGGGGCAGGCCTACAATCTGACACACGCCTTGGAGCTGACTGACACGGCTTCCCTACACACATACTGGAGGGAACCTCTCTGTGCTCTCCTGCCACATCTGGAAAGGAGCCCATCCACGCACCCAGCAGGCAGATTTCCGTGGCTGCCAACCAGGGACACGGTCAGATCTCCCGGCTCTGGTGGCCAGCAGGGTCACACTCGCGTACTCTACACTGCTGCCCAAGGGTCTGGCCGCCCGTCAGCCGGAATCGGGGGCTGCCTGAGACCCACCCCCGGAGCACAGCCTGGTTTGGGTGCACTCTCAAGGACTAGGAGCCCGTAAACAGCAAGAGACAGCCTAGACGGTCATGAAGACCTGCAAGGTGACCAAGACTGAGGGCAGGGCTGACTGAGAAGTTGCATAGCCCAGACGCGGCCAAAGAGCTGATGGTTTCCTCTAATGCAGAAAAACCCACACGGAGAGTCAAATAAAATGAAGAAACAGAGTCGTATGCATGAAATAAAAAGATCAAACCCGAGGGCGCCTGGGTGGCTCAGTGGGTTAAGCCGCTGCCTTAGGCTCAGGTCATGATCTCAGGGTCCTGGGATCGAGTCCCGTATCGGGCTCTCTGCTCAGCAGGGAGCCTGCTTCCCTCTCTCTCTCTCTGCCTGCCTCTCCACTTGTGATCTCTCTCTGTCAAATAAATAAATAAAATCTTAAAAAAAAAAAAAAAGATCAAACCCAAGAAAATGTGCGGAGGTATCAGGAGGAGCCCCGCACCGCACACGGCAGCAGGAGGGCCCACCGCAGACTCAAGGCAAGAGCAGGCGAGGGGTCCAACAGACAGCGGGACCCACCCAGTCAGAGAAGCAAAAAGGAAAAAGGAGAAAGAATTAAGTGATCTTAAGGGAATTATGAACACCAAGGGGACCTACATTCTCATTACAGGCTCCCCAGAAGAACAGAGAGAAAGGGGGAGCAGGGGACTCATTTGAAGAAAAAATGGCTGAGAACCTCTTACCCTGGGGACAGAAACAGACATCCAGACCCAGGAAGCTCAGAGTTCCAGTAAGATGAACCCAAAGGGATCCACACCAAGACACACTATAATTGAACCTTGAAAGTTAAGCAGCACGAGAAAAACCATCTGCGGCATACAAGAGAACCCTCTAAGACTCCCTGCAGGTTTTTCAGTAGGAACTGTGCCGGCCAGAGCAAGTGGCGTAATAGATTCACAGTGCTAAAAGGAAGAAGTAGTTGAGATGCCTTTACCCAGCAAAACTGTCCTGCGGAACTGAGCAGAGAGAAAGAGTTTTATAGATGAGCAAGATTTAAAGGATTTAATCGCCACCAGACTAGCCTTACAAGAAGTGTTCAAAGGACTTCTTCAAGCTGACACGAGAGGGTACTGATTAGTAACAAGAAAAAAATATGAAAACATGAATTTCCAAAAAAAAAAAAAAAAGAAAAAAGAAAACACGAATTTCACTGGTAAAGGTAAATATATACTAAAATCCAGAATACTCTAATATTGTAAAAGTGGTGGGTTAATTACTAATAAAGCTAATATAAGGATTTAAAAAACAGTAAAAATACAATTATTTCTTAACAGATACACAAGATTAAAAGATGTGAATTGTGGAATCAAAAACATAACAGGGGTGGTAAGATATAAAGCTTTAGAATGTCTTCCAACTTAAGTTATCCAATTAAAACAGATGGCTATAAATAGAGCTGTTTTATGTGAGCCTTGTGGTGGCCACGAAACAAAAACCTATTGTGGAAACCCAAAAGATTACGAGGGAGCAAGGGAAGCGTACCAACATGGGAAATCATCAAGTCACAACGGAAAAGACCCAGAGGAGCAAGAAACAGAGAGAAAGACACATAAATACCAGAAACGAACAAAATGGCAGTAAGTACAGACCGATCAGCAATGACTTGAAATGAGGAAGGACGAACTTCTGCTGTCACATGACACAGACGGGCCAAACGGATAAAAGAACAAGACCCATCTGCATGTGGCCTAACAGACTCCCTTGAGATGGAAGGGCACACAGACTGAATGAGGGGACAAAAGAAGATCGTGCAAGCAGATGGAAACCCAAAGGAAAAGCTGGGGTAGTGCTATACACCTCCTAAAACAGACCTCAAGACAAAGGCTACAGTAACAGACACAGAAGGTCACTGCATAAAGATAAAGGGGTCATTCCAACAAGAAGATACAACATCTGTAGGTGCTTCTGCATCCAACATAGAGGTACCGAAATAAAGAAAATATTAACAGATCTAATAATCACAGAGGATGTAATACCCTCATTTCATCAATGGATAGATAACCCTCACAGAAAATCAGTAAGTCCAACAACAGCCTTACAGAACACATGAAACCAGATAGGACTTAACAGGTACACACACAACATTCCCTCCAAAATTCCTACTTCAATGCACATGGCACATTCTCCAGCACAGATCACAGGTTAGGCCATAAAACAAAAATCTTCCTAAATTTAAGAAGATAGAAATGATATCAAATATGTTTTCTGACCACAATGATATGAAACTAGAAAGCAGTAAGAAGTAAACTGGAAAATTAACAGATGTATAGCGTTACAACAACCCATTACTGCACAACCAATGGGTCTAACAAGAAAACAAAAGAGAAGTAAGAAAACATCCTGAGACAAATGAAAATGGAAAACAACACAGCAACACATACAGAAGTTCTGCAGGGGAATTTCAGAGTGGTAAACGACTAAGTGGGAAAACCAGAAAAATCTCAAACTAGCTTCATATCTCAAGGAACTAAAGGAGAAGAATAAATCAAAGTTAGCAGAGGAAAAGTAGGTACCAAATTTCAGAGTAGTTATAAGTGAAATGCAAAATAAAAAGACATAGGAAAGATCAATGAGATGAAGAGATTTTTCAGAACATAAAATTGACAAACCTTTGGCTAGACTCACCAAGAAAAAGAGAAAATTCAAATAAAAATTAGAAATAAAAGAGGATAATATCTATCACAACTGATACAGAAAATACACAGAATCATAAAAGACTACTAGGAACAACTATGCACCAACAAACGGACAACTCAAAAGATCCACATAAATTCCTCAAAACTTACAACCTCAAAGACAATCATTAATAAACACAATATATGAACAGACCTTTTACTACCAAGAAGACTGATTCAGGAAACAAAAACCCCCCAGTAAACCAAAGTCAGGACGAGATGGCTTCACTGATGAATTCTGCCAAACATTTAAAGAACTAAAACGGACCCTTTTCAAAGTCATCGGCAAGAAAAGGAGAGGCAGGAAGGCTTCCAGACTGATTTTTCTAAGGAGTCAGCAGCGCCTCTACACCCAACTGGACAAGAACACCGGGAGGAAGAAGCTTACAAGCCGGTGTCCCTAATGAATACAGATGCGAAACCCTCAGTCAAGTATCAGCAAACGAGGGGCGCCCAGGTGGCTCAGTGGGTTAAGCCTCTGCCTTCGGCTCAGGTCATTATCTCAGGGTCCTGGGATCGAGCCCCGCATTGGGCTCTCTGCTCAGTGGGGAGCCTGCTTCCCCGTCTCTCTGCCTGCTTGTGATCTCTCTCTGTCAAATAAACAAGTAAATTCTTTAAAAAATATCTATCAGCAAACGAAATTAACATAATGTTAGAAGAACTATGCACCATGATCAAGTGGAATTTATTCCAAAGATGCAAAGATGGTTCAACATCTGCAAATCCATCAACGTGATACACTGCACTAACCAAAGGAAGAATAAAAATCTTATGATCAACACAACAGATACAGAAAAATCACCTGACAAAATTTAATAGCCATTATGGCAAAAATTCTCAAGGAAGTGGGTATAGGTATCAAAACCACAGTGAGATCCCACCTCACACCAGTCAGAACGGCTAAAATTAACAAGTCAGGAAAGGACAGATGCTGGCGAGGATGCGGAGGGAATGCAGGCTGGTGTGGCCGCTCTGGAAAACAGCGTGGAGGCTCCTCAGAAAGTTCAAAGTGGAGCTACCTTATGACCCAGCATCGCACTACTGGGTATTTACCCAAGGATATAAAAACACACATTCGAAGGAGCACATGCATCCTGATCCTTACTGTAGCATTACCAACAACAGCCAAACTATGGAGAAAGCCCGTGCCCACCAACAGACCAATGGATAAGGAAGATGTTATAATTATATATATATATATACATACATATATATATATATATATATATAATTTTTTTAAAGATTTTATTTATTTGAGAGAGAGACAGAGAAAGCATGAGAGGAGAGAAGGTCAGAGGGAGAAGCAGGCTCCCTGCGGAGCTGGAAGCCCGATGCAGGACTCGATCCTGGGACTCTGAGATCATGACCCGAGCTGAAGGCAGTCGCCCACCCAACCGAGCCACCCAGGAGCCCAGATGTAATATATATATTGTGTAATATATACAATGGAATATTACTTTGGCATCAAAAAGAATGGAATTTTACCATTGGTGATGATGGGTATGGATCTAGAGAGTGTTTTTTTTAAGATTTTTTATTTATTTATTGGACAGACAGAGATCGCAAGCAGGCAGAGAGGCAGAGAGAGCGGGAGAAGCAGGCTCCCCAATGAGCAGAGAGCCCGACACCGGGCTGGATCCCAGGACCCTGGGACCATGACCTGAGCCAAAGGCAGAGGCTTTAACCCACTGAGCCACCCAGGTGCCCCAAGAGTATTTTTTTAAAGATTTTATTTATTAATTTGAGAGAGAGAGAATGAGACCGAGAAAGAGCATGAGAGGAGAAAGGTCAGCAGAAGCAGACTCCCCGCCAAGCAGGAAGTCCGATGTGGAAACTCTATCCTGGGACTCCAGGGTCATAACTTGAGCCAAAGGCAGTCGCTTAACCAACTGAGCCACCCAGGTGCCCAGAACTGAGAGTATTATGTTAAGGGAGATAAGTCAGTCAGAGTAAGGTTTCACTGATACGTGGAATTTTTTAGAAAGATTTTATTTGGCAGAGAGAGACACAGTGAGAGAGGAAACACAAGCAGGGGGAGTGGGAGAGGGAAAGGCAGGCTTCCTGCTGAGCAGGGAGCCCACGCCGGACTCAACCTCAGCACCCTGGGATCATGACCTGAGCTGAAGGCAGACGCTTAATGACTGAGCCCCCGCCCCCGCCAGGTGCCCCTGATATGCGGTATTTAAGAAACAAAACACATGAACATAGGGAAAGGAAAGAAAACTAAAATAATATGAAACCAGCGAGGGAGACAAACCGTAAGAGACTCTTAACTCGAGGAAACAAACTGAGGGCAGCTGGCGGGGGGGGGGGGTAAGTGGGTGACGGGCATTAAGGAGGACACGTGATGGAAAGAGCACTGGGCATTACACGCAACTGAGGAATCCCTGACCTCTTCCTCCAAAACCAATACTACACTATACGTTGAGTGACTTGAATTTAAATAAAAACTGGAGATTGAGTCCGGCGTGGGCTCTCTGCTCATCTCACAGAGGTGGTACAGGACAGGCCCACAGCCACCCCCACACTCAGTGATGAAGAGCGAAAGCACCTCCTCGGAGACCAGGAACAACTCAAGGATGCCCACTTGTGCCACCCGACTCCGCACAGCTGGAAGTCCTGGGCTGTGCAGCTTGGCTTGAAAACCAGGAGGCATCCAAATTGGAAAGTGAGAAGTAAAACGATCACTATTTACAGGTGACCTGATACTATATACAGAAAACCCTAAACATTCCACCAATCATTACAATAAATGAATTCAGTAAAATTACAGGACACAAAAATCAATACACAAAAACCTGTTGGTTTCTACATGCTTATAACAAGCTACCAAAAAAAGAAATTAAGAAAACAATCTCAACTATAATGCACCAAGAAGGATAAAATACCTACGACTCAATCTAATCAAGGAGGTCTGCATATGTGAAACTGTAAGACCCTGATGAAAAACACCTGAATAAAACACAAATAGCTGGAAAGATACTCCGTGTTCATGGACTGGAAGAACATGTCCCCACCACCTAAAGCAATCTAGACTCGGGCCACCCCATCAAAATTCCAAAGGCATATTTCACAGAAACAGAACAATCCTAATGTGCGTTCGGAGCCATGAAAGCTCGTGAACTGTCACAGCAATCTTGAGAAAAGGGAACAAAACTAGAGGCATCACGCTCCCTGATGTCAAATTCTATCACAAAGCTGCAGTCATCAAACCAGTATAGTTGGCATAAAAACAGACACAGAAACCAGTGGAACAGACCAGAGTGCGCAAAAAAACCCCTCATGTGTGCGGTCCACGGAGCCAAGAGTAGGGAGAAGGACAGGCTCTTGAGTGAATGGGGCTGGGAAAACTGGACGTCTTCATGCAGAAGAATGAGATCCGACCACTACCTCACACACCCATCAAATTAAGTAAAAATGGATCTAAGACTTCACTGTAAGATCTGAAACCATAAACTCCTGGAAGCAAACACAGGGGGATACTAGCTCCCTGATACTCACTGGTCTTAGCGATGCTTCATTTTAATCTGACACCAAAAGCAAAGGCAACAAAAGCATAAAAAACCAAGCAGGACACATCAAACTAAAAAACTTTTGCACAGCACATGACAAGGCAACGTAGTAAATGGGAGAAAATATCTGCAAATCATAAACCTGATATAGAATTAGTACCCAAATATATAAAGAACTTTAGACTCAACAGCAAAATAAAAACATTCCAATTTAAAATGGGCATAAGTTGGGGAGACTGGGGGGCGCAGTGGGTTGAGCCTCTGCCTTCGGCTGCCGTCATGGTCCCAGGGGCTGGGATCGAGGCCCGCGTCGGGCTCTCTGCTCCGCGGGGAGCCTGCTTCCCCCACTCTCTGCCTACTTGTGATCTCTGTCAAATAAACAAATAAAATCTTTTAAAAAAAATGGGCGGAAGACCTGAACAGACACTTTTCCAAAGGAGACATACAAATGGCCAACAGGTACATGAAAAGGTGATCCTAATTATCAGAAATGTGTATCAATTTTTTAAATGTGTATCAAATTTTTAAAAAATACGACGAGATCCCATGTCACACCAGTCAGAACGGCTAAAACCAGCCAGTCAGGACACGACAGGTGCTGGCGAGGATGCGGAGCAAGGGGAGCCTCCTGCACGGCTGGGGGGGATGCGAGCTGGTGCGGCCGCTCTGCGAAACAGCACGGAGGTTCCTCAGACAGTTGAAAACAGAGTCACCAGGCTCTGTTTTGATATCAAAATTTGGTAATTTCGATAGGGACGGCCCGAGTCTGTAGACTGCTTTAGGCGGCGTGGACACGCTCATACCACTTCTGGGTATTCCCGGGGAGAAGATGAAGACGCTGCTGTGAAATCACATCTGCCCCCCCTGATCACTGCCACTCTGTGCACGGTAACAAAGACATGGGGACCACCTAAGTGTCCGTCGATGGATACACGGACAAAGACGACGGGGCCTGCGTTCGTACAACAGAGCATTACTCAGCCGGGAAAGCGCACGCCATCTTGGCACTCCCAGCAACACAGGGGCCCCCTCAGAGGGCCGAGCTGAGTGGGTCAGTCAGGTGCAGAAGGACAGACACCAGACGGTCTCACTTCTGTGTGCATCTACACATGACAAGTGACACTCAGAGACACAGAGACCAGAGAGATTGCTGGCCGCTGGTCACCAGAGCCGGTAGGCGGGGAATGCGCCAAATGAGTACTGGGGGTCAAAGTTCACCAGCTTCCCCTTAAAAGGTGAGCCTGGAGGACAGGGGTCTGGCGTGGTGACTGGAACGGAGGATGCTGTAGCACACACTCGCGAGCGCTGACAGAGAAAACCCTACACGTTCTCCTCACCAGAAACAATGTGTAAGGACCGGAAGGGCCCCTGTTCCCTGGACTGTGCTGGTCATTCCACACCGCGTACAAACACTGAACCGCCGGGCTGCACGCCCGAGACTTGGCTAACGGTCACAGCAGTGCACCTTGACGGAAACAACGGGAAACACACGGGGTCAGCGAGACCTGGGTGAAGAACTCCCGGACCGACGCAGTACGAGATGCGGCAAGTCCACGGGCACTGGCGTGAACGACTTCCACAACCAACAGTGGCAAGAAAGGCTGACGCGCAGTCCCATGAACGCACCCTGACGTCAGGCGCATGCACGGAGACCACCGTACCGGAACACGCAACACGCGCCCGCCCTGCTCGCCCACCCCTGGGGGCACCCACTTGGCAGCACTCCGCAGTCTTGTGCATGGGAACAAGAGGAGAACTCTGTCCCCCCCGTGCTCCCTGCTCGCCTCCCCTCTACCAGCACACGCATTCCCTCAACCTCTCAGCCAGCCCTGGGAGCTCCAGCTGCAACACACACACCCACCTGCACCTTGTCACCTCCCCCAACACCTCCACTGTCCCCACGCCATGACCACCTCTCTCACCTCCCCCAGAACCTGCACCTGTCCCCTCCATGGGGATCACTGTGAGTCTTTGCTCCCGCAGCCCATTCCTAACACGGCGGGCAGAAGGAGCCTGTGCAAGTCTGACCTGAACTGACTTTCCCTCCGTGGAGCACCTGGGACTGCCCCCTCCCTTGGGGAGAAGCCCACATCCGCACAGCACAGGAAGAGTGTCCCCGTGCCTGGCCCTGGTTCACTGCAGCATCTGGTGTCCTGCTGCCCCTGCTGAGCATACCCCTGCCCCCCTGGAGCCTCCTCTCAGCAGACCCCTTCCTCGGGGAGCCCCCCTCCACATTTCCACGTACCCCCTCGACACGAGCTTGCCCCTCCGCAGCACTCGTCACGTGGAACAAGCCACGCACTGTGCGCATTTCGTCCCCTTCTGTCCGTCGCACCAGAATGACAGTTCCATCAGGGCCTGGGTTTTGGGTTTCCATGTTCTGCTGGCCCAGCAGGGCCAACACCTTGTGTGCTCGCAACGGTACAGTAAGAACCAGGTGGCTCTCAGGGCTGGCTCATGGAGGATCTGTCCATGCACCCACGGGACAAAGGAAGACGCAGGCCCCTGTCTGTAAGTGGCTCTTTCCTGGAGGGGACACGAAAGTGGTGTCCTTCCTGCCTGCCTGCAAGTCACCCCCTCCCCTCAGCGAGGCGTCCGGTCTCAGGCCCTCCTCCCACAGGTGTCCACACTGGGGCTGGGATAGCTAACCGAGCTCTGTGGGCCATGAGGGAGTCAGTTAAAACCTACAAAGCGTCCGATTCCAACACCTTAAGTGTGCTGGAAAAAAGGACCAGAGGGACGCCTGGGTGGCTCAGTGGGCTAAAGCCTCTGCCTTTGGCTCAGGTCATGATCCCAGGGTCCTGGGATCCAGCCCGGTGTCAGGCTCTCTGCTTGACAGGGAGCCTGCTTCCTCCTCTCTCTCTGCCTGCCTCTCTGCCTGCTTGTGATCTCTGTCTGTCAAATAAATAAAATCTTAAAAAAAAAAAAAGAAAAAGAAAAAGAGGAAAGGAACAGAGCTTCAGGCTTCTGGGAACAAGCCTGCTGTCTTCAGACGCCCGGGGCAGTGCACACTCAGGTTGCGCTGAGACTCAGAAGTCACAGGGGAAGGAAGAGCTCTGCTGCAGCCCTCACAAGGCCACAGCTGCTGCGCAGCACTAGGGGCCGCACTGGGGGCGGCACTGGGGGCCGCCGGGCACGGAGCGGGCGGTCAGTAAGCACGAGTCTCCCGGATCCGTGGAAGAACGAGGAAATGGGGGGCACGGCGAGCCACCAGGGGGCGAGCACCGCACGGAGCGAGCTGATGAGAGCGAAGGAGGGAGGGAAGAGGGAACTCGCAGTGGCCCCGCGGGGTCCCCAGGGCGACCTCCCCCTCTTCCAGTGCCTGGCAGCTCACGTCAGGGTTAAGAATCTGCTAAGTGGGTCTATTGGGGAAAAAAAAAAAGGAATAGAACGGAAGCTTTGGGTATCAGCAAGAGCATCGCTGAAACAACAGGTCACAGAATGCAAGCCGGACACAAAGACGCAAGGGGAGAGCACAGGCCAGTCGAAATCACTGTTTCAGGACCACGATGCCGACATTCAAGGTGTCAGACCACAGGGACAGGCTTCCGGGGGGTGGAGAGAAGAAGGCCCAGGAATGAAGATCCAGCCAGAAGCGGCCAGGCTGTGTGAGCGCCCCGGTCGGCTCTGAACTCACACTGAGTGATAAACGGCCTCGGCTCAGAACACATCAGCGCGGCCCTCAGACATCAGACGAGACAAGCGGGACGCAGCTGGTTAACTCCGCGGAAGAGATGCGACCTACGAGACGGGACTCTGGCTTTCCTGTTCCATGATACAGGACTGTACTCCTCTTGCTTTACGGCTGGCGAAAATGCAATATGAAAACAGGGTCAGCCCGGCATTGACGATCCACAGGACATCATTCCCCAACAAGGCAGTAACAACAAATGCTGCCCGAGACACTCAACGCGGCGTCGGACGCTGCTGAACCGCACTTCTACGGCGCATAGACTTCCAGGCTTCTTTCCAGCCGCTGAAGGAACAACCCAAGGAGGGCTGAGCCAATGAAGATCCTCAGGGAAAAACACAGATGACAGGGTGCTTCTCCGACTAAATAATGGCGCAGGGGAATGTCTCCTCACCCAGGCCCTGTGGCCAACAGGACCAGCTCCTACTTGAAGGCCCAGATGACCTCATGAGTCCTCCCCATCATCATTATCTGAGAACCGTTCTGCATTCTCATGAGGGAACCAAAAACACAGCCTCTTTCCTTTTTCCTTGGGGGTACCCACAACTTAAAGATGTTCTTTAAAGAATTCAATTAACTTCAGATACCCTGGGAACTGTTAGAGTTGATGGTACTTCCTGTGGCGCCCCAAATTTACAATGCTCCGCCCATTGAGAACCAAATGAGCAAAATCAGCCTTAAAATACTCAAACTTGGGGGGCACCTAAGGGGTGCAGTCAGAGCAGCGTCTGATTCTTGATTTCAGCTCAGGCTGTGATCTCAGGGTTGTGAGTTCAAGTCTCACAAAGGACTCAGGGCTCAGCATGGTGTCAGCTTCTCCCTCTCCCTCTGCTCATGCGCTCTTGCTCAAGTATGTAAATAAATTAAAAAAAACAACACCTCAAACTTGGATTGGAAACAATGGTTAAGGAGAGGCCAATAAAAATAATGCAATGAAAAGGTTTACTAACCACAAAGGGAGAAAACCTTAGAAATGTCACCATTAGAACAGAGCTGAGCACACCCCCCCCCATCACACTGCAGCCTCCCAGGACGAGGAGGGCCTCCCGGCTCTGGAGTCCCCCGAGACTACAGTTCCTGACAACAGTGCAACCGATGGGAAAGGCTCTGACATCTCAAAGACGTGCAGTGTTCAGACACTCCTCTTCTGCCTTCTCTTTGCAAAAATCATACAAGACTGTCACCAGGGAGAAAACTACACGCCAACCAGGTCCTGAGGGAGAGGCTGAGCCGGATTACTCCTTAGTACGTTCTCCCCACGGCTAAGCCTCCAGGTCTGTTTGGGTGCTCCCCTTCTCCTGGTCCAGTCCGTTAGCTACTCTCCCGTTGATTCCGCACCTCCCCACCGTCCGGCTGCATGGACGCTGCGATGGGCACACACTCAGCCTCCCTCACCAGTCTGCGTCTGCTAGAAAAAATACGGACCCCCCGGAGAGCACACTGTGCTCTGCAGGACGAGACGGGTTAAGCCCACGCGTCTCTCACGTGAAGAACCAACCATCAGAACGGGATGGACATTTGCTCTGTCATCACTAACCTCCGTAACATCATGAATGCTGCTTTGAAAAACAGCTTAATCAGGATTCTAAGTGTGAACCAACTGGCTACCTGAACCACCATGCTGAACTGGGTGATTTCTTACCTATTTTCTCCGCACTTTTAATACTAAAATGAGGCGAAAAGAGAGTAGGGGGATATTGAAAGGCCTTCTATTTTCATGCCCATTACAAAAAAAAAAAGATTAAAAAAGTTGGTGAGATGGCAATTCACAGACCTGTACCCCTGGGGCTAATAATACATCATATGTTTATAAAAAAAATTTGAAAAAATTTTTTTAAAAGTTGGTTAGAATCTTGATTGCCTAAATGATTTTTACAGCAATTTTCCTAGTTTTAGAAAGGCTACCCTAAACCAAAGAATTGGGAGTGCTGTTTGAGTCAAAGACATTCAGGGGAAGACAAGGTCATTTTATACAGCAATTTGAAACGGTGGTTAACTATGGTTTTATTTTATCAAATTTTAGGTTCAAAATTAAATTGTTTTTTCCTCCAGAGAAAGAAAAACATCAGACATTTGTCGGAGTTCTGGGTCATCAGTGGCTTCTCCCTACAGGTCTGGATACACATTTTATGGGAAGAGGAAAAAGGAGCAAAGAAAAAAGAAAAAAGACAAAAAACAGGTGGCGTGGGGAAGAAGCAGCTACTAGATCGGACATCGTAAAGACGGAGTGCTAACTCTCCCTTCGCCTCGCCATCGGCGGGTGGTCCACGGCTGATGCACGACAGCCGTGTCAGTAAGGGCACCAGGTAGTTTCCACCACATGCGGAGAAGCACCAGTGAGCGAAGCTTCTGACTTCAAGGGGCTCTGGAAGCAGTGTGATGGGGCGGGGGGGAGTGAGCCAGGCGGACACAGAGTCTATTATGCAAAGAAAATGGGTCTGACTGTATTCTCTAACTGTGTGTATACAGAAGGCATTTAATTCTCAGATGTTTAAAATGTGTGGGATGAGGGAGGAAAATGCATGAGGAAAAAACCCACAAACATGCAAATTCCTGAGTGAAGGAGGAGCGGTAGTGGCGTTTGATATGCACAGCCCACTGACCCCCCATAACGCTGACTGCAGGACCCCCACAATTCAGTCAGCATCAGAGTCCATCAGGCACCAGACATTTCTGGATGTATTTGATCAAGCTCAAATTTAAATAATTTGCCATGAAAACTGTAAGATAAAAAGTAACTTCGAAAATCCACAGCTGTGTAACATTATCTAATACTAGTAGCATATATAATTACCAATCTCCTATAAAATTTACAGCCATGAATATTGAATAAAATTCAGAATGGCAGAGAAATGTCACACTATAAGCTCAGTAAATGTAACATGTTATCTTTACTATAATCTGAAATATAAATTAATTTCTGCTTTAAATACTACAAAAACCTATCTCTAAGCTAAAGCTACTAAACTTCTGTCAAAAAAAATCAGAGAGCCTAAAGCAAAAATAAACTCTTGGGACTATATTAAAATAAAAAGCTTCTGCACAGAGAAGGAAACAATCAGCAAAACTAAAAGGCAGCCCATAGATGGAGAAAGGTATTTATAAACGACATATCAGATAAAGGGCTAGTATCCAAAATCTATAAAGAACTTATCAAACTCAACACCCAAAAAATAAATTATCCAACTAAAAAGTGAGTGGAATGGGGCACCTGGGTGGTGCAGTTATGCATCTGACTCCTGGTTTTAGCTCAGGTGATGATCTCGGGGTTATGGGATTGAACGCTTTGTTGGGATTCAAACTCAGTGGGGAGTCTGTGTGAGATTCTCTCCCTCTGCCCCCCCAACACATGCATTCATGTGCTCGCTCTCTAAAACAAGTAAGTCTTTTTTTTTTTTTTTTTTAATGGGCAGAATGAACAGACATTTCTGCAAAGAAGACATCCAGATGGCCAACAGACACATGAAAAAGTGCTCCATCCATATCACTCGGCATCAGGGAAATACAAATCAAAACCACAATGAGATATCACCTCACACCAGTCAGAATGGCTAAAATCAACAAGTCAGGAAATGACAGATGCTGGCGAGGATGCGGAGAAAGGGGAGCCTCCTACACTGCTGGTGGGAATGCAAGCTGGTGCAGCCACTCTGGAAAACAGCATGGAGGTTCCTCAAAGTGTTGAAAATAGAACTGCCCCATGACCCAGCATCGCACTACTGGGTATTTACCCTAAAGATACAAACGTAGTGATCCAAAGGGGCACGTGCACCCGAATGTTTATAGCAGCAATGTCCACAATAGCCAAACTATGGAAAGAACCTAGATGTCCATCAACAGACGAATGGATAAAGAAGATGTGGTCCATATACACAAAAGAATATGACTTTGCCGTCAGAAAGGATGAACACCCACCATTTGCACCAACATGGATGGAACTGGAGATTACGCAGAATGTAATTAGATAAAGACAAGGACCCTAAGATCTCACTTATATGTGGAATTTAAGAAACACCACAAATGAACAAAGTGGGGGAGGGGAGGAAGGGAGAGAGACAAACCCAGCAACAGCCTCCTGACAACAGAGATGCACTGCTGGTTAGCAGAGGTGGTGAGGGACGGGGAAAGCAGGGGAGCGGACTGAAAAGTACACTTACCATGATGAAAAATAATAAAGTGATTAAAAAAATCAGTTTGCCCATCAGTTAAAAATACAGTTGGTAATTATGCAAATGCCAAGTAAAAACATAGAATAAAATCAACTGCGTGACCCACAACACCTTGAAGGAGAGGTTCTGAGACCTCCCAGTTCTCCAGCCGTCCCAGCAGCACCAATGAGGCAGACTGCCACTTCTCACGCCGTGCTTCCGAGCTTGTGCGGCCTGGGTCATCGGGATGCTCCCCGCACAGAGAAAACCCCGCCTTCCTCGGAGTCTAGTGCTCTAGCCACTGAGGTATGAGCAAGCGTGACCACGTCTCCTCGTCTCCGACCCTACTGACCGGGACGCAGACGCTGAGAGCGATGCTCCACCGCAGGCTGAGCAGAGGACACTATGCTCTTGGGACAGCACAGCCGCCACACAGAATGTCCTTCCTTCCCAGATCAAACTCACTCCACCCGCTCAGGCTCCCAAGAGAGAAAAATGCATTTGTCTTGCACAAGGTCTCGGACGTATGCCGCCAGAACGACATCCTGATATACTGAGGTTCCTCAGCTAGAACATGGGGTTAACATAATCCCTTCTCTCGGATTACTGGAAGGATTAACTGTCTTCAATAGAAGAAAGCAGCACCTATGGGAAGGTTCTAGATCATCTACTAGGCTCAGTCTTCCCCTAAATAATGTATGGCTTCTCATCAGCCCTGAGTACAGGCGAACTCAGCCAAGGACAAGGCGTTCACCCTACGTGGGCGGCAGGCAAAGGACAGGGTCTGTGCAGCTGTAACTTACACGCTGTGAGTGAGAGCACGCGGGTTATTCTCTCTCTCCAGGTCCCGACTCCAGGATTCGCATCGCTTCCAGCCATCTTCTGTCTTAATCCAGCTCCATCCAGGAGATCTCCAGTCCTGACCCAAAAATGGCATAGTTCTCCTGTAAAAGAATTAATTTACATTAAAAACTTATGTGCAGTTAACAAGTTTGCTTTCACTTAGAACATCTGTTAATTAATTTTTAAGAATAAAGTTCTTTTTTTAAAAAAACAGATTTTATTTATATATTTGACAGAGAGAGAGATCACAAGTAAGCAGAGAGGCAGGCAGAGAGAGAGGGAGAGGCAGGCTCCCCACGGAGCAGGGAGCCGGATGTGGGGCTCGATCCCAGGACCTTGAGATCATGATCTGAGCCAAAGGCAGAGGCTTAATCCACTGAGCCACCCAGGCGCCCCAAAAATAAAGTTCTTAATACTTAAATGCCTACACATACCCTAAATGCTCAGGAGACCTTGGCGGTCACACAGCACCTCAATGTGTACTAACACATCAAGACACTGACTAGCTGGCCACTGCACAGGTCAGGACGGGCTCAGCAGAGCTACCATCTCAGCTCTTCCCCGCAGAGTCAGCAGGGGTCAGTGGAGGAGGAAGAACAGGGAGCATCACACCAGAGAAGATGCTCTTCACTAGAAATCAGAAGCAACGGAACACGAGACATTCTCCTGTTCTGCACTGTGCGCTCTTCAGTTTGGCTGAAGCTTATGGCATGAGATGTTGAGAAGTGAGAATAGGAAGTGATCAGATCTAAGAACTGGACTTTCCCCTGAGGGCAAAGAGGGGCCTAGGAAGGGACTTCAGAACATAAAGGATCCGTTGGGAGTCAAGCCTTTCGGGAGCCTCGGGGGTCCCCCTGTGAGGAGGGAAGCTGGAGCTGGCCAGGGTGGGGGTGGCACCGAGGGAGAAGGAGCGAGGACTGGCGGTCACAGAACACTGGCCACCAGCTCGGAGTGTGGCTGCACTGGAGGAGAGAGTCTAAAAGTATTCAGGAGGCAGAGTCCAGGAGCAGACAAGGACTTCCGTCTTGCACGCTGTGTGTCTGGCCCTTGCGTGGAGCCGAAGGGACCAGGTGCCATGTGCTCAGCTAACCCAGGTAGGCCCACCGGGCAGGGCCACATGCCACACTGGCTGGATGTGTGAGGGGAGACCAGAGACAGCCCGGGTTAGCTTCTGGCACCTGAGAGATGCTGATTTCAGTTTCAGACAGGCCTGTCAGCTTTGCTGAACCCATGGCGATAGGCACTGTCCTGGAATCCACGTGTGCGAATCCAGGTGTAAAAATTCTGACCTTAAAAATGAGGACACAGATATTATTACTTTCATAAATCTCGCAATTTGGTGAGAGCAAGACCTCGAATACTAGCTCTTCCACTGCCTAGAGTGACCTTCCTCTTGCTCACTGGTTCTCCACCCTGGCTGTGCGTTAACATTACAGCCTTGGAGGCTGTTAGAACATACAGTGTTAGCTTCACCCCAGACAGTTGAACAGGAGAATCTATGGGTGACGGAGCACACAAGGGAGCTCAGTAAACACTGGGTAAACAATGCATAAACAGAGCCACAGCTCAGAAGAGAGGGGAAGGCTGGAGACCGTGACAGGAAACTCACCAGCATTCAGGCAGTAAGCAAAGCCACAGGAATGATACCACAGGAGAGAACACACAGAGCCAAGGGAAACACTCTAAGGGACCAGGACATTTGAGGGCCAAGAGGTAGAGGAGCCAGAGAGGGAACTGAAGAGGAAGAGCCGAAGAGGCAGGGGAAGGGAGTAGGAAGCCAAGAGAGGAGCGTATTTTAAGAAAGGAATGAATGATGCAGAAGAATGAAACTGGACCATTTCCTAATACTACACACAAAAATAGACTCAAAATGGATGAAAGACCTCAATGTGAGGCAGGAATCCATCAAAATCCTTGAGGAGAACACAGGCAGCAACCTCTTCCACCTCAGCCACAGTATCTTCTTCCGAGAAACATCACCAAAGGCAAGGGAAGCAAGGACAAAAATGAACTATTGGGACTTCATCAAGATCAAAAGCTTTTGCACAGCAAAGGAAATAGTCAACAAAATCAAAAGACAACTGACAGAATGGGAGAAGATATTTGCAAACGACATATCAGATAAAGGACTAGTGTCCAAAATCTAGAAAGAACTTAGCAAACTCAACACCCAAAGAACAACGAATCCAATCAAGAAATGGGCAGAGGACATGAACAGACATTTCTGCAAAGAAGACATCCAGATGGCCAGCAAACACATGGAAAAGTGCTCCACATCACTCGGCATCAGGGAAATACAAATCAAAACCACAATGAGATCCAACCTCACACCAGTCAGAATGGCTAAAATTAACAAGTCAGGAAACGGCAGATGCTGGCGAGAATGCGGAGAAAGGGGAACCCTCCTACACTGTTGGTGGGACTGCAAGCTGGTGCAACCACTCTGGAAAACAGCATGGAGGTTCCTCAAAAAGTCAAAAATAGAGCTACCCTACGACCCAGCAATCCCACTACTGGGTATTTACCCTAAAGGCACAAATGTAGTGATCCAAAGGGGCATGTGCACCCGAATGTTTATAGCCCCAATGTCCATAATAGCCAAACTATGGAAAGATCTAGATGTCCATCAACAGATGAATGGATAAAGAAGATGTGATACACACACACACACACACACACACACAATGGAATACTATGCAGCCATCAAAAGAAATGAAACCTTACCATTTGCGATGACATGGATGGAACTAGAGGGTATTATGCTGAGTGAAATAAGTCAGAGAAAGACAATTATCATATGATCTCACTAATATGAGGAATTTGAGAAGCAACGTGGGGGGGTTGGGAGTTAGGGAGGAAAAAGTTAAACACGACGGGATTGGGAGGGAGAAAAACTATAAGAGACTCTTACTCTCACAAAACAAACTGAGGGTTGCCAGGGGGAGGGGTGTAGGGAGACGGTGGTTGGGTTATGGGCATTGGGGAAGGTATGTGATATTGTGAGTGCTGTGAAGTGTGTAAGCCTGACGATTCACAGACCTGTGCTCCTGGGGCAAATAATACATTATATGTTAATAAAAATTTAAAAATTAAAAAAAAAGGAATGATTGAGAGAGGACAACACTTAACAAGCTAGTACAGTAAGAACTGAAAAGTATATATTGGATTTAGCCACAAAAAGATAGCAGACAACTCAACCAAAAACACTTTCAATAAAGTCATATTAATCTCGGGGGTGCCTGGGTGGCTCAGTGGGTTAAAGCCTCTGCCTTCGGCTCAGGTCATGATCTCAGGGTCCTGGGATCGAGTCCCGAATCGGGCTCTCTGCTCAGCAGGGAGCCTGCTTCCTCCTCTCTCTCTCTGCCTGCCTCTCCGTCTACTTGTGATCTCTGTCAAATAAATAAATAAAATCTTTAAAAAAATAATAATGTCATATTAATCTCACATCCAAGTAGAGTTGCGGCATTTCGCTAATGTGGAATATTTCTAACAGGTACATGAGAGACAGAAATGTTCAAATATTATCTCCTAACTATATCTATTACAACTAACAAAAAACAGGCTATTAAGTAGACATTTATACTGGCTTAGAAGAAACAAAAATAATTAGAAGAAAATTTTAAGCCTTCAACAGTATTCCTGGGTAAACTTTTAAGTGCTCACTTCCTTAACAAAACTTGGTTTTCCAGGAAAAACATCTTTAACAGTCACATATTCATTCAAACTCTTATTTTATTATATTTTTTAAAAAGATTTTATTTGACAGAAACTACAAGTAGGCAGAGAGGCAGGCACAGAGAGAGGGGGAGGCAGGCTCCCCACTGAGCAGAGGGGCTCCATCCCAGGACTCCGGGATCCTGACCCGAGCTGAAGGCAAAGGCTTAACTCACTGAGCCACCCAGGCGCTCCTCAAACTCTCATCTTAAAAGATACTTCAGAATCATTATTTAAATCTCAGCACTATTTTTGTAAGTTTTTTTTTAAAGATTTATTTACTTGAGACAGAGAGCGCACAATTGGAGGGGAGTGTCAGAGGGAGAGGGAGCAGGCTCCCCACTGAGCAAGGAGCCCGATGCGGGACTTGATCCCAGGACGCTGAGATCGTGACGCCCAGCTGAAGGCAGATGCTTCACCTGCTGAGCCACCCAGGTGCCCCGTAAGTATCATCTTGCAGACTTGTTTCAGGCCACCAATCACCCTAAGATGCAGAAGCTACTACCACATCCAGCCCGTTGTTATCTGAAATTGTCTCCAACAGTATGCGCGCCTCCCAAACAAGGCAGGTGCAAACCATGATGGGGAAGATGCTGCTTAAAACGTAATCTAGTCTCATAAAAACCAGACGAGAGAAAAATGTCTGAGGACCAACTGCGACTGTTGCCAGCGTGTCTCCCAATGTCATATACGGCGGACTCAGAAAAACCGGTATTTTTATAAAACGTGGCCAGCACGCAGAACACTGCTACACAGACCAGACATAGATTACTCCAGTAACAGGTAAACACAGACTGGCACGTTATTCTGCTGTATGTCCCTTCCCTGAAGGTGTACTACCTAGTCCAAGAACTAAAAAGACAAGAGCCACATCTTTATCCATTCACCGGTGGGAGGACATTTGGGCTGTTTCTAGTTTGGCTATTGTGGGTAATGCTGCTAGAAACACCAGGGTACAGGTACCCCTTCAAATCTGTATTTCTGCATCCTTTTGGTAAACACCAGTGATAAGTTGCTGGGTAGAGGTGGGGAATGCGCTGGGTGGGAGACGGACATTAAGCACTTGTGATGAGTACGGGGGGTTTGATGTCAGTGATGAGTCACTGAATTACTCCTGAAACCAAAAATTACACTATATGTTAATTATAATTTTTTAAAATTTTGAAAAAATAGATAAGAGCAAATAAGGAAACTCACAGAAATAATATATGTAAATATACTTAAAATATTTTACAATGTATATGTATGTACTAAATGAGCAATAAAGAGAATAAAAGAAATTTGGAATAAAAAGCAGATCATTTGGGACCTCTGAAGAAAATTCAGGGCACCATGCTGGCCTTAAAGTTAAATCTTAAGAAATGGGAGACAACGGGGGAAAAAATAGCAATCACAGAAATGGTGGGCACACAAACACGACACCTTTGAGAATAATAAACAGAACAGGTTGGCTGAAATAGAGCAATCTTTGGGACGGCTGGCAGGCAGGTTGGAAAGGTGACTGGAAGCCAGATCGTG